>NC_092721.1:65634822-66249065 GCF_047496885.1 Scyliorhinus torazame | reverse complement strand
AAGAATTAGAGCAGCCAATTTGTAGATAGCAAATCCCACACATTGCAGCAAGATGCATGACCAGATAATCTGTTCTTGTGTTATGAATTGAGAAACAAATGTTGTTCAAGGCACCTAGAGAAAATCACCTTGCTACTTTTAAAAATAGCACCACAGAACATCATTCTGTTCCAATGCCACTTCATTATTGTCCAGCTGGGTGGGGACTGCACTCTGATTCCATTCTAATCACTCTGATCAGAGGCAGAGTATTGTTTGCAATAGCCAGGGAAAGGGTTGGCCCACTGAAGGATAGGCAAGTGAATCTATGTGTGGAGCCACAGGAAATGGGCGAGGTACGAAATGAATACTTTGCATCAGTATTCACCAAAGAGAAGAAATTGGTAGATGTTGAGTCTGGAGAAGGGTGTGTAGATAGCCTGGGTCACATTGAGATCCAAAAAGACGAGGTGTTGGGTGTCTTAAAAAATATTAAGGTAGATAAGGCCCCAGGGCCTGATGGGATCTACCCCAGAATACTGAAGGAGGCTGGAGAGGAAATTGCTGAGGCCTTGACAGAAATCTTTGGATCCTCACTGTCTTCAGGGGATGTCCCGGAGGACTGGAGAATAGCCAATGCTGTTCCTCTGTTTAAGAAGGGTAGCAAGGATAATCCAGGGAACTACAGGCCGGTGAGCCTTACTTCAGTGGTAGGGAAATTACTGGAGAGAATTCTTTGAGACAGGATCTACTCCCATTTGGAAGCAAATGGACGTATTAGTGAGAGGCAGCATGGTTTTGTGAAGGGGAGGTCGTGTCTCACTAACTTGATCGAGTTTTTCGAGGAGGTCACTAAGATGATTGATGCAGGTAGGGCAGTGGATGTTGTCTATATGGACTTCAGTAAGGCCTTTGACAAGGTCCCTCATGGTAGACTAGTACAAAAGGTGAAGTCACACGGGATCAGGGGTGAGCTGGCAAGGTGGATACAGAACTGGCTAGGTCATAGAAGGCAGAGAGTAGCAATGGAAGGATGCTTTTCTAATTGGAGGGCTGTGACCAGTGGTGTTCCACAGGGATCAGTGCTGGGACCTTTGCTCTTTGTAGTATATATAAATGATTTGGAGGAAAATGTAACTGGTCTGATTAGTAAGTTTGCAGACGACACAAAGGTTGGTGGAAATACGGCTAGCGATGAGGACTGTCGGAGGATACAGCAGGATTTAGATTGTTTGGAGACTTGGGCGGAGAGATGGCAGATGGAGTTTAATCCGGACAAATGTGAGGTAATGCATTTTGGAAGGTCTAATGCAGGTAGGGAATATACAGTGAATGGTAGAACCCTCAAGAGTATTGAAAGTCAAAGAGATCTAGGAGTACAGGTCCACAGGTCATTGAAAGGGGCAACACAGGTGGAGAAGGTAGTCAAGAAGGCATACGGCATGCTTGCCTTCATTGGCCGGGGCATTGAGTATAAGAATTGGCAAGTCATGTTGCAGCTGTATAGAACCTTAGTTAGGCCACACTTGGTGTATAGTGTTCAATTCTGGTCGCCACACTACCAGAAGGATGTGGAGGCTTTAGAGAGGGTGCAGAAGAGATTTACCAGAATGTTGCCTGGTATGGAGGGCATTAGCTATGAGGAGCGGTTGAATAAACTCGGTTTGTTCTCACTGGAACGAAGGAGGTTGAGGGGAGACCTGATAGAGGTCTACAAAATTATGAGGGGCATAGACAGAGTGGATAGTCAGAGGCTTTTCCCCAGGGTAGAGGGGTCAATTACTAGGGGGCATAGGTTTAAGGTGAGAGGGGCAAGGTTTAGAGTAGATGTACGAGGCAAGTTTTTTACGCAGAGGGTAGTGGGTGCCTGCAACTCGCTACCGGAGGAGGTGGTGTAAGCAGGGACGATCGTGACATTTAAGGGGCATCTTGACAAATACATGAATAGGATGGGAATAGAGGGATACGGACCCAGGAAGTGTAGAAGATTGTAGTTTAGTCGGGCAGCATGGTCGGCACGGGCTTGGAGGGCCGAAGGGCCTGTTGCTGTGCTGTACATTTCTTTGTTCTTTGTTTGTTTGGCGCCTCTTCCTGCTTCTGCATCATTACCTCTTGTCCACTAAGGATCGTTCCTTAACCCTTCCATTGCTCAACTACATGCTGCCCCTTGGTACATAATCTGCAGTGTTAGTTCCCACATGTACACTGATGACACCTAGCTCGATCTCAGTCACCACCTCTCTTGACTCTTCCAATGTTGCAAAATTATCAGGCGACACCAGTGCTGGATGAGCAGAAATATCCTCCAGTTAAATATTGGAAAGACTGAAGCCATTATCTTCCGCCACGTTCCAAACTTTGTTGCCTCACTCCCGACTCCTTCCTTCTTCTTGGTGAATAAACCAGACTGTTCACAATCTTGGTGTCATATTTGATCCCAAAATGACCCTCTGCGCCCATATTCACGGCATCATAAAGATCATGGGCGGGATTCTCCGACCCCCTGCCGGGTCGGAGAATCGCCGGGGGCTGGCGTGAATCCCGCCCCCGCCGGTTGCCGAAATCTTCGGCACCAGATATTCGGCGGGGGTCGGAATCACGCCGCGCCGGTTGGCGGGCCCCCCCCAGTGATTCTCCGGCTCGTGATGGGCCGAAGTCCCGCTGCTGGAACGCCTGTCCCGCCGGCGAGAATCAAACCACCTCTCTTACCGGCAGGACAAGGCGGCGCGGGCGGGCTCTGGGGTCCTGGGGGGGGGGGGGGGGCGCGGGGCAATCTGGCCCCAGGGGGGTGCCCCCACGGTAGCCTGGCCTGCGATCGGGGCCCACCGATCCGCGGGCGGGCCTGTGCCGTCGGGGCACTCTTTTCCTTCCGCCTTCGCCATGGTCTCCACTATGGCAGTGGCGGAAGAGACCCCTCCACTGCGCATGCGCGGGGATTCCGTGAGCGGCCGCTGACACTCCCGCGCATGCGTCGCACGGCAAAGTAATTTCCGCACCAGCTGGCGGGGCACCAAAGGCCTTTCCCGCCAGCTGGCGGGGCGGAAATCAGTCTGGCGCGGGCCTAGCCCTCAAGGTGAGGGCTTGGCCCCTCAGGATACGGAGAATTCCGCACCTTTGGGGCGGCGCGATGCCGGACTGATTCACGCCGTTTTTGGCGCCGTCGGCGGACATCGCGCCGATTGCGGAGAATCCCGCCCCACTTACTTCTGCTTCCACAACTTTGTCAGATTTCGCCACTGGCTCAGCTTATCTGCTGCTAAAACTCTAATTCATGCCTATGCTACCTCTAAATTTGGCCATTCAAACCCTCTGCTGCCTAACCTCATATTCTGCTCTCCATAAACTTGAGGTCATCTAAAACTCTGCTGCGTATCTCCTGCACCAAATCCTGCACACCTATTGTCCCTGGGTTCGTTGTCTCTAATTATTGCATGGTCAATCAACGCCTTGATTTCAATATTTTCCCCCTTGTTTTCAATTCCCTCTATAGCGCCACTTTTCCCTATCTTTGTAATCACCGTTAGACCCACAACCTTCCAAAATACCTTCACGCATCTATTTCTGGCTGCTTGTGCATCGCCAATCTTAATTACTCCACCATTGGTATCGCTATTGAACCCAAAGCTGTACAATTTCTTCCATAGTCCTCTGTGACTCTCTGTCTCTCTTTCTTCCTTTGAGATGTTCCTTAAAACCTAACTCTATGTCAAGCTTTTGTCCATCTGCACTAATATCGCCTTAACTAGCTCAGTATCTAATTTTGATTTATAATGCTCTTGTGAAGCGGCTTGCGATTTTTTATTCTGTTAAAGGCACTATATAAAAGTTGTTGTTGTCACTGTATTTCAAGTGGATCACTCACTCATTCACTGCTGACTTATGTTTGTGGGCAAAATAGTTACGTGGTTGGTCCAGTTAAGTTTCTGCTCAATAGTAGTGAGGGTATTAGATAGTGCCGTGAATATCAAGCAGAGGTAGACTCTCCCTTGTTGGAGATGGTAATTTCCTGACACTTGTGTGGCGTGAATATTACTTGCCACTTATCAGCCCAAACTTGCATGTTGTCCAGGTCTTGCTGCATATGGACAAAAACATCTTCAACATCTGAGGCATTCCACATGAAACTGAACATTATCTGTGCAATAATCAGCAAACATCCCTCCTTCTGATGCAGGGATGGACAGAAGATCGTTGATGAAGGAGTTGAAGATGGCTAGGCCTAGGACAATTCCCACATGAAATTGTTGCAGTGATAGGGCGGCACAGTGGTGCAGTGGTTAGCACTGCTGTCCAATGGCACAGAGGACCCAGATTCAATCCCGGCCCCGGGTCACTGGCCGTGTGGAGTTTGCAAATTCTCCCCGTTCCTGCATTGGTCTCACCCCAGAACCCAAAGATGTGCCGGGTAGGCCACACTAAATTGCTCCTTAATTGGAAAAACAAAGAATTGGATACTCTAAATTTATTTTATTTTTAAAAATTGCTGCAGTGATGTCCTGGCGCTGGGAAGACTGGCCTCAATCAAACACAGCCATCTTCCTTTATGCTAAGTATGATTACAGTCAGTGAAGAGTTTTTCCCGATTCCCATCAACTGCAATTTTACTAGAGGTGCTTAATCTTGCACTTGGTAGTCACTCTCACATTACCTCTAGAATGTAGCTCTTTTGAACATGGTTATTTCGATACTGAAATGAGGTTCAGAACCAAATAGTCCTGGTGGAACCCAAACTGAGCATTGGTGGGCAGGATATTGGTTAATGCAAGGAACATTGCCTACCTTTCCTTGGGGATAAGTTATATGAAAAACTCCTCCCTTTCCATCATGATCAATAGACAAGTTTCAGTAGAAGAATGGCCTGTTTCATTTAACAGCCCCCAATTAGCATTTACCCTCCATGCCAGAAAATTGCTCTAAAAACATTGCACATCCTATTTTCATATCTCATTATCACTTTCTTTTCCCCCCTTTAACTCACATCTCTGACCTAATTCTTAATCCTAACTAACAGCAATGGAACCAAATATCAGGGGCGTCATTCTCCGACCCCCCAGCGGGTCGGAGAATGGCCGTTGGCCGCCGTGAATCCCACCCCTGCCGGTTGCCGAAGTCTCCGAAGGGAGAAAAGTCGGCGGGGCGTTAATGGCGCCGCAGACGTCGGAGAATGGCACGGGTGTGCGCAAGGCAGCCGATTTTGGGCCTGCCGATATTCTCCCTTCCGGATGGGCCAAAGTAAATCAAACATCCTTTTCATCGGCGTGAACCTGTGCTCCAGGTTCACGCCAACCAGCGTGGAGGTGAGTGACGGCCTGGGGGGTTGGCCGCTGGGCAGGCGATGGCGTGGCCGCAGTCTGAATGTGTGGGGGAGAGGTGTGTGTAGGGTTTTGTATGTGTGTGTGCGGCGGGGGGGGGGTGGTTCGAGTGGGCTGGGCTCCGGGGGAGTGCCGGGAGGGGGATGGGAGGTCTGTGCCGGGGAGGAGGATGGGAGGTCCGTGCCGGGGAGGGGGTTGGGGGGGGGGGTCCATGCCGGGGAGGGGGATGGGGGGGTCCGTGCCGGGGAGGAGGATGGGAGGGGGGTCCGTGCCGGGGAGGAGGATGGGAGGGTCCGTGCCGGGGAGGGGGATGGGAGGTCCGTGCCGGGGAGGGGGATGGAGGGGGGGGGGCGGGGGGGGTCCGTGCCAGGGAGGGGGATGGGAGGTCTGTGCCGGGGAGGGGGATGGGGGGGTCCGTGCAGGTGGGGGGATGGGAGGTCCGTGCCGGGGAGGGGGATGGGGGGGGGGGGGTCCGTGCCGGGGAGGAGGATGGGGGGGTCCGTGCCGGGGAGGAGGATGGGGGGAGGGTCCGTGCCGGGGAGGGGGATGGGGGGGTCCTTGCCGGGGAGGGGGATGCGAGGGCAAGTGATTTGGTCCACCTGGCCAGGTGCCAGCCTCCAATAGTTGGACCCATGCCACCTGGCTAGGCGGAAGGAGGGGATATGGGCAACGATGACATGTCGTTGTTCCACCCCCCCCCCCCCCACCAGGCCGTCAAGTTTTCCGATCATCCAGCGATGTTGGCTGCCGTGGCGGCAGCCGCTGTGTACCGGCCCCGGCAGTCATACCAGGACCTCACGGACCGGGAATGCAGGAGGTGACTCCGGATGAGGCGGGAAACCGTGGCACACATCTGCCACCTGCTGGCACACCTGTCACCGCGTGGCACTGGTGGGGGACACCCTCTCCCCGTGTCCGTCAAGGTTACGGTGGCCCTGAACTTTTATGCAACAGGGTCATTCCAGGCACCGAGTGGGGACCTGTCCGGCATATCGCAGACATCGGTGCATCGGTGCATCCGGGCAGTGACAGATGCCCCAGATGCCATGGCGCACCGCTACATCCGCTTCCCTGTGGACCGGGCCAGCCAAGATGCCCGTGCCGTGGGCTTCTCTGCCGTGGCCGGGTTCCCCATGGTCCAGGGCGCGATTGATGGGATGCACGTCGCCGTGCGGCCACCTGCAGATAACAGGGCCGTGTTCACCAATAGGAAGGGGACCTATTCGATGAACATACAGGTGGTCTGCGACCACCGCATGATGATCCTGCACGTCTGCGCCCGTTACCCAGGCAGTGTACACGACTCATACGTGTTGTCGCGGTCATCCATCCCCGGCATGTACGAGGGACGCCATCCCCGACTGAGGGGCTGGTTGCTGGGCGACAGGGGCTACCCATTGCGATCGTGGCTGATGACGCCTATACGGAGGCTACACAATGAGGCGGAGAACCGCTACAATGATGCCCATGTAGCGACAAGGGGAGTGATAGAGAGGTGCTTTGGCGTGCTGAGGATGCGTTTCAGGTGCCTGGACCTCTCTGGGGGCGCCCTCCAGTATCGGTCAGATAGGGTCGGCCGCATCATTGTGGTGTGCTGCGACCTGCACAACATAGCCCAACAGAGGGGCGACGTGCCGCAGACAGAGGAGGGCGGAGTGGAGGAGCAGCAGGAAGAGGCCCATTCCTCCTCAGATGAGGGGGATGGGGGCAATGGTCAGGGCAGATGGGCTAGACACAGGCGGGTGGCTGTCCACCGTTACCGGCTGGCCCAGCGGGCATGGGACAGACTGATAGCCGCCCGCTTCACTGACTAGATGGGCGTGGGAATCGGGTAGTGTGGCCACAGACCGCACACCATGGCAACAGCCGACCACCCACACCCCCCACCCATCCACCCACCCAGAACCCTCACCCCCCTCCCCAACCCCACCCACCCCACCCGCATGCACACCACCCCTCCCCATTGCCGATCCACCTGCGGCACAATGGCCGGGTTCACACAGTTGCGGGTGGACGCGTGTCTATCGCAGGCCATGGAGGATGATGACAACCCGCCCTGCGATGAGCTCCTGGCTCCACATCGTTGGATTATGTCTGACCCATGGCCACAGTACCACCATCCACCCGGGCCATCCCTGCATGCGGCTGTGACACTGCAGCGCACGGTCCCGTCCTCTGCCCGGGGGGTTGTTGATTGCGGCCCAGGGGGAAGGGGGCAGACCCACCTGGGGCTGAGGTAAGACCACCCCTCACACACACACTTGCGCTCAACGTACATGACACCCCCGCACGCTTTGGACAGAGCATAAAGGCAGCTTCTGTAGGTGTAACACTGACTTTAATAACCAAAGGAGTTCATGCACGTGCCCTAGCCCCTAAAACTCATCTGTGCCCTGCACCCGTGCCAACTTACTCAGTGTCTAATTGTTTGGCCTTACAGGCCCTTTCACTACGTCTACGTGGTTCCCCAGACGGTACAGCAGAACTGGAGGTGGACTCCTGTGATTCCTGCCCTCTGACACAGGATCCCTTTGGCGGCCGTTTCCTGGGGCGTCCTGGCCTAGATGGGCCAGGCTACGGCCCGGGCGACTGGGATGGCGAGCTGCCAGCCTGTCCTGCCCGTTGCCCACCCGATGCACCTGGAATGGAAGGGGGGGGAGTCCGAGGTGTCGCGGTGTACCGGGACCTCCCCTAAAGGGGGAGCCGGGACGGACCACACCACCTCCTCCTCCCTCGGGGTGCCCGATGGCCCCCAGGCCTCAACATGGGTGGGGGATGCGAACGGACTGGCTATCCGACACCCCCCCGACATCTGGCGCTGCCAGTCCTGGAGGCCCGTGCTGGTATCGACAGGGGTCTGCAGGTTTGCAGCCATGGAACCCAGGGGGTTGGCAAACCCTGTCTGTGACTGTGCGACGCCGGCTCGCACATGGCCACTGGCGCCGATGCCCTCAGCATTGGCCTGCTGAGACTGGGCCATGGCCTGCAGAGACTGGGCCATGGCCTGCAGAGACTGGGCTATGGCCTGCTGAGACTGGGCCATGGCGTTGAGCGCCTCTGCCATCTGGCGCTGGCACTGGCTCATGGCCTCCTGTGAGAGGGCAGCCATGTCCTGGGCCACAGAAGCCGCCTGCAGGGAAAGCTCCAGACCTCGCAAACCGTTCCCCATGTCTGACACCGCGCACCCATTGCCTCCACCGCGGACGCCACCCGTGCGGTGTCGGCCTGGGTGGCACGCATAACCGGCACCACTCCCAGCTCCTGGACGTGGGTGGACTCCTCCACCTGCGACTGCAGCCGCCGCAAGCCGGCCGTCACCCTCTTTGCTCATCTCCGGGTCGGTGGTTGCATCGGATCTATGTGTGGGTGTGGTAACTCCAGGAACCCGGGATCCACCTGGGCGGCAGATGTTTGCTTGGGCTGGGCTGCCCTCCGACCGCCCGGCCCCTCTGCTGCTCCTACCTCCACCTGCTGTACCGGGACGGCTGTGTTGTGCGCACCAGTGAGTGTACCAGACGCCTCATCCGAGGTGAGTGTTTCGGCGATGGTGGAGGGTGTTGGTGACAGCAGTGGCATTGTGTCGTGCTCTTCGTCCCACTCTGAGTCCATGGCACTTTGGGGTGGGGGTTCGTCTCCACCCATCCACTCTGAGTCACTGTCCGGTATTTCGTCTTCCTGGGTAGTGCTGTCCCGGGTAGTGCTGTCCCGGGTAGGGGTGTCCCGGGTAGGGGTGTCCTGGATAGTGGTGTCCTGGGTAGTGGTGTCCTGGGTAGTGGTGTCCTGGGTAGTGGTGTCCTGGGTAGTGGTGTCCTGGCTCGGCTATGACGGGGGCCTGTGGCTGCCCCTCTCGTCGTTGGGTGGCACACGCCTGCGTCGTCGCACCCGCACGTGACGGGAGCATCGTCTCCCTGTTGCTCCAGGTCTCTCCGTCTCCCGTGGTCTCCAAGGGGCATCCTACGGGCGGCGCATGCCAGAGGGTCCGGGTCTCTCCGTCTCCCGTGGTGTGCGAGGGGCATCCTGCGGGCGTCGCATGCCGGAGGGTTTGGGACTCTCCGTCTCCCGTGGTGTGCGAGGGGCACCCTGCGGGCGTCGCATGCCGGAGGGTCCAGGTCTTTCTGTCTCCCCTGGCCTCCGTGGGGCATCCTGCGGGCGTCGCATGCCGGAGGGTCCGGGTCTCTCTGTCTCCCGTGGCCTCCAAGGGGCATCCTGCGGGCGGTCTGCATCTGCGGGGATGGGTGCCTGGACATTTGGTCCTGCGATACACAATGAAGCATGCATGGTTAGACACGCAGGCAGTGATCAGGTGATATGGGGGAGGGGGATATAGGGGAGGGGGGATATGGGGACGGGCTGTCGGTGGCTCACTTGCTAGTACGCCCCCGACCTCTGCATCAGCAACCTCCCGGTCCTCAGGTCCGCCAGCCAGTTCCAGGGCCCTTTCCTCGTGTTCGGTCAGTGGCCTCTCATCAGCTCCTCCAGTCCTCACATGCTCCCTATTGTTGTGTGCGCGCTTCTCCTGTGGGGGGGGTGGTGGTGGCAGGGGTAAAAGGCAACAGTGTTAGGCAGGTATATGAATGCACGCCATCGGTTGCGCGTGTATTGCAGAGGTTAAGGTTAGGGCTGGATTCACTTGGGTATATGGGGGAGGGAGGGATATGGGGGAGGGGGGATATGGGGGAGGGGGGATATGGGGGAGGGGGGATATGGGGGAGGGGGGATATGGGGGAGGGGGGATATGGGGGAGGGGGGATATGGGGGAGGGGGGATATGGGGGAGGGGGATATGGGGGAGGGGGGGATTTGGGGGAGAGGGGATATGGGGGATATGGGGGAGGCTCACCCTGCCTGCTCTGACGAGGTCGTTCACCTTCTTGTGGCACTGGGTGCATGTCCATGGTGTCAGGGCCGCAGCGGTGACGGCCTCTGCCACTTCCCTCCACAGACGCCGGCTGTGTCGTGGGGCAACTCTGCGGCCGTGGCCGGGATACAGGGCCTCCCTCCTCTGCTCCACTGCGTCCAGGAGCGCCTCCACATCCCGTGACTGGAACCTCGAGGCTGAGCGGTGGCCGGCCATCCAGTCGGGTGTTCCGGTCGGGTGTTCCGGTCGGGTTGGGGGGGAGCAGCGCGTCCTTATGAGCCGTCACGCCGTGCGGCGTGCATGACGCTGCACGGCGTGAACCACGTGCGCAAGTGCAGATCCCGTCACGTCGCTGCTAGCCCATTTCAGGCCGGAGACTTTGCAATGATTTTTCCGGCGTGACACAAGTGAGATTTGCGCCGTTTTTTGCGCCGATCAGCGGACTTTGCGCCGATAACGGAGAATTTCGCCCCAGATGTTGCAAATAATGGGCTTCCAGCCATACCGTTTAGTTTGCACCATTACCTGAGGCTAATTTCTAGCTCAAGGCGTATAAATGTGATTAGAATTGTTTGCTGAAATGGGGCATAAATACTTACGTGGTTTGGTAGAGAAGAATGCAGCGATTCCATGTTGCAACTTCTATATAAGCCTATGGTGGTAGGAAGAAAATGCTGTTCCACATATCATACTGTCAAGCAGATGCAGACTACCTTTCTGCTATTTCTCAGAGTATAACTCAATACCGCATTCAAGAAGAAATGTACCACTATTCTATCCAAATGGAGAACTGGGTAGTGCAATGGGTTGGATGGTCCTTCATTTCTGGCACCTCTGTTGAATTTGAATTTAAATTGTTGTGTTGAAAAGATTTTGTGCTGCTTTAAGGTGGCTGGATGTGGCCCGTGAATCCTCTCTGCACAGCCACTGGAGGCAGTTTACAAAGTTCCTGTCAGCCAATTGAGTTTCGACTCAAGATTTCACTTGAAGCTGCTCCTCCAATCACAGGCTATTTCTCGCCCATGTTTGCTATTGATAGGCTGGCTATTGAGCCTATCAGCAGCAAATGAGGGGAAGAAAAAATCTCTGATTGGTGAAACAATGAGCAGTGAGTGTGCTGAAGACTGGTGGGCAATAGACGAGAAGGTACATCAGGGCTGGAGGCCAGTGAGCAAAGCAATGGTGGGCTAGAGGCCAGAAAATGGAGCCTGGGAGACAGATGTGGATATTGTGGCCTGAGAGGGCAAAGTTATAGTGCTCCCAGCAAGGTTAAAGTTTTGTCATTTTGGTGGGATTGAGGAGGAGACGGTGACTGAGTGGATGCATGTGTGTGGGAGTGAGTGAGTTGCTGGGAGTGAATGAGTGGAACTGAGTGAATGAGTGGGTGGAAATAGGCGGATAAGGATATGGGAGTGAGTGTGGGGCTTCGTTTGAGTCTGCCATATGCCCAGTCTCAGTTTTCTCACTTACTCTCGCCACTACCCACATACACATGCACATATACTGATGCTCCAAAATTCTGTTTAATTTTAATTTCTTCCTCCTTTTTAACTCAGCAATTTTCGACTACAACATTGCTTTACATTTGTTCTGCAATTGTTTCATTCTTTAAGGCCTCAACTTTTTTCGAAATTCAGTTTATTGCTTTGCCAAACCTTCTCTTTGCTCATTGGCCCTCAAGTAAGAAAAATATACAAATGTGGAACCTCGGAATGAAAAGGTTGGATAAGTTTGCTTTAGCCAGTCTCAATCGACTTTCAAGTGGACATGGGATCACAGAACAACAGCAACAATAATTTGTGACGTCCCTCGGACAGGCTGAAGGTTGAGATCATCTGGAAAATGGAGAAAATGCCACACTGATACAGTAGCTAGTTCTTTGGTGAATTCAGGAAGAGCAGAGAAATCAACTCTGTATTGAGCTCTTTGATGTTACTATGATACTGCAGGGTTGATTCTCTAATTGGGGGTTAATGATCAAGAGCAGCATTGGCTGCAGGGGGGCTAGTTGGAAAATTACAGGCCGCAGTGTCTGATTTTCTATCCACTTAAATGAATGAATGATCATTGGACTCTGGGAGCCTGCAATTTATCTAGCAGTGTGTGGTAGTATGTATTAGGGGTCATGTGGGACTGGAAGCCCTAATGTCATTGGCTGACAGATCCCGGGTCCTGGTTGGCCGTTGACCTCTAGCTCCGCCCTGAAGGCGGAGTATAAGAAGCCGGAGTCCTCCCCCGCAGGCCATTCTACTATCGAGATGCGGGGGAACAGACACGCTTAATAAAGCCTCATCGACTTCACTCTATTCGTCTCATGGAGTCTTTGTGCGCTACAATTTATTAAGCGTGCCTAAAAAGGACTATGGAGCTCAGGATCATCCCGGAATGCCTGAGGATCAGCCCCCACGCAGTGAACGCGGCAGCAGCCTTCAAGCACTGGCAGACTTGTTTCGAGGCCTACCTCAGAACGGCCACCGGCCGGGTCACAGAAGACCAAATACTACAGGTCCTGCACTCGAGGGTGAGCACGGAGATTTTCTCCCTCATCGAAGACGCGGAGGATTTCCAGATGGCGTTCGCAGCACTGAAAAGTCTCTATGTCCGCCCAGTTAACCAAATCTATGCTCGCTACCAGCTCGCGACGAGACGGCAAGGTCCCAGAGAATCGATGGACGAATTCTACGCCGCACTGCTGATTTTGGGACGAGCCTGCAGGTGCCCTTCGGTGAACGCAAATGAACACACGGACATGTTAATGCGCGATGCTTTTGTGGCAGGTATGAATTCCTCCCAAATCCGCCAAAGACTTCTAGAAAGAGAGTCGCTAGGACTCTCAGAGGCACAGGGCCTAGCAGCCTCCCTAGACGTGGCAGCCCATTGGGCTCCGTACGTACCCGTCGCGACAAACCCACCCCCCCCCCCCCTGGACACCCCACAGGCTTGCACGGTCCAAACGCCAAGTCGCACTGGGGGCGCCCGCTTCTATTTCTGCGGCCAGGCAAAACACCCCCGGCAGCGCTGCCCGGCCCGCGCAGCAATCTGCAAGAGCTGCGGGAAAAAGGGCGATTTAGCGGTTGTGTACCGGTCCCGCAAGGTCGCCGCTGTCCCGGGAGAACAGGGAGCCCTGCAAGCCGTTTACGCTCCCCAATCCCCCCAGCGCCCCATGTACGACCCGCAGGCGCAGCCGCTCTGGGTCCCGACCACTGCGGTCCCGGGAGAACAGGGAGCCCTGCACGCCGCTTACGCTCCCCAACCCCCCCACCCCATCCCCAAGTATGACCCGCCGGCGCTTCCACTTTGGGTCCCGACCACCGCTCTCCCCAGAGATGAGGGAGCCCCGCGCGGTCCTAACGCTCCCCAACCCCCCCAGCGCCCCATGTGCGACCCACAGATGCCGCCATTTTGGGTCCCGGCCACCACGAGTGGAGGAAGGGCGCCGCCATCTTGGACCACCCCAGACCTGTACGACGCGTGGGGGTGGCCATTTTGTCCACCCCCGCCGCCATCTTGTGACCCCCCAGCCATGTGCGATGTATGGGGGCAGCCATTTTGTTCATCCCCGACGCCATCTTGGACGGCAACAACGGACCCCACTCCACTACTACAACCATGTCTCGCTTCAATTACGCTCGATCAAGCTCGGCCCCGGACACTCCAGACGACGACGACAACGGTGCTAATAAACGGCCACGAGACACCATGCCTAGTCGACTCCGGGAGCACGGAGAGCTTTATCCACCCCGACACGGTAAGACGCTGTTCCTTGACCACCTATCCCAGCGCACAAAAGATTTCCCTAGCTGCAGAATCCCACTCCGTACAGATCCAAGGTTTCTGCCTAGTTACCCTAACGTTGCAGGGGAGGGAGTTCAAAAACTACAAACTAAACGTCCTTCCCCAACTCTGCGCCCCCACTTTACTGGGATTAGATTTCCAGTGCAATCTACAGAGCCTTACGTTCAAATTCGGCGGCCCAATACCCCCACTCACTATCTGCGGCCTCGCAATCCTCAAGGTGCAACCCCCGTCCTTGTTTGCGAACCTCACCCCGGATTGCAAACCCGTCGCCACTAGGAGCAGACGGTACAGCGCCCAGGACCGGACCTTCATTCGGTCCGAAGTCCAGCGGCTACTAAAGGAAGGCATAATCCAGGCCAGCAATAGTCCCTGGAGAGCACAGGTGGTAGTAGTGAAGACAGGGGAGAAACAAAGGATGGTCATAGACTATAGCCAGACCATCAACAGGTACACACAACTAAACGCGTACCCTCTCCCCCGCATATCCGACATGGTCAATCGGATTGCCCAATATAAAGTCTTCTCCACCGTGGACCTCACGTCCGCCTACCATCAGCTCCCCATCCGCCCAAGTGACCGCAAGTACACAGCCTTCGAGGCAGACGGGCGATTATACCATTTCCTAAGGGTCCCATTAGGCGTCACAAACGGGGTCTCGGTCTTCCAACGGGAGATGGACCGAATGGTTGATCAACATGGGTTGCAGGCCACGTTCCCGTATCTCGACAATGTAACCATCTGCGGCCACGACCAGCAGGACCACGACGCCAACCTCCAAAAATTCCTCCAGACCGCCAAAGCCTTGAACCTCACGTACAACGAGGACAAGTGCGTTTTTAGCACCAACCGGCTAGCCATTCTGGGCTACGTAGTGCGCAATGGGATAATAGGCCCCGACCCCGAACGTATGCGCACCCTCATGGAATTTCCCCTCCCGCACTGCCCAAAAGCCCTGAAACGCTGCCTGGGTTTTTTTTCATACTACGCCCAGTGGGTCCCCCAGTACGCAGACAAGGCCCGCCCCCTAATACAGACCACGACCTTCCCTCTGTCGACAGAGGCTTGCCAGGCCTTCAGCCGCATCAAAGCGGATATCGCAAAGGCCACGATGCGCGCCATCGACGAGTCCCTCCCCTTCCAGGTCGAGAGCGACGCCTCCGACGTAGCTCTGGCGGCCACCCTTAACCAAGTGGGCAGACCTGTGGCCTTTTTCTCCAGGACCCTCCACGCCTCAGAAATCCGCCACTCCTCAGTGGAAAAGGAAGCCCAAGCCATAGTGGAAGCTGTGCGACATTGGAGGCATTACCTGGCCAGCAGGAGATTCACTCTCCTCACCGACCAACGGTCGGTAGCCTTCATGTTCGATAATGCACTGCGGGGCAAAATCAAAAACAACACGATCTTAAGGTGGAGGATCGAGCTCTCCACCTTCAACTACGAGATCTTGTATCGTCCCGGAAAGCTGAACGAGCCGTCCGATGCCCTATCCCTCGGCACATGTGCCAACACACAAATTAACCGCCTCTAAACCCTCCACGAGGACCTCTGCCACCCGGGGGTCACTCGGTTTTTCCACTTTATCAAGTCCCGCAATCTCCCATACTCTTTAGAGGATGTCTGTACAGTCACAAGGGACTGCCACATCTGCGCGGAATGCAAACCGCATTTTTTCAGCCCGGATGGTGCGCACCTGATTAAGGCTTCCCGACCCTTTGAACGCCTTAGTCTCGATTCCAAAGGGCCCCTCCCCTCCACCGACCGCAACACATACTTTCTTAATGTGGTGGACGAATACTCCCGCTTCCCATTCGCCATTCCCTGCTCTGACATGACCGCGGCCACAGTCATTAAAGCCCTGAACACCATCTTCACACTGTTCGGTTGCCCCGCATATGTCCACAGCGACAGGGGGTCCTCTTTCATGAGTGACGAGCTGCGCCAGTTCCTGCTCAGCAAGGGCATAGCCTCAAGCAGGACAACCAGCTACAACCCCCGGGGGAACGGGCAAGTAGAGAGGCAGAACGGCACGGTCTGGAAGACCGTCCTACTGGCCCTACGGTCCAGGGACCTCCCAGTTTCACGGTGGCAGGAGGTCCTCCCGGACGCTCTCCACTCCATCCGGTCGCTATTATGTACGAGCACTAATCAAACGCCTCATGAGCGTCTCCTTGTCTTCCCTAGGAGGTCCTCCTCTGGAACGTCGCTGCCGACCTGGCTGGCGGCCCCAGGACCCATCTTGCTCCGAAAGCATGTACGGGCACATAAGGCGGACCCGTTGGTCGAAAGGGTTCACCTCCTCCACGCGAACCCGCAGTACGCTTACGTGGAGTACCCCGACGGCCGACAGGACACGGTCTCCCTGCGGGATCTGGCGCCCGCCGGCAACACCCCCCCCCCCCCGACACCATTTACCCAACCCCCCCCTTCCTGCCACCGCCGCACCCCGTGACCGCCCCCTTCCCAGGAGGATCGGTTCCCCTCCCCTCAGGCCCGACCAAGAATAAAGCCCAAGCTGAAACCGTAAGGCTCCCGGAGACGACAACACCGGTACAAGCACCACCACCACCACCACCGGGGCCAAGGTGATCGACACGGACGACCAGACCGCCCGACCCACTCGTGGCGTCGATCTAAATCAATATATGGACTTTTCACAAGAACATTTTGCTTTTCTCCCGATACCTTCTGTAAATAGTTGAAACAGGACAAAATTGTACAATACTGTATTGCCATGTGAATGTTTTCCTCCCAGGACCAGCCCTGTAAACCCTGACCACCATACGAAGCATCACCCCACCGGGTTCATTTTTAACAAGGGGTGAATGTGGTAGTATGTATTAGGGGTCATGTGGGACTGGAAGCCCTAATGTCATTGGCTGACAGATCCCGGGTCCTGGTTGGCCGTTGACCTCTAGCTCCGCCCTGAAGGCGGAGTATAAGAAGCCGGAGTCCTCCCCCGCAGGCCATTCTACTATCGAGCTGCGGGGGAACAGACACGCTTAATAAAGCCTCATCGACTTCACTCTATTCGTCTCACGGTGTCTTTGTGCGCTACACAGTGCTCAGCGTGGACACTGCTTCTCTCTGGGATTAACCAATTCAGTAATCATTCCTTCAGCACATGGACTGGGCTATGTAGATTCCCTCACATCCCTCACCTGGATGAGTACATTTTTCCATATTCAGCAGAGCCACCAGACAAACAGGGCAGAGTTTTAACCCCTGAAAATGGATTTGGATTAGGTGTGATGTAGAAATGTAAAATACTTCAAATCTTATGCCAATTTGTCACCACCAGACCAAGGATGGGCATGTTAGGTGGATTGGCCATGCTAAATTGCCCCTTAGTGTCCGGGGATGTGCAGGTTGGGTTCAGGGTTGTGGGGATAGGGCAGGGTGGACATGGGTAGGGTGGTAATTCGATGGGTAAGTACAAACTCTATGGGCCGAATGGCCTCCTTCTGCATTGTAGCGATTCTATGATTCTCATTTAAACGGAGGAGGAACTGGGGTTGGAAGAACAACCTGCTCCCAGGGGGGACGGATCGCTCACGTAGCTACCTTAATGAGTGTGTATGCCTCTGTTTTTCTTCATATCCCAGCATTAAGGATGACCAGCTGAATTTCCTTGGGCTTGGGCAACCTAACAGTTCAGCAAGACCAGGTCTGTGGCATTCTTTTAAAGCATTGCTTGTGGCCAGAAGGAGGACTGCTTACTCCGCACCATTGAAAATGTGAAGGAAAGTTGGTAACCTCCCAGTGATTGAGCACCCCCCTCCCCCACCTTGTGGTCCAATCTTCCATGATGTCCTCCTATGGGCCACAATCTCTGAATGTCCTTTCCATAATGTTTTTCCTGATGCTTTATCCCCTTTGCCTATAATTGCTCTGCCCATCACAATCTTCCCATTGATTTCTCCACCTTCCCCCCAAATCCCACCCCCTGTTATCTTCTCTTCGCCTCCTTCCATTTCCATGGACCCCTTTCACAATCCTCTTCCATCCTCCCCCTGCTATCTTCTGCCCTTGTACCTAATATCTTTCTGCATTTCCCGACTGCAAAACTGCAAACATTGTTCATATTGAGCCATGGCCCCTCAATGATTATAAACATTACTGCTCTCATCACCACAACAGACCACAAGTTGGCTGGAGAAACGAAAAAATAATTCAGGCATTCGTTGACACATTTAGTAAACACTACACTTGTTAAAAGCTAGATATCTTAAATCTCACTTTATTTCACACATTGAAATGACTTTACAGTTTGCATGCTGGCATTTAATTGAATGGTGTTTTATAGCACATGCTATAGAGTGACAGATAGTCAGCAATTACTATCTGACGCAGAGTTTTAATGGCAACCGGTTTGCTAACCATCACCTACAGAAATGGGACTGAATTTTTGTGGATAGTAACATATGAACATCGGAAATAGAAGCAGAAGTAGGCCATTCGGCCCCTCAAGCCTGCTCTACCATTCAAAAAGATCATGGCTGAACTGTTTGTATTTCGTATTTTACATTCCCAACTCCTGAAGGTGACCTTTGATTCGCTTGCCTAAACAATAATCTACCTCCGCCTTAAAAATATTCAGTGATCCCACTTCCACCACTTTCTTAGGCAGAGTTCCAGTGTTGCATGACCATCAGACAGGAACTGTTTCTCATTGGGCGGGATTCTCTCGGCCTGAGGCCGGGCCGGAAAATCCCCGCGACCGGCACGAATCGGGCCACGCCGACCCGACACCGGCACGCGATTCTCCGCAGAGCCGTGCGTCAGCGTGGTTGGCCCGGCGCCAGTCGGAACCCCCCCAGCCCCCCCACCAATTCTCGGGCCTGGATGGGCCGAGCAGCCCTCGTAAAAAAGCCGAGTCCCACTGACGCCGTCCGCACCTCCTCTCAGCTGGCGGGAACTCGGCGCGGAAGGGTCGGTGGGCGGCCTGTGGGGGGAGGAGGGTCCAACCACGGCGGGGGGCCTCCGATGTGGCCTGGCCCGCGATCGGGGCCCACTGATCTTCGGGCCTGCCTCTATGGCTGGGGGCCTCCTTTCTTCCATGCCGGCCCCTGTAGCCCTGCGCCATGTTGCGTCGGGGCTGGCGCGTTGAAGGAAGCCACTGCACATGCTCGTGTTGGCGCTGGTGACACTGCGCATGTGCGAACCCCGCGGCGCTCAGTTGACGCTGGGATCAGCAGCTGGAGCGGCGTGAACCGCTCCAGTGTCGTGCTGACCACCTGTAATGGCCAGAATTGCTGATCTTGAGGCCGTCGTTTCCAACGGCGCCAACACTTAGCCTCAGGATCACAGAATCCTCCCCCTTATCTTTGTCCTCTAAGGGTTACTCTTATTTTAAATCATTGCCCTGTAGTTCTGGACTTACCCACAAGGGGAAACATCCTTTCCTCATTCGCCTTGTCAAGATCGTTCAGCATCTTATTTACTTCAATCGAGTCACCCCATTGTGATGTTCTTTGTGTTGCTTATTTCAGAGTGGTTGGCATAGTGTTCACAAAGATCACAAATAGCTTTTAACTTAAACAAAGCTATAGGTTTATTAATACTACTAATTTGGATTCAACACGTACTCCTAAAGAATACACAGTTGATTAATAACATTTAAACTACACTCATCTACAACTAATCTTACTTCTGATATAAACTATGAGCTGCTCTAACTGGAGAAAATTACTCAAAAATTAACAAGGATTGTACCAGAACTGCGGAGGTACAGCTCTCAGGAAAAATGGAACAATCTTGGGCATTTTTCTTCAGAAAAGCAAACTCTGCTAGAATAAGCCAACTGCTGCAGATGCTGGAAAAGAAAACGGTGGAAAAAGCCAGCACGTCTGCCAGCATCTGTAAGGAGAGAAAGCAAAGAAAACTTTCTCTACTTACAGATGCTGCCAGACCTGTTGGGTTTTTCAAATTCTGATAGAGCTCTTTAAACTTATCAAGAGTTTCAATAGAGATGTTTCTATTAATATCCAAAACTAATGATCATAAATATAACAATCACCAATAATTCAGTAGGCAGGAGAAACTCCTTTACTCTAAGAATAATGAGAAGGTAGAACTCACTTTCACAAGGAACAATTGAGGCAGGTTGCATATTTACATTTAAGAGGAAGTTAAATAAGTACACGAGGGAGAAATAAAGAGAAGGATATGGGGCGGGATTCTCTGGTCTGCCAGCCGTGTTTTCTGGAGCAGCGGGATTCTCTATTTCTGCAGCCGGACAATGGGGCTTCCCATTATGGCCATCCCATTCCGTCAGGAAACCCGTGGGCGTCGGTGCGCTGCCGGCAGACTGGAGGATCCCGCCAACAGAGAATGCCACGCATGGTTATTAGGTTTAGTTGAAGTAAGGTGGGCAGATGTTCATGTGTGGCATCAAACAGTTTGGTCTCTGTCCTTTATGTTCTTTGCAAACCAATGATTAAGGTAAAAAAATTCATTGACAGTGAATATGTTCTTGCCATTTTCCTATCACTACTTCAAATAAAAATCTAATTAGGTTAATTGATTGCTGGATAGAAGCAATCATAGACATAGACATAGAATTTATAGTGCAGAAGGGGGCCATTTGGCCCATCGAGTCTGTACCGGCCCTTGGAAAAGAGCATCCCATTTAAGCCCACACCTCCCCCCCATACCCGTAACCCAGCAAACCCATCCAACCCCTTTGGTTACTCAGGGCAACTTAGTATGGCCAATCCACCTAGCCTGCAAGTCTTTGGACTGTGGGAGGAAACCGGAGCAGCCGGAAGAAACCCACACAGGCACGGGGAGAACGTGTAGACTCCTCACAGTGACCCAAGCTGGGAATCGAACCTGAGATCCTGGATCTGTGAAGCGACGGTGCTAACCACTGTGCTACACTGTTGAAGTCACCACAGCTTATAGTTTACTTATTAAATTTGAATGA
The DNA here is from genome assembly GCF_047496885.1 of Scyliorhinus torazame. Taxonomy (NCBI): domain Eukaryota; kingdom Metazoa; phylum Chordata; class Chondrichthyes; order Carcharhiniformes; family Scyliorhinidae; genus Scyliorhinus; species Scyliorhinus torazame. Next base: position 66,228,194 of record NC_092721.1, on the reverse strand, counting down.
TAAAAAAACCGTAAGTATTAAACCAACTGAAGATAATATAGGAATTATGGCCACGTCCCGCCAGAATCAGGACAGATGGGATGAGGCTGGGAGATCCCGGGAGAGGCATCCTCCAGGATTCCTGATGGTTGTTGTGCCTCGCAAGATCTCGCGATCAAGCCCTGCCCTCAATTGGCGGGGCACAGTCGTGCTCGGCTAAGTGAGTATAAGAACCCACTTAGCCACGCTGATGCCAGGTCGATCAGCCACCTGGCATCTATCAGCCTTCTTGAGTAGACCCAGCCATTCAGCATTGGTCTTCACAAACAGGGACCAGGTGGAATGATGGAACTGGAGGGAGGGTCTCCCAGACCCGGGTAGTTGGCCTCCGGGCAGGCTGGTACTCCGGCAGTGACACCTGGGCACCCTGGCAATGCTACCTGGGTGCCAGCCTGGCAAGGACATTGCTGTGGTGCCAGTATGGCAGTGCCAAGATGCCAAGCTGACATTGTGCCCGCACCGGGGCTTGGGCCTGGTCGTGCCCTGTCAGCATGTAGTGGGGTGCGGTGAGGCTCGAGGAGCCCCCCAATGGGTGATTTGCGACATTGGCTGGGTCCAGGGGTCGAGTCGGAGGTAAAGGAATCGGAGCTCCTCAGTACAGGAAATGATGCTAAGTGCGGCCTCAGTGAGGCCGTTCCCTGCCACGGCACTTAAACAAGGTAGAATGCCGTTAGATAGCAGAGTCATTCCTGGCGCTACAAATGGCAGTAACTGTTATATCGGGCCCCGACTAAGGCCTATGGATCGGGATTTGATTTTCCCGGAAGGCCTCTGAGAGTGTGCGTCCCCCATTGAAAGGGGACAAGGCCTCCGAGGACTTCCGGCATAAAGCCAGCCGGGTCACAATCAGCCGGTACTCACTCAGAGTGGAGCTCCTTGGAAGACTCTGTGCTAATTCCTAATAAACTCACTATTTTCCAGGCAACCTGATGTGGACTCTTTCCTTTGGGGGCAGTCTTAATACTGGCAACGAGAATGGGATGGTGGCCGGGCCTTGACGCTGACTTTGGGAAGTCAGCACAGCAGTGCTCCGTCTGCCAAGAACACCAGCCGCTCCATGCCGCCATGCCCCTACACCCCTGGGAGTAGCCGGGCTGCATGTGGGTCCAAGACCACATAGACTTCGCTGGCCTGTTTATGGGTTCCATGCTCCTTCTTTTAGTAGACGGCCATTCTAAATGGTTAGAGCACCATTGAATGACAGCGATCACCTCTCCTTCCTGACACATGGCATTCCGGAGGTACTGGTGACGGATAACGGGGTGTCTTTCAGGATTGCGGACTTCCTGGGGTGTCTTCGGGCCAATGGTATACAGAATGTGAGGACAGCCCCCTACTTCACTTTCTTTTTAAAAATAAATTTAGGGTGCCCAATTCTTTTTCTCTAATTAGCGTGGCCAATGCACCTAAACTGCACATCTTTTTGGGCGGCAGGGGTGAGATCCACACAGACACGGGAGAAAGTGAAAACTCCACATGGAGTGGCATAGTGGTATTGTCACTAGACAAGTAATCCAAGGACCCAGGGTAATGCTCTGGGTTCCGAGGTTCAAATCCCACCATGGCAGATGGTAAAATTTGAATTAAATAATAAAACTGGAATTAGAAGTATAACCATGACCATGAAACCACTGCCAATTATCGTAAAAACCCATCTGGTTCACTAATGTCCTTCAGGGAAGGACATCTTCCATCCTACAGGGAAGGACAACTTCCATCCGTATCCAGTCTGGCCGACATGTGACTCCAGACACACACCATGATGTGGTTGACTCTTAACTGCACCCCCTTTGAAATGGCCTCGCAAGGCACTCAGTTCAAGGGCAATTAGGGATGGGCAACAAATGTTGGCCCTGCCAGCGACATCCGCATCCCAAGAACGAGTAAAGAAAAAGGACAGTGACCCAAGGTCAGCATCGAACCCGGGTCCTCGGGACTGTGAGGCAGCAATGCTAACCATTGCGCCACTGTGCAGGACAGCCCCTGTCATTCAGTATGGCAGAGAAAGACATTCAGACTGTCAAACAGGGCCTCTGCAAACAAAAGATGGGATCCTCAGACACGCATCTGGCCCGATTCTTGTTGATGTCCAGGAATACATCGCATACTGTGACTAGGGAGGCTCCAGCAGAACTTCTCACGGGCCGCGCCTCTGAACCCGCTTTGGGTTGTTACTCCCTGACATCAGGGTGAAGGTGTGAGGTGCCCAAGATCAGCAGCTGCATGCCCCTGCCCCTTGTCATCCGGCCCTTCAGTTTGCCCCGGAAGATAAGATTTTTGCCCGTATTTTCTCCTTGGGCACCCGTTGGCTGTCTGGCACCGTGTTGCAGCAGACAGGCCCGGTGTCCTAGCTTGTCCAGGTAGGAGCTCTGCAGTTCTGATGACATTTGGAACATCAGCGGGTGAGCCGACCACCTTTATGTCCACAACCGGTGGCAAGGCCCGTCCCCGTGGATCCAGGCCCAGGTCCATGCAGCCATCACCCACCCGCAGCCTGGACCCCCCCCCCGGTGTTGATGATCTCCTCAAAGTCGGAGATGGAGCCCGAAACACTTGCTGCATCCAGGGAGGAGTCGAAGGCCCAGGCTCCTGCCGCTGCTGTCCTGCTGTGATATTCAAAGTGTAAAAGATTTTCTCTGGCGTGGTACACCCATTGGGGGCGTCATCGCCTCTGGCTTCAGAGATTCCCCTGGCACCAATGCTGGTTCTACATCCGTCTTCTCCCTTGGTCTCTCCTCCTCCATCTAGTCACCGGTATATGCGGTACATGGAAGGGTTTTTGATCTTTGGCAAGGAGGGATTTTATATCGGGGCCCCGGCCTACAGAGTTGGGGATTTGATTTTCCCAGAAAACCTCAGAGAGTACGGAAAGTGGGCGGGTCCCCTGAGGACTTCCGGTATAAAGCCGGCCGGCTCACAACCAGCCGGGGCTCACTTGGAATGGAGCTCCCTGGAAGATTCTGTACTACTTCCGAATAAATTCACCATTTTCCAGGCAACCTGATGTGGACTCCTTCCTTTGGGTGTGGATGTAATAGGAATGATGCACTATCAATTACGACTAGATGAGAGTAGAATGTAATCAAGGCTTTATTACACAGAAATGTGTGGCCTTTTACAGCAGCTTACGAAATGGCGGCTGTTCGGAGAGCACACACATTTGTGTGGCAGAGCTAGCAGACAGGGATCTACCCCTGTACCTGTACTACACGGGCTTTATCGTAATACCCGTATATACAATATAATACAACAGTGGTGACTACCACATTCACCCCCTTTTAAAAATGAGTCCAGCGGGGGGGGGTTTAGACGATTGAGCGCCTTGATCTGTCGTTAAGAGCGCCGCAGTGCGGGTGGCGACTCAGGCGTCGGCTTGGTCTTCGGTGACTCCGGGAGCATGTCGAAATTATCTTCATCCCCGGGTGGGAGCAAGGGGAGGACGGATTGTCCTGGAGCAGGGGCTGCAGTGGGGTGCGCCGGGGGAGGGGAGGGTGGCGCCGGGGCGGGGGTTGTGGGGGGGGGGGGGGGACCCAGCTGATGCCAGATACCTGAGGGAGACTGTGTCTTGACAGCCGTCGGGGTACGCTACGTAGGCGCACTGCGGGTTTGCATGGAGTAGCTGTACTCTCTCAACCAACAGGTCCGCCTTGTGGAGCCACACGTGCTTGTGGAGGAGAATGGGTCCTGGAGCTGCCAGTCACGTTGGGAGCGTGAGCCCTCCAGACCGTCCCATTCTCCCGCTCCACCTGCCCGTTTCCCCTGGGGTTGTAGCTGGTCGTCCTGCTCGAGGCAATGCCCCTGTTGAGTAGGTACTGGTGCAGCTCCTCGCTCATAAATGAGGATCCCCGGTCGCTGTGGACGTATGCGGGGAAACCGAACAGAGCGAAGATGATGTTGAGGGCTTTGATGACGGTGGCAGACATTATATTGGGGCATGGGACGGCAAAGGGAAATCGGGAATACTCGTCGACTGCATTAAGAAAGCATGTGTTGCGGTCGGTGGAGGGGAGGGGCCTTTTGAAGTCCATGCTGAGGCATTCAAAGGGGTTCTTTTCGTATTACGCGCAGTGGGTCCCAAACTACCAAACTATGCAGACAAGGCCCGCCCACTCATTCAATCCACCACTTTCCCACTGACGGCTGAGGCGGGAGACCTTCACCAGGCACGCATGGTCTGGCTGGTAGAAATGCGGTTTACACTCCGTGCAGACCTGGCAGTCTCTGGTCATCGCTCTGACTTCCTCAATGGATTCGGGCAGATTGCGGGCCTTAATGATGTGGTAAAAGAGGGTGACTCCTGGGTGACAGAGATCGTCGAGCAGGGTCCGGAGTCGGTCCACTTGTGCGCTGGCACATGTACCTCGGGACAGGGCATCAGGTGGCTCGTTGAGCTTACCGGAGCGATACAAAATCTCGTAATTGTAGGTGGAGAACTTGATCCTCCAGCTCAAGATTTTATCGTTTTTGATCTTACCCCGTTGTGTGTGGTTAAACATGAAGGCAATCGACCGTTGGTCAGTGAGGAGAGTGAATCTCCTGCCGGCCAGGTAATGCCTCCATTGTCGCACAGCTTCAACGATCGCTTGGGACTCCTTTTCGACGGACGAGTGCTGAATTTTGGAGGCATGGAGGTGTAGTAGTATGTATTGGGGGTCATGTGGGACTGGAAGCCCTAATGTCATTGGCTGACAGATCACGGGTCCTGGTTGGCCGTTGACCTCAAGCTCCGCCCTGAAGGCGAAGTATAAGAAGCCGGTGTCTTCCCCCGCAGGCCAGTTTACTATCGAGCTGCTGGGGAACAGACACGCTTAATAAATTGTAGCGCACAAAGACTCCGTGAGACGAATAGAGTGAAGTCGATGAGGCTTTATTAAGCGTGCCTGTTCCCCAGCAGCCCGATAGTAAACTGGCCTGCGGGGGAAGACACCGACTTCTTATACTTCGCCTTCAGGGCGGAGCTTGAGGTCAACGGCCAACCAGGACCCGGGATCTGTCAGCCAATGACATTAGGGCTTCCAGTCCCACATGACCAGGAGGGTGCGGGAAAAGAATGCCACGGGCCTGCCTGCCTGGTTGAGGGCGGCGGCCAGAGCGACGTCTGATGCATCGCTCTTGACTTGGAAGGGGAGCGTCTCGTCGACCGCGTGCATCGCGGCCTTGGCGATGTCGGCCTTAATACGGTTGAAGGCCTGGTGAGCCTCGGCCGTCAGTGGGAAAGTGGTGGATTGAATGAGTGGGCGGGCCTTGTCTGCATAGTTTGGGACCCACTGCGCGTAATACGAAAAGAACCCCAGGCATCGTTTGAGGGCCTTGGGGCAGTGAGGGAGGGGGAGTTCCATGAGGGGGCTCATGTGATCGGGGTTGGGCCCTAGAACTCCGTTCTGAACCACATAGCCGAGGATGGCTAATCGGTTCGTGCTGAACACACACTTCTCCTTGTTATAAGTTAGGTTGAGGAGTGTGGCGGTGTGGAGAAATTTGTAAACGGTTAGCGTCGTGGTCCTGCTGGTCGTGGCCGCAGATGGTGACGTTGTCCAGGTACGGGAAAGTGGCCCGCAGCCCGTACCGGTCAACCATTCGATCCATCTCCCGTTGGTGACGCCGAAGGGAACCTTAAGGAAATGGTAAAGGCGGCCGTCTGCTTCAAACGCAGTGTATGGGTGGTCCACCTTACGGATGGAGAGCTGGTGGTAGGCAGATTTCAGGTCCACTGTCGAGAAGACCCGGTACTGTGCAATCTGATTGACCATATCAGATATGCGTGGGAGGGGGCACGCATCGAGCTGCGTGTACCGATTGATGGTCTGACTGTAGTCAACGAACATCCTGTTTTCCTCCCGGTTTTCACCACTACCACTTGGGCTCTTTAGGGACTGTTGCTGGCCTCGATGATACCTTCCCAGAGCAGCCACTGGACCTCAGACCCGATGAAGGGCCTGTCCTGTGCGCTGTACCGTCTGCTTCTGGTGGCGATGGGCTTGCAATCCGGGTTGAGATTTGCAAACAGGGAAGGCGGGTCGATCTTAAGGGTCGCAAGATCGCAAACAGTAAGGGGTGGTAGGGGCTCGCCAAATTTCAGTGTGATGCACGATCAATAACCTCAGAAACGAGATTGGAGACAATTGAAGGCTTTAATACACTAGATGTTTCCCCCAGCAGCGCAGGTACAGAAGAAATCTGCTGGGGCAGCACGGGCTCTTATACCCCACCTTGCAGGGCGGAGCCTACATACAAGCTTATCCAATGGGAAAAAGTACATTCTCCACCAATGGTATTCCGGCATTACTAGGTACCATAATCCTCCTAACACAGACTACCACACAGGGTTAGGCTCTGGAGGTTGCACTGGAAGTCGAGGCCGAGTAGCAAGGCAGCGCAGAGGTTGGGGAGGACGTAGAGCTGGAAGCCGCTGAATTCTATGCCCTGGACGGTGAGGGTGGCGATGCAATACCCCCGGATCGCCACGGAGTGGGATCCGGAGGCCAGGGAGATTCTTTGGTTAGCAGGGTGTACCGCGAGGTAGCAGCACCTTTCCGTATCGGGGTGGATGAAGCTCGCAGTGCTCCCGGAGTCCAGAAGGCAGGATATCTCGTGCCCGTCAACCTTCACCTTTGTCGAAGCGGTCGCGAGGTTGTGCGGTCGAGATGGTCGATCGTGACTGGTCGTCAGCGGTTGCAGGCTATGAGCGGCCCGATGAGGTGCCCGACGTCGGGGGTCCTGAGACGGGTAAGATGGCGGTGCCCACGGGCCGCACGAGTCCTGGGGAAGGCAAGATGGCACCACACTCAGGCCGCACGTGTCCTGGGGCAGGCAAGGTGGCGGTGCCCATTGGTTCTGAGGCAAGCAAGGTGGCGGCGCCCACGGGCCGCACGTGTTGTGAGTGGAGCAAGATGGCGGCGCCCACGGGCCACATATGGTCTGAGGAGAGGAAGATGGCAGCGCCCACTTGCCGTACATGGGGGGTGCCAGGCCAATAGCGGCGATTGAGCGGGCCTGGCACACTGCAGCGAAATGTCCCTTCTTGCCACAGGCCTTGCAGAGCACACTCCGCGCTGGGCAGCGCTGCTGGGGGTGTTTTGTCTGTCCGCAGAAGTAGCACTTGGGTCCCCCGGGGTTGGTTGGCTGCCGTGTGGCGCAGGCGCGGGGTTGGCTGAGGGCGGTCGCTGATGGGGTCCACGATGGGGTGGCCTCTGGCGGGGTCCACTATGCACAGGGGGATGGGCCGTGCGGTCGGGGGCATAAGCCTGTATGTTGCATGAGGCGACAGTGAACGAGAGCGCTAGTTTCTTGGTTGCCGCGAGGTTAAGCGTGGCCCCTTCTCTAAGAGGCGCTGGCGGATGTAGTCAGACCCTATGCCCATAACGAACGCATCTCTCATTAGCAGGTTCGAATGTTCAGTGGCCGAAACGGCCTGGCAGTCACAGTCTCTTACCAGGGCGAGCAGGGCATGCCAGAAATCTTCCACAGACTCACCGGGAAGTTGGTGCCGCGTGGATATGAGGTGCCTGGCGTAGATCTTGTTGGTCTGCTGAGCGTAATTCTCCTTCAGTAGCGCCATGGCCTCTGCGTAGGTAGGCGCGTCCTGGACGAGGGGAAAAACATTGGAGCGCAGCCGCATGTACAGAATCTGGAGCTTCTGTGCTTCTGAGATTGGGTCTGGCGCAGACCCGATGTATGCTTCAAAGCAAGCTAGCCAATGTTGGAAGTCCTTTTTGACGTTGTCTGCTTGAGGATGCAGCTGCAGGCGAACCGGCTTGATGCGGAGGTCCATCTCTGAAAAATCTCTGTGTAATAAATTGATGCACTATCAATTACTCGACGAGACGAGAGTAGAATGTAATCGAGGCTTTATTAAACAGAGATGTGTGGCCTCCTACATCAGCTTACGAAATGGCTGCTGTTCGGGGAGCACACACATTTATACTCCGCCTACTGGGTGGAGCCAGCAGGCAGTGATCTACCCCCGTACCTGTAGTACAGGGGCCTTACCGTAATACCCATATATACAATATAATACAACAGTGGTGACTACCACAAGGAACAATCCTGCTAATCCCGCCCAGAGCTGACTCGGTTTTATTTTGGTTGAATAGCACACAATATATACGAAGAGAAACTTCCCTTTCTCTCAAATCCCAAAATTCCTGATGGCTGACAGCCATTTTAATGTAGAAAGAAAGCCAAAATTAGCAGCCATTTTATGTTCATTTTATGTTCACCACAACTTGGTGCAAAGGCTGATATATGGCACAGAAGCTTTAAAATTATTTTGCAAAGCAATTCCCTAAAAGTGAACTGTAATTACACAGATGCAAAGCACATCTGTGCACACATCTGTGCCTAAATCTGCCATCTAGCAGTGCTCAATGTAAAACATGTTAAACTACAGAAGAATATAATTAAGAGCTCTGTCTAGTAATTGGCGATTTGTGTAATTAGTTCTAAAGCTGCTTATGGATTTACTTTTGGTTCTAAATATTGAAACACACAATTGGAGAGGCAACCAGTCTACTCTGGAAGTTGCACTGATTGGTAATTAGCGTAGAACTCATGTTACAGATTATGCCTGGATGTTTCTTGTTAAAACCCAAGGAAAAATAAAAATTATATGCATTTCTGATTGCAGAATGTGTTTACTGAGCCTGTTTAGTGAGCTGCTGACAATGACATTTTGTGCAAATCTACAGCTGTGCTCAATGCTTCAGAAGCAACAGCTAACTAGGTAGGAGATACGGGGACACCTTCACCTTGTCAAGAACAAGCTTCCCCATGCAGTGGATATCGTCTACAGGATGGACAGAAAACATTTCACTCTCAACTGGTTGAAATCCGAGAAGAAAGTGACACTGACATCATTCGTAGAATTTCAGGATGCAGATAACTGGGAAGCACGGTGGCACAGTGGTTAGCACTGCTGCTTCATAGCTCCAGGGTCCTGGGTTAAAGTCCGGCCTCAGGTGACTGTCGTTGTGGAGTTTGCACTTTCTCCCCGTGTCTGCGTGGGTTTCCTCAGGGTGCTCCGGTTTCCTCCCACAGACCAAAGATGTGCAGGTTGGGCGGATTGGCCATAATAAATTTCCCCTTGGTGTCCAAAAGGTTAGGTTGGGTCACTGGGTTATGGGGACAGGGTGGAGGGTGCTCTTTCCAATCGCTGGTCCTGATGCGATGGGATGAATGGCGTCCTTCTGCACTGCTAATTCTATGATAAAAATTCTATGACAATGTCATCTTGGCTCTCTCAGATATTAATTACCTTAATTTTCTAACTTTCGTAGCCCCAAGGTTATCCTACATTTCTGGTAACAAACATATGTTTATTTTTACTATGAAGACAGACACAATGGCCTTGAACGTCACTGAGGTTGACTCAGGAAGGAGCCCTTTATAAATGACAGGCATGCCCTGATTCCGGGATTCCAAACCCCATTCCCGGGTTAGGCAATTTTCATGAGTGACATCAAAGGGAACAGCCTGGTTCCTATCAAAATCCCACATTCAGCCGTCATAGCCCGGCTGGATCCAATGCGGAAAGAGGCATCTTCTACTCCTCCATAATTTGCATGGATCCCGGGCCAGGTTTTTAAAGAGTTGTGGTTCACGGTCCCTTGGAGGAGTCATGAACCCTCGTCTTCATGAGGAAAAACTTAAGTAAGTAAGTTCAAAAGGTCCCCCTCATGTTCCTGATGCCATGTTACACACCCCATCAACCCCGCCATGGAAGACAAAACATGTGAGATCGTCATGACCAAGCAGGTTCACCTGTCGCATTAAAGGGAAGCGAAAATGGTGGATCACAACGTTTGGGCGGCGTGGGTTGTGAACGTTGACCGGCATGGGTCGAGAAGATTGGCCGGCATCGGTCGTGACGGTCGTCTGGCCTGTGTCCTGAAGGTTGCCCAGTTGGTAAAAATGGACGCCCGGAACAAAAGTTTGAAAAACACTGCCCGATGGTGTATAGCATTATCTATAAAAACAAAATTGAAAAAAAGTCATCAATTGAGAAACTTCTCCTGTTTGAAAAGAAAAGTCTGAAGTACAAGCTAATGAAAATGCCAATTACTCAACTACTTTGAAGTCTTAAAAATCAGATAAAAAACAGAAAGATAGTAAACAGGAGCAGGCCCTTGAAGCCTGCTTCACTATTCATTATGATTATGGCTGATCTTCCAACTCAATAGCCTGTTTCCGCCTTCCCACACATCCTTTGAGTCCTTTCACCTCAAGTGCTACATCAAATTCCTTCTTGAAAACATACAATGTTTTGACCTCAACTGCTTTCTGTGGTAGTGAATTCCACAGACTCACCACTCTCTGGGTGAAGAAACTTCTCGTCATCTCAGCCCTAAATAGTCTACCCCGTATCCTCAGACTGTGAGCCTAGTCCTGCAATCCCCCGCCACCGGGAGCATCCTTTCTGCATCTACCATGTCTAGTCCTGTTAGAATTTTATAGATTACTATGAGGTCCCCTCCCCCCCCCCCCTCATTTGTCCGAACCCCAGTGAATATAATCCTAACCAACTCATATGTCAGTCCCGCCATTCCAGGAATCAGTCTGGTAAACCTTCGCTGCACTCTCTCGACAGCAAGAACATTCTTCCTCAGAGAATGAAACCAAAACTGCACACAATATTCCAGGTATGATCTCACCAAGGCACTGTATAATTCCAGCAAGTTATCCCAGAATCCCTACAGTGCAGAAGGTCGCTATTCAGCCCCTCAAGTCTGCACTGAACCTCGGAAAGAGCACACTACCTAGTCCCATGCCCCCACCTATCCCCATAACCCAGACCTGCCTAACCTTTTGGATACTCAGAGGCAATTTAGCATGGCCAATCCATCTAACCTGCACATCTTTAGACTGTGGGAGGAAACCTGAAAACCCGGAGGAAACCCACGCAGACACGGGGAGAACGTGCAAACTCCACAAAGACAGCCACCGAGGCTGGAATTGAACCTGGGTCCCTGGTGCTGTGAGGCAGCAGAGATAATCACTATGCCACCATGCCACTCCACAGTGGTCCTGTACTCAAATCCTCTCGCTATGAAGGCCAACGACACTTATCTTCTTTAACACCTGCTTACTTCAGTGACTGGTGTATGAGGATACCCAGGCCTCATTGCACCTTCCTATCTGTCATTTTATAGTCATTCAGATAATAAACTGCCTTCCTGTTGTTAGTACCAAAATGGTAACATCACATTTATCCACATTATACTGCAACTGCCATGCATTTACCCACTCACTCAGCTTGCCTAAATCACAATGAGGCCTCTCTTCATGCTCCTCACAGCTCACCCTCCCACCCTGCTTTGTGTCATCTGCAAATGTGGTGATATAAAATTTAGTTCCCTCATCTAAATTATTAATATACAAACAGCTAACCTGTACCAATCCCATTAGTCACTGCCTGCCATTTGGAAAAATACCTGTTTATTCATCCTCTTGTTTTTTGTCTGCCAACAGATTTTCTAACCATCTCAATACACCACCACCAATCGCATGCGCTTAAATTTTACACGCTAATCGCTTTTGTGGGGCTTTGCCGGTATCCCTCTGAAGGTCCAAATAAACCACATCCACTGGCTCCCCCTCATCAACTCTGCTAGTTACATCCTCGAAGAATTCCATTAAATTTGTACAATATAAGAGTCCTTCCTGTTTATGTCCTTTGTTCCCAATTATTTTATTTTATTTTCATTATTTTGTTCTATGAAGTCATAATTGGAATGTCCCTTTAAGCAGAAGATTCAAAGTGAAACAGCCTGCTTACCAGGGCCCTGCGTTCCCAGGTTTTGTATTTTGGAATGAAGAAGCCCGATTCTTCGGCACTGAGTGGATCTTACGAACCAGTTTTAGAGGGAGTTGGGTCGATTGATTAACTGGTGACCAGTGGGTTGCCCGGGGACAGTGTTCTGCCTGACAATGATCAGTGATTGGTTCCTGCATGATGCTTTCAGCAGTAAATTGAAGGGGTGTAGGTTAGATTGACCTTAGATCAGGATAAATGGTCGGCACAACATCATGGGCTGAAGGGCCTGTACTGTTCTATGTTCTATGTTCTAAAACTTGGCAGAAGTGTTTAGGCCTTGGAAGTGAAAGGAACTCTGTTCCTCTCTCCCTCTCTCCTGCTTGCTGAAGTGAAGAACTGCTCAATTGCTCTGAAAGCAGGCAGTGCCTGTCACACCTTTTGCTGTAAACCTGAAATGATGCTGACTTTGCAGAGAAAGAAGACAACCTTGCCAAATAAAACCATCTCAAGTCTAGAAAAAAGAAGGACCAAAATGAAAGCCTGAACTTCAGAAAGACATTGACTGGGATTCATCCAAGCGCATCAAATATCCTTTTCCTTTTAGTTTTATGAATGTTTTATTTCCCTTTTCTCCACCCTTTTCTTTCTGTGTTGCTTGTCTGGGTGTGTGGTATATCTGTGTGTGGAGAGAGTGGGGTGAGTTAGGAAAGTGGGGGGTGTTGGGAAAAGGATATTAATTAGTCAGTTACATTTTCTGTCTGTTTAATTATAATACTGTAATTAATTGGAGGTTGCTTGTGTTTTAAAGCTACAAACCTGGTGACTGTAGTTTATTGGGCTCAACCAAGGACCTTGGGTGTTTTAAATAAAATCTAATTTCACTTGTGTTGTGACTTTGGGTAAAGTGGAGCTGGAATTGACTGCGCAGTAATCAGGGTGTCATAACACAGTTTGGGAGTGCCGTCCTGGGATATTAAGAATGGTAGACAGCAACAATTTGGGGTATAGTATATATTAAAGAGGCACCAGGTTTGCAACAGCTTAAGAGGATGGCTCCGGAAGCTGCTAAGGCCTTTCTTCAGGTGGAGGAGCTGTCTTTGGTTTATATACAAGGCTTCAAAAAATTAATTGAATTGGCAAGTGAATTAAAAGTGTAGGTGTCAGTTAAAGCTCAGAAGGCAGAAATGTTGAGTCCTTCAGTCTGTTATAAGCACAGGAGAGGTCACGGGCAAGTAGTCCAAGTAGTGTAGCATTCAAAACTCTTTCTGCGGGAAATTGATCTGGAGAGAATTTGGTTGCAGTTCGAGCGTAAGAGAGAATTAAAAGAAATAGAACAAAGAACAAAGAAAAGTACAGCACAGGAACAGGCCCTTCAGCCCTCCAAGCCCGTGTTGACCATGCGGCCCGACTAAAGTACAATCTTCTACACTTCCTGGGTCCATATCCCTCTATTCCCATCCTATTCATGTATTTGTCAAGAAGCCGCTTAAATGTCACTATCGTCCCTGCTTCCACCACCTCCTCCGGCAGCGAGTTCTAGGCACCCACTACCCTCTGTGTAAAAAACTTGCCTCGTACATCTACTCTAAACCTTGCCCCTCTCACATTAAACCTATGCCCCCTAGTAATTGACCCCTCTACCCTGGGGAAAAGCCTCTGACTATCCACTCTGTCTATGCCCCTCATAATTGTGTAGACCTCTATCAGGTTGCCCCTCAACCTCCGTCTTTCCAGTGAGAACAAACCGAGTTTATTCAATGTGGGAAAAAGAAGTAGCTTGTCAAAAGGAAATTGGAATGAGGAAACTTCATGTGGAAGTGGAAAGGTTAGAGCGAGAATATCAACTTAAATGATTTGAGTTAAAGACAGAAATTGAGGAAAGTCAAGAGGGAGGAGTAACCCTTCCCAATCCAAATCCTAGTGGGGTATGTTTAAATAACAGGCCACACCAAAATTTGAGGAAAAGGATGTAGAGGCATTCATTATGGCTTTTGAGAAAATAGGAACTCAAGTGAGATGGCTAAAGGAAAAGTGGACATTACCCATGCAAAGTAAACTGACGGGGCAGGGTCAGGAATTCTATGCTTCCCTGGTAGAAGGGGCATCTCACGATCATCATTATTTCAAAAAGGCTATTCTGGGTTAATATGAATTAGTTCCAGAGGCATATAGGAGAAAGTTTTCGAATTTAAGGAAAAAGTGGGAATAGACTTATATTGAATTTTAAAGGGTTAAGCAGAGAAATTTTAATAGTTGGGTACGAGCATTAGGAATTGAGACGACCTATGAGGTCCTGAGAGAAATCATTCACTTGGAAGAATTTAAGAATTCATTACCTTCTGTGATAAGAAGCCATGTTGAAGACCAAAGGGTTATAACTGTTAGACAAGCAGCAGTAATGGCTGATGATTATAAGCTGATCCATAAATTTAAACCTTTTTCTGTCACCCCCATCATTTTGAAAATGATAGGAAGTGGGAGAGTGAAAAAAGCAGGTAGCCAGGGTAAGGAATGGATAGCTGGGAATGGTCCGAGATATCCTCCTCATACCAGGAAGGAGGGTGCTGAGGGTGGAGGTAAGATTCAAAGGCCTAGGTGTTACCATTGCAATAAAGTGGGGCAAGTTAGTTCTGCATGTTGGAAGATGAGAGGAAAGCCCACGGGTCTTGTTGGAGTTCATAAGGAGGATCCTGAGAAGGGAAAAAATGTGGAGATACTATCGGGCAGACTGAAGCTCTAGCTACAACTAGGAGCCTTGAGGTGAACACTGCTGTCGGAGCATGTGTGGAAAATTAGGTAGATGAAAAAAAAGGTTGGGTTTGGTTACTGGGTTATGGGGATAGGGTGGAGGTGTGGGTAGGATGCTCTTTCCAAACACGGTGCAGGCTCGATCGGCCGAATGGCCTCCTTCTGCACTGTAAATTCAATGATTCTATGAAAGATATGCAGGGTTTTTGTCTAAGGGGAAGATCACCCCATTTTCATCAAATGATGTAGCCAAATACATAAGAATTTTAAGGGACACAGGTGCAATGCAACTCTCTTGCTGGGGAGTGATTTGGTTTTCCCTCCGGAGAGGTCAATGAAAACTCTTGAATGTTTGCCATTGCCTATACGCCGTCATCCCTTTAAGTAATGGTCCCCAGTCCATCGTAACCAATTTGTGCCTCTTACCATCAAGTTTCCTTTATTTAGGTTCAGGGCCCTAGTCTCAGAATTAGAACATAGGAATTAGGAGCAAAAGTAGACAATTCAATCCTTCGAGCCTGCTTCGCCATTCTATCAGAACATGGCTGATCTCTTCCTCGTCTCAAACGCACCATCCTACCTGTTCCGCATATCCCATTTTTCAATCTATCAGAAATATATCTATCTCCTTCTTGAAACAATTTATTGACTCAGACTCCATCGCACTTTGGGGCAATGAGTTCCACAAGTTCAGCACCCCTCTCCGAGAAGTAATTCCTCCTCATCTCAGTTCTGAATTTACCGCCTGTCAACCTATATCTGTGACCTCTCATTATAGATTGCCCCACAAGGGGGAATATTTGGTCAATATTCAATTTATCAATCCCTTTTAGCATTTTACATACCTCGATCATATCCCCTCTCATCCTTCTAAACTCCAACGAGTATAAGCCCAAACTGTACAATCTCTCAGGTATGTCACCACCCGCCCCCCCCCCCCCCACCCCCCGCCCCCCCTCATCTGGCTGGAGAATTCTGTCATATTATGGTCGCTTATCCCCCAAGGGGCCGTGCATAATTGGATTGCCAATTATTCCTTTCTTCTGACATAGTATCCAGTCTACGATGGATTCACCTCCAGTTGGTATCTCAATGTATTGATCCTGAAAACCATCCTGTATTAATTATATACTTCAGGGATTCCTCCTCCAGGTTTTGTTTATCAATTTGATTTGCCCAATCAATATGTAAATTAAATTCACTCATAATTCCAAATGTTCCTTTATCATATGCGTCTCTAACTTCCTGTTTAATGCCATTCTCAATATTACCACTACAGTTTGGGGTCTATATACAACCCCCACTTATGTTTTTTGCCCCTTGGCGTTTCTTAGCTCTACCCATGTAGATTCCACATTGTGGGAGCTAATATCGTAATAAGCAGAAAATTCAAAGTGAAGAGTTTGGCTTCCAAAACACAAAACCTGGGAATGTGGTACCCTGGCAAGGCATAGTATTCTGCCTGACAACGGTCAGTGATTGGTTCTTGGGTGATGCTTTCTGAGAGAACTTGGGAGAAGTGTGTAGACCTTGGAAGTGAATTGAATTCTCTCCCTGTTCCGTGCTTGCTGAAGAAAAAGAACTGTTTTATTGTACTGAAAGCAGTGAGTGCCTGTCACATCTTTTGCTATAAACCTGAAATTATGTTGAGTCTGCAGAGAAAGTGGACAATCTTGCCAGAGAAAACCATCTCAAGCCTAGAAGGAACTACAAAATAAAAGCTTGAACTTTAGAAAGATATTGATTGGAAGTCATCCTAGTACATCACAGCTACTTATCCTTTTATTTTTATTATTAGTTTCTTTCCCTATCCACCACTGATATTGTTTGTCTGTGTTTGTGTAGAGTGGGGAAAGTTAGGAACGGGGTTGGGGGTGGGGGTGGGGGGTTGTTGGGAAAGGAGTAGCAGATAGTCAGTTACATTTTTCTGTCCATTTAATTATAATACTGCACATAATAAAAGGGTACGTGTGTTTTAAAGGTACAAACCTGGTGATTGTATTTTATTGGGATCAACCAAGGACTTCAGGTATTTTAAATAAAATCTAATTTCACCTGTGGCTGGAAGTGCAGAAGATTTTAGTTTAGACGGGCAATATGGTCGGCACAGGCTTGGAGTGCCGAAGGGCCTGTTCCTGTGCTGTACTTTTCTTTGTTCTTTGTTTGTTCTTTGGAATTGACTGCGCACTAGTCCAGGATTTGCATTTTGTAAATCCATACTGACTCTGTCCGATCCTGCCATTCTTTTCCAGGGGTTCTGCTATTAAATCTTTTGAAATGGACTCTAGCATTTTCCCACGACCGCGCAGGCTGAATGCTCCCTGTTTCTCTCTACCTCACTTTTTAAATAGTAGGGTTACATTAGCTACCCCCCAATCTATAGGATCTGTTACAATATCGATAGAATTTTGAAATGTGACCACCAATGCATCCACTATTTCGTGGGCCACTTCCATAAGTACTCTGGGATGTAGATTATCAGGCCCTAGGGATCGAGCTGCCTTCATTTTCATCAATTTACCCAACACTATTTCCCGACTAATACTGATTGCCATCAGTTCCTCCATCTCACTAAACCCTGTATTCCCCAACATTTCTGGCATGTTATTTGCATCCTCCTTTGAGAAGCCACAACCAAATAAAATATTTTGTTGGTTAGCCATTTCTTTGTTCCTCATTATACATTTCTCTCTTTCTGACTGTTAGGGACCTACATTTATCTTC
Source organism: Scyliorhinus torazame (assembly GCF_047496885.1). Classification (NCBI taxonomy): domain Eukaryota; kingdom Metazoa; phylum Chordata; class Chondrichthyes; order Carcharhiniformes; family Scyliorhinidae; genus Scyliorhinus; species Scyliorhinus torazame. The sequence continues at coordinate 66,210,931 of NC_092721.1, read as the reverse complement.
ACTAATATTTCTGCCTTCAAAGAACAATAACAAAGAACAAAGAAATGTACATCACAGGAACAGGCCCTTCAGCCCTCCAAGCCCGTGCCGACCATGCTGCCCGACTAAACTACAATCTTCTACACTTCCTGGGTCCGTATCCCTCTATTCCCATCCTATTCATGTATTTGTCACGATGCCCCTTAAATATCACTATCGTCCCTGCTTCCACCACCTCCTCCGGTAGCGAGTTCCAGGCACCCACTACCCTCTGTGTAAAAAACTTGCCTCGTACATCTACTCAAAACCTTGCCCCTCTCACCTTAAACCTATGCCCCCTAGTAATTGACCCCTCTACCCCGGGTAAAAGCCTCTGACTATCCACTCTGTCTATGCCCCTCATAATTTTGTAGACCTCTATCAGGTCACCCCTCAACCTCTTTCGTTCCAGTGAGAACAAACCGAGTTTATTCAACCGCTCCTCATAGCTAATGCCCTCCATACCAGGCAACATCCTGGTAAATCTCTTCTGCACCCTCTCTAAAGCCTCCACATCCTTCTGGTAGTGTGGCGACCAGAATTGAACACTATACACCAAGTGTGGCCTAACTATGGTTCTACACAGCTGCATCATGACTTGCCAATTCTTATACTCAATGCCCCGGCCAATGAAGGCAAGCATGCCGTATGCCTTCTTGACTACCTTCTCCACCTGTGTTGCCCCTTTCAGTGACCTGTGGACCTGTACACCAAGATCTCTCTGACTGTCAATACTCTTGAGGGTTCTACCATTCACTGTATATTCCCTATCTGCATTAGACCTTCCAAAATGCATTACCTCACATTTGAAGATTTTACAGTCAGTTTTTATGTTCCCCCCAAGCTTACTCTCGTACCCAATTTTCCCTTTCTTAATCAAGCTTTTTGTCCTCCTCTGCTGAATTCTAAACTGCTGCCAATAATTAGGTCCTCTGTTTTTTTTGGACACTTTGTATACCTCTTCATTGGATCTAATGTTATCTCTAATTTTTCCTAATTAGCCACCTTTTGCATTTTTTTTTGCATCAGACAGGAATGAACAAAGTGTCTCTAACTTCCTGTTTAATTTCCACTACAGTTTGGGGATCTATATACAACCCCAACTAATGGTTTTTGCCCCTTGGTATTTCTGAGCTCTTCTCATACAGATTCCACATCATGTGAGCTAATCATCTTCCTCATTATTGTGTTAATTTACTCGCTAACCAGCAATGAAACCCACGGCCTTTTCCTTTTTTGTCTGTCCTTCCGAAATACTGAATATCCCTCGATGTTCAATTTCCATTTCTGGTCACCCTGCAGCCATGTCTTTGTAATCCCGACTATATACCAGTTTACGTCTTTTTACACACTTAATTTATCCACTATATTGTAAATGCTGTGCACATTAAGGCACAAAGCCTTAAGGCTTGTCTTTTTAACATTCCTTGCCTCCTTCTCATTATTGTTCTCTGTGTTCCTGTTTGATTCTGGCCCTTGATTTATCTGCCCATCACATTTCTTATTCCTCTTTCTGTCTTCTGCTCTTATCTATGTTTCCCCCTCCTCTGTCTCCTTGCATAGGTTCCCATCCCCCTGCCATTTTAGTTTAAACCCTCCCCAATCACTTGAGCAAATATGTACCCCCCTCCACCCCCACCCCCCCCACCCCCCTCGCCACAGGACCTCAGTCCCCTTCCTGCCCAGGTGCAACCTGTTCAGTTTTCTATTGGTCCCACCTCACCCAGAACCAATCCTAATGTCGCAGGAATCTGAAATCCTGCCCCTCACATCATCTCTTCATAGACGTATTCATCTTATATATCCTGCAATTTCTAATCTGACTAGCACGTAGTACTGATAGTAATCCTGAAATCACTACCTTTGAGGTCCTACTTTTCAACTTACTTCCTAACTCCCAATATTCTGCTTTTAGCACCTCATCCCCTTTTTTGACCTTTGTCGTTTGTACCAATGTGTACCACGACCATTAGCTGTTCACTCTCCCCCTCCAGGATGTCCCGTAGCCATTCTGAAACATCCTTGACTCTGGCACCAAGGAGGAGGCATGCCATCCTATAGTCTCATGTGTGGCCACTGGAACACCCATCTATTCCTCTTACAATTGAATGCTCTATATTGCTATTGCTATTGCTATATAACTATTGCATTCCTACACTTTTTACTCATCTCCTGTGCAGCACAGCCAACCATGGTGCAACAAATGTGGTTGTCGCTGCTTTCCCCAAGAGGCCATTCCTCCAACAGTATCCAAAGCAGTATATCTGTTTTGCAGGGGAATGGACTCAGGAAGTTCCTGCACTGCCTGTCCAGTCTTCCTGCTCTGTCTGGTGGTCAGCCATTTACTTCCGGCATGTGGAGTCATAGCGTGCAGTATGAGTACCCCTCGATACATGTTGTACACAATACTCTCTGCCTTGCAGATGCTCCACAGTGTCCCTACCCGCCACTCCAGCTCCAAAGCCTGGGCTCTCAATAGCTGGATGAGGCTTGGGCCACCTTGCTCCCCATAGCCATTCAATGGCATGAGGCATGCATGCCACCATATTGGTGTGGGTGTCTCTCCATAGGGAGCTGTAGGTCAATCAAATAGCTGGTAGCTCTCATCCAAACAGCACCACAGGGAGCAATATCAACTCTCTGCTGGGACTACAGTGAGTCCCAGAGGCAGATGTGCTATGATGAAGCTGGACTTCCATGTAAGTCCAGGGTCTTGCCACGTCAGCCTGGCAGGCCTGGGCAAGTGGGGGCTGGGGAGCGAAGTGGATATAATGGGGATGTGGGGAAACACGGGTCAAATACATTGGGGAGAGGTTTGAAAAGAAAGAAACCTACACTTCCTCGACCACCAGTCGACCAGGTTTCATTCCAGGAGCTAAACATTTGTTCTCATCCTCTACCGCCATAGGTAAAATTGATGCGGCAGTGGGAAGAGGCCTTAAATGGCCTTTAATTGGCGACTTAAGAGCCTCAATTAGCCGATGAATAAGCAAGCCACCCAAACCATCCACATTGTGGCACCCAATTTTAAAGCCCTCTCTCCACTTTTAGAATTATAGGATCCCTACAGTGTAGAAGGAGGTCATTCGGCCCATCAAGTCTGAAAAAGCACCCTACCTAGACCCAATCCCCTGTAACCCCATAACTCCACCTAACCTTTGGACATTTAGAGGTAATTCAGCATGGCCAATCCACCTAACCTGCACATCTTTGGACTTTGGGAAGAAACCGGAGCACCCGGAGGAAACCCATGCAGACACGGAGAGAATGTGCAAACTCCACACGGACAGTAACCCGAGGTCGGATTGAACCTAGGTCCCTGGCATTGTGAGGAATCAGTGCTAGCTACTGTACCATCGTGCCATCCCACACCGTGTCGTATTCTTCCACCTCTTGGAGTGCAAAAATAGTTTAAGAAAAAGTGTAGAAATACCCTCTGAAATTTCTCTGTTCTTTCTTTTACATTTTTTATGGGCACCTTTCATTCCCTTGCAATCTTGAACACGCTACCTCTGGGTATGAAGATTACTCAACTTCCAAAAAACACAAAATCAGGAAATAATATACAGAGCTGAATAACTCCATTTAATAGTGTAGTGAATTTCTGACCTGTGTCATGGTGCGTTGCTCCAGGGTTAGATGCTTTGTTGTACTGTTTTTTTCTTTCCTCTTCTTCTGGGGCTAGGGATAGTGGTGGGGGGTAGCCAGGGGTGGGCTGTGGGGTACGTGGTCCAGCACGGCCGGCGCCATGTTTTCCGGCATGACCGGTGCAGCTTGTCAGCTCTGCACAAATGCGGTCTAGGACACGGTGATTCCCTGGCCATTTTCCGAGTGTTCCACAGGCGTTTCATGCAGTGCGGTTGCTAACCCCTCACCAGAATCCGTGAAGGTTCGTGCCAATTTTCCCATTGTGAAACACCCACGGATCATCCGTTGCCACCGACACTTAGCCTCAGGAACAGAGAATTCCACCCAGCACCTCTCAAAGTGCCGTTGAAGTTTCAGTCAGATTTACATGCCTATGTCTCTGCAGAGGGATTTGAACCAACAATCTTCTTGTAGAAAGTGCTATCACTGAAATATGGCTGAACCCTTCTATCCTTCCCATCCAATTTTCCAATTGGTGTTTAATTCAATTCTCTTGATATATTGGATGAAAGTGATAGAAAATGTTTATTTATTTAATTTTCCAGACTATCATTTTAAATCTAACATTTATTTTGAAGTATCTATGATGTCTGCTGTGCTAGTTTCATTACTACCACAACAGCATGTTTGATAATATCTAGCACAGCAGTGACTAACTTCTAGGAACATAAGTAATTTTAGGAACATCGGACTTAGGAGCAAAAGTAAGCCACTCAGCCCTTCGAGTCTGCTTTACTATTCAATAGGATCATTACTGATTTGGTTGTGGTCTCAACACCACTTTCCTGTCTGATCATCCCCCCCCCCCTCCCCAATAACCCTATTCTTCGTTGTCAATTAAAAATCTCTCTAACTCAGCCATGAATAAATTCGAGAGCCAACTTCCACTGATTTCTGGGGAAGAGAATTCTACGGATGACCCTCTGAGGGAAAAAAAATCCTCCTCATCTCCGTCTCAAAAGAGAGACCTCTTATTTTTTTAAACCTGTCCCCTGGTCCCAGTCTCCCTATCAAGTTCCCTCTGGATCTTACATGTTTCAGTAGGTCAACTCTCACTTTCTAAACTCCAGTGGGTAGGGGCCCAACCGTTCTTCATTAGATAAGCCCTTCATCCCAGGAATCAGTCAAGTAACCCTTCGCTAAAATGCTTCTAATACAACTATGTTAGAATGATCAATTTGTCTGCTCTGAGAGGTGAGGGCTTAATTTTCATGGATGACCTCTAACTGTTTCTTCCATTTGCAAACCTATGTTTGTGTCTCTTTTAAAGCTTGATGCTGGGCAGAGCAGGCACCTGTTGTTGACAATTTTCTGCACCTTGTCCTTGTTTACGGTCTCCCTTCATTAGGCATTTGAAACAATAAAATCCTGATATTTTTCTCTTCAACAGATTAGAGCAGCAACAGACAATTCAATGTCTCCCGTGTCTGCATGGGTTTCTTCTGGGTGCTCCAGTATCCTCCCACAGTCCAAAGATGTGCAGGTTAGGTGTATTGGCAATGCTAAATTGCCCCTTAGTGTCCAAAAGGTTAGGTGGCGTTACTGGGATCCAGGGATAGGGTAGAGGTGTGGGTTTAAGAACATGCTCTTTCCAAGGGCCGGTGCAGACTCAATGCGCCGAATGGCCTCTTTCTGCACTGTAAATTCTATGATTTATCATTCTATGAATCCTTCCACTGTTATCCTCATACTCAGATTTTGTTGCATCTTGAAATATATGTGAGGAGCATAAGAAACGTCCATTTCTCAATGATTGAAGAGAGAGTTTAATGCCACGTAAGAAAACAATTATATTTTACTCTCTTTCGGGCTGTGAGTGACATCAAACAAAGGTAGACACATTTGACACAGTTAATGATGATTACTGAAAAAGTAGCTATAGTGATTTTGAGGTAGGATAAGAAGAAAGTAGTCCTTATATACCCTTATTACTATGCATTGGATTGTAGCCCAAATTGCAGACGATGTAAAATTAATCATTATTTCACAGTTTATTTTGAAGAAACATACATCACTTTAAAAATACTGTAATAAATTCTCACAAAACCCTATATTGCAGGAGAAAACCAGCTTCATTACAATTAAGTCTGTGATAAATCATAACCTGTACTCAGGCCATCAATAATTCCAGAATATGAGTTATTTGCAACAAATTAATTGAATTTTAACTTAAGACTAATTACCCATTAAGATAAATATAAAGAGACAAATTTTTGTTATATCTATCTTTATTGTTTTAATTCCAATCCAAAATGCTTTCTCAATTTTTCGAGTTAACCCTGCATTAGGTTCTCCAGCTCTGCATCAATTTGTCTCTCTTACCCAAGGTTCATCACTCTTGGTCTCTCTCTCTCTGTCTTGGCCCTTCAATAAATTTCACTACTTTTCTTTTGTTAAACTCTTTCTCAATCCATAAGCATCTTCAAATGAATTCTTGACCGTTTTTTTCACTTTTACTTGACTTTAAAAAATTAAAAGCCACAAGATGTCCAAACATCCATCGGTCGGTCTGTGTCATCAAAGTGTAAAATTGGAAAAGAGGATACAATAAGCTGAAATTGAACCAAGCCCTTCAAGTTCAAATTGCTAACAAAAAAATATATAATGGGAAAAATATACTTTACCTTCATGAATGCTGTCAATATGACTGATTGGTAACTGGATGACACAAATTTGAGGTAATTGGCAAAAGAGCAAGTGTGGAGATCAGACCAGTTCTTCGAACATGGCAAATTGTTATGAACTGGAATGCACTGCCTGAAAGGATGGTTGGAAGCAGGTCCAATAATAATTTATCAAATGAATTCGATATATTCTCACAAGAGGAAAAATTGATGGGCTGCGGGGAAAGAGCAGCGGAGTGGGATTAATTGATCGTTCATTCAAAGAGCCAGTTTAGCCCGAATGCCCTCCTTCAGTGTCGTATGGGTTTGTGAGTCTATACTTTCTGAAGATGATGATCTGAGAAATATTCTATTAAACCATAAATATTATATCAGTTCAAGCTGAAATCCTGATTTACTCCGACAATTGCACTTTGGAATACTTTCATCTGGTTACTGGATTTCTGCCATTTTTGTAAAATGAAAAAAAATACGAAATGCTTCTCATGAACATGAATGAATAATCAGCTATGCTGAATAGATATTCTGGTAAATTATTGATTAAATGGTATCATTTTCATTTCTGATATGTTAATAACTCTTCCAGTATGCACAAGCTTAACTTAACACTTGGAAATTCAATAATAACAATATTAATTAAACATAATAGCTGAGGAAAGATGAGCTCAAATGGTTGGGACTCTATACTTTAGAGATGTTTAGACTTTGGGGTGATTTGTTTGAACTTTATCAAATGATGAACAGAATAGTTTATGCTTGCATATTCAGTTCCTTCAATTAAATAGGTTCTGAGGAGAATTGAGGGTCACAGATCTGAGTTAGATGCTCGGGGATATTTCTTTTTCCAAAGGGTAGTGGTCCTGTGGAACAGTCTGCCAGTTGTGCGTTGAACACTCATTTGAAGGAATTCAGCCTTAAGATCTGGATCTATTTCTAGACTGGGATAGAGATCCTTCTATAAAATGGAGGTGAAGAATGATATTAATTATGGTCAAAGTTGTCTCCTGAACAGGTGGTTTTAATCACCTAAGGGATTTAGAAAAAAAAAGTCCAGACTTTCTTCCCTTGATATTGGACTGAATTTTAATCCGATTTCTTTGTATCTCTCCCAGGAGATTGCATGCTTTTAGGTAAACTGTGAGATGATGTATAAAGTGTGATGCACAAGGTATTGCAGTTGTATGGGATGATGAGCCTGTATTTACCTGTTTGTTAATAGCATATGTTAGGATCCCAAACATAAATCTCCAACAATAAGTGCATTAATGCACATCTGTGTCCATTATTTTTACATATGACATCTGTGAAAAGAACTTCTGTCTGTTGTATATTATGTTGTTGGTTTCTGACTTGGTGACAGTACATAGGGTTAAAATAAGTTTCTTTTTATGAAGCATCATGAAAGGACCAGGAAGAGATGCACTATAGGGCACGATGCTTCAATATGCAAATAGGCATTGCAACCATTGTTTTTTTCATGGGACATGTCTCATGGCTCATCCAATCAGTCTGTTTCACTGGAAGGGAGCCAAGCCCTTCAAGTTCAATTGCAAATATCCTGTGGATCTTTTTAATGTAAATATTTTTGATTGACAACTATGATTGTGCTTCCGAGATACTTTTATTTTACGTTACTTTTATGCCAACACATTTTTCAAATTATTTTTGGCAGTCTCTTCAAGGCTGACTTTCTCTCAGTTGCTAGTCATTTTGAGACCATCAAAGAGGAACAGTCCAGGGACTCTCTGGTCAGTTAGAAGTGAACCATCATGTAAATTACTATTTTAAAGTGGAGTTTTATCTTGAGTGTTTGCTCAGAAGAGAATTCTTTGCTTTCTATACTTGTTATAGTTAAGTATATAATTATCAGTTCTTACAACCCATCTGTTCACTGTTCCACAAATCTACCTCGTTGTTTCTAGTCTAAATCAAATTCTAGAAAAGGGTTTGGTCTTCGGTCTTTCAAATGAAGAATATCATTAGTATGTACGATCTGTTCAACCCCAGGGCCTGTAACAGTACTCTAAAAAACAAATTGCATTCCAATAATCATTTATGTACTGCCTTTCACATCCTCCAAATATTGCAAATTTGCTTTATATCCACAATGAAAGTCAATCTGTGCACATCAAACTCCCACAAACAACAATCAAATGAATGATCCATTAATCTGCTTTTGTTAGTGTTGATTGATGGACAAATGTTGGCCAAGACGCTGAGAAACCTCTCCTGCTTTTCTTCTCATGATGCCATGGGATCTTTTACATTCTCCTAAGCAGGAAGGTGGTGGTCTGTTTAACACTGCACCCAATAAAGCAGCACTCCCTCTGTACTCAACTGATGTGACAACCTAGATTACAGAATAGAACAGTCTCAGGGGTATGACTCAAACCTGTAACTTTCTAACTCAAAGGTAAATGCATTACCATGGAGTCATGTCTGATATAAAAAAGGCAACGTTCACAAAGTCATGAAGCAGTCGTGATGGCACCTCGGGTGTGTCTCTGGGGAGGTAAAGCTCCTGGGTGATCATTGATAGAGCAGGGTGGTACCCTGGCACTACCCCGGGCACCTTGGCACTGCCATATGAGCACCCTGACAGTGCCCGCCTGGCACTTCCAGGGTACCCAGTGGAACTGCGAAGTTTGCAGAGGGACCTGGCAGTGTCAAGGTGCCAGTTTGTCATGCCAGGGTAGGGCCCAGGGGGGCCTTGCCCATAAGAGGAAGGGTAAGGGGAGGGCTTGAGGAACCCAGAAGAGGTAAGTTGGGTGAATTAGGGTTGGGGCCTGAGGTCGCACAGCGGGGTCCAAAGATGGAAGCTGTCCTTAAAAATGGCGCACCGATCCTGCATGGTTAAACGGGGAATTGATTCAAAGAATGGTCTCGATAGGGAGTTCTTTGCCAAGGCCAAAACAAATGGCAAAGGGCCTTTGAATAGCAGGCTCTTTCTTGGTGTGGCAGGCACCAAATAACACCCTGCTAAACATGCCATTCAGCGGATGTTAACTTAAGTCTGCTGAATCACGGCCAATATAAAGTAAAGGGTACAATTCCACAGGGTGTGTAGGAGCAGGAGAACCAGGGTGTAGCAGGGCAGGTGGAGTGGCAAGTTAATACAGCATACAGTTGTGGTACCCTCAACAACGACGCTTAGAGTGTAAACGGTAAAGAAGGCTTTACTAAACTAAGAACTAGACTGGTGCCGAGACGTGTGCTAACAGCTACGCCGCCCACAAGTCGGCTCCTTATATACATCTCCCAGATGGGTGGAGCCGGAGGCAGAGTTCCCCACGGTTCCAAGCCCGGCCTTAAAGGGGACATCACCTTACATGATGACAAGGGTACAGTGTTACAGTAACCGTTCATCACATTCACTGTTTAAAAAAGAGTCTGGCGGGGGTGAAGTGCCATCATAAGTCCATCCGTCTCGGTGGCCGAATCGTCCTCATCGACCTCCTCAGTTCGGGCGGTGGTGCGGCGGACACTGACGTCTTGGTTGAGGGTACGTCCGGGAGCACGGCGGTCGGAGCTTCGGTCCGGGTCGGGGCTGGGGAACAGGGCACAGGGAGAATAGGCGGGGCCTGGATTAGCGGTGCCGGCGGGGTGTGTAAAGGGGGGGCGCTAGGGGGCACGTGTGGTAGGTGCTCACCAACGGGGAGTGGGGCTGGGAGGGGGTATGTTGTAGGGGGTGCCGGGTCCTGCAGGGGAGCGCGCAGGAAGGGGCGTCTGTAGTGGGGAATCCAGCAGGTGCCAGATCCCGGAGAGAAACCGTATCTTGCCTGCCGTCGGGGTACTCGACGTAGGCGTAACTGGGGTTGGCGTGGAGTAATCGGACCTTTTCGACCAGGGGGTCCATTTTATGGCTCCTCGTGTGCCTCCGGAGAAGAACAGGTCCCGGAGCCATCAGCCAAGGTGGAAGCGAGACCCCGGAGGTAGACTTCCTGGGGAAGACAAACAATCGGTTGTGAGGCGTCTCATTCGTGGCCGTGCAGACGAGCGACCTAATGGATGGTAGGGCATCGGGCAGGACCTCCTGCCAGCGGGTAGTTGGGAGACTTCTTGACTGTAGGGCCAGAAGGACAGCCTTCCACACTGTCACGTTCTCCCTCTCCACTTGCCCGTTTCCCCACGGGTTATAACTGGTCGTTCTGCTTGAGGCGATGCCTTTGCTGAGCAGATACTGACGCAGTTCATTGTTCATGAACGATGTACCCCGGTCGCTGTGGATATAAGCGGGGAAACCGAACAGAATGAAGATGCTGTGCAGTGCCTTAATCACGGTGGCTGAGATCATGTCGGGGTAGGGAATGGTGAATAGGAAGCGGAGAACTCATCGATAACGGTGAGGAAATAGGCATTATGATTGGTGGACGGGAGGGGCCCCTTGAACTCCACGCTCAGTCGCTCAAAGGGCTCCGAGGCCTTCACGATCCGAACCTTGTCTGGCCAGTAGAAGTTGCACTCTGCACAGATCTGGCAGGCTCTGATCATGACCTTGACCTCCTCGGTTGAGTAAGGTAAGTTGTGGGACTTGATAAAATGGACGAGCCGGGTAACCCCCTGTGGCAGAGGTCATTGTGGATGGCTTGCAGGCGGTCGTCCTGTGCGTTGGCACATGTGCCGCGGGACAGGGCATCTGGGGGCTCGTTGAGCTCCTCTGGACGATATTTGATATTGTACGTGTAGGTGGAGAGTTCGATCCTCCACCTCAAAATTTTATCGTTTTTTATTTTGCGTCGTTGCATGTTATCGAACATATAGGCGACCGACCATTGGTCGGTGACGAGGGTGAACCTCCTACCGACTAGGTAGTGCCTCCAGCACCGCACAGCCTCCACAATGGCTTGTGTCTCCTTCTCGACTGCAGAGTGTCGAACCTCGGAGGCGGTGAGGGTCGGGAGAAGAACGCTACTGATCTGCCTGCCTGAGAAAGGGTAGCAGCCAGGGCGATGTCTGATGCTTCGCCCTCTATCTGGAAGGCGATAGTTTTGTCCACTGCGCGCATAACGGCCTTGACGATATCGGCCTTGATGCAGTTGAAGGCCAATTTATCCTCAGCCGAGAGGGGATAAGTGGTGGTCTTTATGAGTGGGCGGGCTTTGTCCGCATACTTGGGGACCCACTGGGCGTAGTAGGAGAAGAGCCCCAAGCACCATTTGAGGGCCTTGAGGCTGCGGGGGAGGGAGAGTTCCTTCAGGGGGCGCATGCGGTCGGGGTTGGGACCTAGGACCCCGTTTTCCATGACATAGCCGAGGATGGCTAGCCGGGTTGTGTGGAAAACGCATTTTTCCTCATTATAGGTCAGGTTAAGGGCTCGGGCGATCTGGGAGAACTTTGAGGTTTGCATCATGGACCTGCTGGTCATGGCCGCAGATGGTGACATTGTCCAAGTACAGGTATGTAGCCTGCAAACCGTACTGGTCCACCATTTTATCATTCGCACTTTGAAAGACGGAGACCCCATTTGTGAGCTGGTGGTAGGCAGATTTGAGGTCGACCGTGGAAAATACTCGGTATTGGGCGATCCGATTTACCATTTCCGCGATGCGAGGAAGGGGGTACGCATCAAGCTGCGTGAATCGGTTTATGGTCACGACCATCCGTTTCTTATCCCCGGACCGGACTACCACCACTTGTGCTCTCCAGGGGCTATTGCAAGCCTCGATGACCCCCTCTCCCAGTAAATGCTGGACCTCTGACTTGATAAAAGTCATATCTTGGACACTGTACTGCCGGCTCCTGGTGTCGAGGGGCTTACAGTCGGGGGTGAGGTTCGCGAATAGCGAGGGGGGTGCGACTTTCAGTGTCGCAAGGCAGCATACCGTGAGGGGGGCGCAAGGGTCCGCCGAACTTCAGTGTTAGGCTTCGGTGGTTGCACTGGAAATCCAGTCCGAGCAGCAGGGGGGGCACAGAGGTGAGGGAGGATATAAAACTTGAAACGTGTGTACTTGGCGCCCTGGATCGAGAGATCCGCGATACAGTACCCCTTGATTTGTACCGAGTGGGAGGGCTATGGTTTGTGACGCGGGATGGGTGCACAGGGAGCAGCGCCTTACCGTTTCAGGATGGATACAACTCTCCGTGCTCCCAGAGTCGAAGAGGCATGCAGTGTCGCGCCCGTTGACCTGGACCTGCATCATAGAGTTCTGCAGGTGTTTTGGCCGAGTTTGGTCGAGGATGATCGCTCTCACTCGCGGGTCGCCGGAGTCCTCAGCCGAGTCGGACTCGTAAAATGGCCACCGCCATTGGCTGCGCGTGTCGGGTCGAGAAGATGGCCGCCGACAAGATGGCCGCTCCCATGATTTGCAGGAGGCTGATGACGCGTCAGAAGGGGGCGTGTCGGGTCGGTGCGCAGCCGCATTGCGAGGCCTGTGGGTCTGAGAGCCTGATTTTCAGGCCGGCTGTTCTTTGTTCTTCTGGCCCCTGGGTCTGGCCAGGCAGACCCTCGCAAAGTGCCCCTTCTTTCCGCAGTCGCTGCAGATCGCAGAGCGGGCTGGGCAGCGTGGGCGTGGGTGCTGGCCCTGCCCACAGAAGTAGCACGGTGTGCCCCCATGATGAGCGGGTCGCCGCGTGGCGCCGGCCTGTAATATGTCTGAGTCTGAGGAAGTCCGGGGGGGGGGGGCTCGCAGAGTCCGCGGGGTACGTACCCAAGTTATGTCGGGCCACCTCCAGCGAGAAGGCGAGCGTTAGCGTGTCCTGGAGGTATTTTGCCCCGTTTTCGAGCAGCCGCTGCCGGATGTAGGTCGAGCGGATGCCGGACACGAAAGCTTCTCTGATGTGCAGCTTCATATGGACTTCCCCTGTCACATCCTGGTGGTCACAGTCCCTGGCAAGCGCTGTGAGTTTTTCGACGAATTCATCTGGCGATTCCCCTGAGCATTGCCAGCAGGTAGAGAGCAGATGCCTGGCGTACAGCTCGTTGATAGGCTTGCCGAACCACTTGCGGAGTAGCTCGACCGCCTCTTCATAAGTCGGCGCCTTTTCGAGCGTGGCGGAGATTCTGTGACTCACCCGGGCATGGAGTAGACGCATCTTGCACGGCCCCAGGATGGGAGTCTCTGAGGAGTCCAGGTAAGCTTCGAAGCATCGGAGCCAATATTTAAAAATTTCCTTTGCCTCCGGTGTCCGTGCATCCAGGTTGAGCTTCTCTGGTTTTAGGTCTGCATCCATCCTGATGTAGTTTATTTTATTTATAAGGGGCCGCCTTGTGGGGGCCGTAGCTGTTAGCACACGTCTCGGCGCCAGTCTAGTTCTTAGTTTATTAAAGCCTTCTTTACCGTTTGCACGCTAAGCGTCGTTGTTGAGGGGACCACAATTTAATAAACTAAGAACTAGACTGGTGCCGAGACATGTGCGAACAGCTACTCCCCTTATATATGGCTCCCAGATGGGCGAAGCCGGTCGCGGAGTTCCCCAGGGTTCCAAGCCCGGTCTTAAAGGGGACATCATCTTACATGATGACAAGGGTACAGTGTTACAGTAACCGTTCATCACAACAGTATCATCGGCTTTATTCGTAGTAGCACAGAGTACAAGAGCAAGGAGGTTATGCTGCACTTATATAAGACATTAGTTGGACTGCAGCTGGGGTATTGTGCACAGTTCTGATTGCCACAGTTTAGAATCTGGGGAGAGTGGCGTAGATGTTTACAAATATGGTTCCAGGGATAGATACATTAGTTATAAGGATAGATTGGAGGGGATTAGGATATAAGGATAGATTGGATTGTTCTCCTTGGAGAGAAGAAGGCTGAGAGTTGATTTGAAGGAGATGGTCAAAATCATGAGGCGACAGGACAGGGTAGATGGAGAGAAACTGTTGCCACATGTAAAAGGGTTGAGAGTGAGAGGGCACAGATTTAAAGTGATTTTCAAAAGAAGCAAATGTGATGGGAAAAAAAACTAAGTACCAAGCCATAATGCTCATTCGGAGAGCTGGTGCAGATGCGATGGCCGTCTGTGTAACAATTCTGTGGTTCTGTAATTTAGTGATAAGTTGCTATGAACTTTCCTGACACTGTATATTAGTCTTTTGATGCCTGGACAGCAAGTTACACTTCCTGAACATTTTGTCTACACTTCAGCAATCTGGACTCTCACTTCTTCATTCAGGAAAGTCACTTTAGCAGCTCATTAGCTGCTTGAGAATCATGAAACTGACATAATGACAAATGAATCCTGGTTTGCCAATTTTCGGACATATGTTGTAGTTTGTACTGAATTTACTCTGAAATAACATATCACTGCCCACATCAATGTCTGGGACATTTTGCACTATCACAAACATGACGTCAGTGGTCGCTTTGAAATTCAGCAAGTCTGTCTTGAGCAACCTAAATTGAAGAGGGCAAAATTAGTTGGTGTTTTGTAGCAACAATTTAACAACTCAGTAGTTTCAAGACATTTCAATGAAAAGGATGAAGTATCAATTAAAGGGGTAGTTTCATGATCTTGACTCCCAACAGGAAGCCATGCTCCCAGGAAATGACTCAGAGACAGGACTAGAGGATTGGAGCCATGATTCTTCGACACAAGTCTTCCAGGAGCACAGAATCACACGTTAAACTACAAGTACATCAACAGATCATTTAAAATTACAGCATTCATCTCAAAAAAACAATATTTTCCCTGTCTCTTGTAAAAGAGGCTTTGATTGTCTAGTTTCTATAGAAGGAGTGTTCCTCTGTGCAACTATTCCCATCTGTACTCTGGTAAATACCACAAGCCCAACAAGGGACAAGTTCATCTGAAGAAAACAATGAAACGTCTCCACAGTAATCTGACCCAGTGAGGTCTGCATGCAGCTTTCTTAACAAATAGAATGCCAGCCTGACAGTGAAGCACCATTTATTAGGCGTTAAAAGTCTTCTGTTCAAAACATCAAACAGCACAGTCACTGTCAATCACATTTAAGGTTACGCTTTGCTTCATCATGTCAAAATTACTATAAAGTTCTCAAGTATTTCAACACATGTGAAACTTTAAGTCCTGTCTAGTTGGTGATTTGGAGTTAAGCCAGACTAGTGTAGTTATTCTTTGTTCTCAGGTTTCCAGTGTTTCATTGTGAGACAGCTTCCCTGCAGCTCATTGACTTGTGAATATCTGAAAAATAAATTAGCATGAAGACCCCATTGTTGATGGTGAATGTTGACAACAGCTTAAGACTAAACTGAGTATTTCTCAGTTCCATTTTTATTAAAATCGTTATTCATTTGTCTAACGGTGGATAGAAGGCTTGGCTATGGCTCCTTATGCTAATGGTATTTTCATGGCTTTGAAAACTGTGAGAAGTTCAAAGCTTGACCTTTTAACAAAGGGATATTGGAGAAATATATAGAACTGTTCCTTTCTTCATTCACACCGTCTTGCTGATGTTACTTGGCATGTCATAATGTTAGGATAGGCAATTAATTCAGTGGAGTTAATATTGTGCAATGGATTTTCTTGCTTTTTGCACATAAATACTGTAATCAAAATTTTACTCCACCAATGTGCAAAAATAAATTCTCTGACCACTGTTTCACACTTCAGCCTCCTGGCTTGTTCCATTGCATAAACCTTTTTTCCTCACTATCTTGCCGTCAATTATATAAGCAGTTGACTCCACTAGTAAAAAAATGTTTCTCATTGTCCGTAACCAAAGGTGAAAATCATCTTTTTAATTTTATTGGTAGGTTTTCAACTGTGGTGAAGAGCATGAGCAAGTATTCCAACATCATGACTCAGCTGTTATGAACTCTAGCAGCAACATATTACGGTTCGGATTTTCAGACATTTTAAATGATCCACTTTATACTGAGCGACATCGAGAAGGAACAGGACATGAAGGAAAGGTCGCCATATCAAATGTGTAATGTCCCACTTGAATCTGAAGACAGAACATAGAACATGCAGTGCAGAAGGAGGCCATTCGGCCCATCGAGTCTGCACCGATTCCACCCTATCCCCCTAACCCAATAATCCGTCCTAACCTTTTAGGTCACTAAGGGCAATTTATCATGGCCAATCCACCTAACCTGCACGTCTTTGGACTGTGGGAGGAAACCGGAGCACCTGGAGGAAACCCACGCAGACACGGGGAGACCGTACAGACTCCGCACAGACAGTGACCCAGCGGGGAATCGAACCTGGGACCCTGGCGCTGTGAAGCCACAGTGCTATCCACTTGTGCTACCGTGCTGCCCAATTTTTATCTTTCTTTTTATCATTTTATCTTCCCCAATGCCTCACCTTGCTGGATGACATTGCAAATATTTTTCTTTCCTGAAGTGCTGTTAGCAAACTACTTCTTAAAAACTACTCTCGATCGCTCTGTCTTCACAAGTTACCACTCTATATTCAATCTCCTTTCTGTCTCCAAAGTTCTTAAATATCATTGTTGTCTGCAAAATCCATGCGCATCTTTCCCACAACTTTATGAACTTCTAAAGAGTGGCACTCAATGTCGGGATTGTACTCTGCTCCTTTTTAATTACCTTAGTTGGATTTGGAATTGTTTATTGTCACGTGTACCGAGGTACAGTGAAAAGTATTGCTCCTGCGTACAGTCCAGACAGATCATTCCGTACATGAAAAAAAAACATAGGACATACATAAATACACAATGTAAATACAAGGTAAATGCGTCGGGTGAAGCATACAAGTGTGTAGTACTACTCAGTAGTGAAGATGTGTGAAGAAATCAGATCAATCCATAAGGGAGTCATTCAGGAGTCTGGGAACAGCGGGGAAGAAGATGTTTTTTAATCTATTCTGCATGTTCTCAGAATTTTTCAAAAATAAATTTAGAGTACCCAATTAATTTTTTCCAATTAAGGGGCAATTTAGCGTGGCCAATCCACCTACCCTGCACATCTTTGGGTTGTGGGGCGAAACCCATGCAAACACGGGAAGAATATGCAAACTCCACACAGACAATGACTCAGAGCGAGATCAAATTTGGGACCTTAGCGCCGTGAGGCAGCACTGCTAACCACTGCGGCACTGTGCTGCCAGGTATTCTCAGACTTTTGTATCTCCTGCCCGTTGGAAGACGTTGAAAGAGTGACTAAGCCGGGTGGGAGGGGTCTTTGATTATGCTGCCCGCTTTCCACAGGCAGCGAGAGCTGTACACAGAGTCAATGGATGGGAGGCGGATTCGTGGGACCGACTGGGCTGTGTTCACGACTCTCTGTAGTTTCTTACCATCTTTGGACGAGCAGTTGCATACCAGGCTGTGATGCAGCCAGATAAGATGCCTTCTATGGTGCATCTGTAAAAGCTGGTAAGAGTCAATGTGGACATGCTGAATTTCCTTAGTCTCCTGAGAAAGAGTAGGCATTGTTGTGCTCTGTTGGTCGTAGTGTCGACGTGGGTGGACCAGGACAGATTGTTGGTGATTTGTACACCTAGGAATTTGAAGCTGTCAACCATCTCCACTTCAGCACCATTGATGCAGACAGGGGTGTGTACGATACTTTGCTTCCTGAAGTCAATGACCAGCTCTTTAGTTTTGCTGACATTGTTGTCATTACATCACTCCACTATCTCCCTCCTGCAATCTGACTCATTGTTGTTCGAGATCTGACCCACTACGGCTGTGTCATCAGTAAACTTGCAGATGTGGTTCTCAGCCTTGTGGGGTCCCAATGTTGAGGACTAGCGTGGAGGAGGTATTGCTGTTTATCCTTACTAATTGTAGTCTCTAGGTCAGGAAGTCGAGGATCCAGTTGCAGAGAGAAGCGCCAAGTCCTAGGTTTTGGAGCTTTGATGTGAGCTTCGCTGGGATTATGGTGTTGAAGGTAGAGCTGTAGTCAATGAATAGGAGTCTGGTGTAGGAATCCTTGTTGTCGAAATGTTCCAAGGATGAGTGTTGGGTCAGGGAGATGGCATCTGCTGTGGGACCATTTGGTATGCGAATTGCAGTGGATCAAGGCATTCTGGGAGTTACACATTTCTGATCTGAAATTCCATTCCTGCCCTAGTGAGAAATGTACAGTGCAGCAGCTCCAGAATCCTTTCAGTGCAAAGCAACAGCATTGGGGTAAGCGAAGGCGTGTCCACTTTTTACGGCAGTAGCTGCAGTAAAGCAGGTAAGTTTAAAGTTCCAAGCAACTTTGAAAAGCCAGAGAGAAGGAATGTGTAAAGTAATTGGGTGAAGGGTTCGGGTGGGGTGTTAGATTTGTTGGGGGGAGGTGGGACAAGTGGTCAGTGGTATTGGGTGGGTCGGGTGGGGGGTTCAGCCACGGATTGCGGGATAGTCTGGGGATGAGAAGTTCTGGTGATGGGAAAACTGCTGCCCCAAAGCGCCAGGGACCCGGGTTCAATTTGGCCTCGGGTGACTATCTGTGTGGAGTTTGCACATTCTTCACATGTCTGCGTGGGTATCTTCCAGGTGCTCAGGTTTCCTCCCACAGCCCAAAGATGTGCAGGTTAGGTGGATTGGACATGCTAAATTGCCCCTTAGTGTCCAAAAGGTTGGGTGGGGTTCCGGGGATAGGGTGGAGGCCTGACTCCAAGTGGCGTGCTCTTTCAGAGGGTTAGTGCAGATCTGATGGGCTGAATGGCCTCCTTCTGCACTGTTGGGTTTCTATGATGGTCGGGCTGTTTGGGAGTGGGAGATTCTTGGGGTTTTGGGATGTTGATCAGGAGGGTAGTTGAGGTGTCAGGTGGTGAGAGGTGTTGGGAGAGTAGTAGAGATGGTAGAGTACATAAGAACATAAGAACATAAGAACTAGGAGCAGGAGTAGGCCATCTGGCCCCTCGAGCCTGCTCCACCATTTAATGAGATCATGGCTGATTTTTTGTGGACTCAGTTCCACTTTCCGGCCCGAACACCATACCCCTTAATCCCTTTATTCTTCAAAAAACTATCTATCTTTATCTTAAAAACATTTAATGAAGGAGCCTCTACTGCTTCACTGGGCAAGGAATTCCATAGATTCACAACCCTTTGGGTGA
This sequence comes from Scyliorhinus torazame, assembly GCF_047496885.1. Lineage (NCBI taxonomy): Eukaryota > Metazoa > Chordata > Chondrichthyes > Carcharhiniformes > Scyliorhinidae > Scyliorhinus > Scyliorhinus torazame. Next base: position 66,191,702 of record NC_092721.1, on the reverse strand, counting down.
AGAAGTTCCTCCTAAACTCAGTCCTAAATCTACTTCCCCTTATTTTGAGGCTATGCCCCCTAGTTCTGCTTTCACCCGCCAGTGGAAACAACCTGCCCGCATCTATCCTATCTATTCCCTTCATAATCTTATATGTTTCTATAAGATCCCCCCTCATCCTTCTAAATTCCAACGAGTACAGTCCCAGTCTACTCAACCTCTCCTCGTAATCCAACCCCTTCAGCTCTGGGATTAACCTAGTGAATCTCCTCTGCACACCCTCCAGTGCCAGTACGTCCTTTCTCAAGTAAGGAGACCAAAACTGAACACAATACTCCAGGTGTGGCCTCACTAACACCTTATACAATTGCAGCATAACCTCCCTAGTCTTAAACTCCATCCCTCTAGCAATGAAGGACAAAATTCCATTTGCCTTCTTAATCACCTGTTGCACCTGAAAACCAACTTTCTGCGACTCATGCACTAGCACACCCAGATCTCTCTGCACAGCAGCATGTTTTAATATTTTATCATTTAAATAATAATCCCTTTTGCTGTTATTCCTACCAAAATGGATAACCTCACATTTGTCAACATTGTATTCCATCTGCCAGACCCTAGCCCATTCACTTAGCCTATTCAAATCCCTCTGCAGACTTCCAGTATCCTCTGCACTTTTTGCTTTACCACTTATCTTAGTGTCGTCTGCAAACTTGGACACATTGCCCTTGGTCCCCAACTCCAAATCATCTATGTAAATTATGAACAGTTGTGGGCCCAACACTGATCCCTGAGGGACACCACTAGCTACTGATTGCCAACCAGAGAAACACCCATTAATCCCCACTCTTTGCTTTCTATTAACTAACCAATCCTCTATCCATGCTACTACTTTCCCCTTAATGCCATGCATCTTTATCTTATGCAACAACCTTTTGTGTGGCACCTTGTCAAAGGCTTTCTGGAAATCCAGATATACCACATCCATTGGCTCCCCGTTATCTACCGCACTGTTAATGTCCTCAAAAAATTCCACTAAATTAGTTAGGCACGACCTGCCCTTTATGAACCCATGCTGCATCTGTCCAATGGGACAATTTCCTTCCAGATGCCTCGCTATTTCTTCCTTGATGATAGATTCCAGCATCTTCCCTACTACCGAAGTTAAGCTCACTGGCATATAATTACCCACTTTCTGCCTACCTCCTTTTTTAAACAGTGGTGTCACGTTTGCTAATTTCCAATCCGCCGGGACCACCCCAGAGTCTAGTGAATTTTGGTAAATTATCATTAGTGCATTTGCAATTTCCCTAGCCATCACTTTTAGCACTCTGGGATGCATTCCATCAGGGCCAGGAGACTTGTCTATCTTTAGCCCCATTAGCTTGCCCATCACTACCTCCTTGGTGATATCAATCCTCTCAATGTCCTCACCTGTCATAGCCTCATTTCCATCAGTCACTGGCATGTTATTTGTGTCTTCCACTGTGAAGACCGACCCAAAAAACCTGTTCAGTTCCTCAGCCATTTCCTCATCTCCCATTATTAAATCTCCCTTCTCATCCTCTAAAGGACCTTAGCCACTCTTTTTTGTTTTATGTATTTGTAGAAACTTTTACAATCTGTTTTTATATTTTGAGCAAGTTTACTCTCATAATCTATCTTACTCTTCTTTATAGCTTTTTTAGTAGCTTTCTGTTGCCCCCTAAAGATTCCCCAGTCCTCTAGTCTCCCACTGATCTTTGCTACTTTGTATGTTTTTTCCTTCAATTTGATACTCTCCCTTATTTCCTTAGATATCCACGGTCGATTTTCCCTCTTTTTACCGTCCTTCCTTTTTGTTGGTATAAACCTTTGCTGGGCACTGTGAAAAATCTCTCGGAAGGTTCTCCACTGTTCCTCAACTGTTTCACCATAACGTCTTTGCTCCCAGTCTACCTTAGCTAGTTCTTCTCTCATCCCATTGTAATCTCCTTTGTTTAAGCACAAACCACTAGTGCTTGATTTTACCTTCTCACCCTCCATCTGTATTTTAAATTCCACCATACTGTGATCGCTCCTTCCGAGAGGATCCCTAACTATGAGATCCTGAATCAATCCTGTCTCATTACACAGGACCAGATCTAGGACCGCTTGTTCCCTCGTAGGTTCCATTACATACTGTTCGAGGAAACTATCGCGGATACATTCTATAAACTCCTCCTCAAGGCTGCCTTGACTGACCTGGTTAAACCAATCAACATGTAGATTAAAATCCCCCATGATAACTGCTGTACCATTTCTACATGCATCTGTTATTTCTTTGTTTATTGCCTGCCCCACCATAATGTTACTATTTAGTGGCCTATAGATTACTCCTATCAGTGACTTTTTCGCCTTACTATTCCTGATTTCCACCCAAATGGATTCAACCTTATCCTCCATAGCACCGATGTCATCCTTTACTGTTGCCCGGATGTCATCCTTAAATAACAGAGCTACACAACCTCCCTTACCATCCACTCTGTCCTTCCGAACAGTTTGATACCCTCGGATATTTAGCTCCCAGTCGTGACCATCCTTTAACCATGTTTCAGTAATGGCCACTAAATCATAGTCATTCACGATGATTTGCGCCATCAACTAGTTTACCTTATTCCGAATACTACGAGCATTCAGGTAAAGTACACTTATGTTGGCTTTTTTACCTCTGTTCTTAATCTTAACACCTCGATCAGTAACCTCTCCTAAGTTATATTTCCTCTTAACCTTTCTCCTAATTTTCCTTGTCGTCGAACCCATATCTTCCTGTAACAACCTGCCGCGTTGCTTACCATTAATGTTTTCACTTCCCGTTTTATTTCTTTTAGTATTCCTGGTCCTATTCATTGAGCTCCCCTCAGTCACTGTACCTTGTACTGTCGCCCTTTTTGATTTTTGACTATGGCTTCTCTGCCTTACACTTTCCCCCTTACTGCCTTTTATTTCTGTCCCTGTTTTACTACCTTCCAACTTCCTGCATCGGTTCCCATCCCCATGCCACATTAGTTTAAACTCTCCCCAACAGCTCTAGCTCCCCCTAGGACATCGGTTCCAGTCCTGCCCAGGTGCAGACCGTCCGGTTTGTACTGATCCCACCTCCCCCAGAATCGGTTCCAATGTCGCAGGAATTTGAATCCCTCCCTCTTGCACCATCTCTCGAGCCACGTATTCATCCTCTCTATCCTGACATTCCTACTCTGACTAGCTCGTGGCACTGGTAGCAATCCTGAGATTACTACCTTTGAGGTCCTACTTTTTAGTTTAACTCCTAGCTCCCTAAATTCAGCTTGTAGGACCTCGTCCCGTTTTTTACCTATATCGTTGGTGCCTATGTGCACCACGACAGCTGGCTGTTCGCCCTCCCCCCCCAGAATGTCCTGCAGCCGCTCCGAGACATCCTTGACCCTTGCACCAGGGAGGCAACATACCATCCTGGAGTCTCGATTGCGTCCGCAGAACCGCCTGTCTATTCCCCTTACAATTGAGTTCCCTATCACTATAGCCCTGCCATTCTTCTTCCTGCCCTGCTGCGCAGCAGAGCCAGCCACGGTGCCATGAACCTGGCTGCTGCTGCCTTCCCTTGGTGAGCCATCTCCCTCAACAGTATCCAAAGCGGTATATCTGTTTTGCAGGGAGATGACCGCAGAGGACACCTGCACTGCCTTCCTACTCTTGCTCTGTCTTTTGGTCACCCATTTACTATCTCCCTCAGTACCTTTCACCTGCGGTGTGACTAACTCGCTAAATGTGCTATCCACGATGTCCTCAGCATCGCGGATGCTCCAAAGTGAGTCCACCCGCAGCTCCAGAGCCGTCAAGCGGTCTAACAGGAGCTGCAACTGGACACACTTCATGCACGTGAAGGAGCCAGGGACAGTGGACGTGTCCCTAAGCTCCCATATCGCACACGAGGAGCATGACACGGGTCTGAGATCTCCTGCCACGTCTTAAACCTTCGGTTAACTTCAACAATTTCAATTTCCCCCCCAAAAAATTTAAATTAATAAATAAATAAACAATGAAGAAAAAAATAAATAAATATACCAATGAAAAGAAACAGAAAAACAGAAACACTACTTACCAGTCACAAAAAGCACTTCCTCCCCACCCAGCTTCGAATTCCCACCTCGATTCAAATTCCCAAACTCACTCTTTGCTGTCTCATTCCTGGCTGTCTTCTCTCTGGCTCACTGGGAGAACTCACTGGGAGTGAGTTTACACGTGGCTCTTTTTGGACTGTCCAGAATTGACTCCCCTCCCCCACCTGCTTTTAGATCAAAGTAGATTAAATTGACTGACACTTAACTGCCAACCAGTTATGTGAGTGGGTGGGGCAGCCCTTGTTAACCTACACTGCACAATACCAGCTTAATATAAATTAATTTAAACTCCTGAAATTTAAAAGGAGCTGCCTTACTGATTCAATTTAATTCAATTCAATTCCCACCTCGATTCAAATTCCCAAACTCACTCTTTGCTGTCTCACTCTGGCTGTCTTCTCTGTCTCACTGGGAGAACTCACTCTCCCAGTGAGTAGGTGGGGGTCTAGTAGGGGAGGGGGTTGTCATCTAGAAATGGGCTTTGTTTAGAGGGGCCCATTGTAGGGGTGGAGGCAGATTCAATACTTTAGTTTTCCAGGAGTTAGAGATAGTTTTAATTCTTCTAAAGGTTCCATGGTAACTATTCTGCGAAGACAAATTGGAACCAACCAAAGTCACGGATTTAAATTGAAGTATCAGATAGATCCCAGCTCAGAGTAATTGTCCATTGGAAGTTTAAACTTCCTGGGAAATTCCTGTGCAGTCCTTGAATTTTGGAGGGGGGGGGAGGTGTGTTTGTCCCAGAGCAAATTCTGGGGTACCTCCCATGTATGACGCCCCCCAGGGACCAGAAGTTCTGATCTCATGTTAAAGTCTCTAAAAGAATTCCGCCTTTGTCACATCACTGGAACAACCTTGATCAGTATCATAAATTATATCCTCTGTCGTAGAGGACATCCTTCTCAATCTATTTGCAGCTTATGCACACCAACCCTCTCCAACCCTTCTCCTCCGCTGTCCAGCAAGTGGGAGTGCCCTCACTTCTGTCCCACTCTAATGGCAGAGTGTTTCCAACAATCTTCCTTCTATCACATTAGTTCTAGTGTTCCCCAAGGATCACTCCTTTGCAATCTCCTTTTCCTAATCAACATGCTGAACCATAGCAACATCACTGTGTTTCAATTGCCATAAACTTAGTATCATTGTCACTGAGTCAATCACCCCTCCCCAGCCACTGTCTCATGTTGAAATTGTAATTTTCTATTTAACCCGGGATGAATTTAAGACCCTCTGTCCTTGCCACAAAGATCTCCTCTTTTCCAAAATAACACGTGTCTCCACCCTTTTATCAAACCATCTTCTGTTGAAACCCTTTTCAATGCCATTAACACATTTTGTATTCTTGTCTGGGATCTCCCACCCTCCATAAATCCAGATTTAAATCCACTGCCCATCTCATATCCCACACCAATCCTCTGCACCTATCACCCCAGTGCTTGTTGCTGCACGTTGGCTCGTGATACCCTCCTGAACGATAAAACCTCATAATTCTGTTACAAATACAGTCATGCCTTCTTCCTTCCCTTTCCCAACAACCTTCCTGTGCTCCTCTTACTCCATCAGATTTTTCCCTCCCTGTCTCCACCTCTCCAGCAGGCTTACGATGAAAGAACCCAGAGACCTGTTATTCAACTGGGGCTAAGCATTGGGCCCGATCCTCAACAGTTCTCCCACTGTCAGGACCTCAGCTGACACAGCTGGAATGTGTTTGTGAAGTGATCACCAAATTTCCCCCTGATTCTAAGCAGGAACCCAAGAAAACCTGCATGTTGGAGGAATATAGAGAGGCAGATGATGGCGCATCTTCGATTTTTAATTAGGTCTTCCTCAAAGGTGAAGTCATCTTTTTGCATTATTGGCTTTGACCTTCTCAGCCTGTGGTGATGACCTGCAGTGGAGAACAATAAGGAGGATATTAATGAGCAGCTCAGTGTATCAGGAAACCCCAGTTTTACTTGTGTCTTTGCATTGACAACGTGCAACACCACCTTGAAAACATTTTCACTTTGCTGACTGGTGAATCCAGCCTTGCCATCGTCAAGAGACCAACCTTCCTGTTCACCCTCAATCTCCAAAACATCCTGCTCTTTGCCTGCCAAAACATCTGAATTAAATAGTAGTTGGGGAGTGAAGTACATTGATAGGAATAGAAGATCAAAGTGGGTGAAATTACAGATGGAAGGAAGTGTGAGGGAGTCAAAGAAGATAAAGTTACAAATGAAAGTGGTTAGTGATGGAGGACAACTGATGGAAGGTTCTGAGAAGAATGGAGGATGTAAATTGCTCAAAATGGCCTGTTTTCAAACTGTCACCAATTCTCCCTTTCTGAAGAAACTGCATGCTTTCAAAGACAGGGGGCTGGGTTCTTCATCAGCCGCAGCAGAGTTCCTGATGTGGCGGAGAATCCAGCGTCAGGCAAAAAACAAAATGGGTGCTCATTCCGATGCTCCAGTCCCCCACTGGCGGCGGCATCAATAATAATCTTTATTATTGTCACAAGTACAGGTGACGAATGTGATATAAAATAGTTACTTTAGAGATACTAGTTAATGTAATGTAGAAATAAGCCACTTTGATTCTGGCAGTTAGGGACAAAGGGGTTTGAGACCGCATGGAAAAAGCAGGAAGAGGTGTGTCTATGAGAGTGATGCTGCATTGATAGGGGCCAGAGAAAGGGATTGGAAGTGAGCCAATCAGAATAGATCAAACAGGTCAGGAGGGACATAGGCTGACCTATGTCCGTCGAGTATGTGAAACTTGATACCATTTGAATTGATTTTACAGAGATCCCTTTGTCTCTTTGTTCAGTCGTTTTTCTGGAGCTTAAGAGGCTGGATGTCTCTTATGTTTCTGTAAGATGAATTAAGCTTGCAAGCTAAATAAATAACTTCTTTTTACGTGCGAATCCATCTCAATTTTTATTGAGGCCAGACTGACAGAGAAAGAAATTTGGGGATCAACATTTGGTGCCGAAAACCGGGATTTCTCAGGGCGATCCTGATCCAACTGCAAAATCAGAATTAGATTGATTATGAACAGGAGGATGGGGAACAAAGGGCCCTCAATGTAGAACTGGAAAACGACCGCGCATTGATTGTTCCCCTCTTCTTATCGTCTGATTAGTCTGGTCACTCGCGGTTGGCACAGAAAGACCGCCTCGACGAAATCACAGGTCAGTCTGGGGATAAGCATTTTAATTGATGGGATTTCATAGAGTTAATTCGGCTGGGGCAGGCTGTACTGTTGATGTAACATTTAAAATATAAATGGTTCAACTTTATTTGTGAGTTAATTCGGCTGGGGTAGGCTGTACTGTTGATGTAACATTTAAAATATAAATGGTTCAACTTTATTTGTGAGTTAATTTGGTTGGGTTACGTTATGAGAGGTAGATGTAACATTTGAAATTGAAAAATGGTTCACCTCTATATGTCTGTGTGTTAAAAATATAGTTGATTAAGCTAAAAAAAATTATTTGGACTGTAGTGGCGAACAAACGCAGTTCCAAGGACTAGTTGAGATTATGGGAAATTCCTTGGATAGCACAAATGATCCAGGCATGCCACTGCAAATATTATGTGATAAGTATCCGGACAAAGCGAAGGACTTTAGAAAATTGTCAGCACAGTTAAGAACTAAAATGGGAGATGAATGGCCACTGGGGGGAACCAAAGACCTAGAAATGGTTAAGAAAATCCAGGGACAAATATGGAAAAAACATCAAGGTATGAAAACTAAAGAATTAATTGGATTATGGAGGCAATATTGTCAAGAGGAAAAAGATAAGATTATGTTGTCCAGCTGGCAGGATAACGCCCTTAAAATGGGGATTTCAATTAGTGAACAGGGTAACCTAAAAACATTACAGATCTTGAAAAAGGAATGTGCATTTAAAAAAAGAGCAAATAGAGACAGGAAGGACCCGGGTCACACAAGAGGTGAACTAGGTAGTTCAATGGCTGGCCTTGAATTGACAGAAGAAGAAAAATTCAATAATTCGGAAAAGTCAGTAAAATTTCCGTCTGCACCCATAGTATGGTCTGCGCTCATTCCAGAACCACCAGAGTACAATAATATATACCCAGCCATTGCTCCCCAGATTTCAAATATGCCAGAAACTCAAGCCCTTTTGGGTGATAGTGTGGGTCCTGATTTACCAACTTCACAACCGAAAGAGCAAAAGGAACTCTGTCCCACAAGCCCAGTTAGCTCTAGGACAAGATCTCGGACAGCGAGAGAGGGGCTTGAAGCTCACCAGAAACAATTAAGCATATCACCTAAGTCTCCCCAAACTAAGGAGAAATCACAAGATTTGGGAACAAAGAAAGCTGAAACAACTTCGGTTGAAGAGAAAGAACTCCCCCTAGTGACAGGGAGAGACGTTGAAGTCTTGGAACAACCAGGGGAAATAGCTAGAGTGCCCCCTGGTGACATTCGGAGACAGTTACCGATTAGGAAGATGCGAAACCCCGATCCAGGGACTGCGGCAGCGAACCCCACAATAGACGTTTACTTCCCATGGACACCCAGTGAGATGATGGCTATTATGGCTACAATCCCAGATAGAAAAGAATCTCCTGCTGCCTTCGTGGATTCATTGAGAACTACCATCTCAATTTATCAAGCTGATTCAAGGGACCTCTGGGCCCTAGTCCAGCAGATTTTAACCCCAGCAGAGTACCGCAATTATCTTAACCACCTGAATTATGCTAGTCATGCCGCACTCCAGCAGGCCTATGTGTTAGACGACGATAGAAGGACACAGATCTTGAATGCGTTGAATAGCACATTTCAAAGGCCCATAAATCTTTCTGTTATCTTAGACCTAAAACCTAAGAAGACTGAAGAGCCAGAGGAATTTCTGGAGCGTTTTAATGAAATCTACCGGGGGCAGTCAGGCGATTTGCTGTATCAAAATGGTCAGAATTCCCCTCAATACTGTGCTATGTTAATGCATTGCCTACCACCTTCTGTGGTTACTGCTGTGAAATGTAATAACATGAATTGGACAGAGAACGACCCTTCCCAGATGGCAAGGGCAGTCAGATTTTACTGGGAGGAGGGTGTAGGCCAAGAAGGAGGCTCAGTTACAAAGGTTAAGACTGAGTATGTAATGAAAAAGGATGATCTGCGACCCCAACAAGCGGCAGAAATGGTAGTTTACCAGCAGGAGCCCCAATATAGTGACTTTGGGTGGGTGGATCAGCGAAGAGGAGGATACCAAACCCACCCAAAGGGACCCTCACCCCATTTTTATGGCCCACCGAATGAATCAACAGCTCTACAACCGCAGCCCCCTCTGAGGGGCCATTGGTCTACTGGAAGACGAGGCCGGGGCAAAAATAGAGGGAGCAATGCATGTTTTAATTGCGGCCGTGTAGATCACTGGCAACAGGAATGCCCCTTTAAAAGACAGACAGTAGAAGGAGATTATTCGACCCAAAGGAGAGGGTACCCACCAAGGGGAGGACAGATGAGATACACTGACTTCTCCCAGGAAAACCCTTTCCCAACACAGGATTGACTAGCTAATTTAGCCATAAGGACTCTCCAATCCAACAGGGAACCTATTATCTCTCTGCAGATAGGAGATCAACGTCACTCATTTGTAATCGACACGGGGCAGCTATGTCTTCTGTGCAATCAACACTTAAATTACCAATATCCGACCACACGCAGCAATTATCAGGGTTCCAAGGACAGGTGTGTGAGTATCCTATTTCTGAACCTGTGACAGTCACTTACGAGAATACGTCTGCAGAACATCAGTTTGTAGTGACTACTGGATTGGACTGTAACTTGTTGGCCCGGGATTTACTGTGTATCTTCCAGCTACAGCTAGAATGCGGAGATGAGGGGGTAACGGTTACATCATGGAGGATGAGACAACAGTGCTATATTTCTATCAGCCCCCAGTGGTGGACGTTAGACGTTGAACAGTCACTGCATCACGTTACCCTGGCCTATGACAGAACTGGACGAAACAGGGAGTTGGAGGACAAATACCGGCCATTACTTGAGACCGAATGGCCAGTCAAGGTTACAGCCACAGTCATGGGAAAAGAAGGTACAGCCGATTTTGTTACAATATCACCACATTTATGGCCACAGTCAGCTTCGGTAAGCCCTCATATTACACGTCAGGTCCATGACCAGTACCATGCCAGGGATATGGGGCGAATGGTCAGGAGGGCAGTGGATCATTCAGATCCAACAGACTACGCACTTCAAGTCATGCCAGACGGCACTACCATAAAATATTTTGAGGTCCCTGAAACGATTAACACTCGACTGCAGCATCACAGGGGACATGATGTGTTGGAATATGTCAATCCACAGGTCTGGGCGCAATACCCATCACAAGTGGGAAAGACAAATGTTACACCTATCAAGGTAATGATTAAGGATCATGCAAAGCTACGTTCCATTCGGCAATACCCCCTGAAATCTCAAGCTGCTCCATCAATAGATAAATTAATTCAAGAACTGTTGAAACAGGGTATTTTGGTCCCTTGCCAATCAGAATGCAATACCCCAATACTTGCTGTGCCTAAACCAGCCAAACCAGACCAGTACCCATTAGTACAGGATTTACGTTCAATTAATGCCATCGCACAGCCGTTACATGCTCTCGTCCCTAACCCTGCCCACATACTGGCTCAAATTCCAGCTCAAGCCCGGGTCTTCGCCGTAATTGACCTTCAGCACGCCTTCTTTGCCCTCCCACTTGCGACTGAAAGTCAATATTTGTTTGCCTTCACTTACAATGGACAGCAGTATACCTGGACCCGACTGCCACAGGGGTTCGTCAATTCACCTACACTCTTCTCCAGATGTCTGCAGACCCAACTCCAGGCCTTGACATTGGAGCATGGTTCCACTCTAGTGCAGTATGTAGATGACATATTGGTGGCAAGTCCTGACGAGTCCAGTAATAGGGATGATGTGATCCAATTATTGAACCACCTATCCTCGTTGGGTTATGTTGTTTCACAAGCAAAGGTCTTGGTGGCTCAGAGAAAAGTTAAGTTCTTAGGAGTTTTACTTACAGCCACAGCAAGAAGTCTCGAACCCAGTAGGATTGAACCAATATGCCAATTCCCCGCCCCTACAATAGCCAAGGAGGTTCGTCATTGGCTGGGTATGGTGAATTATTGTCGGCAGTGGATACCAAACATCGCTGTCTATACAAAGCTGCTGACACCTTACACGAGTAAAGAGGGAAATTTTACTCTCACCACCGAGGCACTCGAGGCCTTTCGTTGCCTGAAGCAGGCCTTGCTACAAGCACCGGCCCTTGGTAGGCCCCTATACGACCGACCATTCCAGATATACTGTACTGTTCTGGAAGGATGTTCAACAGCGGTACTCACCCAGCAACATGGGGACAAGCACCGGCCCGTAGCATATTACTCTTCCAAACTCGACCCAGTGGCGTTGGGCCACCCTGTTTGCACCCAGATCTTGGCAGCGATATACAATAGTTTGCAGGCTGCTGCCAACATCACTCTCCAACAGGATATTACGGTGTATAGCTCCCACTCGGTAATCGCACTATTGGGGCAACTGCAGACTCAGCATCTTACCGCAGCTCGTCAGAATAGGTATGAGATATACCTTTTGAACAATCCATGTCTGACATTTAAATATTGTACCACTATCAATCCAGCCTGTTTTCTTAGCGGTCCCCCTGTCCATGAGGATGCGCCTGGTCACGACTGTTTAGCCTTGATTCAGGAAACTACAACAATAAGGGACGATCTGAGTGATATTCCGTTAGAACAACCTGACATGATTATGTATGTTGATGGCAGTGCATTAGTAAGCTCCACTGGCCGGAGACTGTCCGGTTATGCAATCATAGATCAGGATGGTCTGATTTTAGAAGCGGCAGCTTTCCAGACCCCTTACTCAGCACAACAAGCCGAACTTTTTGCCCTCACCCGTGCATGTATACTTGGGGGAGATCGCCGGGTAAATATCTACACTGACTCCCGATATGCTTTCGGGGTAGTTCATGACTTCGGACAACTCTGGAAGAATAGGGGATTCCTTACCTCGGCAGGCACAGAAATATCCAACCCGGGTTTAGTTAATGACCTACTGCAGGCCCTCCTTCTGCCAGCGCAGATTTCCGTTATTAAATGCGCTGCCCACACGAATGGTACAACCCCAGTTGACGTTGGTAATGAACGAGCAGATCATGCAGCGCGCACAGCCGCACAAATTCAGCAAGTGATGGTGCCTAAAATGTTAAGTCAGACTAAACGATCTACTATAAATATGTCTGCTTCTGACAAGTCAATGCCAACCATCCAAGACATCATAAGGTTACAGGAGGACGCTCCTGAGAGTGATAAACAAATGTGGAAACGGTTAGGTTGTACATATGATTCTGTTTCCTCTTTATGGACCACGCCTGCACATCAGACTTGTATGTCTGATGTGCTGGCTTTATGGGTCATTGAATGTGTACACTTTGCAACTCATTGTGGGGCTCGAGGGACTAGTGATTTGTTGCTGGACACTTGGTGGCACCCTAAAATGCAGGGGTTGGCCCAAAGTATCAGTAATCGGTGTTTGATTTGTCAGCAATATAACACCGGAAAAGGTATCCCTTGTGGGAAGGGGCAAACCCCGTTGCCCAGTGGTCCCTTTGAGACGCTCCAAATGGATTACATTGAGTTGGAAAGGTGTCAATGTTACAAATATGTTTTAGTCATTGTGGATGTGTTCAGCAGATGGGTGGAGGCGTATCCGACTATCGATAATAAAGCTGCTACTGTGGTTAAAGTCTTGATGAGGGAAATCATTCCCCGGTACGGTATACCAGCTCAGTTAAGTTCTGATAATGGGCCTCATTTTATTGGACAAATTAACAAGGAGTTTTGCTCCCAGTTGGGCATACGCCAGCAGTTACACTGTGCTTACAGGCCGCAGGCGGCCGGGTTGGTTGAGAGACACAATCAGACCCTCAAAACTAAATTGGCTAAATTAAGAGCAGACACGGGACTGACATGGCTTAAGTTGCTCCCCGTTGCCCTCTTCCAGCTGTGGGTTACACCTGCGGGACCAGCCCGGCTCTCTCCCGCCGAGATTCTTTATGGCAGGCCTCTTAGAACTCCTTGGAGCCTGCAGGTTCCCAGACGGGTTCAGTTTCATCAGATGACTGAAGAAATGACCACCTATGTTCTAGCCCTTACGCAAGTGCTCAAGGAACTCCATGGCCAAGTCCGCGCGGCTCACCAGCCATTGCCCCCAGTACCTAGCTCACTTTCAGTCCAGCCCGGTAGTTATGTCATGGTCAAAAATTGGACTAGGAAGGGGTCGGAGCCGCGATGGGACGGGCCCTTCCAAGTTCTCCTTACCACCCCCACAGCAGTTAAAGTGGAGGGGCGAAGTGCTTGGGTCCACCTACATCACTGTAAATTGAGTCCATCTCCACTTCTGTAAAAGGTCGGATACTAACCTGCCTCCCTTCTCCAGTGCTATTTTACAGGTGTGGAGCATGATGGAGTGGCTACGCATCGTCTGTCTGATATTTGGCCTCACTTCGCTTGGCGTGTTATTGGCGATGGACATGGAAAAGGGGAATATTATGTATCTGTGTAGCCCCAACCAATCTACAGGGATACATCACCTATGCAAAGGTGATGTCTTCGCTGCCCCCATATACGAGGACATGGTATCGACTCATGGAAGGTCATCAAAGTTAAGGAGAATGCAGGAGTCATGAAGCAGCTGCACCGGTCCCGGCGATGGGAAGGGAACATTATATGGACATTGCCTTGTTTTTGGAATACATGTAAATTTGATTTTGGATGTGTTAAAAGTGGTATAATAAAGATAAAATCAGGCTGTCAGAAGAGTGTAGGAAGAGGCTATGAGAAAGAGAAAGGGACTAGAGAGAGGACGGGGCGTATGAGAAGGGAAGTACAGCTGTAACGTAGGTTACCGGGAGATACACTTAAGTTAATTAAAGGCCAAACTGAGGAAAACCCGGGTAGTATGAATCTCTTCTACCAGATTTACCACCGTCTGTATGGCCAGGGACGGGTTGTCTGCTACCCAAACCCCGCAGCGGTGTCTAGGTTATTTTCTGTTTCACCGCTTTGGGGCACTCCCCAAACGGTGGTTCATTGTCAGCATTCCGAGCCACTGCCCGAGCAAGTCACTCTTCCTTACGATCCGGGTTCAGCACCACCGGCTATTTGCCTTCCCCTTCCTCGGGATAATTCCCATTCACAGTACGATAGGCTGCGACGGTGGAGGGCGTACATACCTAGCCACTTCACTCCCAATAGGGATTCCCGGTCGTACGAGAATTGCTTCAGCAGTGAAGGATATGGCTGTTTGCTGGTAGAGGTGGACACAAATATAACATGTCTGTTTCCCACCTGTACGGACAGGCGGTGCCATATCACCCAGGCGTCTGGCCAATGCGTTTGTTACAACACCACTTGCGTTCCATTGAACGCCGGCCTCCAGCTCCTCTGTGGCTGGGCGAATGTCTCTCATATCACTGTTGGGACTAGGGCTTTCCGCATTGCTGGGCGGCCCGAATGGGCATTTCAAAGTTGGATAAACTGGGCTACTGGGAGGTCCTTACGCAACCGATATGCTGATTGTGATGCTAGTCTCCACACGGAACAAGGATACTACTTTTTATTTAATGGTACAGCGACCAACGTTTTGTCACCCCCATTTCCCCGCCGAATTGCTATAGGGACTCTAGTCCCTACCACAGTCCCCTGCCCTTCGGCGTGGAACCTGCATAATCAGTTAGCACGCCGGGCAGTCTCTGCTGAATTTTGCGAGAACTGGAAAAAACCTCAGGTTCTTGCACCCAACCGGGGCCACTCAGCCGGGTGGGGCATTCTGAGCGTATTGACACTGGGAGGTGTGGGGGGTTCCTTGGCTGTCAGTGATCGGAATTATTTTATTTGCGGCCTTACCATCTTGGGAAATGAAACCTTGGGAGCCCTCAGGGCAATAACTAAGGAGTTGTCTCAGCTACGGTTGTTTGCAATGCAGAACCGGTATGCTCTTGACTATCTTCTGGCCCGTGAGGGTGGGGTATGCGCCATAGTACAGGGCAAGTGTATCATGGGAGTTCAGGACTTGACCGCTAACATCACTAAATTTATGGATCGCATACGGGATCACTTGGACGGGATGCAGGATCCTGGCTCTTGGGGTAACTGGGGATTTGGAGGATGGAAGGACTGGTTGATAAATATGGCCATGTATCTAGTGGTAGCTATCGGCTGCATCTTTGTGGGCCTGGCCATCCTTAAATGTGTGATGGGTAGAATGCGGGGTGCACTGGATCAGATCACCGCCCCAATCACCGAGAAAAAAAATTTAACTGTTAAAATCCATGAGGGTGAGGCAGATGAAGGGGGGCTAAGACAGGAATTGGAAATGCAGCGACGGATCTTTTTAGATGAGGAACCGTAGCTATGGATTGGATAGTTCGGTTATCATGGAATGATAAAAGGAGGGAATGACGAATGTGATATAAAATAGTTACTTTAGAGATACTAGTTAATGTAATGTAGAAATAAGCCACTTTGATTCTGGCAGTTAGGGACAAAGGGGTTTGAGACCGCATGGAAAAAGCAGGAAGAGGTGTGTCTATGAGAGTGATGCTGCATTGATAGGGGCCAGAGAAAGGGATTGGAAGTGAGCCAATCAGAATAGATCAAACAGGTCAGGAGGGACATAGGCTGACCGATGTCCGTCGAGTATGTGAAACTTGATACCATTTGAATTGATTTTACAGAGATCCCTTTGTCTCTTTGTTCAGTCGTTTTTCTGGAGCTTAAGAGGCTGGATGTCTCTTATGTTTCTGTAAGATGAATTAAGCTTGCAAGCTAAATAAATAACTTCTTTTTACGTGCGAATCCATCTCAACTTTTATTGAGGCCAGACTGACAGAGAAAGAAATTTGGGGATCAACACAGGAGGGAGAAAAATCACTTGGTTGCAAGGTGTACCGAAAACAACCTCTCTCTAAATGTTAGAAAAAACAAGGAACTGATCATCGATTTCAGGAAGCGTAGCATGACACATACTCCTGTCTGCATCAATGGCTCCGAAGTAGAGATGGTCGATAGCTTTAAGTTCCTGGGGTCACCATCACCAGTCTGTCCTGGTCCACTCATGTTGATGCAACAGTCAAGAAAGCCCCACAACGTCTCTACTTCCTACGGAAGCTAAAGAAATTTGGCATGTCTGCATCGACTCTCACAACTTCTACAGATGTGCGATAGAGAGCATCCTATCTGGCTGATTCACAGCCTGGTATGGCAACTGGTCGGTCCAAGATCGCAAGAAACTTCAGAGTGTGGTGAACTCAGCCCAATGCATCACTCAAGCTCGCCACCCCCACATTGATTCTGTATACACCTTCCGCTGCTTCAGGAAGGCAGACAACATTATCAGCGACCCCTCCCACCCAGGCATTGACTTCTTCCATCAGGCAGAAGGTACAGAAGCCTGAAGACCCGCACAGCCAGACATAGGAACTGCATCTTCACCACAGCTACAAGACTCCTAACCGTTTTTCGAAGAGGTCGCAAAGATGATTGACACAGGTAGGGTAGTGGATGTTGTCTATATGTACTTCAATAAGGCCTTTGACAAGGTCTCTCATGGCAGACTGGTACAAAAGGTGAAGTCACACGGGATCAGAGGTGAGCTGGCAAGGTGGATACAGAACTGGCTAGGTCATAGAAGGCAGAGAGTAGCAATGGAAGGGTGCTTTTCTGATTGGAGGGCTGTGACTAGTGGTGTTCCGCAGGGTTCAGTGCTAGGACCTTTGCTGTTCGTAGTATATATAAATGGTTTGGAGGAAAATGTAACTGGTCTGATTAGTAAGTTTGCGGACGACACAAAGGTTGGTGGAATTGCGGATAGCGATGAGGACTGTCAGAGGATACAGTAGGATTTAGATCATATGGAGACTTGGGCGGAGACATGGCATAAAACCATAAGACCATAAGACATAGGAGTGGAAGTAAGGCCATTCGGCCCATCGAGTCCACTCCACCATTCAATCATGGCTGATTTCAACTCCATTTACCCGCTCTCTCTCCATAGCCCTTAATTCCTCGAGAAATCAAGAATTTATAAACTTCTGTCTTCAAGACACTCAACGTCCCGGCCTCCACCGCCCTCTGTGGCAATGAATTCCACAGACCCACCACTCTCTGGCTGAAGAAATTTCTCCTCATCTCTGTTCTAAAGTGACTCCCTTTTATTCTAAGGCTGTGCCCCCGGGTCCTAGTCTCCCCTGCTAATGGAAACAACTTCCCTACATCCACCCTATCTAAGCCATTCATTATCTTGTAAGTTTCTATTAGATCTCCCCTCAACCTCCTAAACTCCAATGAATATAATCCCAGGATCCTCAGACGTTCATCGTATGTTAGGCCTACCATTCCTGGGATCACCCGTGTGAATCTCCGCTGGACCCGCTCCAGTGCCAGTATGTCCTTCCTGAGGTGTGGGGCCCAAAATTGCTCACAGTATTCTAAATGGGGCCTAACTAATGCTTTATAAAGCTTCAGAAGTACATCCCTGCTTTTGTATTCCAAGTCTCTTGAGATAAATGACAACATTGCATTTGCTTTCTTAATTACGGACTCAACCTGCAAGTTTACCTTTAGAGAATCCTGGACTAGGACTCCCAAGTCCCTTTGCACTTCAGCATTATGAATTTTGTCACCGTTTAGAAAATAGTCCACGCCTCTATTCTTTTTTCCAAAGTGCAAGACCTCGCACTTGCCCACGTTGAATTTCATCAGCCATTTCTTGGACCACTCTCCTAAACTGTCTAAATCTTTCTGAAGCCTCCCCACCTCCTCCATACTACCTGCCCCTCCACCTATCTTTGTATCATCAGCAAACTTAGCCAGAATGCCCTCAGTCCCGTCATCTAGATCGTTAATATATAAAGAGAACAGCTGTGGCCCCAACACTGAACCCTGCGGGACACCACTCGTCACCGGTTGCCATTCCGAAAAATAACCTTTTATCCCAACTCTCTGCCTTCTGCCTGACAGCCAATCGTCAATCCATGTTAGTACCTTGCCTCGAATGCCAGGGGCCCTTATTTTACTCAGCAGTCATCCGTGAGGCACCTTATCAAAGGCATTTTGGAAGTCAAGATAGATAACATCCATTGGCTCTCCTTGGTCTAACCTATTTGTTATCTCTTCAAAGAACTCTAACAGGTTTGTCAGGCACGACCTCCCCTTACTAAATCCATGCTGACTTGTCCTAATCCGACCCTGCACTTCCAAGAATTTAGAAATCTCATCCTTAACAATGGATTCTAGAATCTTGCCAACAACCGAGGTTAGGCTAATTGGCCTATAAATTTCCATCTTTTTCCTTGTTCCCTTCTTGAACAGGGGGGTTACAACAGCGATTTTCCAATCCTCTGGTACTTTCCCTGACTCCAGTGACTTTTGAAACATCATCACCAACACCTCCACTATTTCTTCAGCTATCTCCTTTAGAACTCTAGGATGTAGCCCATCTGGGCCCGGAGATTTATCAATTTTTAGACCTCTTAGTTTCTCTCGCACTTTCTCCTTTGTGATGGCTACCATACTCAACTCTGTCCCCTGACTCTCCGGGATTGTTGGGATATTACTCATGTCTTCTACTGTGAAGACTGACGCAAAGTACTTATTCAGTTCCTCGGCTATTTCCTTGTCTCCCATCACAAAATTACCAGCGTCATTTTGGAGCGGCCCAATGTCTACTTTTGCCTCCCGTTTGTTTTTAATGTATTTAAAGAAACTTTTACTATCATTCCTAATGTTACTGGCTAGCCTACCTTCAAATTTGATCCTCTCTTTCCTTATCTCTCTCTTTGTTATCCTCTGTTTGTTTTTGTAGCCTTCCCAATCTTCTGACTTCCCACTACTCTTTGCCACATTATAGGCTTTCTCTTTTGCTTTGATGCATTCCCTAACTTCCTTTGTCAGCCATGGCTGCCTAATCCCCCCTCTGATGACCTTTCTTTTCTTTGTGATGAACCTCTGCACTGTGTCCTCAATTACTCCCTGAAACTCCTGCCATTGCTGTTCTACTGTCTTTCCCACTAGGCTCTGCTCCCAGTTGATTTTCGTCAGTTCCTCCCTCATGCCCCTGTAGTTATCTTTATTTAACTGTAACACCTTTACATCTGATTCTACCTTCTTTCTTTCAAATTGGAGATTGAATTCGACCATATTATGATCATTGCCTCCTAAGTGCTCCCTTACTTTAAGATCTTTAATCAAGTCTGGCTCATTACATAACACTAAGTCCAGAATGGCCTGTCCCCGCGTGGGCTCCATCACAAGCTGTTCCAAAAAGCCCTCCTGTAAACATTCAATGAATTCCCTTTCCTTGGGTCCACTGGCAGTATTATTTACCGAGTCCACCTGCATATTAAAGTCCTCCGTGATCACTGTGACCTTGCCTTTCTGGCATGCACTTTCTATTTCGTGGTGCATCTTGTGCCCCTGGTCCTGACCACTGTTAGGAGGCCTGTACATAACTCCCATTATGGTTTTTTTGCCTTTGTGGTTCCTCAACTTTACCCACACAAACTCCACATCATCCAACCCCATGTCGTTTAGTGCCATTGATTTAATTTCATTCCTAATTAACAAGGCAACCCCGCCCCCTCTGCCCACCTCTCTGTCTTTTCGATAGGTTGTGAATCCCTGGATGTTTAAATGCCAGTCCTGAACCCCCTGCAACCTTGTCTCTGTGATGCCTACCACATCATACCTGCCAGTCACAATCTGGGCCACAAACTCACCTACCTTGTTCCGTACACTGCGCGCATTTAAATATAGCACCTTTAATTCTCTATTGACCGTCCCTTTTTGTTTTCTTAGTGTGGTGGACCTTGGTTCACTGAGCCTTTCCATACACTGTGTCATATTTTGTGGGATGGGGACTATTGTAACCTCTCCTGAGTTCTGTCTTTTCGTGCTTTTTTGTATTCCTAAGCAGCTACGCTTCCCACTGATTACTTCACCTCTTGGTTCCCTGACTTTCCCTTCCCCCCCAATCTTTAGTTTAAAGTCCTATTGACCACCCTATTTACTCTTTTCGCCAGAACACTGGTCCCAGCTCGGTTCAGGTGGAGACCATCCCAACGGTATAGGTCCCCCCTGTCCCAAAACTGATGCCAGTGTCCCATGAAAAGGAACCCCTCATTCCCACACCACTCTTTCAGCCACGTGTTAACTTCCCTTATTCTTGCCTCCCTATGCCAATTTGCACGTGGCTCAGGCAGTAATCTGGAGATTATGACCCTTGAGGACCTGTTTTTAATTTGAATCCTAGCTCTTTATAATCTCTAAACAGGTCCTCTTTCCTAGGCTTGCCTATGTTTTTGGTACCGACATGGACCACAACAACTGGATCCTCCCCCTCCCTCTCCAGTATCCTTTCAAGCCGGTCAGAGATGTCCCGCACCCTAGCACCGGGCAGGCAACATACCATGCGGGACTCTTTATCCTGCTCACAAAGGATACTATCTATCCCCCTGATAATAGAATCCCCTACAACTACAACTTGCCTATTTACTCCCTCCCCTTGAATGGCCTGCTGAACCATGGTGCCTTGGTCAGCTGACTCATCCTTCCTGCAACCCTGTTCGCCATCCACACAGGGAGCAAGTGCCTCATACCTGTTGGACAGAGTCAAGGGCTGAGGTTCTTGAGTTCCTGACTGCTGGTTCCCTTTACCTGCCTGACTTGCAGTCACACCCTGCTGTCCCTGGCCACTAACAGGATTTAAACTACTTACTCTGACAGGTGTGACTGCCTCCTGAAACACAGTGTCCAGGTAAGTCTCCCCCTCCCGGATGTGCCTCAGTGTTTGAAGCTCAGACTCCAGCTCATCAACTCTGAGCCGAAGCTCTTCGAGCAGCCAACACTTTCTGCAGATGTGGTCGCTGCAGCTCGCAATGGGATCTGCCAGCTCCCACATCAAGCAGCTCAAGCACATCACCTGACCAGCCATCACTAATTAATTAATTAGTTTAATTTAAGTTTATGATGGGGGCAGCTTCAGCCAATCAGACACTACCCTGCACTTTTAACTGAAAAACAGCACAATTAGATTAACCACTTACCTTTCCTGGTGACCTTACTGCAACAAACTAGCAAATTCTCACTGTCTGTATCTCTCTCACTCCGGCTGTGTCTCCTTGACCTGCGCAATGCTAATAATATAATATAAGAATGCTAATAATAATAATATAATATGGCACTTACCTCATACCAATGGGTCTTATTATTAGGTTAGAAGAGTAGGGCGGGTGGGAGACACTACACGTGTAGTGTCTCGGGTTTTCTCTCCACCAGAATTTATTGGTTGGGGGGGGGGGTCTTCCCAGAAGTCTGCGGGTCGAAAAAAATAAAACAGAAAAGTGTTTTTTTTTTAATGGAGAAACTTACCTCCCAGAAATCACTTGCGCACCGCTCCCGCTGAAATCAACTGGCCTGCTCCTGTGAAGGTAAGTGTTTTTAAAGGGGAAACTTACCTCCCAGAAATCACTTGCGCACCGCTTCCGCTGAAATCGACTGGCCTGCTCCTGTGAAGGTAAGTGTTTTTAAAGGAGAAACTTACCTCCCAGAAATTACTTGCGCACCGCTCCCGCTGAAATCGACTGGCCTGCTCCTGTGAAGGTAAGTGTTTTTAAAGGAGAAACTTACCTCCCAGAAATCACTTGCACACCGCCCCCACTGACATCGACTGGCCTGCTCCTGTGAAGGTAAGTGTTTTTAAAGGAGAAACCTACCTCCCAGAAATCACTTGCGCACCGCTCCCACTGAAATCGACTGGCCTGCTCCTGTGAAGGTAAGTGTTTTTAAAGGAGAAACCTACCTCCCAGAAATCACTTGCGCACCACTCCCGCTGAAATCGACAGATGGAGATGGAGTTTAATCCGGAAAAATGTGAGGTAATGCATTTTGGAAGATCTAATACAGATAGAGAATATATAGTGAATGGCAGAACCCTCAAGAGTATTGATAGTCAAAGAGATCTAGGTGTACAGGTTCACAGGTCAATGAAAGGGGCAACACAGGTGGAGAAGGTAGTCAAGAAGGCATACGGCATGCTTGCCTTCATTGGCCGGGGCATTGAGTATAAAAATTGGCAAGTCATGTTGCAGCTGTACAGAACCTTAGTTAGGCCACACTTGGAGTATAGTGTTCAATTCTGGTCGCCACACTACCAGAAGGACGTGGAGGCTTTAGAGAGGGTGCAGAATAATTTACCAGGATGTTGCCTGGTATGGAGGGCATTAGCTATGAGGAGAGGTTGAATAAACTTGGTTTGTTCTCACTGGAACGAAGGAGTTTGAGGGGCGACCTGATAGAGGTCTACAAAATTATAAGGGGCATAGACAGAGTGGATAGTCAGAGACTTATTCCCAGGGTAGAGGGGTCAATTACTAGGGGGTATTGTTGGGTTTTCTGATGCACAAATGATCCAACACGGCTGTAGATGGTACAATTCTGTTTTATTGTCTAATCAATGGTAACAACTAACTACTGGCTTGGGGACGTGCTTCACCAGCTAACCTGTGGACGCAGCCTATCACTATCTTAGTGAGGCACTCAGCACATGGTCTATGTCTGAGTGGCGCGCTGTGAGCTCTGTGCTCTGAGCTATCTCCTGGTAGAATGAGTGGGAACTGTGGTGTTCCCTGTTTTATAGTGCGTGTGCTCTCACTGGTGATTGGCTGCGATGTTATGTGTGTACTGGTTTGTCCAACTGCCTGTCCATCAGTGTGTGTGTGATTGCACCATGAGATGCTGATCTGGATATCATGACATAGGTTTAAGATGCGAGGGGCAAGATTTAGAGGAGATGTACGAGGCAAGTTTTTTTACACAGAGGTTAGGGGTGCCTGGAACTTTCTGCTGGAGGAGGTGGTGGAAGCAGGGACGATAGTGACATTTAAGGGGCATCTTGACAAATACATGAATAGGATGGGGATAGAGGGATACGTAGAACATAGAACATAGAACAATACAGCACAGAACAGGCCCTTCGACCCACGATGTTATGCCGAACCTTTGTCCTAGATTAATCATAGATTATCATAGAATTTACAGTGCAGAAGGAGGCCATTCGGCCCATTGAGTCTGCACCGGCTCTTGGAAAGGGCACCCTACCCAAGGTCAACACCTCCACCCAACACGAAGGGCAATTTTAGACACTAAGGGCAATTTATCATGGCCAATCCACCTAACCTGCACATCTTTGGACTGTGGGAGGAAACCGGAGCACCTGGAGGAAACCCACACACACACGGGGAGGATGTGCAGACTCCGCACAGACAGTGACCCAAGCCGGAATCGAAACTGGGACCCTGGAGCTGTGAAGCAATTGTGCTATCCACAATGCTACCGTGCTGCCCTTAAGAACAAATTAATCTACACTATATCATTCTACCGTAATCCATGTACCTATCCAATTGCTGCTTGAAGGTCCCTAATGTTTCCGACTCAACTATTTCCACAGGCAGTGCATTCCATGCCCCCACTACTCTCTGGGTAAAGAACCTACCTCTGACATCCCCCCTATATCTTCCACCATTCACCTTAAATTTATGTCCCCTTGTAATGGTTTGTTCCACCCGGGGAAAAAGTCTCTGACTGTCTTCTCTATCTATTCCCCTGATCATCTTATAAACCTCTATCAAGTCGCCCCTCATCCTTCTCCGTTCTAATGAGAAAAGGCCTAGCACCCTCAACCTTTCCTCATAAGACCTACTCTCCATTCCAGGTAACATCCTGGTAAATCCCCTTTGCACCTTTTCCAAATCTTCCACATCCTTCCTAAAATGAGGCGACCAGAACTGTACACAGTACTCCAAATGTGGCCTTACCAAAGTTTTGAACAGCTGCATCATCACCTCATGGCTTTTTAATTCAATCCCTCTGTTAATGAACGCTAGCACACCATACGCCTTCTTCACAGCTCTATCCACTTGAGTGGCAACTTTCAAAGATGTATGAACATAGACCCCAAGATCTCTCTGCTCCTCCACATTGCCAAGAACTCTACCACTAACCCTGTATTCCGCATTCATATTTGTCCTTCCAAAATGGACAACCTCACACTTTTCAGGGTTAAACTCCATCTGCCACTTCTCAGCCCAGATCGGCATCCTATCTATGTCTCTTTGCAGCCGACAACAGCCCTCCTCACTATCCACAACTCCACCAATCTTCGTATCGTCTGCAAATTTACTAACCCACCCTTCAACTCCCTCATCCAAGTCATTAATGAAAATCACAAACAGCAGAGGATCCAGAACTGATCCCTGCGGTACACCACTGGTAACTGGGATCCAGGCTGAATATTTGCCATCCACCACCACTCTCTGACTTCTATCGGTTAGCCAGTTTGTTATCCAACTGGCCAAATTTCCCACTATCCCATGCCTCCTTACTTTCTGCAGAAGCCTACCATGGGGAACCTTATCAAATGCCTTACTAAAATCCATGTACAGTACATCCACTGCTTTACCTTCATCCACATGCTTGGTCACCTCCTCAAAGAATTCAATAAGACTTGTAAGGCAAGACCTACCCCTCACAAATCCGTGCTGACTATTCCTAATCAAGCAGTGTAAGACTAACTGGCCTGTAATTCCCAGGGTTATCCCTAGTCCCTTTTTTGAATAGGGGCACGACATTCGCCGCTCTCCAATCCCCTGGTACCACACCTGTTGACAATGAGAACGAAAGGATCATTGCCAACGGCTCTGAAATGTCATCTCTTGCTTCCCATAGAATCCTTGGATATTTCCCGTCAGGCCCGGATATTTGCCTATCCTCAAGTTTTTCAAAGTGCCCAACACATCTTCCTTCCTAACAAGTATTTCCTCGAGCTTACCAGTCTGTTTCACACTGTCCTCTCCAACAATATGGCCCCTCTCATTTGTAAATACAGAAGAAAAGTACTCATTCAAGACCTCTCCTATCTCTTCAGACTCAATACACAATCTCCCGCTACTGTCCTTGATCGGACCTACCCTCGCTCTAGTCGTTCTCATATTTCTCACATATGTGGAAAAGGCCTTGGGGTTTTCCTTGATCCTAACCACCAAAGATTGTTCATGCCCTCTCTTAGCTCTCCTAATCCCTTTCTTCAGTTCCCTCCTGGCTATCTTGTATCCCTCCAGCGCTCTGTCTGAACCTTGTTTCCTCAGCCTTACATAAGTCTCCTATTTCCTCTGAACAAGACATTCAACCTCTCTTGTCAACCATGGTTCCCTCATTCGACCATCTCTTCCCTGCCTGACAAGGACCTACATATCAAGGAAACGTAGTACCTGTTCCTTGAACAAGTTCCACATTTCACTTGTGTCCTTCCCTGACAGCCTATGTTCCCAACTTATGCACTTCAATTATTGTCTGACAACATCGTATTTACCCTTCCCCCAATTGTAAACCTTGCCCTGTTGCACGCACCTATCCCTCTCCATTACTAAAGTGAAAGTCACAGAATTGTGGTCACTATCTCCAAAATGCTCCCCCACTAACAAATCTATCACTTGCCCTGGTTCATTACCAAGTACCAAATCCAATATTGCCTCCCCTCTGGTCGGACAATCTACATACTGTTAGAAAAACTTCCTGGACACATTGCACAAACACCACCCCATCCAAACTATTTGATCTAAAGAGTTTCCACTCAATATTTGGGAAGTTGAAGTCACCCATGACTACTACCCTGTGACTTCTGCACCTTTCCAAAATCTGTTTCCCAATCTGTTCCTCCACATCTCTGCTACTATTGGGGGGCTATAGAAAACTCCTAACAAGGTGACTGCTTCTTTCCTATTTCTGACTTCAACCCATACTACCTCAGTCGGCAGATACTCCTCGAACTGCCTTTCTGCAGCTGTTATACTATCTCTAATTAACAATATTCCCCCCCCCCCCACCTCTTTTACCACCCTCCCTAATCTTATTGAAACATCTATAACCAGGGACCTCCAACAACCATTTCTGCCCCTCGTCTATCCAAGTTTCCGTGATGGCCACCACATCGTAGTCCCAAGTACTGATCCATGCCTTAAGTTCACCCGCCTTATTCCTGATGCTTCTTGCGTTGAAGTATACACACTTCAACCCATCTCCGTGCCTGCAAGTACTCTCCTTTGTCAGTGTTCCCTTCCCCACTGCCTCACTACACACTTTGGCGTCCTGAATATCGGCTAGCTTAGTTGCTGGACTACAAATCCGGTTCCCATTCCCCTGCCAAATTAGTTTAAACCCTCCCGGAGAGTCCTAGAAAACCTCCCTCCCAGGATATTGGTGCCCCTCTGGTTCAGATGCAACCTATCCTACTTGTACAGGTCCCACCTTCCCCAGAATGCGCTCCAATTATCTAAATACCTGAAGCCCTCCCTCCTACACCATTTCTGCAGCCACGTGTTCAGCTGCACTCTCTCCCTGTTCCTAGCCTCGTTATCACGTGCCACCGGCAACAAACCAGAGATGACAACTCTGTCTGTCCTGGCTTTTAACTTCCAGCCTAACTCCCTAAACTTGTTTATTACCTCCACACGCCTTTTCCTACCTACGTCGTTGGTACCAATGTGCATCTCGACTTCTGGTTGCTCCCCCTCCCCCTTAAGGATCCTGAAGATGCGATCCGAGACGCCCCTGGCCCTGGCACCCGGGAGGCAACATACCTTCCGGGAGTCTCGCTCGCGACCACAGAATCTCCTATCTATTCCCCTAACCATTGAATCTCCTACTACTATTGCATTTCTATTCTCCCCACTTTCCTTCTGAGCCCCAGAGCCAGACTCAGTGCCAGAGACCTGGCCGCTAGGTCCTTCCCCCGGTAGGTCATCCCCCCCAAAGGCATCCAAAACTGTATACTTCTTTTGAAGGGGAATGGCCACGAGGGATCCCTGCACTGTCTGCCTGTTTGTTTTCTTTCCCCTGACTGTAACCCAGCTACTCTTGTCCTGTACCTTGGGTGTGGCTACCTCCCTGTAACTCTTCTCTATCACCCCCTCTGCCTCCCGGATGATCCGGAGTTCATCCAGCTTCAGCTTCAGTTCCCTAACATGGTCTTTGAGGAGCTGGAATTGGGTGCACTTCCCGCAGGTATAGTCAACGGGGACACCGGTGGTATCCCTCACCACCCACATCCTACAGGAGGAGCATGCAACTGGCCTAGCCTCCATTCCCTCTTACCTTACAGATACGGACCCCAGAAGTGTATAAGATTTTAGTTTAGGCAGGCAGCATGGTCGGCGCAGGCTTGAAGGGCCGAAGAGCCTGTTCCTGTGCTGTACTTTTCTTTGTTCTTTGTTGTTCTATATTCTCCACAAGAGGAAGCATCCTTTCAGCATTTAAGCTGTCACGCACCACCAGAACCTTATACATTTCAACAAGGTCACCTCATTCCTCAAAGCTCCAGTGACTAATGGAGGCCCAACCTTTCCCAACATGATAATTCCTTCATTCCAGAATTCAGTTGAATTAACATTCTTTGAAAGGCTTCCAATGTAACTGAGCTGCCTTCTTGAATCACTGGAGTCCACAAAGTGCAGACACACCTCAATGATCTTTGAAAACTAGTTGCAGGATTTTAATCCAGTTATACAAGGCGTGGAGTGCATTCTGCTTGTACCTGTTTCCATTTATGCAATATTAATTTTGTCTGATCATTTTAACCATGCAGGTCTACAGCAAACACTAGAAATACATGCTATTCTTTGGTCACACACGTATGGTAGTGAGGGAGTGGGCATTTGGGATGCCACTTAAAAGGCTGCCAGCACGTCTGAAGGGGAATAAATCAAAATACTGCAGATGCTGGAAATCTGAAATCAAAACAGAAAATGTGAGGAAAACTCCACAGGTCTGGCAGCATCTGTGGAGAGAAGAACAGAGTTGTTTCAAGTCCATATGACTCTTCTTCAGATCTAAAGAGAGGTAGAAATGTGATAGATTTTACATTGCATGGAACAGTTGGATCCGTGTAGAAACTTAGATTGCAGCAAAGAGGTGCAGGGCGCAAGACAGAGGAAGTGTTAATGGTAATGTGAAGGAGTATGGAATTTGGTGATAGTGGCAGGGCTGAAGTGGTAGGTTGCGTGGTTCTATTAACTGGAAACTAACCTGAACCAGGCATTCAAATACTGTGGCTACAAGATCAGGTCAGAGACTGGGAATTCTAAGGTGAATTATTAAACTCCTGACTCTCTAAAACCTATCCACCATCAACAAGGCACAAGTGAGGAGCGTGAGGAATACATTTCATTTGCCTGGATGAGTGCAGCTCCAATAATACTCAAAACGCTTAACACCATCCAGAAAAAAACAGTTTGCTTGTTTGGCAATCTGTCCACTTCCTCTAACATCCCCTTTCTACCATTGGTGCAACTGTGCGCACGGATTTATAAAATACATTGCAACAACTGGCCGAAGCTCCATGCAAACTGGAGACCTCCATCACCTTGAAGGATAAGGGCAACAGACATTTAAGAACACCGCACTAACTCCTCCTCCAACTCACGCACTATCCTGACTTGGAACTCTATCATTGTTCCTTCACTGTCACTCGCTCAAAATACTGGAAATCTCTCCCTAACGGCACTGTGCACACACACCAGCAAAGTTCATGTTCAAAGAACAGATTAAAAAATAAAGCGCCCTGCAATGGAAAACCAGCAACTAACTTTGTAAGTACATCACAATTTATTAAATATTGTCAGTCGGTTATCTTCTTTTTGGATATCGGGTCATGTGAGAGTACCTTTAAGAAATGGGTGTTTTTGAAATGTACCTTTAAGAAATGGATGTTTATCAGTGATGCCAGAGTGTGGGTGGAGCTGGGCTGTCTGTCAGCTTTTTACTTTTGTTTTAGGCTATTTGCTGAGGGTGTGTTTTTGGTTTCGTTTTCAGTGTTGGAGCTGAAGCCAGACAGAGCAGGTGTACTGTTGATCTCTCTGCCATGAAAAGACTATCTCTTGATCATTTGATGAATTCAGAATTATAAATATTCTCAGCAGTGAATGTAAACCTAATGTGCTTCTGTCAAAAGGTGTTTCTTTTGTCTTCTGGGTATTGTTTGGGAAGTTATTAAGGATTACTTAGTGTTGTATTTGTTGGGGGTTCTGTTTGAATTGATGGTTGCTAAGATGTTCAATGTATGTTTGAAAAAGTTGAACTTGGGTTCATGGAATAATCACTGTTTTGCTTTTAAAAAAACACTTTTCAATGTCTGCTGTACCACACCTGTAGAGTAGGCCGTGTGCTCCCCATACCACAATCTATTACAAGTTGTGGGTCAGGTGAACTCTATGATACACTTTGGGATTCTCTAAACCCTGGCCCATAACAAACTGAGGGCTCGAGGGGGATAAAGGTCTATCTATTGGATTGGCTTTGTCAACTTAAAGATGGTGAGGTGTGAGCATATTGTGGTTGCTTTTCAGGTGTTGTATTTCAGTTAAGTAGGGAGTGTGTTGTGGAAAATGGCTCTTTCAGAGGCTCTGAAGTTTTTGGGGGTGGAGACGGTCACATGCAGTACCTTACGGACAGAGACTAAAAGCAGACTGTTAGATTTGGCAAAAACATTGCAGTTCACATTACCTGACAAAATGCGAAAAGATTAGGTAATTATGGCGGTGGCCATTTAAGTTGCCTGAGATGCAGTTTGACTCATTGGAAATGGCAAATCTTCAGTTACAAATTAGACAAATGGAACATGAGAAAGAATTAAAGCAACTTGAATACAAAAGAGAGGAAAAAGAACAAGATAGAGATGAAAAAGAAAAGGAGAGAGGAGAAAGGAAAACAGAAAGAATAGCCCGAGCAGAACAAAAAGACAGAGAAAGGGAGACACAGATCAGGGAAAAAGATAAAGAGAGTGAGTTTGATCTTCAGAAAATGGCCATGAAACATGACAGTCAGTTAAAACTGGCAGACATAAAGGGAAACGTACAGTTGGATGATAGTGATGAGGATCATGAGAAAAAGCGTCAAAGTCGAAGGCTTGGTGGGGATCTATTTAAATATGTCCAAGCATTGCCAAGGTTTGACATGACGGAGGAAGAATCCTTTTTCATTTCATTTGAGAAGGTGGCCACAAGACATGAGGATATTACTGATTCAAACAAAGCTGGTAGGTAGGGCTAGTGAAGTGTTTACATCATTACCGGAGGAGGTATCTGGGACGCATGAGGAGGTGAAAAAATCCATCTTAAGTGCATTTGAACTAGTGCCTGAAGCTTACAGACAAAGGTTTTGAAATTTCAGGAAAGAATTTGGTCAAACATACATGGAGTTTGAAAGGATCAAACAGAGTAATTTTGATGGGTGGACAAGGGCTTTAAAAATAGACCAAACTTATGAAGCTCTCAGAGAAATTATACTTTTGGAGGAGTTTAAAAATTAAATTCCTGATGTAGTGAGAACTCATGTGGAAGAGCAGAGGGTTAAAACTGTGAGATTAGCAGCAGAAATGGCAGATGATTATGAATTAGTTCATAAATCAAAGCTTGGTTTCCAACTTCAGTTTCAGCCTGTGAGGGATAGAAACTGGGGACATGAGAAATACTCAAGTGGTAAAGGTAAAGGTGATCTGATGGGAGATAATAAGGACAGTGTACCTCAGATTAAAAAAGAAATCCAGGGGAGTGGAAAAGAAATGAAAAGTTTAAAATGTTTTCACTGTAATAAACTAGGCCATGTAAAGTCACAGTGTTGGTGGTTGAAGAAAAGCACTGGGAAGGCTGATGTGGTAAAACAGGATAAGACAGTGGGTTTTGTTAAATTGGCAAAGGAAAGCCCAAGTAAAGTGAAGGAGGGGCACAAGATTGTACAGCCTGATCAAGAGGTGATTGATAAGAAGGTAACAGATCTCTTAAAAAATGTACTTGTGTGGGTAGAGTTTACTCATGTAAAGTTTACTCATGTGTATCAGGAGGAGCAGGTAAAGAAGTCACAATTTTAATATATACGGGAGCTAGTCAATCTTTAATGGTAAGAGATGAGGAGTTATGTAGTTTGGGAAGAATGTTGCCAGAGATACGGGAGCTAGTCAATCTTTAATGGTAAAAGATGAGGAGTTATGCAGTTTGGGAAGAATGTTGCTAGAAAAGGTGTGAAAATATGTGGAATTCAGGGTGAGAGGAGTAGTGTTCAATTATATAAGGTAAGGTTGGAAAGTCCAGTGAAGAGTGGTGAAGTGGTAATAGGAGTAATAGAGAAACTATCTTGTCCAGGAATACAGTTTATCTTGGGTAATGATATAGCTGGATCGCAGGTGGGAGTGATGCCTACTGTGGTTGATAAGCCAGTGGAAAATCAGACAACTGAAATCTTGAAGGATGAATATTCTGGGATATTTCCGGATTGTGTCATCACAAGATCGCAAAGTCACAGGTTAAGACAAGAGGAGAAATCAAAGAGTGAAGATGAAGTTGAAGGGCAATTATCAGAAACGATTTTTGATCAGATGGTTGAAAAAGAACAAGAACAGATGGAGAATGAGGTGGATAGTTTTAGTTCAGGAAACTTGGCAGAGTTACACAAAAAGATATAGAAATAAAACGGATGTTTCAGAAAGCATACACAGAAGAGGAATCTGAGTGTACACCACAGTGTTATTACCGTAAAGGTGATGTCTTGATGAGAAAATGGAGATCTTTACAGATGCAGTCGGATGAAAAGTGGGCAGAAGTTCATCAAGTAGTATTGCCAGTAGGGTATAGAAAGGAGGTGTTGCGAGTAGCACATGAGGTCATTTGGGAATAAGGAAAACTCAAGCTAAAGTACAAAAACATTTCTATTGGCCTGGACGACATAAAGATGTAGTTAAATTTTGTCAGTCATGTCACACATGTCAAGTGACAGAGAAACCTCAAGCAGTGATAAAACCAGCACCCTTAATACCCATTCCAGCATTTGGGGAACATTTTACAAGTTCTAATTGATTGCGTAGGACCGCTTCCTAAAACGAAAAGTGGGAATCAATATATTTTGATGATAATGGACGTGTCTTCTAGGTTTCCAGAAGCCATTCCAGTACATAATATTACAGCTAAAAAGATTGTGAAGGAATTACTTAAGTTCTTTACTAGATATGGACTACCCACAGAAATAAAATCGGATCATGGATCAAATTTTACCTCCAGGTTGTTCAAAGAAGTTATAGATAGTTTTGGAATAAAACAATTTATATCAACTGCATACCATCCAGAATCGCAGGGAGCATTCATCAGACATTAAAGACAATGTTGAGGACTTATTGTCAAGATTATCCAGAGGATTGGGATAAAGGAATTCCATTCGTACTGTTTGCAATTAGAGATGCACCTAATGAATCAACCAAATTTAGTCCATTTGAACTACTTTTTGGGAATGAGGTAAGAGGACCACTTAAATTGATGAAGGAAAAATTGGTGAGTGAGAAATCAGAACTTGCATTATTGGAATACGTGTCAAATTTTAGGGTACAATTAAATAGAGCAGGTGAATTGGCTAGACAACAGTTAAAAGTTGCACAAAATGTGATGAAATGGGTAGCGGACAAGAAATCCAAAGTTCATAGTTTTGCCAGTGGAGATAAAGTTTTAATATTGTTACCAGTGGTGGGTGAACCCTTAAAAACAAGGTTTTGTGGACCTTTTCAGATTGAAAGGAAATTAAGTGAGGTGAGTTATGTGGTAATAACACCAGACAGAAGGAAAACTCACCGAGTGTGTCATGTGACTATGCTTAAAAGGTACTTTGAAAGGGAAGGAGAGAAAAAGGAGATTTTAATGATTCTAACTCAAAGTAACAAATCAAATCCAGATGACTGTGAATTTGACATACCTCAAATTAAATTGTAAAACGAGAACGTTCTTAAAAATTGAGTGAATTTGTTGAGTTACCCTCCAGAGGAAAAACGGACAGACCTGAAAGAGTTATTGATATCAACTTGGCAAGTTTGTGGAGATAAATTGGGAAGTACTAAAATGGCTATACATGATGTAGATGTGGGAAATGCTGTTCCAATCAAACAACATCCATATAGACTTAACCCTTTAAAATTGGCACAGGTTAACAAAGAGATTGCGAGTATGCTTAAAAATGGCATAATTGAAGTGGGTTGCAGCCAATGGAGCTCATCCATAGTGATGGTACCAAAACCAGACGGTACCCAACGGTTGTGTGTGGACTATAGAAAGGATAATGCAGTTACAAGAACAGACTCTTATCCTATCCCACGTTTGGAGGATTGCATTGAGAAAGTGGGACAATCAGCTTTTATTTCCAAACTGGATTTACTTAAAGGTTACTGGCAGGTACCTTTATCCGAAAGGGCGAAGGAGATTTCAGCTTTTGTGACTCCAGATAGTATAAGTTATGCTAGTCAAAGTTATGCCATTTGGCATGAAAAATGCACCAGCCACATTTCAACGGTGAACTAACAAAGTCGTTTCAGGATTACCCAATTGTGCGGTATACATCGACGATCTGGTAATTTTCAACCAGACATGGACAGACCATTTGAAACATCTGATGGAATTATTCGATCGACTTCAGGAGGCGGGATTGGTGATAAACCGAGCCAAAAGTGAATTTGTAAAAGCCCAAGTCACTTTCCTTGGCCATACAATCGGACAGGGTTAAATGATCACACGGGATGTGAAGACAACAGCTATTGAGGAATTTCCTTAAGACAAAGGGAAATATTGCAATTTCTTGGCCTGAGTGGATTTGATCGAACATTTGTGCAAACGTTTTGTAGCGTGGTTGCTCCACTGATGTACTTGCTGAAGAAACGTCAACAATTTCAGTGGACAGCAGACTTTCAACAGGCATTTGACTACCTGAAAGCTGTGATAACCAATGCTCCTGTGTTGGAGAATTACATGGGACTCTGTGATCAGATTGAACTAAAGTATCTGACTTTCAAGAAAAATGCCACGGTGTAGAGAAATGGACGGATTGTGCAGAGACCTTTTTGTTCAATGAGACTGTCAACCGAGAAGGAGGAAGACGGACAAAAAAAAATGGACTATGTTATTATACCTGTTTGCGTGTGTTGTTTTTTGAAATGAAAAAGTATATTTACTGTGTGCATTTCTTAAAGGATAGTGAAAAGATGAAAAATGAAACCATTTTGAAGTTGATTTTGAAGTTTGTTTGTTTTTTCTTGGAGCGAGGTGTCATGTGAGAGTACCTTTAAGAAATGTGTGTTTGAGAAATGTACCTTTAAGAAATGGGTGTTTATCTGTGATGTCAGAGTGTGGGTGGAGCTGGGCTGTCTGTCAGCTTTTTTACTTTCGTTTTAGGCTGTTTGCTGCAGGGTGTGTTTTTGGTTTCGTTTTCAGTGTTGGAGCTGAAGCCAGACAGAGCAGGTGTACTGATGATCTCTCTGCCATGAAAATACTATCTCTTGATCATTTGGTGAATTCAGAATTATAAATGTTCTCAGTCGTGAATGTAAACCTAATGTGCTTCTGTTAAAAGGTCTTTCTTTTGTCTTCTGGATGTTGTTTGGGAGGTTATTAAGGATTACTTAGTGTTGTATTCTTTGGGGGTTGTATTTGAATTGATGGTTGCTAAGATGTTCACTGTAAGTTTTAAAAAGGTTAACTTGAGTTCATAGAATAAACATTGTTTTGCTTTTAAAAAATACTTTTCCATTTCTGCTGTACCACACCTGTAGAGTGAGCCGTGTGCTCCTCATACCACAATCTATTAAAAGTTGTGGGTCAGGTGAACTCCATGATACACTTTGGGATTCTCGAAACCCTGGCCCATAACAATAGCAACACTGCATTGTTCGATTTCAGCCTTGGAAAGCCTCAAATAGAAAATGGCTCCTTCAAGAAGCATAGGAGCCCACTTTAAAAAGTCCCAAACTGCGATCCTGACACCAGCTAATCTACCTTGACCAACACAGGAGTGACACACGTGGGGGAGGCAGTGGCGTAGTGGTATTGACACTGCACTAATAATCGAGAGACACAGGGTAATGCGTTGGTGACCTGGGATCGAATCCCACCATGGTAGATGGTGAAATTTGACTTCAATAAAACTCTGTAATTAAAAGTCTAATGATGACCATGAAACTATTGTCGATTGTCGTAAAAACCCAATGGGCAATAAATACTGGCCCAGCCAGCGACGCCCACATCCCATGAATGAATAAAAAACAAACACTTCTTTTCGGAAACATGCTCGTGTTTCCTGCCCGCCGTGTGTGATTTTTGTATGCCAGCCAGCACCCATGGGCATTGCACATTCTAATCTCTAAGCCATCCGGTTACATGAGAATTGAATTTGTTGACATACGCTGTGTGTTTGCTGCAGCCTCAGACTGCAACATGTGCACTGTTGCAATATGGATTTATGTTCGAAAAGCTAATTAAAATTCAAGTGACTCTAAAAGAACGATCAGCCAACAAGAAAAACAAGTGGATCAGAGGAGCTTTTCTCGCAGTCACAGGTTATCAGACAGCAACTAATCTTCTTGCCCTTTTCTCTCGAGTGGTTGCAGTTAATGTGAAACTTCAAGACTTCACCAAGTGTAGCAGGTTAAAAGAAAAATGTTCAGTTTGATCTTGAAGCTCGGGTTTGAGAGAAAGGTGATTTATAAAATAAAATTAAAGAAATTTGACTCCAGGGAATCCAGCAGCTACAGGGTGTGATAGATATATTCAGAGGTAACAGTGTAAAGTGTTTTTCGAGAGCTAATGCTGCTAGAGAGATATCTTTTACTCCACCCAAGGAATGGGTGTATAACGATGGACTTCAGGCAAAGATGATATTGAAGTCAGTAAATGGTGAAAGTATTCACAAATCCAATGATTGTCAGCAAGGTCATAATAAATTTAAACAATTGAGCAGTTAGTTTTAGAGATTAAAAATATTAATAGACAAAGGCAACAAAATAGTGGAAAATAGTCGAGTAGCAGAAACACAAAGAGCATTAAAACTGGATGTCCTAACAATGCAGCATTCTGACCTTTAATATTCAGTTGAAGTATGTATGGCCCATGAGCAGAAACACATGGTAAAAATCAATAAGGTATTCATTGGCTCTTCGGTTTAGGTGGGAAAAGGTAAATGTGGCCATCCCACAGCTTAAGGGTATTCAGGGAAAAGGGGGGATGGGTGACCTGTTTGGGGACTTGAATAAACTGATATTTTTTGCATCATCTCAATTGGTGACTGATGCTGGGTAAGCTACCAGCCCCAGCCCCACCCAAAAAAAGTGTATATATGGGGAGGTTCTGTTGAGGGATCATATAACACTGGGTTGCTGGGAGGTGAAAGTGCTTGTTAGACAACAGCCTCCTTCAGGTGGACCCGATGGAGAGAAGGAAGATCGAGAAAAAAGTTTCATAACACTTCGACTGAGATCAACACACTCTCAACTGTTATTATGGGTATTATACTTCTCCTGTCTAATTAGTTACTGCATTCTGTCTAAGCTTTTATTTCTTAACAGATTTTTAAAAAAAATTTAGAGCCCCAATTAATTTTTTCCAATTAAGGGGCAATTGAGCATGGCCAATCCACCGACACCGGATATCTTTGGGTTGTGGGGTGAAACCCACGCAAGTACGGGGAGAATGTTCAAACTCCACACGGACAGTGACCCAGAGCCGAGATCGAACATGGGACCTCGGCACAAGTGAGACAGCAGTGCTAACCATTGCACCACTGTGCTGCCCTTTTCGAAACAGACTTAATAAGCCATCCTAAAATTACTTAAGACTAGTCAACTGCCTACTTAGCTATCTGTAGCTCCTGAACTCCCTTATCTTACAAGACAGTCAAGTAGAAACTGACAGGTAGTGCAGGAGTACCCTGAGTGCTTCCCACACTACAACTGGTATTTGAATACTGGTGAGAATGATGGTTTATCTGCAGCTAAGACTAGGCCACGACTGGTGACTCAGGTGTGCAGTGGGCTACAAGGAAGACCAAAAGCACAATATTGATTCACAGCGAGGACAGCACGGTTGCACTGTGGTTAGCACTGTTGCTTCACAGTTCCAGGGTCTCAGGTTCGATTTCCAATTTGGGTCACTGACTGTGCGGAGTTTGCACGTTCTCCCTGTGTTTCCTCCGGGTGCTCCGGTTTCCTCCCACAAGTCCCAAACAACGTGCTGTTAGGTAATTTGGGCATTCTGAATTCTCCCTCTGTACCCGAACAGGTGCTGGAATGTGATAACTAGGGGCTTTTCACAGTAACTTCATTGCAGTGTTAATGCAAGCCTACTTGTGACAATAAAGATTATTAAAAAAAAGATGTTTACAGCACAGAAGGAGGCTGTCATGATATTCAGGTAAACATCATGGTGCAAACATACATACATACTGATGGACAGATCAACGGACCAATCAATATACACAATACCACAGCCAATCACAGGCAAGAGCATACACACTATAAAACAGGGAACACAACACTTCCCGCTGATTCCAGCAGGAGACAGCTCAGGGCACAGAGCTCACAGCAAGCCACTCAGACATCCACCATGTGCTGAGTGCCACTCCAAGATAGTGTTAAGAATAGATCCACAGATTCAAGGGTTATTATCGAACCTCAGTAACCAGTTAACCACTGTAAATATATGTTAGTAATAAAACTGAGTTGTACCATCCGCAACCGTGTTGGTTCGTTTGTGTAGCAGAGCACCCAACACATCAGAGGCCATTTGCCCTATCGCGTACATGTCGGCCAACAAAGATCTGACTACACAGTCCCATTTTCCAGCTCTTGGCCCGCAATCCTGGAGGTTATGGCAGTGCAAGTGAATAACTAAATACTTCTTAAATGTTCCCAGAGTTTCTGACTCATGTATCCTTTCAGACAGTGAGTTCCAGGCTCTCACCACCCTCAGGTGAAAATGTTTCTCCCAACTCCCCTCTTAGCCTTCTACCTCTGACCTTAAATCAATGCCTCCTAGTTATTGACCTCTCTACTAATGGAAAAAGTGTCTTCCCGTCCACCCTATCAATGCCCCTTACAATCCTATGCACTTCTCTCAGGGCACCTCTCAACTCAGGACCTCTAGCCCAGGCAGCATCCTGGTAAATCATCTTTGCGTAGGTGATTCAAAACTTAGGGAAATAGATTAGCATTTCTACAGCAGCAGACAGGAACTCAGCATGCTGTGTTACCTCCCAGATACCAGGGTCAAAGATGTCATTAAATAGCTGCAAAGATCCTGAGAGGAAGGGTAAACAGCCAATAGTCATGTTCCACCTAGCTACAAATTACATAGGCAGAATAAGGGATGCAATCCTATGGTCAGAATTTGAGGAGAATTAGTAAGTAAGACCCCAAAAATAGAAATCTTCAGATTACTCCCAGTGCAGGTGAGTATAAAAGTAAAAGATTAAAACATGGCTGATGAGATGCTATATGACGGAGGACATGGATTCTTCGGAATTTGGGACCGGCTCTGGGACCTGTACAGGCCAAACAGGCTCCACCCAAATCGAGCTGGGACTGAGTTCTTTGTTGGTGCGATTGGTTAAGATTTAAACTAACGTGGTAGTGGTGTGGGTATTATCAGAGAGGAATACCAGGTGCACAGAAAACTGGGAAAGATAGATAATATTAGACCAAGGAATAGTAAGTTATTAGGTGGGACCATAATGAAGGACGAAAAGGGGAAAGTCCAAATCAGGGTTAATGTGATTGCTCAGAGTGTGGTTAATAAGGTTGGTGAGTTACCAGGTTCAGATTGCCATGTGGAAATACAATGTTGTGGCTCTGACAGAGACTTGGCTCAAAGAAGGGCAGGACTGGGTGTTCATTGTTCTTGGATATAAGGTGCTCAGGAAATATAGAAAAGAAAGGAAAGGGCAGGAGTGTTGGTATTGACGAAGAAGAACATTGCAGTACTGAAGAGAGACAATGTCTCAGAGGGATCAAGGACAACATTTATTTGGTGAAAGCTAAGGAACAATAAAGGCACTCTTACATTGCTCAGTGTAGCACTTAGTTGGATAAGAGCAGCTCCAAGAACACTCAAAAGAGGTTCACGACTGTCCAGGACAAAGTAGTCATCTTGATTACCACCCTTCCACTACCTTCAACATTCATTCCCTCCACCAGTGATGCACAGTGGCAGCAGTGTGTGAAATTGACAAAATTCACTGCAGTAACTCACCAGGGTTCCTTCAACAGTAGCTTTCAAACATGAAACTTCTACCACCTAGAAGGACAAGGGCAGCATGGGAACGCCACCGGCTGGATGTTTCACACACCATCCTGACTTGGAGCATATCACTATTTCTTCATTGTGGCTGGGTCAAGATCCTATAACTCCTTCCCAAACCGCACTGTGGCTGTACGCACACCACATGGTCTGTAGCGGTTCAAGAAGGTTGCTCACCATCACCGTCTCACGGGAAATTAAGGATGGGCAATAAATTCTGGCCTAGCCAGCAATGCCCACATCCTGTGAAAGAATATTTTTAAACATCCATTGGCCACCAACCAGTGGGAAAGATGTAGAGGAATGGCCCTGGGCCAAATAAATTGGAATCAAAGGTTGGCAGGAAAAATGGGAGCTGAACAATGGACTACCTTCAAAGAGGAGATAAGGCAGGATTTATCACATCACCTGCTCCGTGTTTCATGGTACCTGAAGCCATTGGTTGGATCTTCTGAACCCGCTGTTGTGAACGGAATTTCCGTTGAATACATCCTTGCTGCCAGGAAACCCTTGGCAGGAGTGTGCCATCTGTGGGACTGGAAGACCCCGCCGGTGTAAATGGCCATTGTTCAGGCACAGTCAATGTATATTCCCTCAAAACAGAAAGGTAGGGTAAACTAATCCTGATCTCCCTGGATGACAAAAGAGGTAGAAATTAAGAAGAAGAAAAAAAAAATCACTCATTACTGATGTCAGGTTGATAATACAATGGAGAGCCAAGCAGAATATGAAGTTCAGAGGGGAAGTTTTTATAAGGCCATGAAGAAGTCCACACTGAGTAGTTTGAAGAAACTTAGCTTATTTACAATCCCTATTGTGTACATCACATAGTAGATCCCAACTGAGTCTGCCTTGCGGGTGCCTCACTGGCCGACTTTATTTACCCGACAACTGCGGATTGTTTAGCGGTCCTTAACACTTGAGGTATTAAATTAATACTTTTCATCTGTCTTTACCCAGGAATTAGATTCTATCCAGGCCATGGCGAAAGAGGTGGTAATTAATAAATTACAAGGGTTTAAAATTGATAAGGAGGCGGTATTAGAAAGGCTACTGATATGTAAAAGTTGGTAAAACATCAGGACCAGATGTGATGCATCCAAGGATACTGAGGGAAGTGAGAATGGGAATTGCAGAGGCACCGGCAGTAATTTTTCAGTCTTTCCAAGGGTGGCACCAGAAGACTGGAGGATTCCAAATGGTATAGCCTTGTACAAAAATAAATGTGTAAAGCTAAGCCCAGCAACTACGGGTCAGTCAGTTAAACTTCAGTTGTGGGGAAAAGTCTGGAAACAATCATTTGGGACAAAATTAATAGTCATAGACAAATGTTGATTAATTTAATAAATCAATGCTGGATTTCCTTATGGGAAAATTGTGTTTAACTAACTTGGAGATTTTTGATGAGGTAACAGAGAGCCTTCATGGGTGCAATGCTGTTGATGTGGTATACTTGGACTTCCAAAATGCATTTGATTCCGTACCATACAACAGACTTGTGAGCAAAGTGATATCTTATAGAATAAAAAGGGGAAGTAGCAACATTGACACAAAACTCTCTGAGTGACAGGAAACAGTGAGTAGTGGTTAATGGATGTTTTTCAGATGAGAGGAAGGTTTGCAGTGGAGTTCCCCAAGGATCAGTTTTGGGATGAAAGCAGAAAATCTGGTAAAACTCAGAGACCTGGCAGCATCTTTGGAGAGAGAAACAGACATAATGTTTCAAGTCCGTATTACTCTTCTTCAGAGATCAAGAGAGGAAGAACTGTGGAAGAAATGGATTACATATTGTATAAGAGGGGTGGAGCAGCTGGAGCAGAGTAGAAGGTCAGTGATTGGTGAGGGCTGGGAGAGAGCTGTGGAGGTCATGAGACAGAGGAAGCTTACATGGCAGTGTAAAGGGCAATAGAAGGTGCTAAAAGTGGTATTAAGGTAAGATAACAGAAGGTTAATAAATTAACGGAGGTTGGTACTCAGTGAAAGCAAAGTGGTAGGACATTTGCTCTTACTGACATATTTCCTAGACCTTAAAGTCCAACAGGTTTGTTTCGAATCACTAGCTTTCGGAGCACTGCTCCTTCCTCAGATGAATGAAGAGGTTCCAGAAACAGACACATAGACAAAGTCAAAGATGCAAGACAATGCTTTGAATGTGAGTATTTGCAGGTAATTAAGTCTTTACAGGTCCAAACGGAGCAACTGGAGAGAGGGATAATCACAGGTTAAAGAGGTGTGAATTGTCTCAAGCCAGGGGTTGATAGGATTTTGCAAGCCCAGGCCAGATGGTGGGGAGTGAATGTCATGCAACATGAATCCAAGGTCCCGGTTGAGGCCGCACTCATGCGTGCAGAACTTGGCTATAGGTTTCTGCTCGGCGATTCTGCATTGTCACGCGTCCTGAAGGCCACCTTGGAGAACGCTTACCCAAAGATCAGAGGCTGAATTCCCTTGACTACTGAAGTGTTCCCCGACTGGAAGGGAACTTACTGTGCTCACCCCAGTCCAACGCCGGTATCTCCACATCTTGACCTTAAATTACAGGGTACAATTTCAAAATCCCTGGATGATGTGAAACTTGGAAGCTTTATGAACTGTGAGGAAGATTATGTAAAACTTCAAAAGGACATAGACAAGTTGTTGGAATGGGCAGATAAGTGCCAGATGAAGTTAAATGCAGAAAAATATGAAGTAATTCATTTTGGCAGGAGACACAGTATAAAATGAAGGATGAGACTCTGAAGGGGTGTGCAGGGTAGTGGGACCTGGGCGTATATGTGCACAAGTCATTGAAGGTGGCAAGACAGGTTGACAGCTCTGTAAATAAAGCAAACAGTATCCTAGGCTTCATTAATCGGGGCAAAATGCAACAAGGTTATGTTGAAGTTGACCCTAGTTCCACCCCAGCTGGAGTTTTGCATTCAGTTTTGGTGCTGCACTTTAGGGAAAGATGTGAAGACATTGGAGAAATTGCAGAAAAGATTAATGAGAATTGTTCCATGGATGAGGAACTTCAATTATGAAGATAAATTGGAGAAGTTGGGACAATTTTCCTTGGAAAAGAAAAGGCCAGGAAAATTTGAAATAAGTATTCAAAATCATGAGACATCTGGACAGGGTAGATGGAGAGAAACTGTTCAAATCCATGAAGAACAAGAGGACACGGATTTACTATAATTAATAAAGGAAGCAAAAGCAATATGAGGAAAACTTTCTCTGCAGCGAATGGTCTGGAATGTTATACCTGAGAGTGTATTGGAGGCAAGTGTAACTGAGGTTTCAAAAGGGAAATAGGCTGTTATCTGAAAGGAAGTCTGTGAAGGGTTACGAGGAGAAGGTAGGAGGGTGGCACTAGGTAAAGTGCTAATTCTGAAAGTTGGTGCAAACCTAATGGGCCAAATGGCCTCCTCTGTGCTCTAATTCTGCGATTTTCTGATTCTGTGAGGTAACCAGCAGGTGCCTCACCAAAATATATCAATGGAGGATTAAATAATTTCATGCTCTGTCCAAGCAGTTTAAACACAACACAAGCAGCAGGCAAGTTTGATGATATGAGTGTAAAGAAATAAATAGTGAATAGTCCACTCTGATGTTAGAGATACATAGCAATGGAAGTAACGATGATCATTGTTGGAACAAACTAGCGTGTGGCCAAGACTGGAACTATTAAAGAGCCGCGGTTTACAACCCAAAAATAAATTCCTTAAACAATTTTTAAAATCATGGAATCATTGATTAATATTACACAGAAAAATACTTTTCAGTCCATCGAGTCTGCACCTCTTTCGCAGAACAATCCAGGCATAGATTTGCTTGGCAGAATTAAATTTCAAACCCCCCAACCCCCATCATCAACCACCATGATTGGGAGATTGGGTATGTAGCGTCATTGGTTTAACAACATCCGCTGATTAATTCAGGGGAGTGTGATGATTTTCCCCTTCAGGGCAGCAGAGTAAGGATCACATGGCCTGTATGACCAATCGGACTCAGTGTGTAATCACTCCGTGGTGAGAGAGGATCCTAGGCAGAGACATTTTGGAGCAAGCTACATTCAGGGGGCTGCTGTACAACTCTTATTAATAAATCCCTTGTGTGTTCACTAATGAGTCTGTGAAAGTGCACTGTTAGAGGGTGGGAAAGGTAGTTGTCAAACTTCCCACCCCTCGGCATGTGAGGCGCTTACGTGACAAATTAAGAATCATTTAAAGGCCTTATTCTACTGCTGCTGGCATTTTATCAACAGTGGAGGGCACACACGTATTGGCACCTGTTATACCCGGCAGTCATAGAATATACAATGCAGAAGGAGGCCATTCGGCCCATCGAGTCTGCACCGACCCACTTAAGCCCTCACTTCCACCCTATTCCCATAACCCTCCTAACATTTTTTGGTCACTAAGGGCAATTTATCATGGCCAACCCACCTAACCTGCACGTCTTTGGACTGTGAGAGGAAACCGGAGCATCCGGAGGAAACCCAAGCAGACACGGGGAGAACGTGCAGTGACCCAGCGGGGAATCGAACCTGGGACCCTGGTGCTGTGAAGCCACAGTGCTATCCACTTGTGCTACCGTACTGCCCTGTGCTACCCTGCAAGCGCCAGGCAGGGCCTCCTGTACCCATTGAAGACTTGCCAGCAGCAAAAGCTGCCAGCTTCTCAAAGAGCCCAACTGCCAACCCAAAACCCTCCACACCCGGCCCTGCCTGACTGGCCAAGGTAAGCTGTTCCCTCTCCCCTATTTTCTGGGGCCTACTCCACAGCTTCTGTCGAGAGTCATTCTGCAGCCCCACTTCTCCCAGTGATCTTGCTGATACTGAAGACCTGCTGGCTCTCTGATTGGCCTGAAAGCAGAATCCTCAGCTTTAAAGATGCAGGAACCCCAATGGCAGGCAGATATTTGCCTGTCCCATTAGGCTCCTAGATATGGCTGCAGCCTGATTGCCACTGACCTTCTGGCCAGTGGATGGGGCCATGGCTGCAGTTATTAAATTCAGTCCATCGAGTGCCTTTCATCATCTCAGAACACCAAATGCTTTTTGGCAAATGAAAAACCTTTGAAATGCAATTACCTTTGGCAGCCAATTTGAGCATATCAAGATTTCAGGAAAAGCAATAAATAATGACAAGGCAACAAATGCTTATCAATATTTATATGTCAGGGCTTGATGTTGCAATTCAGACCCAATACAATTTTTACTGTTGATCGGTTTCTTTTAAATACGATATTGTAGTTGTGAATGTCACCCAATGTTAAGCAGGATCATGACCAGAAGAGGACCAGTTTAGTAATTCCTAATTTTTAAAAAAGAATTCCTTGTAAAGCAGACCATGACATGCACCATTCTTCTGAACTCCCCCATCACCTCATGCCATCGATGATATATCTTAATGCTCAGTGTTTGCTCCCTCAGGTCGGTGGCAGCAAACTCCAACTACTAAAGATTCTGTTCCTATCTGCCTGGCTCTATGTCATTCCTGCTGCGTCATAGAACATAGAACATTACAGCGCAGTACAGGCCCTTCGGCCCTCGATGTCGCGCCG
Source organism: Scyliorhinus torazame (assembly GCF_047496885.1). Lineage (NCBI taxonomy): Eukaryota > Metazoa > Chordata > Chondrichthyes > Carcharhiniformes > Scyliorhinidae > Scyliorhinus > Scyliorhinus torazame. Next base: position 66,146,810 of record NC_092721.1, on the reverse strand, counting down.
ACCTGTGATACCACTCTAAAGCCCATCTACACTATTCCCTTATTGTCCATATGTCTATCCAGTGACCATTTGAATGCCCTTAGTGTTGGCGAGTCCACTACTGTTGCAGGCAGGGCATTCCACATACTTACTACTCTCTGAGTAAAGAACCTACCTCTGTCATCTGTCCGATAACCAAGTCCCCTCAATTTAAAGCTATGTCCCCTCATGCTAGACATCACCATCCGAGGAAAAAGGCTCTCACTGTCCACTCTATCTAATCCTCGGATCATCTTGTATACCTCTATTAAGTCACCTCTTAACCTTCTTTTCTCCAATTAAAAGTGCCTCAAATCCCTCAGCGTTCCCTCATAAGATCTTCCCTCCATACCAGGCAACATTCTGGTAAATCTCCTCTGCACCCTTTCCAATGTTTCCACATCCTTCCTATAATGCGGCAACCAGAATTGCACAAAACACTCCAATAGCGGCCGCACCAGAGTTTTGTACAGCTGCAACATGACCTTGTGGCTCCGAAACTCAATCCCTCGACCAATAAAAGCTAACACACAGTATGCCTTCTTAACAACCCTCTCAACCTGGGTGGCAACTTTCAGGGATCTATGTACATGGACACCGAGATCTCTCTGCTCATCCACGCTGCCAAGAATCTTACCATTAGCCCCAGTACTCTGTCTTCCTGTTATTCCTTCCAAAATGAATCACCTCACACTTTTCTGCATTAAACTCCATTTGCCACCTCTCAGCCCAGCGCTGTTGCTTATCTATGTCCCTCTGTAACTTGTAACATCCTTCCGCACTGTCCACAACTCCACCGACTTTAGTGTCATCTGCAAATTTACTCACCCATCCTTCTACGCCCATTTATAAAAATGACAAACAGCAGTGGCCCCAAAACAGATCCTTGTGGTACACCACTAGTAACTGGACTCCAGTCTGAACATTTCCCATCAACCACCACCCTTTGTCTTCTTCCAGCTAGCCAGTTTCTGATCCAAACTGCTAAATCACCCTGAATCCCATGCCTCAATATTTTCTGCAGTAGCCTACCGTGGGGAACCTTATCAAACGCTTTACTGAAATCCATATACACCACATCAACTGCTTTACCCTCACCCACCTGTTTGGTCACCGGGGATTTGGCGGGGGCGGGAATCGCGCCGTGCCGGCCGGGGGATTCTCCGGCCTGTGATGGGTCGAGTGGACGCCCGTTTTCGGCCGGTCCTGCCGGCGTAAATTACAACAGGTATTTACCGGTGTGACCTGGCTCTGCGGGCGGCCTCCGGGGTCCTCGGGAGGTGGCGCGGGGAGGATCTGGCCCCGGGGGGTGCCCCCATGGTGGACTGGCCCGTGATCGGAGCCCACAGATCCGCGGGTGTACATGTGCCGTGGGGGCACTCCATTCCTCCGCGCCGGCTGGTGTAACAGTCCGCGATGTCCGACATGGAGATGGACGCCCCCCTGCGCATGCACTGGGATGACGCCAGCACATACTGGCGCTCCCGCGCATGCGCCAACTCGCTCCGGCAGGCGGTGGCCCTTTGGCACCGGTTACCGTGGCGCCAAGCCCCTTCCAATCCGGCCGGTGTGGTGCAAACCACTCTGGCGCCGACCTAGCCCCTGAAGATACGGAGGATTCCGCACCTTTAGAGCGGCCTAATACCGGAGTGGTTAACGCCACTCCTTCACGCCGCAGATGCCCGCCCCGCCAGTTTCTGAAGAATCCCGCCCTAGGAATCCAATGGCAAGTAACTCACTACCTGACCCCGCAAAGCCTGTCCACCATCTACAAGGCATAAGTCAGGTTGTGGAATATTCTCTGTCATGATATGCAGACATGCAGATAATGATATACAGATAGGCACAATCAGGCAGCTAATGATCACCGAGAACAGGACATGACCAATGAGCTGGCAGGACACTCAGGGTGGTATCTCACAATAAAAGGCACAAGGCACTCACACTCCACCTCTTTCCACTGATGAACATCTACAGAGTGAGTCAGGGTGTATGTACAGTATCACACCTCCAGCATGTGGCTAAGAGCTAGTCTGGTTCAGTCAGACAGAGTAACCACACTTAGGTTAGCAGAGTCAAACTCATAGAGAACTGTGCTAACTGTGCTACTGGTTCAATAAATCAGATTGAACTAACTTCAAAGTCTGGAGTATCTTTTGGTTAAAGCTGCATCTAGTTGCAGCCTGTGTTATCCCAGAGAACATAACACGACACGCTACCAGGAGACTGATTAATCTAGGTCTTTTACCTCAGTCCGTTCCGTGACGACCAGCGAATGTATCCCGGCACCATGGAAAATATTCAGGCTCCTCACCAGCTCAGGACCTCCGGCAATCTCAGTGCCAACTGGCGGACATTCAAGCAAAAGATTCTGCTGTACATTGAAGCTTCAGACCTCATGGGTGCATCTGATGCAAGGAAGATCGCACTTCTCCTCTCAACAGCGGGTGATCAAACCATCGAACTCTTCAACTCTTTTCACTTCACCGAAGGCCAGGACAAGACAAAGTTTCAGACCATCCTGGACAAGTTTGACAGTCACTGTGAAGTGGACACCAATGAAATCTTCGAGCGCTACATATTCAAACAGCGTCTACAAGGTAAAGATGAATCTTTCAACTCCTTCTTAACTAACCTCCGCCTGCTAGCGCTGTCCTGCAACTTTGGTGATATTGCTGACTCCATGATCAGAGACCAAATCGTTTTTGGAGTTCACTCTGATCCTCTGAGAGAGCAGCTACTGAAAATCAAGCAAATGACCCTGGCCAGTCGCGATTGAAACATGCACAGTGCATGAGCACGCCAGAAAACGCTACGCCCAGTACAAATCGGCTGAAAATGAGAAACTTGCCTCCGACGAGGCAGAGAGTATGCAGGCCACCACCCGGATGCAGTGCTTCAGCATTGATGAAAGCGGCCATTTTGTGCACTTTTCCTGGGGCCCCACGCATGCGCGATGCGAACGGGATAACAAAGCAGCCGACACCCGCACTACGCATGTGCGACGATGCACGGAGCGTCAGGACGCCGATGTCATGACGTGCTCGAACTGCGGCAACGCCCACTTGAAGAAACACTGCCCTGCAAGAGGCAGGCAATATTTAAACTGCGGGAAGCCTGGACACTATGCAGCCTTGTGCAGGTCTGCACCACCAGTCAGGGGCCAGCACTCCCAATTCCAATGAAGGCGCATTCAGAATGTGCAACAACGACTACAGGATTCTGATCGTGGCAGCACAATGGATCCTGAGGAAGAATGCCTGGACTCCGCCTACTGTGTGGGCATCATTACCAAATGTGAATATGCCACATCCAACTCATCACAAATTCAATCCATCCTCGCTGTGGAATCTGCGGACGAATGGCGGGCGGTGATGCAGGTCAACCACTGCTCCATCCAGTTTAAGCTGGTGTTGCTAACTTTTGGTTGGCTCTTAAATCGTAATTTGCTCTGTTTGTTTAACCTTTGCTCTAGAGTCGCCAGGTATCTTTATGATACCGCCATGAGGTTCAAGTTCAAGTAATGATCAATAACTCAACACACCAATTAGTAAGAGTCAAATCAAAACACATTTATTATATACAGTAAATCATTACTCATGCATAAACTACTTTCTAGGCTATTCCTATCACTAAAAGGCCTATACTTAGTTTCAGACTGGCCCACCAGGTCAGGGGAACAAATGGCCTTTCGTTCAGGCCCTGAGTCTGCGGGATTCAAAAGCTGGTATGGACTGGTAGCTAGGAGTACCTATCTCGTAGCGAGCATTGACTTGAGACTTACTTGGTTGGCGGCAGCGAGGCGGGTCACTGTCAAGGGTTGGTTTGAGCTGCTGAGTGACCCTGCCAAAGAAGGACGATTTGAACTTGGGGGCTTTACTTTATAGTCCCCAGGGGCTTCCCATCCTTCGGGGCGGACTCCGTACCTGGTTCCAAGTGATTGGACTGCGTTCCGATCACTTGGATCGATTTCCCCAATGCTGGAGCGGTTCCCTGATCGCTGGGCGGTCCCTAAGTGTCCGCTGTGTGGTGTTGGGTGCTCTGAGGTACAGATAACCAACACGGTTGCAATTGGTACAACGCTGTTTTATTCCGACTTGTTATTTACAGGTTTGTCTTGATACTCTGCACGTGGTGACTCCCAGAGTGTGTTGTTAATCAGGTCCTGTCCTTGTCCTGGTCTCTAGATGGACTGGCCACCAGGTGTCGTGTTTCTTGTCTTATACTGTCTCTGTCCTTGTCTGTGATTGGCTGTCGTGTTATGTGTGCTAATTTGTCTGTTGGTCTGTCTATCATGATGTGTGTGTTTGAATATCATGACATCTCTCCTTTTTTACAAGATTATGTGCCTACGTGGTTATAAATATGAATGTGTCCTGAGTGCAGCTAATAGTGTGTGTGCGTGATATTTACAGCATGTACATGTGTCGTAACTATATACATGGGGCGATGTCGGGTGTGTCATAAGGTTGTACCATAACAAAACAAGAAAAAAACTTTGAAGTGTGGTCCGGTCAAACGAGATCTGGAATGATAAAACAGTAACATGTTACAATACAATAGTTGCTAAACTTTGGCGTGTGAACAGTCTCATAAGTCCAGTCTAGTAGGTGTGCGACGAATTTGGGTTGACCGCCAGGGTGGCACTCCATTCATCGGCCGGATTGATGGTGTTGACGCGGTTCACATCAATGACCGCAACCCAGAAGGCATCTTGGTCATCTGTGTCGTTGGGTTGGATGTCCTGATGCGTGGGCTGGACGGTCCTGACGTGTCTGCGAGGTTGTCGGAGATGGGTAGGATCCATCGGTTGAACCGCTCGACAGTAGGCAGCGTAGTGGCCCATCTTGCCACAGCGTAGGCATTGTCGGTTTTTTGCAGGACATTGCCCTTTTAAATGTGCAGCTCCACAGTTGCCGCACGTCATGACATCACGGCGTTCGTTACACCACTGCGCATGCTCAGTTCGGTCTTGCATCGGGCGCGCTAGCGCAGTGCGTCCCTCGATGTTGCCGTTGGTTTTGGCGCGCGGGAGACCTCGAAAAGCGTGCGAAATGGCCGCCCTCGTCCGGGCCGCGGGCCAGGAGGTACTCGATTGCCTGGATGCGTTCGGCCTCGTGGGTGGCCTGGCTTGCCGATTCGATCGCTAGGGAACCCCTCCGTGCCGATTCGGTCGCCTGAAATTGGGCAAAGCGGCTGGTCGCATTTTCATGGAGGACACAGGCTTCCACCGCAGATGTTAAGGTCAGGTCTTTAATTTTAAGAAGCTGCTGGCGTAGGCCACTGGAGGCAACGCCAAAAACGATCTGGTCCCGGATCATGGACTCTGAGGTGTTGCCGTAACCGCAGGACTGCGCGAGTATGCGGAGGTGCGTGAGAAAGGGTTGAAAGAGCTCATCCTTACCTTGCAGGCGTTGCTGAAAGATATACCTCTCAAAGCTTTCATTTACCTCAACGTTGAAGTGCTTGTCGAGCTTGAGGAGGACCGTGTCATATTTAGATTTGTTCTCGTCTTCCGCGAACACCAAGGAGTTGTATACATTGATGGCGTGCTGACCTGCGGTAGTGAGGAGCATGGCAATCTTTGTTTCGTCCGAGGCACCCTGTTTTTCGTTGGCTCGCATGTACAGTTCAAATCGCTGCTTGAAGAGCTTCCAGTTGGTGCCCAGGTTCCCAGCGACTTGCAACTGCTGCGGTTTGTTGTTGATGTCCATGGCTCAGGATGGCAGATTTGCCGGCAGGTATCGATCCACTCACTTGGTACCATGTGGTGTTGGGTGCTCTGAGGTACAGATGAACCAACACGGTTGCAATTGGTACAACGCTGTTGTATTCCAACTTGCTATTTACAGATTTGTCTTGATACTCTGCACGTGGTGACTCCCTGAGTGTGTTGTTAATCAGGTCCTGTCCTTGTCCTGGTCTCTAGATGGACTGGCCACCAGGTGTCGTGTTTCTTGTCTTATACTGTCTCTGTCCTTGTCTGTGATTGGCTGTCGTGTTATATGTGCTAATTTGTCTGTTGGTCTGTCTATCATGATGTGTGTGTTTGAATATCATGACACGTTGGCCTTCCTTTGTCTTGGCTCCTGCTGCGCCGAGGAGTCTGGCTTGGCTTTATTCACCTCAACTGTTGCCATTGTGCCCTGCAATCGCTCATTACTATGCAGATGGCTGCTGCATTACTATGCAGATGGCTGCTGCATTACTATGCAGATGGCTGCTGGTTTTAGTGCTGTCTGGCTTCTTACAAGTTCCAATATACATGATTTCTGTATTTGCTAGTCTTTGCCTGTGTTGGCTGAATTTCCCTTCACCCTTTGCGGTTCTCCATTTTAAGTCGGGAAGTGGTCAACTCAGGTGGCTACACTGGACACAGGTGCTTCTGCCAACCTCCTCTCACAGACAGATTTCAAACGCATCAAGAAGCCCCCACTAGGTCCTGCCAGTAGCCTGCAGGCTCCTGAACCACAACAGAAATGCCATCAGGACACTGGGATCCTGTCATCTACTCGTCTCCAACCGGGGCACCCAAGCATGGTTACGTTTTGAAATTGTCAAGCCAGACAGGGCATCCCTACTTGGCGCGCATGCCTGCAAGCAGCTGAACCTCGTGCAGTGGGTTTACACAGTGACATCCTCCAATGTGCATCTTCAGGCCGGCACTGACGACATCCTCGCTCAGTATCCAGATGTGTTCGACGGGATGGGCACGCTGCCATTTCGATACAAGATTCTACGACGACCTGAATGAAATGAAATGAAATGAAAATCGCTTATTGTCACAAGTAGGCTTCAAATTAAGTTACTGTGAAAAGCCCCTAGTGGCCACATTCCGGCGCCTGTTCGGGGAGGCTGGTACGGTAATTGAACCGTGCTGCTGGCCTGCCTTGGTCTGCTTTCAAAGCCAGTGATTTAGCCCTGACCTGATGCCAAGCCAGTGGTCCACGCACCACGCCGGGTCCCGGCTCCGCTGAGGGAGCGCCTGAAGGCACAGCTCCAGGATCTTCAGCAACAGGGCATCACTTCCAAGGTAACCGAGCCGACTGACTGGGTCAGCTCGATGGTATGTGTTAGAAAGCCTTCGGGAGACCTGCGCATCTGCATTGATCCCAAGGATCCCAACAAGAAAAAGTGCGTGAACACTACCCCATCCCAAAGCAGGAGGAACTCACCAGTGAGATGGCACACACATGTTTTTTCACCAAGTTCGATGCATCACATGGATTTTGCCAAATCCAGCTGGATGAGTCCAGCAGAAGGCTCTGCACCTTCTACACACCGTTTGGCAGATTCTGCTATAATCGCATGCCGTTTAGCATTGTCTCGGCATCGGAGATCTTCCATCGCATTATGGAGCAGATCATGGAGGGCATTGAAGGGGTTCGTGTGTACGTGGACGACATCATCATATGGTCTACGAACCCTGAAGAACATGTTTCCCGTCTCCAGCAGATATTCCGCCGTGTCCATGCCAATGGCCTGAAGCTGAACAGGTCCAAATGTTGCTTTGGCATGTCGACATTCAAGTTCCTAGGTGACCAGATCTCTCAGCAGGGTGTGCGCCCAGACACAGACAAGGTCAAGGCCGTCGAAGCCATGAAAGCCCCTGAAGACAAGAAGGCTGTGTTGCGCTTCCTGGGCATGGTCAATTTTCTGGGCAGAAGTTAGATCCTGCATCAGCAGCCTTGCAGAGGAGCCTTTTTACAATGTGGACACCCTTCTCTGCTTTGCCATTTGACTGAGGGTGCAGGGAACTGGACGTCACGTGTGCAAAGTTGTATGCACTAGCGAAGGAAGACCATTCCTGACTCGCGAAGCAGGGGCCATTGTCTGACATCATGGTGAGCGGAAAGCCGTGGCGAGCAAAGGTCTTTCTTACAGGCCCGGATAACAGCCGATGGCGTGGTGTCGTGCAGGCGTGTGACCTCAGGATAGCTGGAAAAGTAGTCGATGATGATGATGTAGTCTCTGCCGAGCGCATGGAACAGGTCCACGCCCACCTTCGACCAGGGGGATGTGACCAACTCATGGGACTGAAGGGTCTCACGTGGTTGTGCCGGCTGGAACCGCTGACAGGTGGGGCAATTGCGCACAGTGTTGGCAATGTCCTCATTTATTCCCGGCCAGTATACAGCCTCTCGGGCCCTCCGTCGGCACTTCTCAACGCCGAGATGGCCTTTCTGCAGCTGTTCTAAGACAAGACGGTGCATGCTGTGTGGGATCACAATGCAGTCCAGCTTCAGGAGGACACCATCCACGACTGCCAAGTCATCCCGAATGTTGCAAAACTGTGGGCATTGTCCCTTGAGCCGTCCGTCCGTCATGTGGCGCATCACACGTTGCAGAAGGGGGTCAGCCGCAGTCTCATGGCGAATGTGGACAAGGCGTTCGTCAGTGGCCGGCAGATTGGCAGAAGTGAAGGCTACATGTGCGTCGATTTGGCAAACGAACCCCTCTGGGTCGGACGGCGTGTCGACTGCCCTGGACAGAGCATCTTCTATGATCAGGTCCTTACCCGGGGTGTATACAAGTTGGAAGTCGTACCTCCGGAGTTTGAGGAGAATGCGCTGGAGGCGAGGGGTCATGCCATTAAGGTCCTTTTCGATGATGCCAACCAGCGGGCGATGGTCGGTCTCCACAGTGAACTGGGGAAGGCCATACACATAGTCATGGAACTTATCAACTCCAGTCAACAGGCCTAGGCACTCCTTCTCAATTTGCGCATAGCGCTGCTCTGTGGGGGTCATGGCATGTGACGCAGAGACAGGGGCCTATGATGAGGCGTCATCTCGTTGCAGGAGGACCGCCCCAATGCCGGATTGGCTGGCATCAGTCGAGATCTTCGAATCCCTTGCAGGATCGAAGAACGCCAGTACAGGGGCGGTGGTAAGCTTGACCTTGAGCTCCTCCCATTCACGTTGATGAGTGGGAAGCCACTGGAATTCAGTTGTCTTCCTGACAAGCTGCCGGAGAACTGTAGTGTGGGAAGCGAGGTTAGGGATGAATTTTACCAGGAAGTTGAACATTCCTAGAAACCGTAGCACCGCCTTCTTGTCTGTCGGCTTCTGCATAGCCATGATGGCTGCCACCATGTCGGCATCCAGCCGCACGCTCAACTGGGAGATGTGGTCCCCCAAGAACTTGAGCTCGGTTTGGCCAAAAGAACATTTGGCTCTGTTAAGGCGCAGGCGCGTTGGAGGCGACTGATATGCTCCTGCGGTGTGGTAGACCAAATAATCATATCGTCCACGTAGACGCGCACGCCTTCGATGCCCTCCATCATCTGTTCCATGATGCGATGGAAAACTTCAGAGGCCGATATGATTCCAAATGGCATCCTATTGTAGCAGTATCTGCCAAATGGAGTGTTGAAGGTACACAGCTTCCTGCTGGACTGATCCAATTGAATCTGCCAGAAGCCCTTTGAGGCATCAAGCTTGGTGAATATATTTTCCTGAGCCATCTCGCACGTGATCTCCTCACGTTTGGGTATAGGGTAATGTTCCCTCATTATATTGCGATTTAAGCCTTCCGGGTCAATACAGATCCAGAACTCGCCGGAAGGCTTCTTGACGCACACCATGGAGCTGACCCATGCAGTTGGCTCCGTCAACCGGGAAAGCACTCCTTGGTCCTGAAGGTCCTGCAGCTGCTGCTTGAGGCGGTCCTTGAGGGGTGCTGGGACTCTGCGAGGTGCATGAACTACCGGGGTGGCATCCTGTTTGAGCAGGATTTTGTATGTGTAGGGCAGTGTACCCATGCCCTCGAAAGCATCCTGGTTGTGAGAGAGGATTGAGTTTAGTTGCGCCCTGAATTCCGCATCTTGGAAGTCAAACGTGCCCTCTGGAGAGAGAATGTACTCGCTGAACGAGGTTGAGGAGTTTGCACGCCTGTGTGCCTAGCAGAGTCCTTTGAAGAGCCCACGATCTCGAAGGGTAGGATGGATTTACGCGAGTTGTGCGTCACTTCGAGTTGGTATGACCCCGTGGCGGGGATGACATTGCCATTATAGTTGACCAGTTGACAGATGGATGGAAGAATTGCTGGCTTGACCCTCAGGGTTTGAAATGCTGACCATGCGAGGAGATTTGCAGAAGCACCAGTGTCCAGGCGGAATGTGATCTGAGATCGGTTGACCGTCAGGGTGGCACACCACTCGTCGTCCGGATCAATGCTGTGGACTGACAGCGGCTGGTGCGTTCGACTCGGGGACAGCTTGTTCTTGTTGATGACAGCAATGCGGAAAGGCTCCCTGAACTCAGTGTCACTGGTCTGTATCATGTCAGGATCGGACTCGGTGAACGTGGGTAGAATTGCCCGAACATTTCTGCGAAGCTGGTTAAACTGTTGCGAGTTGGCAGGCTGAGGTGCTCGACAGCAGGCAGCATAGTGGCCAAGCCTGCCACAGCGTAGGCATTGTCGCGCTTTGACCGGACATTGCCGCTTCAAATGGGCGGAGCCACAGTTGCCACACGTCATGACGTCAGTGCGTTCCTTGCGCCACCGCGCATGCGCGGTGCGGTCTTGTGCAGTGCGCGCCTGCGCATCTCGTTCCTCCACATCAACGTCCTCTCTTTTGCCGCGTACAAGCGCGGGAGGCCTCGGAAAGCACGCAAAACGGCCGCCCTCCTCCGGGCCACGGGTCGGTAGGTACTCGATCGTCTGGACCCGCTCCGCCTTGTGGGGCCCCTGCCGCGCCGTTTCAGCTGCCTGGAGGTGTGAGTACCGGCCGGTGGCGTTCTCATGCAGGACGCAGGTCTCGATGGCCGTCGCTAGGGTGAGTTCCTTGATTTTAAGGAGCTGCTGGCGCAGGGTGTCCGACATGACCCCAAAAACTATCTGGTCGCGTATCATGGAGTCAGAGGTGGGCCCATAGCCGCAGGACTGCGCGAGGATGTTAAATAAGACTGGAAAGGCTCGTCCTAACCCTGCAGGCACTGCTGGAACAGGTACCTTTCGAAGCTTTCGTTGACTTCAACGCTGAAGTGTTCATCAAATTTTAGGAGCACCGTCTTGTATTTGGTTTTGTCCTCGCCGTCCGCGAATGTAAGGGAGTTAAAGATGTGGATGGCGTGTTGCCCTGCCGTGGAGAGAAGAAGGGCAATCTTCCTGGTGTCCGATGCATTCTCCCTGTCTGTGGCCTCTAGGAAGAGCTGAAAGCGCTGTTTAAAAAGCTTCCAATTCACCCCAAGATTGCCAGCGATGCGTAGCGGCGGCGGCGGGTTGATGTTCTCCATGCTGCAGGATGGCGGATTGCTGATAAGTTGCAGGTAGGTCTCACAGGGGCTAGCATGCGTCCACTCCTGGAACCATGTCGTGTTGAGTGTTCTGGTCTACAAACAGGTCAACACGGCTGGAGATGGTGTAATTCTATTTTATTAACAACTCAACTGTAATAACATACTGTAAGCTTGGGTACGTGCATTATCAGCTTATCTGTGGACCCTGTCCTATCACTATCGAGGTGCGGCACTCAGCACATGGTGAGTGTCCGAGAGGCAGGCTGTGAGCTCTGTGCTCTGTGCTGGCTGCTGCTAGAATGAGCGGGAACTCTGGTGTCCCCTGTCTTTATAATGCGTGTGCTCTCACTGGTGATTGGCTGCAATGTTGTGTATGCTGGTTGGTCCTACTGTATGTCCATCAGTGTGTCAGTGTGTGTGTGATTGCACCATGATATGCTGATGTATATCATGACAGGCAGCACCTTCCAAACCCACAACCACTACCATCTAGAAGGGCAAGAGCAACAGATACCTGGGAACCTCACCACCTGGAGGTTCCCCTCCAGTTCACTCACCACCCCAACATGTAAGTTTATTGTCGTTCCTTCACTGTCACTAGGTCAAAATTATGGAACTCCTCCCCGACAGTATAGTGGGTGGACCTACAGCTCAGGGACTGCAGCGGTTCAAGAAGGCAACTCATCACCATCTTATTAAGGGCAACTAGAGATGGGCAATGTTTTTAGATGCCTAACCAGCGACACCCGCATCCCGTAAATTAATTATTTTTAAAAAATATCTTGTCTGCCATTAGTAAAGTCTTCTGCAAACCCTTAAAAGATTCATTGGTTGTTGTTTACTACCATTTGATGTCTACTTGTTTTTTTTTTACTTCATTGAATGGCAAGGCTGATGCATCACAATTACACTGCCCCACAGTGGGTGTCCTCAACATGCTCTCTTGAAACAGACATATTCTTAAGAAACCCATCAATGCAGCTTGCAGGCTTCTAAAAATGCTTGAAAGGAACTATGAGCATTACATTTAGAAAAGCAAGAGACAATTGAAAAAGAAGGTATCAGGAATAAAGGAATACTGGAGGGGGCAGTGGTATGGCAGACATTTAACTTCGGCCTTGCATTATATCACCTAGAAAATAAAGTGGCCAGTGTTGCAAACTGAGGGGAGTGGTACCGTGTGCATCAGTCACCCCATTTATACCCAAAGAAGGCCTGTAAATGTTCCAGCCAAAAGCCTGATATTTCCAGCCATGCAAACTACCCTTAAAAAGGATCACTGGAGGCCACTAAAAACAAAAATACCCAAATGTTTTATATTTTTTTAAAACTTATGTGCAGCATAATTCTGTAGATCCCATTGCCATTTAATTGGAAAGGTTTCCTGGGAAACCTGGCTGGTCTGCAATCATTTTTAGTCAGCTGCACCATGTCGGCCTTCAGCAAGAATGCATTTAATTTTAAATGAGGCATTATTAAAGAGTCAAGTGGAGATAGTTTGTAAATTGATAACTGTCAAAATTGGCCTCGTTTCATATCCTAGGAACAAATGGAACTATGAAATAAACTTTTAGAATGAGCTGGGAGCTGAAATTATATTATTCACGCTGCAATAATGCCCACGAGGCCCATGACGATACCCAAATTGATCTCTCCATGGGGCTCGTGGAATATGAGCTGCCCACTTGTGGGCGGAGGCCCGCCCAGCTGGGGCTCATACTAATCTACCCTAAAGCCAGTCCTGGTACTGGCTTGTTGGTTGTCCTGAATGGGACTAATACTTTGTGTGTACTTACTGCCTGAGGGCAGATTCTTGAGCAAATACACTAGCGTTCACCGTACTACTAAACTCCCTGACTATTTAGACTGGCGACAAAGTAAAAACAACGATTCCAATTCAGGACGTCCCAGCCGCTCCAAGACATTGCCATGCCGCAACCTGTTGGACAGACATTTGAAAATGCCGCTCTTTGGGATGTTTGAGGCTTGGAAGATTGAGCTCAGTGCGCTGAGCAAATGAGTTACTTTTTCCAGGCTAATGGAATCAGTGGAAAAGACCAACAGAAGGTAATCCTGCCAGCGGGGCCCCCGTGGCAGAACCTACCCGGCTGCTCTGGATTCAAAATCTTTTGACGAGTTGGTGAAGTTGGTATCAAACCATTATGACCCGAAACCGTCTGTGATAGCGCAACGGTACCGATTCAATACTGCGGATTGAGGGGGGAGTCAGTTCCAGGCTTTTTAACTCGACTTTAAAGGCTGGCTTTACTTTGCGAGATTGACCTATCCCTTTTAGAGATGGTAAAGCACCGGCTGGTGTGTGGAATTAATAACATGGTCACTCAGAGGAAGGTGTTGGTGGAACCTACACTTGATTTGAAAAGAGCAATTGAATTTGTGTTGTCCTATGAGAACGCGGCATGGGGCATAGTGGTTCGCACTGCCTCCTCACAGCACCAGGGACCTGGGTTCAATTCCGGCCTCAGGTAACTGTCTTAATGGAGTTTGTACTTTCTCCCTGTATCTGGTGGGTTTCCTCCGGGTGCTCCGGTTTCCTCCCACATTCCAAAAATCTGCAGGTTCGGTGAATTGGTCATGCTAAACTGACTTTAGTGTCCAAAGGTTAGGTGGGGTTACTGGGTTATGGGGATCGGGCGGCGGCTTGGGTCTAGGTAGGTTGGCATTTCCAAAAGCTGATGCAGATACAATGTAATAAATGGCCTCCTTCTGCAGTCTAAAGGGATTCTATGGTCCTGTGAATTCTATGAGAAGGGGGTTCAGGAACGCCACGGTTCCATGGACTACAGCATCCATCGTGTTGGGCAACCCCTATACTAGAACCCAGCACCTTCTCAGGGCAGGCTTGAATCACCAGATCACTGCCAAAACAACAACCAGCTATGCAACACACCGCCTGAATTATGCAACGGTCAAGGGCCACCCACAGACCAGTGTGACACCTCTCCAGGAGATGATGGGGAGTACCAGCAGCACTGCCAAGCCTGTGGTCATAGAACGTGGTAGCAGTAGCGCCACCCTGGACAGACGGTAAGGGCGCCTTGAAACAGGGCCTTGTATGTGGCCCACCCTGAGGCGGAAGACCTGATGCAGTTGAACATCCCTTAATGTGGCACCAATTTGATTCAAACTGCAGGGAAATGGACATCCCCCTAGTAATGGAGATAGAGACAGGTGCTGCATCTCCATCATTGGTCAACAGACCTTTCATTGGCTTTGGACGGGAATCCTGCCATTAAACCTGCGCGACATTAAGGCTAGATTGGCAACCTATATTGGGGATCCACTGAACATTATTGAAACCACTGTGACCCCAGTGACCCATAGACAACAGACAGTCTCGCTGCCACTATGGTGGTGCCAACACTTTGCTTTGATTGGCAGCAGATTTTTCAGATGGGCACCAGCAACATGTACGAGATCCTTGGGAAATATATGGAGATATTTCAGGAGGGCCTGGGCAAAATAAAGGAGCTCAGGCACAAATTTATGTTGAGCCTGAGGCCCAGCCCAAAATATTTCAGAGTACGGCTTGCCCGCTATGCTTCGCTCACAAAGGGTGGACACAGTTATGGCTCCTGGAGAGTTCAGGCATCATACGTCCACTGTGATTTGCAAAGTGGGCTGCGCCAGTGGTCCCGGTGATGAAGCCGGATAAGTTAGTTCTCCTCTGCAGGGATTATAAATGGACCATAAAAAGAGCCTCCCGCCTGGCCCTTTACCTAATGCCGTGTATGGAGAATGTGTACGCGAAACTGGCTGTAGGCTATTCGTTCACAAAACTAGATACAAGCCACGCAGTTTGAATTGGAGAACGCATCGTAAAAGTCCACAAATATCCATAGGGAGCTTTACGAGCACGCTCCCCTTCCCTTTGAGGTTTCTTCAGCTTGTACAATACTCTAGAGAGTGATGGACTCATCTTCCAGGGGCTACCAAAGTGGCAGTGTGCCTGGACGATGGGCCACTGAGAAGGAGCACTTAGACAACTTGGAAGAGGTCCTTAAATGATTCTCCCAAGCGGGCATCCGCCGGAAAAGAGGCAAATGTGTCTTTCAGGCAAAGGCAGTTAAGTCCCTGGGTTACTGAATGAACAAAGATGGTTTGCACCCAGTGGAGGAAAATGTCCCGACCATAAGGGGAGCCCCGGCTCCACAAAACACAACAGAGTTGAGGTAGTTTTTGGGACCAGTAAATGATTACGGGACATTTATTCTGAATTTGGCCACTCTGCTGGCACTTCTTCATATCTTAGTAAAGAGGAACCAAAAGTGGGCTTGGGGAGCTCCACAACAATAGGTGCTCACCAGGGTGAAGAGACAGCTTTTATTCTCCCAGCTGCTGGCCCACTATGATCCTGCCCGGCCACTTGTTCTCACATGTGACGTCTCACCCATACGGGTGGTGTTGTCCCACCGGTGACACGGAGCACCCGATTGCATACGCTTCCAGAACTGTGGCAGATGCGGAACACCATCACACCCAAATTGAAAAAGAAGGCATGACACTGCTACGGTAACTATGTCTATGGGTGGCATTTCTTTCATCATGACAGACCATAAGCCACTGCTGGATCTTTTCAAGGCAGACAAGGGGATTCCCCCATTGCCTCAGCATGAATTCAGCACTGGGCTCTATTGCTAGCAGCGTACATTTCAACATCGCCCTGGGGTTCAAATAGCCCATGTTGACACCCTCAGCCATCTCCCACTGCCTGTGTACACACCCTCTCCACTGCTGGTGGATGAAGTCGCTGTGACTTGAAATTTCATGGATACTCTGCCAGTAACAGCTCGAGAGATTCGCACATGGACTCAGAGAGTTCCTACTTGGTGAAACATTGCCATATTATCCTGCCTGGTGGATTACAAGGACCCCCCCCCCCACCCCCCCCCCCCACCCTCCCCCCCCCCCCACCCCCGCGACATCGAGCAAATGGTGAATAGATTCGCGGCATGAAAAGAGCACCTGAAACTCCCTTTGTCGGTCTCCCTTCGTCTCTGGGAATGGTCAGGACGCCCCTGGTGTGGTTACATGCTGATTGTGCCAGACATTTCATGGGGTCAATGTTTTTGATCTTTGTGGACATCCATTCAAAGTGTACACTGGATGACCTCGGAGTGCCACTATTGAAAAATTACAGCGCTTGTTTATTCCCCATGGGATACCAAAAGTACTGGTTACAGATAACGGGGTTGCGTTTACGAGCGAGGTGTTTTTAGCGTTTGTGCGCACTAACAGGGTAAGACAAATCTGAACAGCCATGCACCACCCATCCTTCAATGGCTTGGCAAAGCACGTGGTACAAATGTTTAAATGAGGCATGGGGAAACAGACAAAGGATTCCCTGGATACACGACTGCTGAGGTTCCCTTTTCATTGCAGGACCAATGCACATTTCAGGACAGGGGTACCACCGACAGAGCTGTTGATGGGCCAATGTCTCCGAACCCGTTTAAGTCTGACATTCCCAAGTCTGGACGGAAAGGCCGACTTAAAACAGGATATTCCAAAGAAATATCATGACAACAGGATGCCTGGGAGAAGTTTCCAACCGCGATATGATGGTTATGTCTGGAATTTTGGAGACAATGCCAATTGCTCCTGGGGATAGTATTGAAGTAAACAGTGACACGATTTTACAAAATAAAGGCCCATGGGAAGAACTTGTGTAAAATATGTGGACCACCTTAAAAACAGAGAGCCTGATGCAGAGGAAGCCGTGCCAGGGACGTTGGTACCTCCACCGCTTATTGGATTACCCCATAGTCAAGGAGTGCAACCAGCAATTGCCCAAGGTCCAGACCTTCAGGATGATGATGACTCAGGCTCAGAGATGGACACTGAGAGTGGCATGGTGGTGCAGTGGTTAGCACTTCTGCCTCACAGTGCCAAGGTCCCGGGTTCTACCCCGGCACCAGGTCACTGTCTGTATGGAGTTTGCACATTCTTCCCGTATCTCTGCGGGTCTCACCTCCACAACCTAAAGATGTAGGTGGATTGGCCATGCTAAAATTGCCCCTTAATTGGAAAATGTTTCAAAAACGTTTTTAAAAATAGATGGACACCGAAACGCCTACGCTCACAGACAATACCATGCCTGGAGCCAAACCGCCAGGCATGTCCCTCTGTCAGTCGGCCCGGAAAAGGCGATCGATAAATCACTATATGCCACCCGACCCACACCCACTGCTGGTAGAAGCATAACCGTGTGCAAAGCAGCGAAGAAGGCCTCCTCAGTTGGTCACTGAGGGGGCTCTTTCGGGTGAGGGGTGTGAGGGAGGTTTGTAATAACTCCATGAGGCGCACGGCAAAACCCAGATTAATCTCCCCCATGGGACTCGTGGAATATGACCTTCCCCGCTAGTGGGCGGAGTCTCATAATAGTCTAGTATAAAGGCCAGCCCAAACAGGGAACAGCATGTTGATTGTCCCGAATGGGACTAATACGGTATGTGTACTTACTGCCTTGGAACAGATTGTTGTGTCCATGAATAAACCAGTATTCACCCAACCATCCGATTTCCAGGATATTTATACAGACAATGACTCAGACTTCATGAATCTGTTAACCAAAAAATAGCTTGTGCAACCAGACCACACAATGGTATGCCCAGATATAAGTTGCTAACTTGACAACTGAAATCTTGCGGTTAAGTTGTTAATAGAATTTATCAAATAATGACCATTATTTCAATCCATCTACAGCCACCACCACTACCCCCATCTCGAAATACGAATCACAAAAATGGTTGAGAAGGTAAAACTCATTCACCAATCTTATGATGTTGATCATCCCAGAATTTCCCACCATCAAAATGCCTTTTCATGTTATTGGGCTATTCATGAAGCCCAGGATCTAGGTGTGATACGAGGTGAAGATGTTACAATCAAAAGTGGGAGCTGCATTGTTCATTGCCATGGGTGTGATCTTTATACTACAAAAACGTGGTTTGGAGACAGTCAGAGTGACTTACAAGGATAACAGTGGGCAGAATTGATCACCTGCACGATGGGAGAATATACCTTCCTGTAAGATCATCAGCGCAAGTTAAAAGAACAAACCTATGTAGGTACAGATTGCAATTGAAGAGAGAAATAAATTGATGTTTCTGTGATACAACAAACAATTAAAATAATTCTTTGAAGAAGAAGAGCCAGACAGACTCGGAATGTTAACTATTTTTCTCTCTGACAGATCTGTTGACTTTTTTCCATCTTTCTCTCTTCATCAGATTTCCAGCATCCTTAATATTTTAATTTGCCTTTATTTTAATTTTTACTTCACTGTCACATCTCTTTCAGGAATGCCTACTTTGAAGTACATTTCTTCACTCCGGCGGGATTTCTGGTTGTCTCTTTCACTGTCTTCACCTTCATTACCTTTCATCTGCCTTCTGGGGCGTCATTCTCCGACCCCCCAGCGTTGGCCGCCGTGAATCCCGCCCCCGCCAGTTGCCGAAGTCTCCGAAGGGAGAAAAGTCGGCGGGGCGTTAATGGCGCCGCTGATGTCAGAGAATGGCACGGGTCTGCGCAAGGCAGCCGATTTTGGGCCTGCCGATATACTCCCTTCCGGATGGGCCGAAGTCCCGTCGACGTGATGACCATTCACGTCGACGGAAATCAAACCTCCTTTTCATCGGCGTGTACCTGTGCTCCAGGTTCACGCCGACCAGCGTGGAGGTGAGTGACGGCCTGGGGGGTTGGCCGCTGGGCAGGCTATGGCGTGGCCGCAGTCTGAATGTGTGAGGAGAGGTGTGTCTCGGGTTGTGTGTGTGTGTGTGCCACGGAGGGGGGGGGGGGGGTGGGGGTGTTAGAGTGGGATGGGCTCCGGGGGAGTGCCGGGAGGGGGGTCCGTGCCGAGGAGGGGGATGGGGGGTCCGTGCCGGGGAGGGGGATGGGGGGTGTCCGTGCTGGGGAGGGGGATGGGGGGGGTCCGTGCCGGGGAGAGGGATGGGGGGTCCATGCTATGGAGGGTGATGGGGGGGGTGGTCCGTGCCGGAGAGGGGGATGGGGGGGGTCCGTGCCGGGGAGGGGGATGGGGGGTCCGTGCCGGGGAAGGGGATTGGGGGGGGTCCATGCCGGGGAGGGGGATGGGGGGTCCGTGCTGGGGAGGGGGATGGGGGGTACGTGCCGGGGAGGGGGATGGGGGAGGGGTCCGTGCCGGGGAGGGGGATGGGGGGTCCGTGCTGGGGAGGGGGATCCGTGCCGGGGAGGGGGATGGGGGGTCCGCGCCGGGGAGGAGGATGGGGGGGGGGGGGGGGGTCCGTGCCGGAGAGGAGGTTGGGGTCCGTGCCGGGGAGGGGGATGGGTGGTCCGTGCCGGGGAGGGGGATGGGGGGGTCCGTGCCGGGGAGGGGGTGTGTGCGAGGGCAAGTGAGTTGGTCCGCCTGGCCAGGTGCCAGCCTCCAACAGTTGGACCCCTGCGGTCCCTGCCACCTGGCTGGGGGTTGAGGAGGGGATATGGGCAATGATGACATGTCGTCGTCGTCCCCCCCCCCCCCCCAGGCCGTCATGTTTTCCGATCATCCAGCGATGTTGGCCGCTGTGGCGGAAGCCGCTAATGTCCATGTAGCCCTGGATGAGGAGGAGGAGGAGCATGCCATAGAGGCGGCACAGGCTGCCGCAGAGGGGCAGGCGGCAGCCGCCCAGGCTGGAAGGACACCTGACCGACAGGACGAGGAGGGGGAGGAGGACGTTGCGGCCCCACGGCAACGGAGGCACCCGAGGGCGCCCCGTGTGTACCGGCCCCGGCAATCATACCAGGACCTCACGGACCGGGAATGCAGGAGGAGACTCCGGATGAGGTGGGAAACCGTGGCACACATCTGCCACCTGCTGGCACACCTGTCACCGCGTGGCACTGGCGGGGGACACCCTATCCCCGTGTCTGTCAAGGTTACGGTGGCCCTGAACTTTTATGCAATGGGGTCATTCCAGGCACCGAGTGGGGACCTGTCCGGCATATCGCAGACATCGGTGCATCGGTGCATCCGGGCAGTGACAGATGCCCTATATGCCATGGCGCACCGCTACATCCGCTTCCCTGTGGACCGGGCCAGCCAAGGTGCCCGGGCCGTGGGCTTCTCTGCCGTGGACGGGTTCCCCATGGTCCAGGGCGCGATTGATGGGATGCACGTCGCCGTGCGGCCACCTGCAGATAACAGGGCCGTGTTCACCAATAGGAAGGGGACCTATTCGATGAACGTACAGGTGGTCTGCGACCACCGCATGATGATCCTGCAAGTCTGCGCCCGTTACCCAGGCAGTGTACACGACTCATACGTGTTGTCGCGGTCATCCATCCCCAGCATGTACGAGGAACGCCATCCCCGGCTGAGGGGCTGGTTGCTGGGCGACAGGGGCTACCCATTGCGATCGTGGCTGATGACGCCTATACGGAGGCCACGCAATGAGGTGGAGAACCGCTACAATAATACCCATGTAGCGACAAGGGGAGTGATAGAGAGGTGCTTTGGCGTGCTGAAGATGCGTTTCAGGTGCCTGGACCTCTCTGGGGGCGCACTCCTGTATCGGTCAGATAGGGTCTGCCGCATCATTGTGGTGTGCTGCGTCCTGCACAACATAGCCCAGCAGAGGGGCGATGTGCCGCAGGCAGAGGAGGGCGGAGTGGAGGAGCAGCAGGAATAGGCGCAGTCCTCCCCAGATGAGGGGGATGGGGGCAATGGTCAGGGCAGACGGGGTAGACACAGGCAGGTGGCTGTCTACCGTTACCGGCTGGCCCAACGGGCACGGAACAGACTGATAGCCGCCCGCTTCACTGACTAGATGGGCGTGGGTATCGGGTAGTATGGCCACAGAGCGCACACCATGGAAACAGCCGACCACCCACACCCCCCAACCCATCCACCCACCCAGCACCCTCACCCCCCTCCCCAACCCCACCCACCCCACCCGCATGCACACCCCCCCCCCCATTGCCGATCCACCTGCGGCACAACGGGCCGGGCTCACACAGTTGCGGGTGGACGCGTGTCTATTGCAGGCCATGGAGGATGATGACAACCCGCCCTGCGGTGAGCTCCTGGCTCCACATCGTTGGATTATGTCTGACCCATGGCCACAGTACCATCCCTGAATGCGGCTGTGACACTGCAGCGCACGGTCCCGTCCTCTGCCCGGGGGGATGTTGATGGCGGCCCAGGGGGAAGGGGACAGACTCACCTGGGGCTGAGGTAAGACCACCCCTCACACACACACTTGCGCTCAACGTACATGATACCCCCGCACTCTTTGGACAGAGCACAAAGGCAGCTTCTGCAGGTGTAACATTGACTTTAATAACCAAACGAGTTCATGCACGTGCCCGAGCCCCTAAAACTCATCTGTGCCCTGCACCCGTGCCAACTTACTCAGTGTCTAATTGTTTGGCCTTACGGGCCCTTTGACTACGTCTACATGGTTCCCCAGACGGTACAGCAGAACTGGAGGTGGACTCCTGTGATTCCTGCCCTCTGACACTGGATCCCTTTGGCGGCCGTTTCCTGGGGCGTCCTGGCCTAGATGGGCCAGGCTGCGGCCCGGGCGACTGGGATGGCGAGCTGCCAGCCTGTCCTGCCCGTTGCCCACCCGATGCACCAGGGACCGAAGGGGGGGAGTCCGAGGTGTCGCGGTGTTCCGGGACCTCCCATACAGGGGGAGCAGGGACGGACCACACCACCTCCTCCTCCCTCGGGGTGCCCGATGGCCCCCAGGCCTCTACATGGGTGGGGGATGCGAACGGACTGGCCATCCGACACCCCCCCGACATCTGGCGCTGCCAGTCCTGGAGGCCCGTGCTGGTATCGACAGGGGTCTGCAGGTTTGCAGCCATGGAGCCCAGGGGGTTGGCAAACCCTGTCTGTGACAGTGCGACGCCGGCTTGCACATGACCACTGGCGCCGATGCCCTCAGTGATGGCCTGCTGAGACTGGGCCAGGGCCTGCAGAGACTGGGCCATGGCCTGCAGAGACTGGGCTATGGCCTGCTGATACTGGGCTATGGTGTTGAGCGCCTCTGCCATCTGGCGCTGGCACTGGCTCATGGCGTCCTGTGAGAGGGCAGCCGTGTCCTGGGCCACAGACGCCTCCTGCACGGAAAGCCCCAGGCCTCGCAAACCGTTCCCCATGTCTGACACCGTCGCACCCATTGCCTCCACCGCGGACGCCACCCGTGCGGTGTCGGCCTGGGTGGCACGCATGACCGGCACCACTTCCAGCTCCTGGACGCGGGTGGACTCCTCCACCTGCGACTGCAGCTGCCGCAAGCCGGCCGTCACCCTCTTCGCTCGTCTCCGGGTCGGTGGTTGCATCGGATCTATGTGTGGGTGTGGAAACTCCAGGAACCCGGGATCCATCTGGGTGGAAGTTGTTCGCTTGGGCTGGGCTGCCCTCCGACCGCCCGGCCCCTCTGCTGCTCCTACCTCCACCTGCTGTACCGGGACGGCTGTGTTGTGCGCACCAGTGAGTGTACCAGACGCCTCATCACTAAAGTGCCCAACCGTGGTGAGTGTTTCTGCGATGGTGGAGGGTGTTGGTGACAGCAGTGGCATTGTGTCGTGCTCTTTGTCCCACTCTGAGTCCATGGCACTTTGGGGTGGGGGTTCGTCTCCACCCATCCACTCTGAGTCACTGTCCGGTATTTCGTCTTCCTGGGTAGTGCTGTCCCGGGTAGGGGTGTCCTGGGCAGTGCTGTCCCGGGTAGTGGTGTCCTGGGTAGTGGTGTCCTGGGTAGTGGTGTCCTGGGTAGTGGTGTCCTGGGTAGTGGTGTCCTGGCTCGGATGTGACGGGGGCCTGTGGATGCCCCCCTCGTCGCTGGGTGGTCGCTCCCGCACGTGACGGGGGTGTCGTCTCCCTGTTGCTCCAGGTCTCTCCGTCTCCCGTGGTGTGCGAGGGGCATCCTGCGGGCGTCGCATGCTGGAGGGTCCGGGTCTCTCTGTCTCCCTTGGCCTCCGAGGGGCATCCTGCGGGCGTCACATGCTGGAGGGTCCGGGTCTCTCTGTCTCCCGTAGCCTCCGAGGGGTATCATGCGGGCGTCGCATGCTGGAGTGTCCGGGTCTCTCTGTCTCCCGTGGCCTCTGAGGGGCATCCTGCGGGCGTCGCATGCTGGAGGGTCCAGGTCTCTCTGTCTCCCGTGGCCTCCGAGGGGCATCCTGCGGGCGTTGCATGCTGGAGGGTCCGGGTCTCTCTGTCTCCCGTGGCCTCCGAGGGGCATCATGCGGGCGTCGCATGCTGGAGGGTCCGGGTCTCTCTGTCTCCCGTGGCCTCCGAGGGGCATCCTGCGGGCGTCGCATGCTGGAGGGTCCGGGTCTCTCTGTCTCCCGTGGCCTCCGAGGGGCATTCTGCGGGCGTCGCATGCTGGAGGGTCCGGGTCTCTCTGTCTCCCGTGGCCTCCGAGGGGCATCCTGCGGGCGGTCTGCATCTGCGGGGATGGTTGCCTGGACGTTTGGTCCTGCGATACACAATGAAGCATGCATGGTTAGACACGCAGGCAGTGATCAGGTGATATAGGGGAGGGGGGATATGGGGGAGGGGGGATATGGGGACGGGCTGTCAGTGGCTCACTTGCTAGTACGCCCCCGACCTCTGCATCAGCAACCTCCCGGTCGTCAGGTCCGCCAGCCAGTTCCAGGGCCCTTTCCTCGTGTTCGGTCAGTGGCCTCTCATCAGCGGGGCCTCCTCCAGTCCTCACATGCTCCCTATTGTAGTGTGCGCGCTTCTCCTGTGGGTGGGGGGGGTGGTGGCAGGGGTAAAAGGCAACAGTGTTAGGCAGGTATATGAATGCACGCCATCGGTTGCGCGTGCATTGCAGAGGTTAAGGTTAGGGCTGGATTCACTTGGGGATATGGGGGTAATGGGGGATATAGGGGATGGGGGGATATGGGGAGGGTGGATATGAGGGATATGTGGGAGGGGGGATATGGGGGAGGGGGGATATGGGGCTGGGGGGATATGGGGGAGGGGGATATGGGGGATATGGGGGAGGGGGGATATGGGGGAGGGGGGATATGGGGGAGGGGGGATATGGGGGAGGCTCACCCTGCCTCCTCTGACGAGCTGTTCACCTTCTTGTGGCTTGCCCCCCCCCCCCCATCACAGGCCGCCACGCAACTCTTGCACGCAGAGTTCCCGCCGGCTGCGAGCAGGTGTGGACGGCGTCGGCAGGACTCGTTTTTTTTTCACGGCCACTCGGCCCATCCGGGCTGGAGAATCGGCAGGCTGGCCGCATAGAGCGGCCCGCAACCAACGCCGCGCCAATCACGCTGGTGCCGATTCTCCGCTCTGAGGAGAATCACGTGCCAGAGTCGGGGCGGCGTGGCCCGGTCGCGGGGATTCTCTTGCCCGGCCAAGGGCTGGGAGAATCCCGCCCAAGGTGTTTACCAAAACAGCTCTGAGTCTTACAGACTCGAAATATTAACTCTGTTTTGCTCTCCACAGATACTGCCATGTTACTGACAGCCTGACGTTGGAAGAAGTCGTTTAGGTTCAAGCTTGGTTTATTGTGAGACACTTCTGTACAGCTATTGACCGACAATAAACTCTCTCACCTCAGAGTGTTCCACATGTCTGTATTTATAGGATAACTGTAATAATTCTCACAAGACCCCCCAGTTGATCTCCCAGTGGGCCTTGTAGTGGGTTCACCCACTAGTAGGTGGAGGCTCATCAGCTGGGGCTCATAGAATTTGATGCATAAAAACAGCCTGGACTGTGTCCAGCCAGAATGGTCGACCTATTTGAGATCTTGGAGCTGTAAGCCATGTTGCAGCCGTAACCTTTGTTGGCAAATTAAACCTTTGTTGGATTTAACTTCTTCGGCCTCCTGAGCTTCTATAATAATCAATGTCACATGCTTAACTAGTCCCCTAACAAGGTAATTTCCATACACATTCCACACAATAGTACATTGATAGATTCCTCTTGTGGTTGGAAGCTGTGTTTCTATGTATGCTCCTGCTTTTTTGCTGCTAGACTACCTGAAGACCTGTTTTCTGTTTGCTGCTGCTACCCCTTCTGTTTCTTTGACCTGGGGTGAGGCAAGGCTATGACGGGGAATTGACTGGCCTACTACGCGACTGAAGAGGAATGAAGGCTTCTTTTCTCACCCCCCCTGCTATGCTCTATGTTAGTGTGGCTTCAAATGATGATGGTTCCTGCCTTGAGTGTCTGCTGCTGAGGCTGCCAGAGGAAGAGAGAGAGGGGGAGTGCCTTGAGTGCTACTGCAACTACCTGGGATTCTGTGCCTGCTTGCTGCTACCCCTTCTGCTTCTTTGCCCTGGAGTGTGGCGGGAATGGACTTGGCTGGCTTCTTACCGTGCTGAAGACATAGGAGGGCCTGTGCTTGCAGCTTGTTGCTATCTTCAAAGGAATATTTTGTTTATTAATTTTTGACCATTTATTGACTCATGCCTTTGTGGGCTAATGGGGATTTTAAGCGTTGGTGGCTATGTGCTGCTCCTGATTTGGGGGCTGTGCAAATTATTGGGGTTTATTCTTTCTTTTTGTACTGTTGCTTGTTTCTGTTTAAACGGTGAGGAATTGTACTTTTGACATTTTGCTGTTGCTGTTAATTGTTTGTTACCTAGCAGCTGTGTACTTCCCTGCTGCAGCCCCTCCTGCTTCTGTGACCTGGGATCTGATGAGCTGGAGAGGGGGCGGACGTGTTCTCTCTCTCTTTCTTCTGCTGTGCTCTGTGGCAGTGTGAGTTTTTCTGGTGGCCTGTGATATTCGTTTTTGAGTGCCTTTCCGCTGATGAGGGTCTGCTGCTGCGGCCGTGCGGGTAGGGGGGGCTGGTGGAATGGGAGAGTGTAAACTGGCTCGTATACTGGTGACTTTGTTATATTGTTGCTTGTTTCTTGTTTAATGTCTGAGGACCGTGTGCTTGTCTGCTTCAGCCCCTCTTACTTCTTGTGGCCTGGGGTCTGGCGGGCAGCTGCCAGTGCTGGAGAGGGGGAGGAGATGTTCTCTCTCTTCTGCCGTACTCCGAGTCGGTGTGAGTTTTTCCAGTGGACTGTGCTGCTCGTTCTTGGGTGCCTTTCCACTGATGTGGAAAGGCTGCTGGGGTGAGGGGTGTGGGGGGCGGAGTGATACGTTGGCTCGGATGCTTGTGGTTTCATTATAGTTTTCATTGTTTATGTTAATGGTGATACCTTCATTGTATTGTTGCCTGTTTTGTGTTTTATGTGTTTGCTGTGTATCTTGCTTTGTCTTTTTGTACGATAGAACTGTTATTAAACTAAAATATATCCCCTTTTTTCCTTGAGTTTTAAAAGAAAAAAAATGAAAGAAGATACTTTTAAACGAAACAAAAATAAATGATGCCACATTTCCACATCAATGACGCATGTAATTCCTTTACCAAATATACATGAACCATTATAAAAGAAACAGAAATTATAATATCAGGCACCCGCCTATTACATTAGAACAGGCACTTTTTATAAAACATTGCAAAAGCTGGTGACTTGTGTCAACCCAGGTTTCCCTTCACTCTTTCTTTTATGCTGGCTTGGTCTAATCATAGCCTTTTCTCAGTTACATTCTTTGTTGAATGAATATTGTCAACATAACATTCCATCATTAAACTTTTTCCACATTGCCCCTTATGTAAACGTTCTGACAATATATTGGATAAGCAAATCCCCATATCCGATGATACTATCAAAGCCAATGTTTCCGCACCTGATGTGTTTTTTACAACCCTATTTTCTTGGCCTTTCAAGCCAATCAACCACACTTCATATTTTTTCCCACAAAGAATATGATAAACCCTGCTGTGCCAGAGTACCATCTGGTAGCTGGCATGTGAGGCATCACTAAAAATGACCAACTTCACGTCGTCTAGCTCAGCCAAGATTGGTAACTTAAACACACATCTTTCAGAATCTAACTTGTGTTTTATTTGCTTTCAGAATTTCCTCAGCTAAAGCATATTTCATCATAGTACTTAGCTCTAACACATTATCGCTAACATCAGATCTGGTTTGAGCGGCTTCCCAGTTCAATTACCCAACCAAACTTCAGTTGTTTGGTATCTCCCAGTGAGTCAGAGAAGACACAGCCAGAGTGAGGCATGACGAAGAGTGAGTTTGGGAATTTGAAGCTAGGTGGGAATTGAATCGGTAAGACTATTCCTTTTTAAATTTCAGGAATTTAAATTAATCTAGAATTGTGCAGTGAACAATAACAAGGGGCTGCCCCACCCACTCACATAACTGGTTGGCCGTTAAGTGTCAGTCACCTTAAGCTATTTTGATCTACAAGCAGGTGGGGGGGGAGTCAACTCAGGCTAATTTAAAAAGAGCAACTTTAACTCACTCCCAGTGAGTTCTCCCAGTGAGCCAGAGAAGACACAGCTGCAGTGAGACACAGTGAAGAATAAGTTTGGGAATTTGAAGCTAGGTAGGAATTCGAAGCTGGGCTGGGAGGAGGTGCTTTTTAACCTTGGCAAGTGACTGGTAAGTAGTTTTTCTTTTCATTTGTCTATTTATTTATTTTTTCTTTCATTTTTTGGAATTGTAGTTGTATAAGTTAACCTAAGGTTTAAGACGTGGTAGGAGATCCCAGACCCATGTCATGCTTCTCGTGTGCGATGTGGGAGCTCAGGGACACATCCACTGTCCCTGGCTACTTCACGTGCAAGAAGTGTGTCCAATTGCAGCTCCTGTTAGACCACTTGACAGCTCTGGAGCTGTGGATGGACTCACTTTGGAGCATTCGCGATGCTGAGGACGTCGTGGATAGCATGTTTAGCGAGTTGGTCAAACCGCAGGTGAAAGTTACTGAGGGAGATAGAAAATGGTTGACCCAAAGACAGAGCAAGAGTAGGAAGGCAGTGCAGATGTCCCTTGTGGTCATCTCCCTACAAAACAGATATACCGCTTTGGATACTGTTGAGGGAGATGGCTCACCAGGGGAAAGCAGCTGCAGCCAGGTTCATGACACCGTGGCTGGCTCTGCTGTGCTGGAGGGCAGGAAGAAGAATGGCAGGGCTATGGTGATAGGGGACTCAAACAGGCGGTTCTGCGGATGCAATCGAGACTCCAAGATGGTATGTTGCCTCCCTGATGCAAGGGTCAAGGATGTCTCGGAGCAACTGCAGGGTATTCTGGGGGGGGGGGGTGAACCGCAGCTGTCGTGGTGCACATAGGCACCAACGATATAGGTAGAAAATGGGATGAAGTCCTACAAGCTGAATTCAGGGAGTTAGGAGTTAAACTAAAACGTAGGACCTCAAATGTAGTAATCTCAGGATTGCTACCAGTGCCATGAGCCAGTCAGAGTAGGAATGTCGGGATAGATAGGATGCATGCATGGCTTGAGAGATGGTGCAAGAGGGAGGAATTCAAATTCATGGGGCATTGGAACCGGTTCTGGGGAAGGTGGGACCAGTACAAACCAGATGGTCTGCACCGAGGCAGGACTGGGACCGATGTCCTGGGGGGGGGGGGGGGTGTTTGCTAGAGCTGTTGTGGAGGGTTTAAACTAACGTGGCAGGGAGATGGGATCCGATGTAGGAAGTCGGAGAGAAGTAAAACGGGGCCAGAAACAAAAAGCAGTAAGGGGGGAAAGTGTAAGGCAGAGAAGCCATAGTCAAAAATCAAAAAGGGCCACAGTACAGGGTACAGACTGAGGAGAGTGTGAAAAGGGAGATGGCCAATGCAGGATTGAGGGTGTTATACCTAAATGCGGGCAGTATACGGAACAAGGTAAATGAGCTTGTTGCGCTCATTGAAATTGGCCGGTACGATGTTGTGGGCATCACAGAGACGTGGCTGCAAGGGGATGAGGGCTGGGATCTAAATATCCAAGGATATATGTCCTATCGAAAGGACAGGCAGATGGACAAAGGGGGCGGGGTTGCATTGTTAGTGAGGAATGAAGTTAAATCGATAGCAAGGAGCGATATAGGATCAGACGGCATAGAATCTCCTGTGGGTAGAGTTGAGGAATCGCAAAGGTAAAAAGACCCAGATGGGAGTTACGTACAGGCCCCCTAACAGTCATCAGGATGTGGGGCAGAAAATAAATCAGGAGATAGAAAAGGCATGTAAAAAAGGCAATATTATAATAATCATGGGGAACGTCAAAGCAGGTAGCTATAATCAATGTGTTTTTACTGGAATAGTTATTTAAAATGACAGTAGAGAGAGATAGGCCAAAACACGTATTTTCTCTGTCTGCAGTCTACAGCAGTCAAAACAAAAGAAAAACTAAAAACCTCACGCAGCCACAGCTCAGCTCCACCCACAAAATGACTGAGGCCATGTGATAAGACAAAACCCTTTATTAAAGGGACTCTCCCATGACAGCATTGCCAGCCTGGCACCCTGGTAGTGCCACCTGGGCTCCATGGTAGTGCCATCCAGTGCCAGCCTGGCACAGCCAGGGTTCCTGGGTGGCAATGCCAGGCTGGAAGGAGCACTGCCAGGATACCAGGCTGGCAGTGCCAAGGTGCCCAGGTGTAGTTTCTAACGGGCTGGAGTCAGGCCCATGGGTGCCTTGCCTATATGAGGTGGGGTGCAGGGCAATTGAGGGCCCCCCACAGGTGAACTGGGACATTGGACGGGTCCAGGGATCATGTCAGAGGGTCTCAAGATTTGGGTGGCAAGTGGAGCTCCTCAGTGCAGGAAATGCGACTGAGTGCGACCTCAGAGGGGCCTTCCCCACTGAGGCCCGGAAAAGAAGCAGAGTGCCATGAGGTGGCGGCATCGTTCGTGTCTCTGCAAGCACCGGGACAGACCCCGCTAATCCGGCCCAGAACGGATTCTGTTTTTATTTTTGTTCCATCGCGCCCCATATCTCCTTGCCGACATTGTATCACCGATGGCCTTATGAGGTGCCATCAGGTTCGTTGAATCTTCTCTGAAACAGCAGCTTGCATGAAAACCATTCAGATGAGCAGAAAAAGTCGAATGAATGCTATTCCCTCTAAAGCAGTGGGAGCAACTGATAGCACAGAAGACTACTTTGGATTTGTTCCGTACATCAACTGGTATGGACTGTACTAGCCCCCCTCCACCCCCCCCCCCCCCTATTTGCATGAATGACACATACCAATGATGTCTGCAATTTGCAATCCGTTGGATCAGTCAATATTTTATGCAACATGTTGTTTCTTACACCATGGCTTATTTTGTTTATTTAAGACCATTGCTAAGTGTCTCTCAGCTGCAGTATGCATAACTACAATGATTACATTTTTGTACCTCTCTTGAAATTCCCGATTTGCAAATTCCCAACCATTATCTGTCAAGAACGTCACTGATATCCCTAATCCTGTTCCTACCCATTTTTCCATGACCTTAACAGCAGTCTTTTTGTCTTTATTGTGTATCACAGTGGATAGGCTAAATCTGGTAGCCATATCTATGTAGTGTAGTATAAAAATACCCCTATCTTTGCCCAAACTTTCAAGTCCATTGCCACTGTGTTGTTAAAGTTCCTGGCTAATGGCAAGGAAGTGGTGGTGTCTTGCAATATTTAATGCAACTTTTGCATTGATTTGTTCAATCAGGTCATCATATCATTCATCAAGTACACCTGCATGTTGAAGTAGAGCCTTCAGTTTCTCTGACATGGATGTGTAACTGTCTGTGCAATATCCAAATTATCATCTTTTTAATCAACCAAATTCTTATTCTCAGTGGTTAACAAAATTTCTGAATAAAGAACAAAGAAAATTACAGCACAGGAACAGGCCCTTCGGCCCTCCCAGCCTGCGTCGATCCAGATCCTTTATCTAAACCTGTCGCCTATTTTCCAAAGATCTACTTCCCTCTGTTTCCCACCCGTTCATATATCTGTCTAGATGCATCTTGAATGATGCTATTGTGCCCACCTTTACCACCTCCACTGGCAAAGCATTACAGGCACCCACCACCCTCTGCGAAAAAACTTTCCACGCACATCTCCCTTAAACTTTCCCCCTCTCACCTTGAAATCGTGACCCCTTGTAATTGACACACCCACTCTTGGAAAAAGCTTGTTGCTATCCACCCTGTCCATACCTCTCATAATTTTGTAGACCTCAATCAGGTCCCCCCTCAACCTCCGTCTTTCCAACGAAAACAATCCTAATCTACTCAACCTTTCTTCATAGCTAGCACCCTCCATACCAGGCAACACCCTGGTGAACCTCCTCTGCACCCTCTCTAAAGCATCCACATCCTTCTGGTAATGTGGCGACCAGAACTGCACGCAGTATTCCAAATGTGGCCTAACCAAAGTCCTGTACAACTGTAACATGACCTGCCGACTCTTGTACTCTATACCCCGTCCGATGAAGGCAAGCATGCTGTATGCCTTCTTGACCACTCTATCGACCTGCGTTGCCACCTTCAGGGTACAATGGACCTGAACTCCCAGATCACTCTGTACATCAATTTTCCCCAGGACTCTTCCATTGACCGTACAGTCCGCTCTTGAATTAGATCTTCCAAAATGCATCACCTCGCACTTGCCATTTCTCTGCCCAACTCTCCAATCTATCTATATTATGCTGTATTCTCTGACAGTCCTCCTCGCTATCTGCAACTCCACCAATCTTAGTATCATCTGCCAACTTGCTAATCAGACCACCTATACATTCGTCCAGATCAGTTATGTATATCACAAACAACAGTGG
The DNA here is from genome assembly GCF_047496885.1 of Scyliorhinus torazame. Taxonomy (NCBI): domain Eukaryota; kingdom Metazoa; phylum Chordata; class Chondrichthyes; order Carcharhiniformes; family Scyliorhinidae; genus Scyliorhinus; species Scyliorhinus torazame. The sequence goes on along the minus strand of NC_092721.1, from coordinate 66,114,907 downwards.
CCCGAGCACGGATCCCTGTGGAACACCACTAGTCACCTTACTCCATTTTGAGACACTCCCTTCCACCACTACTCTCGGTCTCCTATTGCCCAGCCAGTTCTTTATCCATCTAGCTAGTACACGCTGAACCCCATACAACTTCACTTTTTTCATCAACCTGCCATGGGAAACTTTATCAAACGCCTTACTGAAGTCCATGTATATGACATCTACAGCCCTTCCCTCATCAATTAACGTTGTCACTTCCTCAAAGAATTCTATTAGGTTTGTAAGGCATGACCTTCCCTGCACAAAACCATGCTGCCTATCACTGATAAGTCTATTTTCTTCCAAATGTGAATAGATCCTATCCCTCAGTATTTTCTCCAACAGTTTGCCTACCACTGACGTCAAGCTCACAGGTCTATAATGCCCTGGATTATCCCTGCTCCCTTCTTAAACAAAGGGACAACATTAGCAATTCTCCAGTCCTCCGGGACCTCACTTGTGCTCAAGGATGCTGCAAAGATATCTGTTAAGGCCCCAGCTATTTCGTCCCTCGCTTCCCTCAGTAACCTCGGATAGATCCCATCCGGACCTGGGGAATTGTTCACCTTAATGCCTTTTAGAATACCCAAAACTTCCCCCTTCCTTATGCCGACTTGACCTAGAGTATTTAAACATCCATCCCTAACCTCAACATCCATCATGTCCCTCTCCTTGGTGAATACCGATGCAAAGTACTCATTAAGAATCTCACCCATTTCCTCTGACTCCACGCATAAATTCCCTCTTTTGTCTTTGAGTGGGCCAATCCTTTCTCCAGTTACCCTCTTGCTTCTTATATACGAATAAAAGGCTTTGGGATTTTCCTTAACCCTGTTAGCCAAAGATACTTCATGACTCCTTTCAGCCCTCTTTATTGCGCGTTTGAGATTTGTCCTTCTTTCTCGATATTCCTCCAAAGCTTCATCAGTTTTAAGTCGCCTAGATCTTATGTATGCTTCCTTTTTCATCTTAGCTAGTCTCACAATTCCACCTGTCATCCATGGTTCCCTAATCTTGCCATTTCTATCCCTCATTTTCACAGGGACATGTCTGTCCTGCACTCTAATCAACCTTTCCTTACAAGACTCCCACATTTCAAATGTGGATTTACCCTTAAACAGCTGCTCCCAACCCACATTCCCTAGCTCCTGCCAAATTTTGTTATACTTGGCCTTTCCCCAATTTAGCACTCTTCCTTTCGGACCACTCTCGTCTTTGTCCATGAGTATTCTAAAACTTACGGAATTGTGATCGCTGTTCCCAAAGTAATCACCGACTGAAACTTCAACCACCTGGCTGGGATCATTCCCCAATACCAGGTCCAGTATGGCCCCTTCCCGAGTTGGACTATTTACATACTGCTCTAAAAAACTCTCCTGGATGCTCCTTACAAATTCTGCTCCATCTACGCCTCCAACACTACATGAGTCCCATTCAATGTTGGGGAAGTTAAAATCTCCCATCACGACCCCCCCCTATTGCTCCTACATTTTTCCATAATCTGTCGACATATTTGTATCTCTACTTCACGCTCGCTTTTGGGAGGCCTGTAGTAAAGTCCCAACAATGTTACTGCACCCTTCCTATTTCTTAGCTCTACCCATATTGCCTCAGTGCTCGAATCCTCCATCGTGCCCTTCTTAATATCAGCTGTGATATCATCTCTGACCAGTCATTCAACTCCTCCACCCCTTTTACCTCCCTCTCTATCCCTCCTGAAGCATCTATATCCTGGGATATTTAGTTGCCAGTCTTGCCCTTCCCTCAGCCAAGTCTCAGCAATACCAATAACATCATATTCCCAGGAACTAATCCAAGCCCTAAATTCATCTGCTTTACCTGCTACACTTCTCACATGAAAACAAATGTACCTCAGACCACCTGTCCCTTTGCGTTCATCATCTCTTCCCTGTCTACTCTTCCCCTTCGTCACATTGAGTTTATTATCTAGTACCTTATTGGCTTTAGTTGCTACCTCTTTACTGACCTCTAACTTCCTAATCTGGTTCCCATCCCCCTGCCACATTAGTTTAAAACCTCCCCAACAGTGTTAGCAAAAGCAACCCCTAGGACATTGGTTCCAGTCCTGCCCAGGTGTAGACCATCCGATTTGTAATGGTCCCACCGCCCCCAGAACCAGTTCCAATGTCCCACAAATCTGAACCTCCTCCCTCCTGCACCATCTCTCAAGCCACGTATTCATTCTGACTATTCTTAAATTTATACTCTGACTGTCTCGTGGCACTATTAGCAATCCTGAGATTACTACCTTTGAGGTCCTACTTTATAACTTATCTCCGAACTCTCTAAATTCTGATTATAGGATCTCATTCCGTTTTTTACCAATATCGTTGGTGCCTATATGCACCACGACAAATAGCTGTTCACCCTCGCCCTTCAGTATGTCCTGCAGCCGATCTGAGACATCCCTGACCCGTGCACCCGGGAGGCAACATACCATTCGGGAGTCTCGTTTTCAACTACAGAAACACCTGTCTACTCCCCTTACGATTGAATCCCCGATGACTATAGCCTTGACAGTCTTTTTCCCGCCCTTCTGTGTAGCAGAGCCAGCCACGGTGCCATGAGCCTGGCTACTACTGCCGTCCCCTGGTGAGTCATCTCCCCCAACAGTATCCAAAACGGTATACCTGTTTTGGAGGGAGATGACCGCAGGGGACACCTGCACTGCCTTCCTGCTCTATCTCTGCCTTTTGGTCACCCATTCCCTGTCTCCCTCACCAATCCTAATCTGCGGTGTGACCAACTCACTGAACGTGCTATCCACGACCTCTTCAGCATCGCGGGTGCTCCAAAGTGAGTCCATCCGCAGCTCCAGAGCCGTCATGCAGTCTAACAGGTGCTGCAGCTGGACACACTTACCGCACATGAAGGAGTCAGGGGCATCGGCCACGTCCCTGAACTCCCACATTGAGCACGAGGAGCATAACACGGGTCTAGGATCTCCTGCCATTCTTACACTTTACCTTAACTGATTACAAATATAATATCAAATAATGAATAAGTGAAAGGAATAAGGAATTTACTTACCAATCACAATACTTACCAACACACGAAGAGTTAAATTTCTCTCAGCTCCTGCTAATTGGAGCACTTTCCTTACCAGCCAATCAGGTCACTACTTTGCTGTGATGTCACTCTTCAAGGTAAGTTTTTAAAGAGGTAAACTTACCTTCCCGACAGACCCCTGGCCACTGCTCCCACCGCAAATCTGAAGGCCGCTTCTCCGGCAGCTGTGACCCCGCCGCTCTCCTCGCGCTCTTTTATCCTGTGTCCCCACCGCTCTCCTCGCGCTCTTTTACCCTGTGTCTCCGCCGCTCTTCTCGCGCTCTTTTATCCTGTGTCCCCGCCGCTCTCCTCGCGCTCTTTAATCCTGTGTCCCTGCCGCTCTCCTCGCGCTCTTTTATCCTGTGTCCCCGCCGCTCTCCTCGCGCTCTTTTATCCTGTATCTCCACTGCTCTCCTCGCGCTCTTTCACTGTGTCTCCGCCGCTCTCCTTGCACTCTTTCACTGTGTCTCCGCCGCTCTCCTTGCTCTCTTTCACTGTATCTCCGCCACTCTCCTCGCACTCTTTCACTGTGTCTCCGCCATTCTCCTCACGCTCTTTCACTGTGTCTCCGCCACTCTCCTTGCACTCTTTCACTGTGTCTCCGCCGCTCTCCTCGCGCTCTTTCACTGTGTCCCTGCCGCTCTCCTCACGCTCTTTTATCCGGTGTCCCCGCCGCTCTCCTCGCGCTCTTTCACTGTGTCTCCGCCGCTCTCCTCGCGCTCTTTCACTGTGTCTCCGCCGCTCTCCTTGCGCTCTTTCACTGTATCTCCGCCACTCTCCTCGCACTCTTTCACTGTGTCTCCGCCACTCTCCTCACGCTCTTTCACTGTGTCTCTGCCACTCTCCTTGCACTCTTTCACTGTGTCTCCGCCACTCTCCTCACGCTCTTTCACTGTGTCTCCGCCACTCTCCTTGCACTCTTTCACTGTGTCTCCGCCGCTCTCCTCGCGCTCTTTCATTGTGTCTCCGCCGCTCTCCTCGCGCTCTTTCACTGTGTCTCCGCCGCTCCCCTCGCACTCTTTCACTGTGTCTCCGCCGCTCTCCTTGCGCTCTTTCACTGTATCTCCGCCACTCTCCTCGCACTCTTTCACTGTGTCTCCGCCGCTCTCCTCGCGCTCTTTCACTGTGTCTCCGCCGCTCTCTTCGCGCTCTTTCACTGTGTCTCCGCCGCTCCCCTCGCACTCTTTCACTGTGTCTCCGCCGCTCTACTCGCGTTCTTTCATTGTGTTTCCACCGCTCTCCTCATGCTCTTTCACTGTGTCTCCACCGCTCTCCTCGCGCTCTTTCACTGTGTCTTCACCGCTCTCCTCGCGCTCTTTCACTGTGTCTCCACCGCTCTCCTCGCGCTCTTTCACTGTTTCTCCGCCGCTCTCCTCGCGCTCTTTCACTGTGTCTCCACCGCTCTCCTCACGCTCTTTCACTGTTTCTCCGCCGCTCTCCTTGCGCTCTTTCACTGTGTCTCCGCCGCTCTCTTTCATTGTGTCCCTGCCATTCTCCTTGCGCTCTTTCACTGTGTCTCCGCCGCACTCCTCGCGCTCTTTCATTGTGTCCCCGCCGCTCTCCTCGCGCTCTTTCACTGTGTCTCCGCCGCTCTCCTCGCGCTCTTTAACTGTGAAAGAATCTTCTGATGAGAAATATCTGACTTCCTTACTGACAAGCAATAATGGCCAGACAGAGTAAAATGCAGATCCACATGTTATCCAAACACTTAGGGCGTGATGTCCAGCCACGGTGTGCCCGAATGGGAGTGCGACGCAGCTGGTCGATGCTGGGAAAAGCCTCGCACAGGCTTCCTGGGAGCCAATATGCCTCGTGAGATCTACCCAGATCTCTCAAGGCATTGCGATCTGGATCCTGCTCACAATGGGTGTGACCAAGTCACACAAGACTAAATAGATTTTAAACCTGCTAAGGCGTGATTACTCGGGATCTAACGGCCTCCCGGCATCTACCAACCTCCCCAGGAAGTTCCCAGCCGGGGGCAGTTCAGTACGTGTACCAGGCAGAATGACACCCAGGGGGTCTACTGAGCTGTCAGGTGCCCCTGGGTCTTCAGGGACAGTGCACGGTGGCCCTCTGGCATTCCCCCTGGTGTGCGGGCACATTGGCACTAGCATCCTGGCACCTTGGCACTGCCAATCATGCACTGCTAAGGTGCCCAGGTGAGACTGCAAAACTGGAAGGAGAACTGCTAGATGCCAGGGTGGCAGTGTCAGGGTGTCACTGCCAAGGCCCTGAGGGGGTCCATGCATATGAAAGGAGGGTGGGGGGGGAATGAAGGGTTGGGGGTAGCAGGGAAGGTATGAAGGGACTTCTGGAAAGTTGGGGGAGGGCTGAAGGGTGGGCGTCCTGTCATCTCTTCTCGTATTTATCAGAATTCATGATATATTCTGCCATGGACGATCCTCTGATTTCCTAAACCAACCAAAGGTTGCTCAGGCTTCATATGCTTCCAATAACTCAGCCTTTCTGTAAAACTTATCCAAAAATTGTAATAGAAGGTCCAATTCCTCTTCTTGATCAAGATCATCCACTTTCCACTTTGAAAATACCTTACTCCTTATTTCACTTTTGGTGTTTAATGACAATGCTAATGCCATACCTTGTTTCTTTTGGGGGCTATGGAGGTAATCTGGGTCCACATTTCAACTTTAGCTTTCCATTTTTGATATGGCTCAATGTTAGTTGCAATTTTACATCGTCCTGGCACCATTTCCGTAACTTAAATTGTCAACAACAGTACACTTGGTTTCCTCAGAGGATTGAGACAAAAAGCTTCATGTGCAGCAGTCAATCACCAAGATTGACATTCATCCTCTGCCACCATTGTTACTCACAACCAGCGGTTACGGTGGAAGAATCAACCTAGTATGGTCTTTTAGGTTTAAGCTTGGTTTATTGTGAGACACTTCTTTGCAGTTACTGATCCACAATATGCTCTCAACCCAAAGTGTTCCAGCTGCCTGTATTTATAAGATAATCAATGTCATGTTGAACTGGAAATCTGCTCAAAAAGGTAATTGGCATACAAAGTGATTCATAGTACATTGACAGCTTCTTCTGCTTTTATCTTAAAGGAATACTGAGTAGTGAGCCATGACCATGTTACCCCATCTGCGCAGGTTCAGGTTGAACTCTGAAATTACTATCTAAGAAGGAAGATGCAAGCTCGCCTACCTAGAGCCATGGTGATCTGATTCAAATATTATAAAGATTACCCCCCTCTCTATAGCAAGAGACCGTCATGTTACACAGCCCACCATCATAAAAATAGCAGTCGGCATGTACATAATGAGTTGAGGTTGTGTTTCTGGATGTTTAAATTCTAATTCTCCCCGACTCTCTCCTGCCTATTGTGGCAGCCATTGAGTCCATTGATCAGTCTGTTCTGCAAACCATTTGCTAACCATTATAATTCCATCCCTCTCCCTTATCACTCTCTGAGACTTAAGTAAACTATTTGCAAATGACCCTGGCATCCTCTTTAACTCCTAGATGATCTCCCAAACATATCTTCTCCATTAACAAGACTATCTGCTTCGACTTCCATAATAACCTGTCTCTGGTTGTGCCTCCGGCTGTTGTTAAAACACTTATCCATGCTTTTGCTACCCCTAGACCTGAAAAATCTTTTTTTTTAATTGAGTTTTCATATTTTATATCCAACAAGTTATAAATTGTACATTATCAGAAAATAAACGTCCAAAAATCAACAGGTATATTTACAAGCAAGCATCTTCATAACAACATGTGGTCGTGACCCACTTTAACTGACATACATACTTTACATTCCCCAGTGTGGCCGAGACACATATTTACAGGCATTTATATAAAATTTGGTTGTGCTTTAGCTTGCCATCGGCAGGGTCCCTTGCGGCATTGACCCTTGTATTCATACCTCGCATTTCTTTTTGCTTGCCTTCCCCTACACTGCCCACCCCCCCCCCCCCCCCCCCACTCCCCCTCCCCTCTCTCCTCCCTGCTGACTTCCCAATTTCATAGAATTTACAATAAATAAGGAGGCCATTTGGCCCATTGAGGCTGCACCGGCCCTTGGAAAGAGCATCCCACTTAAGCCCACACCTCCACCCTATCCCCATAAACCAGTAACCCTACCTAACCTAAGGGCAATTTAACATGGCCAATCCACCTAACCTGGACTTCTTTGGACTGCGGGAGAAAACCAGAGCACCCGGAGGAAACCCGCGCACACACGGGGAAAATGTGCAGACTCCCCACAGGCAGTGACCCAAGCCAGGAATTGAACCTGGGACCCTGGAGCTGTGAAGCAACTGTGCTAACCATGATGCTTCCGTGCTGCTCTGTAATCTTAAGGTTATGAGCGTTAGAACCCAGCTTTGTTGGGGACAAAAAAATATTTATTGGCCTTATATAGTATTGCCCCCCAAAAAACAAAACAGGCAGAATATAAATCTGGAAATTAGAGATGAATGTAATAAGTGTAATGTAATAACCATGAGGAACATTTATCGTTGTATATTTTGTGCAAATTTGAAGTAATTGCATTGAAGATAAATTCAAGGAATGTATACAAGATGGTTTTCTAGATAGTAGGAAATAGGGGGCGAGATTCTCCACTCCCGCGCCGGTTGGGAGAATCGCCTGGGCCGCCAAAATTTCCCAGGATGCCGGTCCGACGCCCTCCCGCGATTCTCCCAAGCGTCAGGAACTGCCCCGTCGAGTTCCGCGGGCCGTAGGCCGGAGAATCGCCGGAGACACCCAAATTGGCACCCCCGCTATTCTCAGGCCCGGGTGGGCCAAGCGGCCAGGCCAAAATGGCGGGTTCCCCCCGGCGCCGTCCACACCTGGTTGCTGCCGTCGGGAACAGCGCGGAAACGCTGGGGGGGGGGCGGCCTGTGGGGGGAGGGAGGGGATCCTGCACCGGGTGGTACCTCATATGTGGCATGGCCCGCGAACGGTGCCCACCGATCGTCGGGCCATCCTCTCTGAAGGAGGACCTCCTTCCTTCCGCGGCCCCGCAAGATCCGTCCGCCATCTTCTTGCGGGGCGGACTCAGAGAGGACGGCAACCACGCATGCGCGGGTTGGCGCCGACCAACCCACGCATGCGCGGGTGACACCAGTTATGCGGTGCCAGCCACGTCATCTATGGGGCGCCGCCTTTACGCGGCGACAAGGCCTGGCACGTGTAGATGACGCGGCCCCGATCCTAGCCCATTGTCGGAGCCTGAATCGGTCGGGAAAGGGGCCGTTTCGCGCCGTTGAGGTTCACGACAGCGTGGGCGCTTCGACGCGGGAGTGGAGAATCCCGCCCAGGTTATTTTAGATCCAGAACTCTGCAGTGAGAAGTGGTTAATTAACAGCCTTGAAGAAAGGGAATCTCTAGGGGAAAATGATCTTGATATAATTTTATATTGAGTTTGAGAGTGATTTAATTAAACTGAATACTAAGGTCTTAAATCTGATCAAAGCAAACTACATGGGCATGAGGGGAAAGTTAGCTAAAGTAGATTGGAAAATGGGATTAAAAGATATGGGGCAGGATTCTCCGACCCCGCGCCGGGTCGGAAAATCGCTGCCAGGCTGCGCCAATCGCGTCATGCCGCCCCGACGCCGGGACGCGATTCTCTGCAGAGCGGAGAATCGGCGTCACTGGGGCCGGCATGGTCGGCGCGGCGCTGATCGGGGGCCCCGCGATTCTCCGGCCCGGATGGCCGTAAAAAAAAAACTAGTCCCGCTGGTGCCGTTCTAACCTGCTCTGAGCCGGTGGGACCTCAGCTTTGAAGGGTACGGGGGCGGCCTGTGCCGGGGGGGGGGCCTCCAATGTGGCCTGGCCTGCGATGGGAACCCACCGATTGGGCGGGCCAGCCTCGCTGTCCCCCGGCCTCCTTTACTCCGCTCCGGCCCCTGTACTCATGTGCCATGTTGGGTTGGGGCCGACGCGGATAAGGATACACCACGCATGCGCGGAAAAATCGCCAGTGGGACTGCACATGCGCGGGTTTGCGCCGGACCCACTGCACATGCGCGCATCCCCCGCGCCCATTCCACGGCCGTGGACCGCTCCAGCGCCTTGCTGGCCCCCTGGAGAATCCCGCCAGTGGTAGCAGATAAGCAATGGAAAAGATAAATTCATAACTTGCCCTCAATATACATACCCTCAAGCAATAACACAAGAGGTATAAAAGTGGAATTAGATTGAAGAAGTAGAGAAGCTGTGAAATTGGAGGATTTTAAAATTCGGCAAATGATGATAAAGAAATTGATAAAGAAAGAGAAAAAAAGAAACAACATTAATAGGACTAGTAAAAGACATCTTGCAATGACTTCAATGGGTATGTAAAATGGAAGAAATTCTCAAAAGAATATGTGAGTACTTTAGGGGCAGAAAGAGGAAACACTATAATGGGAATAAGGATATGGCAGATATATTCTTTTTGTTTTCATGGTAGAAGCCACAAAAGAACATTTTAGAAAGATTTCTTAAAAAAGCTTTCATCTTGCACTCATGGGGACAGAATCTCAAAAATTCACCTTATACTGCATAAGAAAAGCGTGCTGATTGGTTGGAAAGTGGTCTCTAATTGGTAGAGGTATTGCCACCGAGAATGCACCAGGGGACAGTTAACTGAAATGTTTTTTGTTTAAATTCAAACCAGCTAGTCGACTCTAATTGGTAAAGTCATTGCCATGGCAAATGAACCAGTGAATGGCTGTCAGCCAAACTTTGCTGTCGTTGAAAAAGGCACAATGCATGGGCATGTTCTTTCTGTCTGCAAAGGACTGGGCCTTATATGTGAATATATGTAGTTTCTAGCACATGAGCCCAAGTAATGAAACTTAAATTGTTAGTGTTATTATTAGCACAATCAGGATTGTTCAGCAAGTTTTGTCCAATTACCGAATCACATCTAATGTTAGACACTATGTTTTGAGTTTTGCTAGCGTGAGCTGGTTGAACACGGTTAGTACTTTGTCCATTGTGAATAGCCAAAGGAATATGTTGTTTAATATGATCCATCGGTCATTATGGCATATGGCCTACATACCTTGTATCACACTGGCACTGAAATTCATGTACCATGTTACTTATTTGTGTGATAGGCAGAAGATCTTTTTGGTTTGACGGCAGCGTCCTGTTAGTGAAGAATACTACTCCTGTTTCTACTGCAGACTGGCACCGTGAGATGGTTAGCTTCATCTGCTGTTCAAATGTTTCAGACATTTTACCCTTCCAGGATAAACTGAAGTAGACTGGACAAATTTCAAGACAAAAAGTGGCAACCTTCATTCCATTCATGAGTTTGCGTGATATACAGTGGGAACACTTATATAATGTGTGTTGCCATCATCCAGTCGAAGAGTTTTGATGTGCCCTATTCCACCATTAAGCTTGCATAATGAGCTTAGGCACTATTTACGAGGTTGTCAACAAGGCAAATCATGATGCATGGAACTGTAGGAATCCCAATGCGTAGATTGATCAGTGAAGATGGGTTTGCAATATTGTCAGAACCAGCACGGGACTTACGGGGCAGCAACAATTTGAATCTCTATTACACCTGCCGAATATGAGCTCCCCGTTAAGAGGGCAGGGAACTCTAAGCCATGTGTAATAATCTCTTGTATAAAGTCGGGCAGTTGTGGCACCAACGGGAAGAGACCAGGCAGGGATCTTCCATGTTGTGCAAATAATAGTGAATTGTAATAAAATGTTGTTTCATTTAAACTACTCAGTGTGGACCACTTCATGGTACACAAAACTGGCGACAAGGGTTCAACTGGTCTGCTATCAATGCTGCTACGCTGTCGGATAGGTAACTTCCTTGACCCTGCTGGATAAAGGTTGGAAATTATTTTTGCTTGAATCATGCGTCCGTTAGATGTGTTTGATGCCTGTTTGGAAGATTGAACTTGGTATGCGGAAAGAATGCACTTAATTTTTCAGGCAAATAGTACCACAGAGAATAAACACCAGTCATTTTGCTAACTGCCTGCATGCATACCTTTGGTGTGATACGAATCCGCACATATCCGATGGCTCCTGACAGTCATATTTTTGAACAACTAGTGACACTGGTGGGGCAACATTTCAATCTAACATCGTCCGTAATTGTTCAGAGATATTGCTTTAATAGAGCAGAAAGGACCCCTGGTGAGTCCTTCGTCAGGATCTTTGTTGAGATTGCGGAAGGTAGCTGCATTCTGCGAATATAGCACCTCCCTGTCAGAAATGCTGTATGACCGTTTGGGCCGCAGCATCAATAATGTGGCTATCCAGAAAGACATTGATGTTGAACCGTCCTTACAGCTGCAGCAAGCAGTGCAGATTTCACAGTCCTACGGAAACACTGAGCGCGAGGTGCAGGAAATCCAGGTATGGAGGTTACCGATTTTGGGCGTGCGCCCTCCCTGCGGGCGACTCCTCCCTAGACCGGTACACTGCCCTGGACCGGGCGCCATGCAGGCCCAATCTGTTGGTCGAAACCAAGTCATCCCGACAGGATACCTCCCCAGGATGTGCAGAGGTGGAACCTGACCATTGTAGGAAATGTGGTCGTAGGTCCTAACGGAAGCGCAAACAGCGAGTCACGACAGAGTTCCAGGAACCCATGTAAAAGAAGGCATTCACCTCAGGCCCACACCTTCCACCTGGATATACTAGAGGAGGACAACTGCATGCAGCTACATTGTGTGGCGGCAGCTTGAGTGGCCCCCATAAAGGTCGCAGTGCAGGTGAACGGGCATCTATTGGATATGGAGCTTGCTAGTGGAGCTGGAGTTTCCGCTGTGGGACAGAAAACCTTTGACCACATAAAGCAGGGGTTACAGAAATTAGATCTAAGTGACACTGAGTCTCAATTGACCACTTATACTGGTGAACCGTTATACTGGCGAACCGTTGGAAATTGTGGGAACCACCATTACCCTGGTGGTTTCTGGACACCAGTCGGTGCACCTCCTACCAAATGTGGTTAAGGTACATGGCCTCAGCTTGTTAGGCTCCGATTGGTTGAGCCGCCTATGTCTAAATTGGCAGCACGCCTTCCAGATGGAATCCAGGGTCTGTGTGAAATTCTAGGGAAGTACCCTGCATTTTTCAGCCCAGATTGGGAAAAATAAAGGGAGCTGTAGCCAAACACTCTCTCAACCTAGATGCACAGCTGAGATAATTTACAGACCAGCCGGTCTCTTATGCATTGCTGGCTGAGGTAGAGGCCGATCTCAGTAGGATTAGGGGTCATCCAACCCGTGTGTTTCACAGATTAGGGAGCGGCAGTGGTTCCATTGCTGAAAACGGACAAGACAGCCCGGTTACGCAGGGATTATAAACTGATTGTGAATAAGGCTTCTCGTTTGGACTGCTACCTGATACCCTGCATAGAAGATCTTTACGCTAAATTGGCAGGTGGACTTTCATTCATTAAACTTTATGAGTCATGCATATTTACAGCTTGGGTTAGACTCAGAATTCTGAAAATACGTGATGATAAACACACATCCGGCTACCCTTCGGCATGTCATCGGCCTGTGCCATATTCCAAAGTGTGATGGAGAATATTCTGCGTGGATTACCGAGGGTAGTGGTATATTTAAATGACGCATTAGTCATTGGAGCAGTCAAGCAGGAACACCTAGACAACCTGGGGGAAGTGATTCGGTGTTTCTTGGAATCTGGCTTTTACCTGCCCAAAGGTTTTTCACACAAAAGTGGTGGTGTACCTGGGTTCGCGTATGGACCGCGAGGGCTTACACCCAGTTGCAGAAAAGGTGTGCGTCATACAACAGGCCCCCTCCCCTACGAACTCAACGGAATTTTGCTCGTTTTCAGGGCCAGTGAACTATTACAGCAAGTTCATTGTGAACCTTGTGACAATGCTGTCCCCCCCTTCATTTACGTTTAAAGAAAAAACAGGCATGTGTGGAGCAGGTCGCTGGAAGCGACATTCAGACAAATGAAATACCATCAATAAGTGTACAGCCGCCATTTCACCATCATCACGGATCACAAACCATGGCTCAGTCTTTTCAAGAAGGACCAGACGATGCCACCCATCGCTTCCATGCGGATCCAGCAGTGGGCTCTTTTGTTCGCTGGCCACGAGTATTTGTGTGAACATCGGCCGTGCATTCAGATTATAAACGGCAATGCATTGAGCCAACTGCCCTTGCTGACTAGCCCTCCATCTCCACCCCCGCGACACATGGCTGGGGGGGCTGGCCGAGGAAAGGGGATGGCTGATCGGCAAAGGGAGGGGCGAAGTTCCCCCCAACCAGGCTGATCTCCTGGAATATTAGAGGGTTAAACGGGCCAGTGAAGAGGGCGTGTGTGTTTGCGCATCTGCGGATTCTGAAAGCGGACATAGTCTTGTTGTAGGAGACGCACCTGAAAGTGGCAGACCAAGTTAGGTTAAGGCAGGGCTGGGTCAGTCAGGTCTTTCATTCCGGGCTGGATTCTTAGATGAGGGGGGTTGCGATCCTGATTAATAAAAGGGTACAATTTGAGGCAGAGAGCACCGTCGTGGAGGGGGGTGGCAGGTGCGTTATGGTGAGGGGTAAGCTCGAAGGGGTGAGAGTAGTCCTGGTCAGTGTGTATGCCCCTAATTGGGATGAAGTGGATTTTATTAGGACGATGCTAGGGAAGATCCCCTACTTGGACTCGCGTAAGTTGATCATGGGCGAGGACTTTAATACAGTCCTGGACCCGAGCCTAGACCTGCCATGCTGAAAAACGGGCAGGTTGCCAGTGATGGCAAAGGAACTGAGAGGGTTCATGGATTAAAGGGGGGGAGCAGATCCATGGAGATTTAGCCGGCCGACGGCGAAGGAGTCCTCGTACTACTCCCACGTCCACGAGGTGTATTCCCGAATTGACTACTTTGTTGTGAGGGAACTGCTGGCCGGAATGGTGGGGGCAGTATATTCGGCAATTGCCATATTGGACCATGCTCTGCACTGGCTAGACCTGCAGTTTTGCAAGGACAGCTTTCAGCGCCCACCATGGAGGCTGGAGATTGGACTACTCGCGGACGAGGCGGTGTGTGAGAGGCTGAGTAAGTGCTTGCAGAATTACCTGCAGGTAAACGATACTGGAGAAGTCTCGGCAGCAGTGCTCTGGGAGGCACTGAAGGCAGTGGTGAGAGGGGAGCTGATTTCAATCCGGGCGTACAGGGACAGAACAGATAGGACAGAGACGGACCAACTGATTAAGGAAATTCTACGGACGGACAGGAGTTACGCGTAATCCCCGAGGCCAGAGTTACTCAGGAAATGACAGAGGCTGCAGGCCGAACTTGGGGTGCTGACTACAGGCAAGGCTGTAGAGCAGCGTAGAAAGGTAAAAGGCACGATTTATGGGAATGGGGAGAAGGCCAGTAGAATGCTCACTGAGGAAGAGGGAAGTGGCCAGGGAAATAGGGAGGGTAGTGGATGGGGAAGGTAATCTAGTGAGTGATCCAGCAGGGCTGAACAAGGTCTTTAGGGACTTTTATAGGAATCTTTACATTTCGGAACCACCCGGGGGACCGGGGGGGATGAGGCGATTCCTGGATGGACTGACCTTCCCAAGAGTGAGGAGGGGTGTTGGTGGACAGACTGAGAGCCCTGGTCAGGATCGAAGAGGTATTGGGGGGCCTGAAGGTCATGCAGTCGGGTAAAGCCCTGGGGCTGAACAGGTATCCGGTGGAGTTTTACAAAACATTTGCCGGGATAATGGGGCCGGTGCTGGTCAGGGTCTTTAACGAGACAAGAGACAGAGGGAGTTTACCCCCAACGATGTCGCAGGCCACCATTTCGCTCATTCTGAAACGGGATAAGGACCCGGAGGCCTGTGGGTCTTACAGGCCGATCTCTTTGATCAACGTAAATGCCAAGTTACTGGCCAAGATTTTGGTGACCAGAATTGAGGACTGTGTCCCGGATGTAATTGTGGAGGATCAAACCGGGTTTGTAAAGGGGAGGCAGCTGGTGGCCAACATAAGAAGGCTGCTCAATGTGATTATGATGCCCCCGGAGAGTAGGGAGGTAGAGATAGTGGTAGCCATGGATGCTGAAAAGGCTTTTGACAGGGTCGAATGGGATTATCTGTGGGAGGTACTAGGACGGTTCGGGTTCATCGACTGGGTTAGGCTATTGTATCAGGCCCCGGAGGCGAGTGTAAGGACGAACAGGATGACACCGAACTATTTTAGACTGCACCGTGGGACAAGACGGGGCTGCCCTCTCTCCCCACTGTTGTTTGCGCTGGCCATAGAGCCGCTGGCAATTGCACTGAGAGCTTCTAGGGGCTGGAAAGGGCTGGTCCGGGGGGGAGTGGAACATAGAGTCTCGTTATACGCGGATGATCTGCTGTTATATGTATCGGACCCAAAGGTGGGGACAGACGGTATTATGGCAACCCTGAGGGAATTTGGCCGGTTCTCCGGATACAAACTGAACATAGCTAAGAGCGAGTTGTTTGTAATTCAGGCGAGGGGCAGGAGAGTAGGCTGAAGGGGTTGCCGTTTAGGCTGGTGGGGGAGAGTTTGCGATATTTGGGGATTCAGGTGCCACGGGACTGGCGTAGGTTGCATAACCTCAACCTGACCCGACTGGTGGAAAGAGTAAGGGAGGAGGTCCGGAGGTGGGATGCGCTCCCGCTGTCATTGGCGGGGAGGGTGCAGACTGTTAAGATGACAATTCTCCCGCGGTTCTTGTTTGTTTTTCCGTGTCTCCCCATCTTTATTCTGGGATTTGTATGGGGAGGAAAGTCCCCGTGGGTGAAGCGGGTGATGCTTGAAAGGAACAGAGGAGAAGGGGGGCTGGCGTTGCCGAACTTCAGCAACTATTACTGGGCGGCCAACATAGCAATGATAAGGAAATGGATGGTGGGTGCGGGGTCGGTTTGGGAGCGGATGGAGGCTGCTTCGTGCAGGGGCACTAGCTTAACAGCCCTGGTCACGGCGCCTCTGCTGCTTCCGCCGGCACGGTACTCCACCAGCCCGATAGTGGTGGCGGCCCTTCGGATCTGGGGCCATTGGAGGAAGCATGTAGGGGAGGTAAGAGCATCGGTGTGGACCCCAATCTGCGGCATCCACCGATTTTCCCCGGGGAACATGGACGGGGGGTATCGACTGTGGAGGAGGGCGAGGATTGTGAGGATGGGGGATCTGTTCCTGGAAGGGAGCTTTCCGAGCATGGAGGAGATGTTTGGGCTGGCGAGAGGGAACGACTTTGGATACTTGCAGGTGAGGGATTTGTACTCAGACTGGTGCCGTCCTTTCCACGTCTTTCCACGTCTCCCAACGAAGGGGAGGCAGGACAGGGTCTTTTCTAGGGGAGAGGTGGGAGAGGGGGGAGTTTCAGATGTCTACAAGGAACTAGTGGGAGCTGAGGATATGCAGACCGAGGACCTGAAGCTTAAGTGGGAGGAGGAACTCAGTGGGGGGGAGCTGGAGAATGGTATTTGGGCAGAAGCCCTGAGCAGAGTAAACACGACCGCAACATGCGCCAGGCTCAGCCTGGTCCAGTTTAAGGTTGTGCACCGGGTCCACATGATGGTGGCTCAGATGAGCAGATTCTTTGGGCTGGACGACAAGTGTGCTAGATGCGCCGGACAGTCGGCTGACCACGGACACATGTTCTGGTCGTGCCCTAAACTCAGGGGGTATTGGCAGGGATTCGCCGATGTCATGCCCCGGGTATTGAAAACTGGGGTGGTAATGAGCCCGGCCGTGGCAATCTTTGGGGTTTCGGAGGACCCAGGAGTCCAGGAAGAGAGAGAGGCCAACGTTCTGGCCTTTACTTCCCTGGTAGTCCGGCGACGAATAGTGTTAGCATGGAGGGACTCAAAGCCCCCCGAGTGCTGAGGTATGGCTATCGGACATGGCGAGCTTTCTTGGCCTAGAGAAAGTCAAGTTCGCCTTGAGAGGTTCGCTACTAGGGTTCGGCCGAAGGTGGCAGCCATTTATTGACTTCTTCGCAGAGGGGTAAGCGTCAGCAGGGGCGGGGCGGCAAGGATAGAGTAGAGTAGAACAGGGGGATATTGAGGCAGGTCCATGCGTGAACAGAGCCGTGGGTTGCACTATGTTTAATTTGTAATTTGTGTCTTAACTTCTTTTTTTGTGCAGTACAATGTCACTTTTTCTATATGCCTAAAATACCTCAATAAAAGCATTTGTTAAAATTTTTAAAAAAAATAATAATAAACGATCCCAAAGTGCTTCGGAAAGGCATTATAAAATAAAATATGACACAAAAACTTCATCCAGTGCTTATGCAGTTACATTGTGTACCATGTGTTGCCCTATTATGTATTTTCTTTTCATGTACTAAATGATCTGTTGAGCTGCTCGCAGAAAAATACTTTTCACTGTATCTCGGTACATGTGAAAATAAACAAATCCAATCCAAAAACACATGATGAGATATTATGAGAGATTACCAAAAACCGAGTGAAAGCTGTAAGTTTTAAGGACTGCCTTTAAGGAGGAAAGGAAGAGTGAGAGGTAGCCAGATGCGGGGAGACAATTCAAGGGCCGAGGGCTTAGCCAGCTAAAGGCAGAGCCATCGATCATGAATCAATTAAAATCGGGAATGCTCAAGAGGCCAGAATTAGAGGAGTGCATTTATCTCGGAGGGGCTGGAAGAGAAAAGAGGGATAGAAAGGAGTCACGTCACAGAAGAATTTAAATCTGGCCAGCTTCAAAGAGAAACCAGAGAAAAGAGGGATAGAAAGGAGTCACGTCACAGAAGAATTGAAATCTGGCCAGCTTCAAAGAGAAAATATTTTTTTAAGATGATAATGAGGTCCTGCTGTTCAGTCCAGCATGGCCTCCATGTCCTCAGGATTTCTGAGTTTCCTCCCTACATCCTTGGGATTTCTGGGTTTCTTTTCCACATCCTTGGGAATTTTGGGTTTCCTCCCGACCTGCCCTTCAATCGTACTTGTCTGCTCACTCCGCAAAAATATTGGGGCCAATGACTCCAGTGTTTCCAATACTGGCGGAAATTTCTGTTCATCCAATGCTGGATAACAGGCGAAGAACAAGACAAATCGGAGTCAATGGAGGGGTTGAGGAAGGTGAGGCAGACCTAAGTGAAACCCGACATTGAACTTTTAGACGGTGTTTGCTGAGAGGCAACACCATGTGAGGGCAGCACGGTAGCACAAGTGGAAAGCACTGTGGCTTCACAGTGCCAGGGTCCCAGGTTCGATTCCCCGCTGGGTCACTGTCTGTGCGGAGTCTGCCCGTGTCTGCGTGGGTTTCCTCCGGGTGGTCCGGTTTCCTCCCACAGTCCAAAGGTTAGGTGGATTGGCCATGATAAATTGCCCTTAGTGACCAAAAAGGTTAGGAGGGGTTATTGGATGAGCGGGATAGGGTGGAAGTGAGGGCTTAAGTGGGTCGGTGCAGACTCGATGGGCCGAATGGTCTCCTTCTGCACTGTATGTTCTATGTTCCACCTTCTAAATACGAGAGGGTTAATGATAGTCCCCTGGTGGACACCAGGTGTAACACGAATGAGGAGGAAGAAAAGCCATTGTAGGTGACTGTCTGGCACTGGCTGGATAGATAGAAATGAAATCAGGCAAGGGCATATTGATTTTAATAACATGCAACGGATCCTACATGTCAACATGAGGCATGCTAGAAGTTAGCTTGAATCATTCACTCTGTGAAATTCATCCCACCCAAACTTCTTCAAAGCCTGTCATGATATTCAGGTAAACATCATGGTGCAAACATACATACATACTGACGGACAGATCAACGGACCAACCAGTGCACACACAGCACCACAGCCAATCACAGGCAAGAGCATACACACTATAAAACGGGGAACACGACACTTCCCGCTCATTCCAGCAGGGGACAGCTCAGGGCACAGAGCTCACAGCAAGCCACTCAGACATTCACCATGTGCTGAGTGCTTCTCCAAGATAGTGTTAGGGATAGGTCCACAGATTCAAGCGTAATGAACGAACCACAGTAATCAGTTTACCATTGTAAATATTGTTAGTAATAAAACTGAGTTGTACCATCCGCAACCGTGTTGGTTCGTCTATGTAGCAGAGCATCCAACATGACAAAGCCTATATCCTGCTACTATGAACACTGACCCCACTCAGAGTGGCCCAAGAAGCAGCAGAGGAGCACTATGAAAATCAATGCCAGTGGAAAATAAGATTGGGCAGATTGTAAAGTGGGCAGTGAATTCTGTATTACCCCTTCTGCACTACCGCCCAAGACTAATTTCATCCTCCTCATTTCTAGAAAATAGGGAAACATGCATTGTAGCAGAGAATACAGCATTTCATACTGGGAGATTTGCAAGTCACGTTGCTGTGTCACATATGTGGTGCTTTGGAAACCCCAGATGATAATTGTATTGGAAGGGGTGAAAGACATTTTACAGTCACTGGAAATTGCTTAAGGAAATCATAAATTGTATCCGATTTAAACTAGCCTTTTCTTAAATTCAAGCAGTGAGTGCATGAGAATACAAAATAAGTATTTCAATTCACATGAAATTACTCAACCATTTTCTCTATTTCTCATTTTCTCACTAGCAGTGAGTCTTCATAACTTTTATAGCCCAGTTTCTAAAGCTTAGCAACGAACATAATGTCTCACTGTGACAAAGAGGCTATAATGGATTAGGCTTGCGCTGTGTTATGCAACTGAGACTGGAAGGACAAATGAAAGGCTTGACCCATTGCTTGTCCTTCAGGTATCTCGCCTGTCCTCAATTTCCTGATACAGTGCCGGCCGTCATCCATGATAACTTAATAGACTAATTACTTTTATTGATTGACATTTAAAGTTCTGACCTGGGCTGTCTCCTAATTATTAACTCCAGCTGGTTCCAATTGTCTTTATTTGAACTCCCTCAACCTTATTTCCTTAGATATGACTTATTTCTCCACTTGTAATACTAGAAGCAACTTAGACTTTTCTAATTGAAGTGAGGGAAAGTGAAACTTTTTCATTCCGGGCAATGTAAAGGTAGAAACACAAAGTTAAGACTGTTGTTTCCTCATCATTACAGAATTATATAGTCTAGACTGGAGATTAAAGGTTCCTCAAAAGAATCATGAGGATCAATTTTACGGAGCCTCACTCAATAGTGCATTTTGTCTGTGGAGGTCGTTGGGCTAGATTTCCAGTCTAATTTACTGGTGCGGATAAACCTATCTAACTGCCTCTGGCTGCTTTCAGTCATCACACCCCACTGCTGTGACCTGCTCATCTGGCTCCTATTCTGGCCCTGCTGTGATTCTTTATCTACATGTTGACATGACTTTTCTACATCCATATGGGAAGATCAGATTTGTTGATGTCTCTCAGCATGTTTTCCCAACAAGTCACCCACTCCAGATAGGCAGCATCTGAGCTTGCTGAGGAAAGTAGGATGGGTACAACAAAAACTGAGCCCACAATTTTTCAATCTTCCTTGGAAATGGCAGTGATTCCAGAAGACTGCAGGGTTAGAAGTGTTACATCCTTGTTCAAAAATGGAGCGAGGAATAAATCTGGTCACGACAAGCCAACCAATCAGTCATGGAAAAACTACTTAAAGTTATTGTCAGGGAAAAAATTCCTTCTCATTGGAGAGGCATATATGATCGTCTATGTTAAATCTAATCTGATTAAGTTATTTGATTTGTTTGGATTTGGATTTGTTTGTTTATTGTCACATGTACCAAAGTACAGTGAAAAGTATTTCTCTGCGTGCATCTCAAACAGATCATTTAGTACATGAAAATAAAATAAATAATCGGGCAACATAAGGTACACAATGGAAATACCTCAACACTGGCATTGTGTGGAGCATACAGGAGTATAGTATTAATCAGGTCAGTTCATAAGAGGGTCGTTTAGGAGTCTTGAACAGTGGGGAAGAAGCTGTTTTTGAATGATGAAGTAATAGAGAGGGTGATGAAGTTGCGCAGTCAATGTTTATCAAATGCCTTTTGAAAGTCAATATATAAAAGTACTATCTTGTAAAATAAAAGTATGTCAAGTATAAATGTCGTGGAGAAAATCAAAATTTTCTGAATGCTGAAAATGAATCACAGAATTTTTACAATACAGAAAGAGGCTATTTGGCCCATTAAGTCTGCACTAGCTCTCTGAAGAGCATTCTACCTAGTCCCTCTCATCTGCCTTAATACTGCACATTCTTTCTTTTCCAATAGTAATCCAATTCCCTTTTGAATACTTCAATCTAAGCTGCCGCTACCCACCCTCTCAGGAATTTCTGGGTGAAAACATTTTTCTTCATATCAATTTTACTCCTTTTATCAATCATTTTGAATTTGTGCCCTCTAGTTCTTGATGCTCTCATGAATGGGAACACTAATTACCCTGTCCATACACCTCAGGATCTTGAATACCTATATCAATTCTCTTCTCAGATGTATTTCTAAAAAAGAAAACAGACCCGACCTCTCCAATCTATCCCCATAGTTGCAGTTTTTTATCCCTGGAATCATTCTTGTAAATCTCCTCTGTACTCTCTCCAATGCCTGCACATCATTCCCAAGTATGTCACTGAGAACTGGATACAGTACTCCAGATGAGGCCTAACTAGTGTCTTATAAAAGTTGAACATGTCTTCTTTATCCTTGTGCTCAATGCCCCTATTAATAAAGTCTAAAATACTATATGCTTTTTTAACTGTTCTCTAAACACGCTCTGCCATCTTCAATGATGTATGTACATATACACTGAGATCCTTCTGTTCCTGCACCTCCTTAAGAGTTTCTCCTTTTATTGTATGTTGTCACTCCATATTCTTCCGGCCAAAATGAATCACCTCACACTTCTCTGCAATAAACTTCTTCTGCCACATGCCTGCCCAATCCATCAATAGATCTATGCCCTTTTGAAGTTCAGAATATCCACATCGGGGTTGCCAATGTTTCCAATCTTCGTATCATCTGCAAATTTTGAAATCGTGCCCTGAACACCACAGTCTAGGCCATTAACATATATCAGAAAGAGTAAGGTCCTAAAACTGATCCCTGAGGAACTTCACACCTAACCTTCCTCCAATCTGAAACACAACCATATCACTGCTCTCTGTTTCCTGTCACTCGACCAATTTCTTATCCAAGTGCTTACTTTCCCTTTTATTCCATGGGCTGGAGTTTTGCTCATAAGTCTGTGGTGTGGCAGTTTAACAAATGTCTTTTGAAAATCCATGTACACCACATCAACAGTGTTGCCCTTATCAACTTTCTCTATTACCTCCCCAGAGAACTCCAGCAAGTTAGGTAACAATGTTTTCGCTTAATGAATTCATGCTGTCTTTCCTTAATTATCCTGCACTTGTCTCAGTGACTATTCATTTTGACCCAAACTATAATTTCCAGAAGTTGCCCGAACATTGAAGTCAAACTAATTGGTCTGGAGTTGCTGGTTTATCCTTGTATCCCTTTATTAACAAGGGTGCAACATTCACAATTCTCCCCCCCCCCCCCCCCCCCCCACATTCCTTCAAACTTGCTCACTTCCTCAAACCCATCTCTCACCCCCTTGCCCCTCCCCAAACCTACCCAGGCCCAAGGCCCCAGACTTAGCTGCTCCAGGGATCCATGGGCCTTGATCTTGTTTTCCTTCAGCAGTCCTGACAGAATTCAATTTCCCAAATTAATTTTCCTGGTCTGGGAACTTCCATCAGAACTGGGATCCATAGATGCTGCCAGACCTGTGTTTCCAGCATTTTATATTTTTATTATAAATGATCTGGCCTTGAGTATAGAGACTATAATTTTGAAATTTTCAGGCAATAAAAGACTTGACAACTGAGTAAATGGTCAGTTGGATATTAGCTGACACCTGGGGCACGATTCTCCGTTTAGCCAGCAGCGGTTTCCAGCGCAGCGCGTCTCCGCCGGTAGCGAGATTCTCCATTTCCACAGCAGGCCAATGGGGTTTCCCATTGTAGCCACCCCACGCTGTTGGGAAACCAGCAGACTTGGGTGCGCTGCCGGCTGACCGGAGGATCCCGTCGACGGAGAATTCCGCTACTGGAGTTTGGAAATATGAGGTGATCTTATTGAAACATGTAAGAACCTGAGGGGATGCAACAGGGTGGATGCTGAGTGAATGTTTCCCATTGTGGGAGAGACTTAAATTAGGGGACGCAGTTTAAAAATAAGGGCTCACTCATTTAAGAGGGTTGTTATAACCTGCCTACTTACCATTGGCTGGGGACTAATGACTATCCCACAATCCTGTGGGAGTATGAGCTTCCCCAATGAGGGGGGCGGAGAAACCACTAGTAAACTCCTAGTATAAATAAAGCTGGCCAGTTCAGGAACCAGCAGGAAGGAGTATGTAGCAAGGGAAGTTACTGCTACTGTTATGTATATATGTTATAGTAAATAAATGTGATTACTTTGTATCCTTAAAACTCGTGCTGGATTCTTCGTGGCCCTTACAAAAAGGGTAAATGGAGAAATGTTTTCTTTCAAAGGGCAGTGCATTTTTGAAACTGTTCCCTGTAGAGCAGTGAAGGCAGTGCCATTGAATATTTTTAAGGCAGGGATAGATAGATTCTTGACTAACAAGGGGGTCCAACGATAATGGAAAAAGGGGGAAATTTGTAGTTGAGGCCATAATCAGATCATCCATGTGCGATAAGGGGGTCTTTCTCAGGTTGAAAGGCAGTAACCAGTAGAGTGCCACAGGGGTCAATGCTGGAACTGCAGCTCTTCACAATACATATTAATGATTTGGAGGAAGGAACAGGGTGCACTGTGGCCAGATTTGCGGATGATACAAAGGTGCGAGGGAAAGCAGGTTGTAAGGAGAATGTACATAGTTTACAAAGAGATATTGACAGTCTTATGTTCTGTGTTATGACTGTGGTAATGATGTACACAGAACATCTAGTTCTTCAACTAGAAAGATGATTTATTAACAAACATGTGGAAAGATAACTAATGAACTATAACATAGACAATGGCTACTAAATGAATTCAGTGAATTCTCCTGGAGCTACGCTAAGTGTGACTATCCTCTTGTACGACTTACTACCAACGCATCATAGATTATCATAGAATTTACAGTGCAGAAGGAGGCCATTCAGCCCATCGGGTCTGCACCGGCTCTTGGAAAGAGCACCCTACCCAAGGTCAACACCTTCACCCTAGCCCCATAACCCAGTAACCCCACCCAACATTAAGGGCAATTTTGGACACTAAGGGCAATCTATCATGGCCAATCCACCTAACCTGCACATCTTTGGACTGTGGGAGGAAACCGGAGCACCCGGAGGAAACCCACGCACACACGGGGAGGATGTGCATTCTCCGCACAGACAGTGACCCAAGCCGGAATCGAACCTGGGACCCTGGAGCTGTGAAGCAATTGTGCTATCCACAATGCTACCGTGTTGCCCAACTGGCAGGTGTCTCAAGTCACATGGTAGATCTCTATCGCTACGAGCTGGTTGGGGTTGCATCGCTAACTCTATGCCTTGACAGCCAGCCGTGCACAAGACTGTGCACATACATATCACCGCAGAGAGGTTAAGGGAATGGGCAGAACATAGGCAAGTAAAATTCGCTGTGGGGAAAATGTGAAAATGTTCATTTTGGAAGAAAGAATGAGAAGGCAGATTATTATTTAAATGGAGAGAGACTGCAGAACGCTGTACCACAAAGTGACTTGGGGCATCCTTGTTCATGAAACCCAGGAGGCTCGCATTCTGGTGCAGATGGCAATAGGGAAGGCAAATGGAATGCTGAGTTTTATTTCAAGGAGATTGGAGTGGACTCAGTGAGTGTTAGATCAGCCATGATCTTAGTAAATGGCAGAGCAGGCTCGAAGGAATAAATGGCCTATTCCTGTTCCTATTTTTTATGATCTGATGGTCTTATTGAATGGCGGAGCAGTGTCAAGGGGCCGATTGGCCTAATCCTGCAGAGAAGATCTACCAGGATGTTGCCCGGGATGGAGAATTGTAGTTTTGAAGAGTGATTGGATAGACTGTTGTTTTTCTTGGCGCAGAGGAGACTGAGAAGGGAGCAGGGGGGGCAAGATTGAGATGTATAAAATTATAAGAGTGGTAGAGAGAGTAGACAGTAATAAAATATTCCCCCTGGTGGGGATAAATGTCCAGGGGCCATAGATTTAAATGAAGAGGAAGGCGGTTGAGAGGGTTTGTGAGGAAAAAGGGCGGGACACTCCGAGCCTCCGTGCAGAAATCGCGCTCAGCGCGGAGGGCGGAGAATTGGGCATCAGACCCACGATCGAGATCGACGCCTTCCCGCGATTCTCCGCGGACCGGGGAATCGCTGCCAGTCGCGCGCACACAGCGCCAGTCAGGGGCCAGTGAAAGAGGCCTCCACGGCGATTCTCAGCCGGCAGTTGGCCGAGTTCCGGCCGGCGTGGTTCACTCATGGTTCCACCCGGCTGGAGCTCGGAGTGGCGACTACGGACCCAGTCTGCGGCTGCCCTTCTGGGGGGTGGGGGGATCCGTCACCGGGGAGGGGCCTTCAGGACGGCCAGGCTCGCGATTGGGGGCCACCGACCGACGGCTGCGCGCGATCTGGGGTGGCCCTATATTGTAGGGGCCGATTTGCTGTGGGGATTTGCCATGTTGGGCGGGGCCGCCGCCGCGCACATGCGCGGACCTGTGGCCGGATGTGCAGGGCCCCGTATCAGCAGTCAGAGCTGCGTGGATTACTCCGGGGCCCTGCAAGCCCCCTTCAAAATGGAGAATCACTCTGGACTTTCCTGGAGAAAGATGTGTTTAGATGTGCACTTACAATGCCAAGACATACAAGTGCTCGGAAATGGGATTAGAATAGTTAGGTGGTTGTTTTTGACAAGCGCAAACACGATGGTTTGAAAGGCCTTTTCTGTGCCGGACACCTCTGTAACTCTATGACTATGACTACAACTAATACCTATATATCATGAGGGCATAGACAGATTGGTGAAATGGATAAACATGCAGCAAATGCAATTTAATCCAGATTAAGTATGATGTTGATTACTTATTTAGTGAACGGAGATCCCCAAAGCTACGCGATATCTTCCTCATTTGTTGAGTTTAAGGAGATTAGTCAATTAAACTGGAGAGGGAACTCTCCTTAGTCATATGCAGTATTGCTTGTGACTTTCCACAAGTGCATAATGAGGTCCAGAAGTAGAAGTTAGCTGCACAGGGGCTCTGGCCTTTTCTCAACCGTTACAACATGGACCACTGTCACTGTGGTAGCTCGAAGCCTACCATCCAATAGATGGTGCTTGTCACAAGGAACTTTTCAGTGACTCCCTGTGTTTCCTATGCCTTGATCCAAATGATGCTTGCTGTTTGAGCCTGCTCGGAAAGGTTGCTCCATAAAGGGTTCTGAGATCGATGGGTTGAACAGGTTATCATGGAGTGGTAATTAAGGTGAAGCATGGATGCTTTCAACCAGCTTGATGGCTTTCATCAGTCAGCAGGTGTTGCAGAAGTGATGCTTGTAAGGATAGAATGAAAGAGGAGGAGTATTGAGCGTAATGCTTCAGTTATGATGCGCATTCTTGACTTCAATTGAATGTCAACAAGATGGATATGCATTGGCAGGTGTGCAGTACTCTGCTGCAGTGTATGATAAGGCACATGCAGAGGTCCAGAGTGTTGTGGCAGCAGGACCCACGTAATAATAATGATCTTCATTAGTGTCACAAGTAGGCTTACATTAAAACTGCATTGAAGTTACTGTGAAAATCCCCGAGTCACCACACTACAGTGTCATTCGGGTACACTGAGGGAGAATTCAGATTGTCCAATTCACCTAACAAGCAAGTCTTTCAGGACTTGTGAGAGGAAACCGGAGAACCTGGAACAAACTCAGGCAGAACAAACTCACGGGGAGAACGTGCAGACCCCGCACAGACAGTGACCCAAGATGAGAATCGAACCTGGGTCCCTGGTGTTGTGAAGGAACAGTGTTAATCACGTAGATCCAGCAAGTTTGATAAGTAGATTGTTTCTGGTTTGGACCATTGCTGCTGTTTTTCTCAGATGTTCCCGGAAGGACAAAGCCCGATGCAGAGTCACCTCCAAGTACGTTGGGTTGGAATCATGCTTTAATCTCTGGCCATCCATGTAGATCTGCATTTCTTTTCTGACACTGACATCTGGGGAGGTGGCGTGCACTGGATATGGTTTTAGAGGGATGCAATGTGAGAGACCCTGTGCTGCAGACTACACAAGTCCATTAACATTACAATGTCTTCGTTGAGGATCTGGTCCAGAGTACAGCAGGATGGAGCTTGGGTTGCACAATAGATACCATCAGCAAAGATGAACCTGTGGGGCATGGTTGTTGGCAGATCATTAGTATATACTTAAATCTTGATTCTATGATTCTATACTCTTTCTATGTGCGTGTATGTCAGGGCAGCATGGTAGCACAGTGGTTAGCACAGTTGCTTCACAGCTCCAGGGTCACGGGTTCGATTTCCAGCTTGGGTCACTGTGTGCGGAGTTTGCACTTTCTCCTCGTGTCTGGGGGGTTTCTTCCGGGTGCTCCGGTTTCCTCCCACAGTCCAAAGATGTGCAGGTTAGGTGGATTGGCCATGCTAAATTGTCCAAAAAGATTTGGTTGGGTGGGGTTACTGGGTTACGGGGATTGGGTGGAGGTCTGGGCTTAGATAGGGTGCTCTTTCCAAGGGCCGGTGCAGATTCGATGGGCCGAATGGCCTCCTTCTGCACTGTAAATTCTATGTCATGATTGCATTTCAAGGAAGTTTACATTCTGCATGCCTGCTCTATATCCCTACTTCCATGTTTGAGATTTTGCATTGTATTTATGGTGTTCCTTTTACGCTTAGTTATGTATGAGGATGACAAATGAGGTAGTAGCATTGGAGGGCTTTAAGGAGTGTTAGGAGTGGAAGGAGTGTTAAATGATGGAACTGTTAGTGTGCTTGAGGAGGGATTGCCTTTGAGAATCTCTCATCAATATCCCATTGCCTAACAGTTCTGATTGCTGGCAGCACTGCTCAGTCTCAGTCCTTCCTCATATGCCTCTTCTTTCTCATCTTCTTGATCATGGTTCCTGCTTTGATCGCTGAACGGATTGCCCCTAGTTGTGTAGCAGGCAGTAAACCACGACAAAATCGGAATCTGTTTTCATGCTAAAGGGCACAACCATACCAGTCCAGGCATTGCGACCTTTGCTTCAGCACACATATGTTTGCTTTGATTTCTGTGTGTCTCTCATTGTATCAGCGTCCAGCATCTGTGCCCAGGTGCCTTACAAGAATCATGAGGCAGTGAGGATACCCCTTGTCTCCAAGGAGTTACTGACTGATCTGAACAGAAGACATTGGGCTGGCTTCTCCGATTCTGAGACTATGTCCTCACGCCAGCTTGGGAACGGTGGCATTTTATGACAGAAAATATGGTGCAAAACGGCCACCGATCCTCTATTTGGCTGGGGGCTAGCATCAAAGCAGCATAGAGCACCCGGCTCCAGCTGCCGACATGGCCCAGAGAATCGCTGGGTCCGTGGCCACACATGTGCACGGCGCCGGCCTGCAGCGGCCGCGCCGTGCAACATGGCGCCGACCACTCGCGTGTTTGCCCCCCTTTGGCTGGCTCAAGTGCACCGGACCGCCCTCCAACAGTTCCCCCCGCCCAAGTCCCTCCTGCCCGCGGATCGGCCCTCCCGCGACTGTGGCAGCACTGGACTGAGTCTGCAGCCACCACACCAAGTTCCCGATGGATGAAATCTCACGCGCCAGACGCCATCGGAAATTCAGCCGGTCGGGGGCAGAGCATCGGGGGGTGGGCCTCGGGATATGACAGAGTATCATGACTACTGCCAGAAAGCCAGTCTCAGAGCTACATTACTCGCTACCATTGGTCACAGACCTGTCTAATATTCAAGAACAGAATCCCTTCCTTTTATGAAACATGGCTAGATCTTGAGGAGACAAATATAGGGCAGCCTGTGAGCAGACCTGGCATCTGGGGAAATTTAGCGATGCGGACAAAATTGAAAGCTCTCTCATCCTGATCAACAACCTGCATTCAGAAGGTAATAAATTGCTCTTTTCATGTGACGAGGTCATCCATCAGCTGCATGATGGGCGTATGGATAAAAATTGCCTGATGTGTTGGCGTCAGTCGCTGCCGCTGGGAATAAACCTCTGGCATAAATGTTGAGGACTCTACTTCACTTGAGGCAGTGCAGCACGCACTCCAATGTTTGCCTCTGATTCCTGCTGAAATAAATGAAATTGTTCGCTAAATTCAATTTTTCGGGATGTGGGCTTCGCTGGCTAGGTCAGCATTTGTTGCCCATCCCTAATTGACTTTCAGAAGGTGATAGTGATCTGCCTTCTTGACCCACTACAGCCTCTGTGGCATAGGTACACATAGTGTGCTATTAAGGAGGGACTTCCAGGATTTTGATTCAGCAACAGTGAAGGAACAGCAATATATTTCTATCTCAGGGTGGTGAGTGACCCGAAGGGAAACTTCCAAGTAGTGGTATTCCCATGTATCTTTGACCCTTGTTCTTCTAAATAGTAGTGATCTTCAGTTTGGAAGGTGATGTGTTGGGTGTCCTGGATCTGTGGAACACATACAGGCCACCAACACTTAAAATAGTGCAACACTATTTTATTAAGTTAGAAACTGTTGAACATACTTTCACTGTGGGTTAACACGATGTTAGATTAAACTAAAGACCTATGCCTGTCCGAACCAGTCTATGCACTCAGCACATGGTGAGGACCTGTGCTATAAGCTGTAAGCTCTGTCCTTGTAGGAGGCTGCATCCCGAATGAGCGGGAACTCTGATGCCCCCTGTCTTTATAGTGAGTGTGCTCTAACTGGTGATTGGCTGCGGTGTTGTGCGTGTTGATTGGTCTTGCTGTGTGTCCATCAGTGTGTGTGTATCTGCACCATGATATACTGGTGTATATCATGACAGAAGGTGCTGCCTAAAGAGCATAGGTGAATTCCTGCAATGCATCCTGTAGATGGTCCACACTGCTGCTATGTGCGTTGGTGATCGAGGGAGCGAATGTTTCTGGAAGGGGTGCAAATTAAACGGGTTGCTTTGTCCTGTATGTTGTCGAGCATCTTGAGTGTTGTTGAAGCTGCACTCATCCAGGCAGCTATCCCATTGAAATCTCTCCCACAGGGAGGCACAGTGGTGCAGTGGTTAGCACAGCTGCCTCACACACTGAGGTCCTGCGTTTGATCCTGGCCTTGGGTCACTGTCTGTGTGGAGTTTGCGCATTCTCGCCTGGCCTGTGTGGGTCAAAGAGGTGCAGGGTAGGTGGATTGGCCACACTAAATTGCCTCTTAATTGGAAAAATAAAACAAAAACCTCACTCGCTGTTCATGTTGAGATAAGATATAAGGCCTTCTTGGATCTTGCTTTATTTGGCATCTTCTGTGATCTCCCACAGTTCTGTGCTTCCATGCTTGCTACTGTGCTGCGGCAGTGTCAATGGTAATCACACTGATATTTCCATTTCCTTCCAATACTCTTATAGCCAATAGAGGAAAATGTAGTAGTTGCACCTGAAGGTCAGCACTGCAATTTCAGTGTAGTATCAAAAATTGCCAATTCATCCAAAAGAAATGACTATTCATAGCTATACCTAAATAGTGGGATCCCTTTAAATATTACTATGTCAACTTGCTTTCAGTATGTTTAATGCATTTTTCGGAATGGGCATAAGAATGAAGAAATCAAAAACTTCCAAGCAACAATTTTCCAAAAAGGATCTTTATAGAAAGAGAAAAAGCTTGCATTTATATGATGCCTTGAACAACCTTGATGAGTCCCGAAGCACTTTACAACCATTCAATGACGGTTACATATGGTTGTATATTTGCATAGGCTGTTAGTAAATATTTTAATGAGCTCACCATTCATTTACAGTGGCTGCTGGGATGTCGAGAAGTGTTGTCGGTGTTATGACCTCCTTTGGTTTCCTGTGACCTCCTGGGAATACGAACCTCCCCGGTAAATGGGGCAGGGCTTCCCCCTTAACAAGGGAGCCTCTCAGTATATAAACTGCATCCTAAGTGCAGGTCGGGGAAGGAGGCCCTTCAGGGAGTGGAGAGATTGCTGTATTGTGAATAAACCTGTGTTCTTTTTGCATCCCCTGTGGTCACTCCATCAGTTTCCACAGTAACTAATATGGCGATGAGCGCCATTTATTCGCATTCACTGTGCGGGAATTCCCAACACAAAATGATAAGTGGAGTGCCCATTTCAAGCACAAAAACATTAGAAAATTAACCAGCTCAATAGTTTGTATGATGCTTGTTTCAACAAGTATCCATCCTGCTGCAACCTGATGGAAAAACAGTACACAACTTTTATTTGCATAAATTTATGAGGCAAGTAAATGTCAGCGATGATGGGAATGGGTCGAGTTTTAGTCAGGTAAAGAGCCGATACCTCAGTAACTGGAAATATATCACCGATCCTTCATTGTCACTGGGTCAAATTCCTGGAACTCCCTCTCTGTTAGCACTGGGTGTACCTACACCTCAGGAACATAGGAATTTGGAGCAGAAGTAGGCAATTCAGTCCTTCGTGATTGTTCAGCCATTCAATCAGATTATGGCTGATCTCTTCCTGGTCTCAAAAGCACCTCCCTACCTGTTCGCCAGATCCTTTTAATTCATTTTTTAAATCAGAAATATATTTATCTCCTTCTTCAAGCCATATAATGACTCAAATGCCACTGAGCAAGTTCCACAAATTCACCACCCTCTGCGAGAAGTTCCTCCTCATCTCAGTTTTAAATCTACCGCCTCTCAACCTATATCTGTGACCTCTCATTCTAAATTGTCCTACAAGGGGGCACATTTGGTCTATGTCTACTTTATCAATCCTTTTTAATATCTTCTATATCTCGATCAGATCCGTTTTCATCCTTCTAAACTCCAGCGAGTGTAAGCCCAAACTGTTTAATTTCTCCTCATACATCAGCCTTTTCACCCCCGGAATCTATCTGGTGAACCTCCTCTGAACTGCCTCCAATGCCACCACATCCTTCCTCAAATAAGAAGACCAAAACTGGACGCAGTACTCCAGATGTGGTTCCACCAACACCCTATACAATTGCAACAACACTTCTCTACTTTTATACTCCAGTCCTTTTGCAATAAAAGCTAACATTCCATTTGCCTTTTTAATTACATGCTGTACCTGCATACCGACTTACTGCAATTCATGAACAAAGACACCCAGATCCTTCTGCCCAGACACATCTTGAATCTGCTTTCCATTTATATAATAATATGCCTTTATATTTTTTCAGCCAAAATGAATTAACCTCACACTAATCTACATTAAACTCCATCTGTCAAATTTTGGCCCAATCTCCTAGCCTATTTATACCCATCTGTAAAATTTTTATCTCCTCTTCACTGCTTGTTTTCCCACCTATTTTAGAATCATCCGCAAATATTGCTATGTTACACTCTGTCCCTGCTTGCAGATTATTTGTATAGATGGTGAACAATTGAGGTCTGAGGACTGACCCAGCTAGTTACAGTTCACCAGCCAGAGAAGGTCCCATTTATCTCAACCCTCTGCTTTCTATCAATCAGTCAATTCTCAATCCAATCTAGTATTCTAACCCCAATCCCCTGCAATCTCACCTTCTGGATCTGTCTTTTACACAGGACCTTGTCAAATGCCTTCTGGAAGTCTAGATATACCACATCCACTGGTTCTCCCTTATTCATCTTGCTGGTTGTGTCGTCAAAGAACTCAAGCAAATTTGTCAAGCTTAACTTACCCTTCATAAAACCACGCTGACAATGGTAGATTGAGCTTTGTCTTTCCAAATGTTCAGTAATTTCCACTTTAATTTTTATTTTTTTAAATAAATCTAGAGTACCCAATTAATTTTTTCCAATTAAGGGGCAATTTAGCGTGGCCAACCCACTTACCCTGCACATCGTTGGGTTGAGGGGCGAAACCCACGCAAACACTGGGAGAATGTGCAAACTCCACACGGACAGTGACCCAGAGCCGGGATCGAACCTGGGACCTCAGCGCCGTGAGGCAGCAGTGCTAACCACTGTTCCACCGTGCTGCCCCATCTCCACCTTAATGATTGATTCCAGCAACTTCCCCACCACTGAGGTCAAACTAACTGGTCAAAAGTTTCCTACTTTTTTCCTCTCTTCCTTTTAGAATAGGATCATCATATTAGCCTGTCTCCAATCCACCCAGACCCTTCCAGAATCCAGGGAATTCTGATATATGAGCAATGCATTCACTATCTCTGCTGCCACTTCCCTTAATCCCCTTGGGTGCTGGCCATTAGGTCCCAGAGACTTATCTGCCTTCAATACCATTTGTTTATTCAATATTGTCTCCCTATTGATGGTTATTGCACCAAGTTTCTCTGCATTAACTGTAGTTTTAGGAAAATGTTATTATATCCTATCATGAAAAGACAGAGGCAAATTATTGGTTCAGTGCCTCTGCCATCTGTGTTCCCTATTATTGTGTCACCAGTATCGCCCTCTAAAGGGACAACATTTACTTTAGCTAATTCTCTTCCTCTTTATTTACTTATAGAAGCTATTGATATATTTTTATGTTTTCTGCTCGTTTCTTTTCATAGTTCATTTTAGTTCTTTTGATTTTATTTTTAGTAGCCTCACTGAACCTTAAAGTTCCCCCAATCCTCCAGTTTACCACTAGCTTTTGCAGAATGGTATGTTTCTAGTTTTTGCCTTCATGTCTTCCTTGACTTTGTTGTTTAGCCATGGAACATTTTTCTCCCTTTTACAATTCCTCTTCCTCTCAGGAATATACTTTAATTGAGAGGTATTTAATATCTGACTGAACATCTACCATTGTTCCTCAACTATCTTACCCTCAATTACGTGTGCCCAGTTTGCTTTGGCCAACTCTTTCCTCAGGCCTATATAATTACCTCTGCCCAACACTAAAGCTCTAGTATGGCATTCTGTCACGCAATCTGAATTTGAAGTTCCAGCATGCTTGGATCATTCCTTCCAAGAGGATCCTTAATGACGAATCTATTTATCAACCCTTCTTCGTTACATAATACTAAATCTAAAATAGCCTGCACCCTTATAGGCTCTATAACATATTGCTCTAAGAAGCAATCCCCCATACACTCTATGAAATCTCCCTCGAGGTTACCCTTGCCAATTTGATGAGTCCAGTCAATATGCATATTAAAATCACCCAAGATTACCAATGTGCCCTTCTCACAAGCCCTCATTATTTCTTGGTTTATACTATGCCCCAATTTGGAAGCATTGCTCAGGGACTTGGAACTTATTTCTACCAAGGAGTTTTTTCTCTTGTTTCTCGTTCCGCCCAGATCGATTCAACATTTTGCTATTTCTTGATTTCACGTCGAGTGAGTCCATGTTTGACCAAGAAATGAAGTCCGGAACCAAGTGGCTCTGCAGGAACCTAATCTGAGCATCAGTAAGCAGGGTATTGCTGTGTACATGTTTCTTGATAGCACTGTTGATGACATCTTACAGCACCTTGTTGATGATTGAGAGTTAACTAATGATATCCTATTTGGATGGATTGGATTTGCCCTGCTGTTTATGGCCAGGACACACATGGGCAATTTTCCACATTGCCGGGTAGATACCAGTGTTGTAGCTGTACTGGAAGAGCTTGGCTGGGGTGCTGCTAGCACAACCACTGGTATTTTAGCAGGACCATGGCATTTGCAATATCCCGTGCCTTCAGCTATTTCTTGATATCATGTGGACTGAATCGGATATGCTGAAGACTGGCATCTTGTGATGCTGGTGACCTCAGAATGAAGCTGAAATGCATCATCCACCAAGTGCTTCTGGGTGAAGATTGTTGCAAATGAACCTTGTGTTTTGCACTAATGTTATGAGCACTGCCATTATTGAAGATGGAGGTACTTGTGGATCCTCCTCAACCTCCGGGTAGTTGTTGCATGGCCAGATAATCTGTTTCTGTATTATTGATGGGGGAATAGTTCTGTGCCAGAACACGAGGAAAACCTTGCTGTTTTTCTTTGAAATAATTCTGTGGGATCTTACCAGTCAAGAAGGCAGACGGGGGCCCTGGTTGTTTCACCTCAAGGGAAGCACCTTTAATGGTGCAGCATTCCCTAACAATTTCAGAAATGATGTGGAGATCCTGGCGTTGGACTGGGGTGAACACAGTAAGAAGTCTTATAACACCAGGTTAAAGTCCAACAGGTTTGTTTTGAATCACTAGCTTTCGGAGCATAGCTCCTCTCTCAGTTGAGGAAGGAACTGTGCTCCGAAAGCTAGTGATTCAAAACAAACCTGTTAAGCCTGCTTTCAGAAATATAAGCCCAGAATTTGCATTCGAGTGGGACAAACGTAATGCATTCTAACTCCGAGGCGAGAATGCTGACGCGCCTGATGCGTATTTCAGTTTCTCCTGCATAATAGCACTTTTGAAGTATCTGAACTTTGGACGTGCATAAAAATAATTGATAGAAGAAAAGTAGAAAAGACAGTCCCCGATTCCCATCACTGCAAATTCATTACGAAACACTGATTGTTTCCAATCTCTAAAACAACAACAACAACAAAAATATCCCTATGCCAATTGAAAATCTATATTAAAATGTTATTCTGCAGAGACTGGTTCCTTCCATTTCTCGTACAGGCAAGTTGAGCAACAGTAGACATGGT
This sequence comes from Scyliorhinus torazame, assembly GCF_047496885.1. Taxonomy (NCBI): domain Eukaryota; kingdom Metazoa; phylum Chordata; class Chondrichthyes; order Carcharhiniformes; family Scyliorhinidae; genus Scyliorhinus; species Scyliorhinus torazame. The sequence goes on along the minus strand of NC_092721.1, from coordinate 66,079,151 downwards.
TGCAGTTCATGATCAGACTTTGCCTGCGGAGGACACGTATTTCTTTTCTTTCTGTGAATCCTTGATGTTTTGTCTCTGCCTTTTCCTTATACACCCACGGACAGGTTAACAGGCAAGAAGAAAATGATATGGGAACAATAAACCTCGTCTGATATTTTACAAAGTAACCAAGACATAAAATAGTTGCACATGTTAGAGACTGATGTATCTAATTAACTTGTGCATGCAATTCCAAACATAGCTCTCAAACTGAAATAGTTACTTTGAATGCAATATTTAATCTATTCTTTTTCATGCTGCTGGTTACATCAAGTTTTTGAAATGCACTACGGGTGTGTCTCTTGTTGCATTTTCTCATTTTATTCTGATATTTGCAAAATCATGGAATTTCTACAGGTGTCCTGGTAGCAACATCTGAGAGAATAACATTAATCCTCAAAATGGTGGATTTAGATTGGGTGAAATTTAAAATTGAGGTTGGAAAAAAGAAAATGCCTGGGACCTACCCACTTCCAGTTTTTACGGAGGTAGGTCAGGGGAGAAGGCAACAAGCCTGCGGACATCACTGCTTGTGGGCCAAGGGCAGTAGTATTGTTTTGTCAAGGCCCAACCAGCTTCTCTGTGCAAGCACCTGGGTGCAGAGAATATTAGAGACTTGGGCTTGCTGAAATCGTGGTTTTCTTCCATTAATTTACATCCAGTTTTAAATAACTGCAGTGTTGGTGTGAAATAATCATGCCCCTCACTTATTATACAGCGGTAGCATGAATATTGGTCTCAGTAATGCTTGCAATTTAAAGCTAATTAATGCAGCCACAGTTATGGACCCCACATCGGCACACGCCGCATTGGCACTGAAACTCCAGGCACGAGTTTGGCACCCAGGAGATGGTGATGACTCAGAGTCTGATTCCCACCATGCTAACCCCTTTGAGACCCTTTTCGGAATGGAACCTTGAGGAGTCCAGGTGATGAGAGAAAGGAACCGACTGAGATTTCCGGTGTCCTATTCCCTGATGGAACCTGCCCGCTTTCTTCTTGAGTTTGTTTTTTAAATATTGAATGTTCGCTCTCTTGTCCGACTTTGTGTGTCGACCCCAGACACATTTCTTGATACAGTTATGACTACTCCTCTAACTCCACATGGCAGTTAAAGGCACAAGTTTGCTGAAGTTCATACATGCTCAAATTCCCATTCGGAAAATTTTCTTCTGAACTCTTTTGCTGTTCTTTTAAAAATGTGGTTTAAAGAATGCACTTTTACCACAACCTTTGTCCCCTTTCCGGCGATCCTTCGGTTGCTAACACCCACCTGCTATTTACATGTTCAAACACCTGATTGAAATGATTTTGCAATGGTCGGAGAAATTGTCCGCCCATTCAGCCCATCAAACACAGGCTGCGAGAGTGTTCGCACAGTGACATAATTTTTTTTTCCGGATGTCTTGTCTCACAAATGGTTGTTTTAAAAAAAGAGGTAGTCACATCTGGTGACGATTCTAAATGGAAAATTGACATTAAGGAGAAACAGACAGACAAACGAGATATTAAGCAACAAGATAATAACAGATATTGTGCTTGTACCCCCAGGAAGATACGAATATACCAGAAGACAGAGAAAGATACAGACAAGATGAAGATGAACCTGATGATCTGCATCATGATCTTCATTGGATCAATACAGTTGCGTGCGTTACCCTACCCTACACCCCTCACCACACAGGCCCTAGACATGACCACCCAACACGACACCCCTAGCCCAGACACTACACCACACATAGACACAGCCACTGATACCCCCACATGGTGTGATAATATCATAAAATGGTACTCCCTTTCGTACACAGTAGAGGCCCTGGTTATAGCTATACTTTGCAGTTTCATCCAGACGATCAGACTTGGGAAATGGTGAAGGAGAGCCTCCCACCCTCCAGTATACACACTCAAAGCCCCTTTCCTCGGACTCCAGCAAACCCCACACTCTTTCTGAACCCTTCCTCCTTAATAAATTCCGTGATAGTTTTTTAAATTAAGTTACTTTCTTTGTACATTGACATTAGTGTTAAGTAGGAATGTGATGCTGCTATTGTTTATTTTGCATTGTAATATAAGTTCTTTGGCTATTAGAGAGCAGCATGAGTGTAGTTTAGTGAAGGACAGTTAGAGGTTCCCCTTTTTTTTTGTTTGTGTAAAGAGACTGAAATGTATGTTTGAATGCTATCGTGCCCCCTTAGAATTTTTAGAGATGTGTGTGTTGTATTAGGGAAAACTTAGGTAAATGTTTCGATCCATAGGACAGAGTAGGATAGAACCTGTCCTTGGTTGAGGGTACCCGGCATGGCAGAGAACTGGAGAAGATCCAGTAGTGTGATTTTTCACGCTTTGCGTTGAGGATCAAGAGGACGGACTGTAGCCATCTGGGATGGCCACTTACAATAAGGAACATGGACGGTCGCAAAGCATAACGGGAAAAATGGGCAATGCAAGGTTCAGGCAGACTCAGAGCCTGAATGTATATATGTGAGCGAAGAATCCAGACGGTATCGAAACCCCCAACCGATTAGCATTTTGATGGCCCATCTCCATCAGACAAAGGACTGATACTTGAGCGACCAATACAATCCCAGACATTTTGGCGCCACTTCCTGTACTAAGGAAGTGTAAACAACAGGGTCAATGACCGCTTAGGACACGCCCAGCCATCAAGGCACCCGCCCCTTTATTGGTTCAAATCGAACACAGTGATCAAGAATTACCCAATTAGTGGGGTCCAAACTGAAGGACCACCGAAAAGAGTGCAAAAACCCCCAAGGATAAAGAGAGACACTGCCATGTGTTCGGCCTCTCTTGGACCTGGCGCTCCGGCAACGTCAACTTCCAATTGCAGCACCACCAGAAGCAAGTTCAAATTCAATGCACGCTACCAGACGGATGAGCCCAGCTGAGCAGCAGTTACTTCGACAGACCTGATAGACCCAGATTCGACCAACAGTCACTGTTCCTCTGACCTAAGCCGAGTGTTTGAAGTTAAGTACAGGTTGTCATAGTTGATAGGTGTAGTTAACTAGTAGTGTTTATGTTGCATGATAATTGTGTGTGTAAATAAAGTACCCTTGATCTTGAACTAACTAACTGATGTTTGGCTCTTTGATCGATAGCCGGTTGAACCTTGTGGTGGTATCATTTGGTACCTGGCGACTCTGAACAATATAATATAGATATCCAAAAAAGGAGGGCAACCTCACTGACTGCCATATTTACAGTAGGTAAAAAAGGCAACAGGGGAAATGGAGTTTCCATTCTATCAGTGTGAGCGTAATTTAAAACCACTCCCAGATCTGAACAGAAATTTCTATAACCTACCATACAGCCAGTTGAAAATAGAATTAATTATTTGCGTCCATAAGCATGTCACAGAGAATAGAAACATCGGATTGGATTTTCCCAGCGCTGGGGAGGTTGGAGAGGAGGTGGGACGGGAACAAAATCAGAAAATAATGTATTGGGTCAGCGACCTGATGCAGATATCTTAGCAGAGGGTGGGTGAACGTGGCAAAGGCTATCCTCTAGCAATGCCAGACAGCCATTTAGGCCCATTATTGGGCAAATTGTGGGAGAAGTATCAGAATCGCTGGGAGATTCCCAACAGCGGCCAGAACTGCCACTGTTCTGGCAGAAGGACATGTGGGTGGCATTGGAACATCTTCTCCATTATCTGATCGTACGGTTCTCCTCCACAATGATGGCCTATCGGCTGTGACAATGAGATTTTTAACTTCCCATAGTCCTCCAGAGAGCAGCTACATCTCCAGCAGCAGCGGACCTCTCCCAATGAACTCAATGCATTCTATGCTCGGTTCGAGCAGGAAACCAACGATCCGCTGTCGAGTGCCCCAGCAATCCACAACACACCCATAGCCACCATCACAGTTTCCAAAGATCGGCTTTCCTGAAAGTGAACCCTTGGAAGGCGACGCGTCCGGATGGGATCCCTGGTCATGCATTAAGAGCCTGTGTGGACCAGCTGGCAGATGTGTTTGCGGACATCTTTAACCTGTCCCTACTACACGCTGAGGTCCCCGCCTGCTTCAAGAAGACCATCATCATACCAGTGCCATAGAAAAACCAGGCAACGTGCCTCAATGACTAACGTCCAGTGGCCCTGGCTTCAGTCGTAATGAAGTGCTTCGAGAGATTGGTCATGAAGCGCATCACGGCCATACTCCCACAATGCCTTGATCCACTGCAATTCGCATACCACCGCAACCAGTCCACAGCAGACACTATCTCCCTGGACCTACACTCATCCCGAGAGCATCTCGACAACAAGCGCTCCTACATCAGACTCCTATTTATTAACTACAGCTCCGCCTTCAACACCATAATCCCAGCCAAGCTCATATCAAAGCTCCAAAACCTAGCACTTGGCTTCTCACTCTGCAACTGGTTCCTCAACTTTATAACCCACAAACCACAATCAGTAAGAATAAACAACAACACCTCCGCCACGATAGTCCTCAATACCGGGGCCCCACAAGGCTGCGTACTTAGCCCCCTACTATACTCCCTGTACAAACATGACTGCGTGGTAAAATTTGGTTCCAACTCCATCTACAAGTTTGCTGACGATACGACCATAGTGGGCCGGATCTCGAATAACGACGAGTCAGAATACAGGAGGGAGTTAGAGAATCTAGTGTGGTGGTGCAGCGATAACAATCTATCCCTTAATGCCAGCAAAACTAAACAGCTGGTCATTGATTTCAGAAAGCAAAGTACTGTACACAACCCTGTCAGCATCAACGGGACCGAGGTGGAGATGGTTAGCAGTTTCAAATTCCTAGGGGTCACATCTCCAAAAATCTGTCCTGGTCCACCCACGTCGACGCGACCACCAAGAAAGCACAACAACGCCTATACTTCCTCAGGAAACTAAGGAAATTCGGCATGTCCACATTAACTCTTACCAATTTTTACAGATGCACCATAGAAAGCATCATATCTGGCTGCATTACTGCCTGGTATAGTAACTGCTCGGCCCAGGACCGCAAGAAACTTCAGAGAGTCGTGAACACAGCCCAGTCCATCACACGAACCTGCCTCCCATCCATTGACTCCATCTACACCTTCCACTGACTGGGGAAAACAGGCAGCATAATCAAAGACCCCTCCACCCGGCTTATTCACTCTTCCAACTTCTTCCATCGGGCAGGAGAAACAAAAGTCTGAGAACACGCACGGACAGACTCAAAACAGCTTCTTCCCTACTGTTACCAGACTCCTAAATGACCGTCTTATGGACTGACCTCATTAACACTACACCCCTGCATGCATCACCCAATGCCGGTGTTATGTAGTGACATTGTGTACCTTGTGTTGCCCTATTATGTATTTTCTTTTATTTCCTTTTCTTTTCATGTACTTAATGATCTGTTGAGCTGCTGGCAGAAAAATACTTTTCACTGTACCTTGGTACATGTGACAATAAACAAAACTTCAAATCCAATCCATTTGAGACACCCTCTTGGTCTCCTGCCTGCCCAGCAGGGCCAGCCTCTCCAAGTGGAGTTGGCAGACCATGCACCACAGAGGCACTTTGATTGGGCCATGAGTTTCACTGGTCCCCCACTTTTAATAATGTATACATACATCTGTCCCCAACTGCCCCATGTCCCGCAGCACCTCGGCTTGTCCACATCGGATTGGGAGAATTCCCCTAGCGACCAGGACGTGCTCTGGAGGGCCTCGGCAATTGCCATCTGAGACTGGGACATGTTCTGCACCACCTCATCAAGGTCCACCTGGTACTGTGTCAGGTAACCCAGAGATCGGGGCACGCTGTCAAGGTGCTCAGCCATGGCCGTCACCGACTGAGCCACATCTTGGACACCTCCACTTATGGTGCTGCCATCATACATCCGGATTTCCACTGCGGTCGCCACCCTAACAGTGTTGGCCTCGGTGCCACGCGTTGTCGGTGCCATCTCCTGTGTCCATTGCCTCTGGGACTACTCCAATCAGCTCTTGTCCTTGCTGACAGCCCCCTCTGAATCTTATGGCTGCACGCTCGTGTCTGCATCAGCTCCGAGTAGACCTGATCCAGAGGTTCAGCATCTAACTGGGACCCAGCTGGGTGCTGGGATTCAGGAGACCTCCGACTGCTGTCCTGCTTGGGCGTTCCTGCATGAAGAACTGTTTGATGCTCATCAGAATGTGCCACAAAGGCCTGTCCACTACAGTTGCCCACCAATGTTAGTGTCTCTGTGCTGGTGGAGGGTGGGGAAGACAGCTGTGATGTATTGATGCTGGCATCCTGAGAGTTCTCCTCCGAGGCATTCTCTTGGGAGGAAGAAGGGGGACGACACCGGATGGGCCGGCACTGTTGCATGAGGATGCTGCGGGAGAATGGACACGTTGTCAGTGGGAGGGATGGGACATTCTGCACTGTATTAACAATCGATGTGACAGTTCATCCGGGTGGGGGCTGGGGAACGGGTGGTTTTGGCTGGGGAGGGGGGGTGGGGGGGGGGGAAGGGGGGCATTCAGGGGAAGAAGGGCATATGGGAGAGGGGGTAAGAATATGGGGTGAATGGGGAGTATGGGGGGTGGATGGGGAGTATAGGGAGGAATAAGGAGTATGGGGGGCATGGTTGAGCATGGGAGGGAAAGGGGAGTCGGAGGATGGGGAACATGGGGAGTTTGGCTGTTTGGGGGAATGTGCAGTATGGGGATGGGGAAAATGGGGGAGGGGCAGTGTGGGCGGCATGCTGGACATGGGTGTGCAGGAGCAAGGAACAGTGCTGGGTTGGGACGGTGCCTGGTGCATTCTCAAAGGTGGAAAGGGGGCTTTGGGGGGGGGGGAGGTTGGGGTACAGTGCCAATCCAACTCTACCCCCGGTGGAGGTCATTGATCTTCTTATGGCATTGGGTACCCATCCTCCTGGTGACACTCCCCGAGCTATTTGCCACTACCACGTCCCACCAGGCGGCACTGGCTGCCCTGTGGCTGTCCTTCCAACACCCTTGGAGGAACATGGCAAATTGCCTGGCCTCGACTGTGTCCAGTAATCTTCTTGGATGAGCATCTCCAAATCATGGGGCTAGTCTTCTCGGAGGCATTGCTGTGAGCTGAGTGGGGTTGGCTGTGCAGGAGTGGTTTAAGTGCTTCTCTGTGTTGTTAGCAGAGTGCGGTCCTGCTAAATCAGTCGGCAGGACCATCATTTGCGCCGTAAAGCCTTTAGGGCCTCATTAATTTGACCAATTGATGTTTTATACCGGTGATAGCCTCACAGGTCCGAGAGTCGGGAAGCTCGCGGCAGTTCCCGTTCACTGCCATACCTTTCCATTAAACCACGCCCATGGTCTTGTTAATAATGATCATGAATCCCCGGGATTGCCATCAAAGCCATCTGGGTGGGCCATGAATTGCCCTGCGGGTGTGGAAATCTGCATCCTTACCCAATCTAGCCTACATGTGATTCCAAACCCACAGTAATGTGATTAACCTCTAACTGCCCTCTGAAATGGCAAGTAACTGGTTTTATAAAACTGCTCCAGAGATGCTTTATAACAAGAAATCTGGACAGGCTTTCTGCAAAGTCTTTCTCATCATAAGTTCAAAAGATATAGGAACAGAATTAGGTGATTTGGCCCATCGAGTCTGCTCCGCCATTCGATCATGGCCTTAACTCCACCATCCTGCCCGTTCTACATTACCCTTCAACCCATTACCAATTAAAAATCTGTCTAACTCCCCCTTAAATTTACTCACTGTCCCAGCATCCACCGCACTCTGAGGTAGCGAATCCCACAGATTCACAACCTTTTGGGCGAAATTGGGCGTGAATCACCCGCCACGTTGGGCTCTCGCTTGAGTGCAACACAACCGGAGAATGCCGGAACAGGTTTGCAGTGAGCCTCCCGACAGCCTCCGTGCGTCCCGGAATTCACCGGAGTCCCGCGAGACGTCGGAGTCGGAACCCCGCCCCAAATGGATGGGACCGAATGATGCTCGTGGAAGTAGGTCGGAAACCTACTTGTAACCTACCTGCACGGGATCCAGTGGCCTCCCTCAATTCTTCGGCCTCTCCAGGGAGGCTGAGCCGGGCGCCAGTTAGTGCTGGTCCACATAAACGTGGACCGGGCGGAACGGTACCTGGGGAGTCTCCCGGGCCATCGGAGATGCCAGGATGGTCAGGGTAAGTGCAGGATGGCTTCCTGACCCTCCCCCTGGAATACGGGCATGTTGCCACTGCCCAGCTGGCCCCTTGGCACTGCCACCCTGATACTGCCAAGGTGCCCGGATGACACTGCCAAGTCAGCAGGAGCAGTGCCTGGGTTCCAGGGTGGCAGTGCAACGGTGCCAGAGTGTCAGGGTGGCACTGCCAAGAGCCAGGGGTGAGTGGGGCCTTGCTCATAAAATGAGGGTGGAGGGGGGAATTTGAAGGGTGGAAGAGTATAGGGCAGGTAAGTCGGGGCCGTGGGAGGTTGGGGGGGGGTGATGGGTGGGGGTCCTGGAAGGGAAGGGGGGGGGGTTTGGGAGCTTGGGGTGACCTGAAGAGGGGGAACCCCCAGTGACCTAATAGCAGGGTGTCCTCATTTGGGGGGGGTGGGATAGTGTTCATGTGTGTGGAGGGTGACATTTCTCATGAGTGGGGAACCCACAAGCTCACTTAGAGATTGGGGCACCCTATCAAAATGGCGGCCCGATCCGAGTTCAGCTCCCCAGCGCTAAATAAATTCTCAGTGTGGCCTCAACCGGTGAGAAACCCCCCAGGGCACAAAAAAGTGTAATTGAATAGTGGTGGGGAACTCGCCGATAGAGCCGGCAGGAAACTCCCCGAAAAACATGCCATAAAGGGCAGCACGGTAGCATTGTGGATCGCACAATTGCTTCACAGCTCCAGGGCCCCAGGTTCGATTCCTGGTTTGGGTCACTGTCTGTGCGGAGTCTGCACATTCTCCCAGTGTGTGCGTGGATTTCCTCCGGGTGCTCCGGTTTCCTCCCACAGTCCAAAGATGTGCGGGTTAGGTGGATTGCCCATAGTGTACAAAATTGCCCTTAGTGTTGCGTGGGGTTTCTGGGTTATGGGGATAGGGTGGAGGTGTGGACCTTGGGTAGGGTGCTCTTTCCAAGAGCCGGTGCAGACTCGATGGGCTGAATGGCCTCCTTCTGCACTGTAAATTCTATGATTCTAATTAACTTTGAAATTTTCGGGGAGAATCGGGCCCATAGTTTCTCCTCAACTGTGTTTTAAATTTGCTACTTCTTATCTTAAGACTATAACCTCTATTAACATCAAGGGGCTGCCTGGCTCGGGCCAGATCTGTGGTTGGCGATATACAAATGTGTTTGGGCAGAAACTAGAGAAATAAAGTACGTCTCAAAATTTCGGGTGGATCTATTTTGCCTCATGACTGCACATGCCTCCTTAGAAAACTTTCTTTACAATTTATTGCAGTATGTACCATGCTTCCATCATTTTCTTTCGGCATTTAACAAACAGGCCAGTGGATGTTAAGAGAACCAGTGGAATGTGCCGTCCAGAAGGTAAGATACATATTTTATTTCTATCTTAATGCAATGACCTCTGTTACTTCCGACTCCACATTAAATTCCTGTACATTTACAGCCATTGCTAATTTGCCTTCTGATCTTCTGATTGCCTTTCCCCTCCAGTGTTCTGCTGAGAACCTTAGATAATACATTAGCCAGCTAATTCCACTGTCCACAACTGGTCAACAAGCAACCTTTGTATTCAACTGACACCCGCGATCGCTGGTAAGAGCTACATAAAACTGAGCGACTGATTTGACATGGACCTTCCTGCCAGCTTCATTAGAAACATGAAGTGTGCTTAACAACTGGATTAATTCCTCGATCCGAGCATGATCCTATCTGTGAGTATAGTGTCCTTTGGGAACAGCTGTCAATTTCTCCTTTATGGTTAAATGCATTGTTTCTCCTCATTGATTAACTCTGTTCCTGGAATCCAGCTACAGTAGTCGCCTTGTATCACTCGTTTTTTAACAAAGTTAATAATTCACTAAAGTGGCTGCCGTTTGTCATTCTCAAGTTTCTGTTTTGAGAGTTAATGCTTACTGCAAGCAATAGATATTTACACTCAAATCAATAGCAAATAAGAAGAACATCTAATTTTTCTCATTTTCATTGAACCAAGGTCAGACTTTTGTCTGTGTCTCCTTACAGGTCAATACTGACAACTTATTTGCAAGAAGTCGGATGGAGTTTTGCCTTTTGAACTCACATCAACCAGTGTCTTGTTTCAACCTAAATTTGAATCTCCCTTTTGGCTGCAAAACACGAAATGAAAACATTTCTAACATTGACAGCATGAAGTAAAATTGACTGGAAAGTTTAAAGGAACAAATAAACAAAGAAAGTTATAGTGTGTTGGTAACATCAATATGATGCAACTTAAAATGGATCAGGGTAAGGGCAGCACAGAGGCGCAAGTGATTAGCACAGCTGCCTCATGGCACTGAGGTCCCAGGTTCGATCCCGGCTCTGGGTCACTGTCCGTGTGGAGTTTATCAATATGATGCAACTTAAAATGGATCAGGGTAAGGGCAGCACAGTGGCGCAAGTGGTTAGCATGGCTGCCTCACGGCACAGAGGTCCCAGGTTTGATCCCAGCTCTGGGTCACTGTCCGTGTGGAGTTTGCACATTCTCCCCGTGTTTGCGTGGGTTTCGCCCCCACAAGCGAAAACATTTGCAGGGTAGGTGGATTGGGCACGCTAAATTGCCCCTTAATTGGAAAAAATGAATTGGATACTCTAAAAAAAATTTTTTAAATGGATCAGGGATGCACCAAGATTTTAATGGATATCAGGGTCTGAATTCTCCATTTTTGGGACTGTGTCCCACGCCGTCGTGAAAACTGTGGTCTTTTACGCCAGGAAAACTGGCGTCAAAAGGCCACAGATTCGCCGTTTTACAGGAGGCAACCAGGCAGCTGTAGTGGAGCTCGCAGCTCCAGCTGCCAATACGGCCCCCTGCACTTCCGGGTCAGAGGCCGCGCATGCGCACGGTGGCGGCCTCCAGCGGCCGCGCTGTGCTCCTTGGCGGACTCAGCCCGCGGACCTGGACTGCCGAAATAGTGCCCCGCATCGGCCGCGTGCCGGACCCGGGCTGCCCGCCCACATAGCCCCAGTTCCGAATGAAGCCCCCCCGATCAGCCCACCCCCGACTGTGACGACCCAGGACTGAGTCTGCAGCTGCCACATGAGGTTCCCAAACGGCAGGACCATATTAGAACCACGCTGCCGGGAATTCGGCCGGTCAGGGATGGTGAATAGCAGGGTGGGCCTCAGGCAATGGCCTGATACGGCCACCCGTACCTCTGGGTCAGAGGCCGCGCATGCGAGTACGCCGCTTTTCGGGGGCGGAGAATAGCGGAATCAGCACCGGTCTTGATTTCGTGCAGGAAAACAGATTCTCTGCCCCGTCGCCGAATGCGATTTTGCCGTTGGAGTGCGGAGAATCCATCCCCCGTTCTCTGGCTATACAACCTGTCAAAACCATTGACATTGAATTTCAGAGCTCTGTTCTGATAACTGTTTCTAATAATTGTCATAATATACACCAGTATATCATGGTGCAGACACACACACTGATGGACACACAGCAAGACCAATCAACACACACAACACCTCAGCCAATCACCAGTTAGAGCACACTCACTATAAAGTCAGAGGGCATCAGTTTTCCCGCTCATTCGGGATGCAGCCTCTCAGAAGGACAGCGCTTACAGATTGCAGCACAGATCGTCACCATGTGCTGAGTGCATAGACTGGTTAGGATAGGCATAGGTCTTTAGTTTAATCTAACATCGTGTTAACCCACAGTGAAAGTATGTTCAACAGTTTCTAGCTTAATAAAATAGTGTTGTTCTATTTTAAGTGTTGGTAGCCTGTGTGTTCCACGGATCCAGAGCACCCAACACATCATGGTACCAGTTGTTGAGGGATGTTAGAACTTCTTAGACCTACCTGCAAGTGATCTGCCTTCCACCAGCATACAGCCATCCTGCAAAATGAACAGCGTCCGCCCGCCGCCGCCGCTCCGCATCACCGGTAACCTAGAGGCCAACTGGAAGATATCCAAACAACGCTTCCAGCTCTACCTGGAAGCCAAAGACCGGGAAGCTGCCTCAGACACCAGGAAGAGCGCTCTCTTCCTATCCACGGCCGGGGACCATGCCATCCACATTTTCAATTCTCTCACCTTTGCTGATGGTGAAGATAAATCAAAATTCAAGACGGTCCTCCTTAAGTTTGGCAGTCACTGCAACATCGAGGTGAATGAAAGTTTTGAGCGCTATGTATTCCAACAGTGTTGCAGGGGAAGGATGAATCTTTCCAGTCCTTTCTCACCCACCTCCGCATCCTTGTGTAGTCCTGTAATTATGGATCCATCTGCAACTCCATGATACGCGACCAGATCGTTTTCGGTGTTCAGTCAGACCCCCTACGCCAGCAGCTCCTCAAGGTAAAGCAGCTCACCCTAGCGGCTGCCATCGAGACCTGCGTGCTACATGAACACGCCACTAGTCGGTATTCCCACATCCAAGTGGCTGAAACAGCGCAGCAAGGTCCCCACGAGGCAGAACGGGTCCCAGCACCCCTTAAGGACTGCCTCAAGCAGCAGCTGCAGGACCTCCAGAACCAAGGAGTAATTTCCAAAGTCACGGAACCGACAGACTGGGTCAGTTCCATGGTATGCGTAAAAAAGCCTTCCGGCGAATTGAGAATTTGCATTGATCCCAAGGATCAAAATCGCAATATTATGAGAGAGCAATTCCCAAGCGCGAAGAGCTCACATGTGAGATGGCTCGCGCCAAGCTCTTTGCCAAACTCGACGCCTCAAAAGGATTCTGGCAAATCCAGCTTGATAAATCCAGCAGGAAACTCTGCACGTTTAACACCCGCTTTGGAAGATATTATTACAACAGGATGCCGTTTGGGATCATCTCTGCATCAGAAGTGTTCCATAGGATTATGGAACAAATGATGGAAGGTATTGAAGATGTTCGCGTCTTTGTCGATGAAATAATAATTTGGTACACCACCCCGCAGGAGCATCTTAGTCGCCTCCAGCGCATATTCAGACGTATACATGAGCATGGCCTCCGCATCAACAGGCCAAATGCTCTTTTGGTCAGACAGAACTTAATTCCTCGGGGACTACATCTCCCAATTGGGTGTGCAGCCAGATGCGGACAAGGTAGCTGCCATCACAGCTATGAAAACACAGAGGACAAGAAGGCGGTCCTCCGATTTCTGGACATGGTCAATTTTTTAGGGAAATTCATCCATAACCTCGCCTCGCATACCACAGCTCTCAGGAACCGTGACAGGAAGATGACAGACTTCCAATGGCTCCCTGCCCACGAGCGCGAATGGAGGGAACTTAAGGCAAAACTGACCACGGCCCCGGTCTTAGCTTTCTTTGATCCAGCAAAGGAGACTAAAATTTCGACCGATGCCAGTCAATCCGGCATTGGGGCAGTGCTCCTTCAATGTGATGAGGCCTCATCATGGGCCGCCGTTGCATATGCGATGACCTCCCGCTCGTTCCTGGTTCGTCTACCGGATGGCTCTATTCTGCACCGCAATCGACGCGCCTTCGTCTCGTTCCACGCTCGCCACGTGATCCTCCAGTGTCGCCTCGCCTTCCTGCTGACCCTGCCACGGACTATGCAGAGCTCCCTGTCACTCTGCCTCGCCCTGACTTTGATGCAGTCCAGCCCGCTCCTGAACCGGCGGCTCTCGACCCACCCTTGAGGCGGTAAACCAGAATTCGTCGCCCACCTCAGAGACTAAATTTATGAACTTTTCGAATTTATGGATTCTCTGAATTGTTTCGTTGCTTTGTTTGATCGTTTCCCTGGTTTACATATAGTGTTGATCTCGTTACTCTTGTTACATACTGCTTCTCTGCACCAGGCACCTTCCCATGTAAATATCTTAGTTCTCATGTACATAGTCCTGTAAATATGTCTTCGCACCCCACACGTAGTTCGGAACATTATCACCACAGATTATTTATTGCCACACACATACATTTTTTTATAAAAGGGGATATGTCATAATATACACCAGTATATCATGGTGCAGACACACACACTGATGGACACACAGCAAGACCAATCAACACATACAACACCACAGCCAATCACCAGTTAGAGCACACTCACTATAAAGATAGAGGGCATCAGTTTTCCCGCTTATTCGGGATGCAGCCTCTCAGAAGGACAGAGCTTACAGCTTACAGCATAGATGTTCACCATGTGCTGAGTGCATAAACTGGTTAGGATAGTGTGATATGGTACGAATAAAGTAATGGCATGATGGGAAAACTGGTCAATGGGAAGACTGGTCAAAATATTTGATACAGTGTAAGAAATGCTGCCCTAACCATTTCAGACCCCTGTAAGACTAATAAGGCCGACTTTGCATAACTTGAAGTATGAATAAGATCAGAGAAGGTCAAGCCATTCTAAAATACCGGATCTCAGCATCTCCTGATAAGACTAACTCGTCATAACCCAGGGCCGTAGGAATAAGACAAGGTAAGGTCAGGAAGAAATAAGCCTCCTCCGACCTCTCAATGTTCCCTTCACAGACAAGATAATGGTATGAGTGATGCGACAAAGAGCCCAATAAGGTCAGCAGGCATTGCTTCCGTTTCTACTTCCGATCGAATTCCTGACTAAGCTATAGTCACGCAATCTTGATAATGATAATGTATAAATACTGAACTGATTTTCTGTAAAAGCACGGACTTGAGAAGGAATCAGCAAGTTTCACTAACTGCTCTCTGACCTCAAGTTTCAGCCATTACTGCATGCAGTCGTTTTGTAAATAAAGCCTTGTTATTTTGTCTCAACGAGCGTTGTTGAATCTTTCTACTACAGAAGCAGGAAAATATTGACTACAACATAGGCATAGGTCTTTAATTTAATCTAACATCATGTTAGCCCACAGTGAAAGTATGTTCAACAGTTTCTAGCTTAATAAAATAGTGTTGTTCTATTTTAAGTGTTGGTGGCCTGTATGTGTTCCACGGATCCAGAGCACCCAACACATCAACAATGAAACCAAAACTGCCTGACTTTCATTGCCATTAATTTGAATGGTAACAATTGGGAATGGTGGCAGCATTCAGAGAAACCTTGCACATTAATTGATTGGTAAAATATGCACCTGAGCCTGCTGCTTCATTGAAACCTTTCAAGGAGTTTACTGGTAATTGGGGGTACAATAAGGATAAAGAAGATTATGAAATTAAATGTTTGTTAGTATTGCTTGAATTGTTACAGAAAGGAACGTGATGAGCAGCAGTGCAAAGTGCCAAATATACAACTAGTGAGACAAACAGAACAGTACACTAGTCACAAAGTCATGTGAAGGCTACAACCAAAGATTACCAATATTTGTCACATCACATCACATGAGGCATATTCTATTCAGTGCACCGATATATTTCCAAAGGAAAGAAAATTCAAGTGACTGATCGAATTGCGGAATACTGTGGATGCCGAAAATCTGAAATAAAAAACAGAAAATGCTGGAAATACTCAGCACATCAGGCAGCAGCTGTGGAGAGAGAAACAGATTTGTAGGGCACAATCTGATTGCTGCGTCGCGTCGAGCACAAATCCGCAAGAGCCGGTTAGATTGCGGGAGAGGCAAAACTGGAAACAGTGCCGATTGATTTCCGATCTATCCGGCCAGCACCCATTCGCGAGATTCGGGTCCCACCGCAACATGGTGAAAAACTAATAATCACCAATTAAGGCCAATCTTGATCTCATTAACGGGGAAGACCCCCTATTGAACGGCCTCCCGTGATCTAACCACCTCCCCAGCGAGGGGTCAGGCAGGAACCCTTTAGCAAACCTATTTAAAGATGTGAAGCTAGCGCCATGGCTGCTATGGGGATCAGAGGAGATGAGTATCCATCTTCGAAATTGGGCAATCAGTTTGGGGGACCGGGCTGCTGCCCCGTGCTTGGGGCGGGTGGGGAACACCTGGGGGGGTCAAGCACAATCGGGGGGGGGGGGTCGGCTGCCATCGGTGGGGGGTCGCCCCTGGGCTGGAGGGTGATGGGCTCAGCGCCCGTGGGTCCAACATGCCACCCCCCAGGTTTGTATACCCATACCCAAGGCAACTTCGGCTGCTGACTGTCCATTCCACCTAACACCCCCAGGATAGAGGCCTGTCTGTGGAAATGTGGTGCAGGTCACCTTAACTCCCAGTGAGTGTGGAGGCCTCTGGCTGTACAGCTGAAGACTTATTGCTAATAGGTAATTGGCAACATTATTAACAGTATATGTCGCAGGAAGCTCCGCCTCAACAAGGAGATGGTGCGGCACCTATGCCACATCCTTGCTGATTTGGCATCACGTGGAGGAGGAAGATACCACTTCCGGTGACCATTAACACATCACAGCTCCCAAGTGGATTCCTGTGGGTAGAATTGCCATGTCTCAGGCGAGTGTTGCTGCCTAGCATCCCACTCAGACTGTGAGGCCTGGACACTTTGCCTGAACACTGGAGACATCAACACCACAGAGGCAGCCAACAATCAAACACCCAGGAGCTGGGCCTCAGCACTGGGACATCCCGTGACCAGACGTGGGTGTGTGGATTGGGGAGGGATCCTGCACCCGGTCCAAGTGATATTCCCTCTGGGGCCCTGGGGTCTGGGGTCTGATGTCCAGAAACACCCCTGTGGCCGGGGCTACATGTGCAGGGTCCCCAAGCACAACTGGCTCATTGGATGACATCGTGGGGGAAGGCAGGGAACGTAAGGGTGGGGGAGGGTTGGGGGACTCGAGGGTCCCGGGGTAGAAGTCATAACTTATTATCAATCTCTCACCCTTTCTTACAGATATCACATGATGGATGATATTCTGGACCCCACAGCAGCTGCCCTCAGAGTGCTGCTAACAGGCCAGGCAGCCAGACACCAGAGAATGAGGCGGCACCAGCGTCGATGGAGGCTTGAGGCGGCAGCCCATGCGCAGAGGCCCGCCCCACATGCTGAGGACCCGGCTGCCCATCAGGCCATGGAGGGACCCAGAGGGGGAGGCCAGCACAAGGTGCACAGGCATCGCTGGTCGTCTGAGGAGATGTCAGACAGTATATGTCGCAGGAAGCTCCGCCTCAACAAGGAGATGGTGCGGCACCTATGCCACATCCTTGCTGATTTGGCATCACGTGGAGGAGGAAGATACCACTTCCGGTGACCATTAAAGTCATCATGAGGCTGAACTTTTATAATGTGTGTTCATTCCAGGGCTCAAGAGGGGACCTATGTAGCATATCCCAACTTCAACCCACAAGTGCATCCGTGAAGTCATGGATGCTCTGTTTGCCCGGGCATCGGACTCTGTAAACTTCGACCTGGACCAATCCCATCAAGATGCGCAGGTAGCAGGATTCTCCACCATCGCCAGGATGCCCCAGTCCCAGAGGTAATTGATAGCACTCATGTTGTCTTGTGTGCATTGGGTGATCCGAGAGCACTCTTCATTAACAGGAAAGGGTTCCACTCCCTGAACGTTCAACTTGTGTGTGACTACCACCTCAAGATCCACCCTTCCCAGGGACTGTACACTTCAGCTACATCCCAGAGCAGTCGGAGATCCCCATTGTCTTCGAGGAACACCCCAGGAATGACCGGTTGGCTCCTGGGGGACAGGGAGATCCCGCTGAGTTCCTGGCGAATAACACCAGAGATTGATACGGAGACTCAACATAATGAGGCACATGTCGCCACCTGGGCTGTCATTGAACGGTGCATCGGACTTCTGAAAATGTGGTACCGATGCCTCGACTGCTCTATTGGTATACTGCAGTATACCCTCCCAGAGTGTTGCACGCTTTGACGTGGTCTGCTGTGGCCTCCACAACTTGGCACAGCAGCAGGGCTACCTGCTGGATGTGGAGGAGGTGCAACCTTCGGCCTTATCCGTGGAGGAGGAGGAGGAGGATGAGGAGGAGCCAGGGCTGGAGGTAGAACCGCGGGAACAGCCGGAGGATGGAGGACAGGCGGTGGCGGCGAGGGTCCGGAATGCCCGGAGGACCAGGGAGGCCCTCATCCTTGCCTGCTTCTCAGAGGGCGTGGCTTTGACTGTCACCTGACCCCTTCCCCCCTTTCCACCTACCATCCCCCCCCCAACCTGTCTCCCCTCCCCACCCATCCCACCTCCCCCTCCCTATCCGCCTCTCCCTCCCCCACCGATTCCACACCCCAATCACCTTGTTCCACCTTCCCAGGCTCTGTGCTACATCACTCCAGGATGAAAGGCCTGTGTTGGCACTGTCACCGGGTCAATATACAAGGCAGGAGAGTGATGATAACCCACTGTGAGCTGCGCTTTGGGGCTCCTCAATCTATGCCATAACCTGACTCCTGTCTGTCTGCTAACAGGATGCTCTCACCCATCACCTGCTTGTGGTATGCCTCGGGGGAGGGATCCCAGACCTAGGACCACCGTGCTCAGGGGGGTTGGGTTGGGGTGGGCCTGGGGGCAACTGGGGAAGGGGCTGTAGGCCGGCCCGCAGTGTGGAATAACGTGACAGAGGCTTCACATGTGTCAGGTGTAACGTGTTTCAATGGTGTACCATTGTGATATGAACTGTCCCTTGCTACTGATAGTGCTGCTCCCCCTCCCCACCCAGTGCCCTCTCCATGATCCTCAAACTGCTCAGCCTCCGCTCTCTGCCACTACATCTAGGTGTGTCCCAGGCTGCACATCAGAGGGGGAGGCAGCCTGCTGCTTACCGCACCCTGTGGCCTTTGATGCCCCTGGCAGGCGTCTTCTGGAAGTCCTGAAGCCGGATGGCCCCAGCTGACTTGCCGATGGCACATGCCTCGCCGTGCATCCCTATTCCGCCTGCTGACCCTGAGACATGCCATTGTCGGGAGAGGGGGACTCGGGAGAGCTGGTGACTGCCGTTGTCTCCCTGTAGGGAAGCTCTGGGTTGGCCTGCAGTACTGCTTCCTCCCAGTCCGTGCCCATATGGTCCTGGGACATGTTGGGATGGAGGGGCAGCTGGAGTGAGCTCCAAAGGCCCCTGTATCATCTGCTCCGTCAGCCCTGGTGACTTCACATTGATTGCATTATGGTGTCGACACCCTCAACGATACCCCTCTGTGACCGGGCCACACTTTGCCGTGACTCGCCAATGTCCACCTGTGTTTGGAACACGTCTCCCCCAGTTCCTCCATCTCTGTTCCAGTGGTGCAACCTTACATATCAATATTTTAGTGGTGCCTTTTTCCCTCAACCAAGGATGTCACCACAATGTGACAGGACCCTAAATCTCATTCTCCACTTTTCCCTCATTTCTGCTGTTACCCATTCCTCTCCCTCCCGGAATCATGATGGGCTACTCCATGCTCTCATCCTCCAGCCTATCAGCCTCTGTATTCAACAGATTATTTTCTGTCATTTCCACCACTTCTGGCATGATACCACCTCATCTTCTCCTTCCCTCCCCTTTCCACATTCTGAAGGGGGACCGTTCCCTCCATGATCTGCTTCTCAATCACTCCCACACACCATTCCCTCCCCATGGTACCTTTCCATACAAACATAAAGATGTAACATGATGGCAAGGTGGCATAGGGTTAGCACTGTTGCATCACAGCTTCAGGTACCCGGGTTCGATTCTGGCCTTGGGTGACAGTGTGGATTTTGCACGCTCTCCTTGTGTGTGTTTCCTCCGGGTGCTCTGGTTTCCCCCCACAATTCAAAGATTTGCAGGTTAGGTAGATTGGCCATGATAAATTACCCCTTAGTGTTCAAATTTGTGGAGGGGTGTTGTGTGGATGGGCGCGGGACTGGGCCTAGGTAGAGTGTTCTTTCAGAGGGTCGGTGCAGACTCGATGTGCTGAATGGCCTTCTTGTGCACTGTAGGGATTCTATGGAACACCTGCCCTTTTATCTCCACTATCCTCACCATCCAAGGTCCTTTCAGGTGAAGCTATTTTATATGCATACTTCTTTCTGTTCAATCTACCGTATTCGCTGCTCATAATGTGGTCCCTAATCTAGGGAAACCAAACGCAGATTGGGAACCTCTTAACGGAACACCTCCGTTCAGTTTGCATGATCCTGAGCACTGCTACCCTGTTATTTTAATTCTCCACCTTGCTCTCACGCTGAATTCTCTGTCCATGATCTGCTCTGTTCAAGTAAAGCTCAATTTAAGCTTGACGAACAGCACCATATATTTTTCTTGTGCATTGTATACACTTCTGGGCTCATCATTAAGTTCAAAGTTTCATAATGCAAAGTCTGTCATACCTCAGGGGTTTGGGGTAGGAGTGGTATGATGGGGCACGGGTTTTGGTTGGTTAAGAGGGGGGGTCGGGAACTCAGTTGAGGGGGTGTGGTTAGGAGGTTCAGCCAGATGGGTCTGGGTGGTCACCTCGGCTCCAGGACATCACTGCATGAGTTCCTGAGGGTAGAGTCTTAGCCCTAATCATCTGCAGCTGCTACATCAATGACTTTCTTTCCATCATGGTCAGATGTGGGATGTTCACTGATAACTGCACAATGTTCAGCACCATTCGTGACTCTTCAGAAACTGAAGAAGCCCATGTCCAAATGCAACAAGATCTGGGCAATATCCAGGCTTGGGCTGACTAGTGGCAAGTAACATTTGAGCCACACAAATGACAGGCAGTGAACATCTCCAACAAGAGAGGATCTAACCTCCGTCCCTGACATTCAATGACATTGCCGTCGCTGAATATCTCCAGGATCAACATCCTGGGTGTTACCATTGACCAGAAACTGAACTGGACTCACCATATGAATATTTTGGCTACCAGAGTTGGTCAAAGTCCAGGAATCCTGGGCAAGTAACTCACATCCTGACTCCCCATAGCCTGTCCACCTTTTATAATTCACAAATCAGGAATGAAATGGAATACTCTCCACTTACCTGGATGAGTGCAACCCAACAGCATTTGAGAAGTTCAACGCCATCCAGGACAAAGCAACCCACTTGATTGCCACCCCTTTCACAAACATTCAATCCACTACTGACGAATAGTGGCAGCCAGTTTTACCATCAACAAGATACACTGCAGGAAATCACCAATGTTCCTTCAGCAGCACTTTCCAAACCCACGAGGACGACTAACCAGAAGCAGCAGATACCCGGAAACATCACCATCTGGAGGTTCCCTTACAAGTCACTCACCATGCTTACTTGGAAATATATCACAGTTCTGTGGGATTATCATAACTATCAGCATTGCAAGGATTAATGTAGTGTCGATAGTAGCCACTAGAGGGTGCTACAGTTACAACTATATAAGGCAGTGATGCTAGACCTTAGAGGCGGAGTGTATGCAGGAGTTAGCTAGTGAAGGTTAGAAGAGCAGATAGTACAAGTGAGTGCAGATCATAGTTTAAATCAGTGGTGAGATTAGCTGTTGATGAGTGTAGTTTAGATGTTATTAATCAACTGTGTATTCTTAAGGAGTACATGTCGAATCCATGTTAGTAGTGTAAATAAATTTACAGCTTTGATTCAATTAAAGCTATTTTGTGGTCTACTCCAACCATCCTGAAATAAGCCAGATGAAGAAGACCACAAGTTCCTTCACTGTCACTGGGTCAAAATCCTGGAGCTCTTTCACTAACAGCACTGTGGGTGTACCTATGGTTCAGGGACTACAGCAGGTTAAGAAGGCAGCATACCACCACCTTCTGGAGGCAACTAGGAGTGGGTAGTAAATGCTGGCCTAGCCAGCGATACCCACATCTCATAAATTATTATTTTTTGTAAAGTTTGGGAGTCAGGTGACCATTGTAGGGGTGGGAGTGGAAATCTGGTTGGGTGGGTAAGATGTGCTGGGAGGTTCGGCTGGTCAATAGGTTGGTGTAGGATGGATCGGGAGGTCAATGGTGAAGGTTAGGATGGATAGTGTGGGTAGTAGGAGGGGTTAGTAGAATGGTTAGGATGGGTAGGATGGGGGCGGAACGGTAGCACAGTGGTTAGCACTGTTGCTTCACAGCGCCAGTTTCCCGGGCTCGATTCCCGGCTTGGGTCACTGTCTGTGCGGAGTCTGCACATTCTCCCTGTGTTTGTGTGGGTTTCCTCCGGGTGCACCGGTTTCCTCTTACAGTTCCCGAAAGACGCACTTGTTAAGTGAATTGGACATTCTGAATTCTCCCTCAGGGCACCTAAACAGGTGCCAGAGTGTGGCGACTTGGGGAATTTAACAGTAACTTCATTGCAGTGTTAATGCAAGTCTACTTGTGACACTATTAAAGATTATTATTATTAGTGGGGGAGCCGGGTGGTCACTGTAGGGTTCAGGGGGTAGTTGTTGGGCTTGGGGTGCAGTCGCGGTGGGTGGAGGGTAATCAGGTGGGTGGGCTGGGTAGTCACGAGATTCGGAAGGATGCTCGGGGTCAGGAGATAGTTAGGGGTGAAGGCTAGGCAGGGCGTCAGTGCTCTTGTCATCCAGTGGTTTTAATTAGTTGAACTTTTCCTGGGTACCTATTCTGGTAAGATAGTCAGAACCATTTTTAATCTCTGATTTAAATTGGAGATTCAGATACATCCCAATGGAAGGTAATTGTCCTCTCCGGTCTGTCATAATATCCACTCATGTATAGAATGAGATGCAGACAGGCAGTGATTGACACACAGGATAACCAATGGACACACACGACACATAAGAACCAATCACCAGACAGGACTACTATAAAGCACACAGGGCATTAAGACTCTCCTTCTCTCAACAGGACACAGCTACTGAGATAGTAAGAGTGCACAAGCTAGTGAGCACTATCACCATGAGGTAGAGAGTTAGTCTGGTCAAGCCAGTAGGAGGTTATCAGTTAGATTGATAGAGTGTCAGCTCACAGCAGACAGTGTACAGCAATCAGGAAGTTCAATAAAATCGTGTTGGACCATCTCCTGTGTCAGAAGCCTGTTTCTAGTTTCACTGCATCCAGTTGAAGTCAATGTTGAACCAACTTACTGAACACATCATGGTACCAGAGTGCTATTAATCCTAACGAACCTACCTCGAGTGCATCTGCAATGACCAGCCATTCAGCGGCATGGAAAACATCCAGCCTCCTTCGCAACTCCGGATCTCCGGCAATCTCGGCGCCAACTGGAAAGCCTTCAAACAAAAGTTCCTCCTGTACATCGAGGCCTCCGACCTCAAGGCAGCATCGGATGCCAGAAAGATCTTGCTGTTCCTGTCGACTGCGGGGGATCACGCCATCCACATCTATAACTCGCTTACATTTGCCGATGGCGAAGACAAGACAAAGTTCAAGACAGTTCTGCTGAAATTCGACAGCCACTGCGACATTGAGGTGAATGAAAGCTTTGAACAGTACATCTTCCTACAGAGGCTTCAGGGTAAGGATGAATCTTTTCAGTCCTTCTTGACCCATCTCCGCAGCCTAGCGCAGTCGTGTAATTATGACTCGACGACTGATTCCATGATCCGGGGTCAGATCGTTTTCGGGGTCCAGTCCGACTCCCTGCGGGAGCAGCTCCTCAAAATCAAACAGTTGACCCTCTCCGTCGCCATCGAAACGTGCGTTGTCCATGAGCATGCCAGAAATCGCTACTCCCACATCAGGGCGGCAGAAACTGCAAAACTGGCCTCCCGCGAGGCAGAAAGAGTGCAGGCCATAGGGAAAATGCAAGAATTGAGCATTGAAGTGAGTGGCCGCTTCGCACGCTTTTCTCGGGTCCCAATGCCATGAAGACACTAGAGGACAAAAAGGCGGTCCTCCGCTTCCTCGGGATGGTAAATTTTCTCGGAAAATTCATTCCCAACGTGGCATCCCACACCACGGCCCTCCGGCATCTCGTTAAAAAGTCGACAGTATTCCAGTGTCCTCCCGCACACCAAGCGGAGTGGCTTGCGCTGAAGGCGAAGCTCACCACAGCCCCAGTACTGGCGTTCTTTGACCCAACCAAGGATACCAAGATACCCACAGACGCAAGCCAGTACGGCATTGGGGCGGTGCTCCTCCAGCGAGATGATTCCTCGACCTGGGCTCCAGTGGCATATGCCTCCAGGTCCATGACTCCGACCGAACAACGGTATGCCCAGATCGAAAAGGAGTGCCTGGGTCTCCTGACAGGAATAGTCAAGTTTCATGATTCCGAAGTTCACGGTGGAAACAGACCACAGGCCTTTAGTCCACATAATCCAGAAGGATTGAAATGACATGACACCTCGGCTGCAGCGAATTCTTCTTCATCTCCGCCGATATGACTTCAAACACGTCTATACACCGGGCAAGGAGCTGATCGTCGCGGATGCACTTTCCCGATCCATCACCATGCCATGTGAACCGGGCGACTTCAGTCACCACATCGAGGCACAGGTGCAGTTATGTGCCAGCAACCTCCCAGCCACTGATGAACGAGTTGTCCAGATACACGTAGAAACTGCCAAAGATCCTCTACTGCAGTGCGTGATGCAACACCTTGCGCATGGCTGGCAAAAGGGGCAGTGCCCCCAGTTCTTCAACGTTAAGGACGAGTTAACTGTTGTCGAGGGGATCCTTCTGAAACTAGATAGAATCGTCATTCCCCAAAGCATGCAAGCCAAGGTGCTCAGACAGAACCATGAGGGTCGCCTTGGGGTCGAAAAATGTTGACGCAGAGCTCGGCAGGCAGTCTACTGACAGGCCGTTGCCAACACGGTCCTCAACTGCACAACATGCCAGAAGTTTCAACCAGTTTAGCCCAAGGAAACACTGCAACAGCACGAGATCGTGACTTCTCCGTGGTCCAAGGTGGGGATAGACCTCTTTTACGCAAATGGGCATGATTACGTGCTCTTGGTCGACTACTCCTCCAGCTACCCGGAAGTGGTGAAACTGTCGGACCTCACGTCCAAGTCAGTGATTAAAGCCTGCAAAGAGACGTTTGCCAGGCACGGCATACCACTCACAGTAATGAGTGACAACAGCCCATGTTTCTACAGCCAAGAGTGGTCGGACTTTGCGCGATCCTACCACTTCAGTCACATCACATCCAGTCCCCATTACCCGCAATCGAACGGGAAGGCCGAAAAAGGCGTCCATATTGTAAAGCGGTTGCTGTGCAAGGCTGCAGACACAACCTCGGACTTCAACCTGGCGCTGTTGGCATACAGGGCAACCCCTCTGTCGACTGGTTTGTCTCCGGCGCTGCTGTTCATGACCGCAACCTGAGGATGACTGTTCCAGCCATCCATGTTCCAGACCTTGACCGCCTCACGGTGCTGCAGAAACTGCAGTGATCCAGGGACCATAAGAAGATCACGTATGATGCTCATGCCAAGGATCGACCTGCGCTGGCTCCAGACGATGTTGTTCGCGTCCAGTTGCCTGAGGGAGGTTGCTCAGCCCCAGCTATTGTCGTCAGGCAGGCTGCCCCTAAGTCCTTCGATGTCCAAATGGCTGATGGCTCCATTCTACGGCGCAACAGGAGGGTGCTACAAAAAGTTCCCTGCCCACCGCCTGGCCGCACTTCTCCGCATGTCATCATGCCTCCTCCGGACATCTCGCATCATGAAGCCACTGACATGGCAGCAATCCCGCCTGTCCAAGTGCCGGCGACCCCCCCCCTCCTCCTCTGAGGCGATCGACAAGAATTCATCGCCTGCCACAAAGACTGAATCTATAGACTTAAATCTTGTAAATTTTGTTCAGTTTGCTCAGTATCTGCACAATAGACACCTTCCCATGTTCATATGTTCATTCACTCACCACTTGTATATAATCATGCATGTATATATATTTCCACGTACCAAAATTTACGTCAAAATGGGGAGGTGTCTTAATACCCACTCATGTATATAATGAGATGCAGACAGGCAGTGATTGACACACAGGATAACCAATGAACACACACGACACATAACAACCAATCACCAGATAGGACACCACCACTATAAAGCACACAGGGCATTAAGACTCTCCCTCTCTCTAGAGGACACAGCTACTGAGATAGTAAGAGTGCACAAGCTAGTGAGCACTATCACCATGAGGTACAGAGTTAGTCTGGTCAAGCCAGTTGGAGGTTATCAGTTAGATTGATAGAGTGTCAACTCACAGCAGACTATGTACAGCAATCAGGAAGTTCAATAAAACAGTGTTGGATCATCTCCTGTGTCAGAAGCCTGTTTCTAGTTTCACTGCTTCCAGTTGCAGTCAACATTGAACCAACTTACTTAACACATCGCGATCAACTGCCGTGCAGTCTTTGCATGAGAGTTTCTGGGGGCATCTCCCAGTGTATCTTCAGGGGTTGCTCTCGGGTAAAACCTGAAGTGTTGGGTACTCTGCCACACAGATGAACCAACACGGTTGTGAATGGTACAATGCAGTTTTATTTGAAACATCTATTTACACTGGTAAACTGTTTACTGAGGTTCGATCATGACCCTTGATTCTGTGGACCTATTCCTAATTCTATCTTGTAGTGGCACTCAGCACATGGTGGATGTCTGAGTGGCCTGCAATGAGCTCTGTGCCCTGAGCCGTCTCCTGCTCGAGTGCCCAGGAAGTGTCGTGTTCCCTGTTTTGTACTGTGTATGCTCTTGCCTGTGATTGGCTGTCGTGTTGTGTGTGTTGATTGGTCCGTTGATCTGTCCATCAGTATGTATGTATGTATGTGCTATGATGTTTACCTGAATATCATGATATCCCCCCTTTTGTTTTACAAGAACATGTGCCTACGTGGTCATAAATAGAGATGTGTACTGAGTGTAGCTAAATGTGTGTGTGTGCAATATTTACAGCATGTACATGGGGCTAAACTATATACAAGGGGCGATGTCGGGTGCGACATAACAACGAGGTTGTACCATAAACAAAGAACGGTTGAACGATAAAGTGAATTCCTGTAACGATAAGAACATAAACATATTAACACAGTGGTAGTATGAGTTCAATGTACAAACAGGCTCATAAGTCCAGTCCAGTAGGTGGGCGACGAATTCGGGTTGACCGCCTCAAGGGTAGGTCTGGAACCACCGGCTGAGGAATGGGCCTGGCCACGGGCGACGACGGAAGGGGCATGGTGGCAGGCAGCTCCACGAAGTCGATGTCAGGAACAACAGGAGGGCGCGGTGTCAGTGTAAGGTCCCGTAGCGAGCGTGGAAGTAGGTGAAGAGCTCAGCGATTGCCCCTACGCATGGATCCATCAGGCATGCGAACCAGGAACGAGCGGGGAGCCACACGCCGGAGAACTTTGGCAGGTGCTGACCAGCCACCTTCTGGTAGGTGGATGCGGACTTCGTCTCCAGGGGCCAGGGTGGGACGATCAGTTGCCCGTGTGTCATATGCCCTCTTCTGGCGACCGCGCTGCAGTTGCATTCTGTGTAGTACCGGAGCATGGTTGGTTGTGGGTGCCAGAATGGAAGGCACAGTGGTCCTGAGGGTGCGACCCATCAACCTGGGCTGGTGAGAGGCCAGTCGCTAGTGGGGCCGTGTGATAGGCTAGCAGGGCTAGGCAGAAATCCGATCCGGCAGCAGCAGCCTTGCAGAGGAGCCGCTTTACAATGTGAACGCCCTTCTCCGCCTTTCCATTGGACTGGGGATGCAGAGGGCTGGACGTGTGAAACCATACGAGGCAGCAAAAGATGACCATTCCTGGCTGGCGAAACAGGGCCCATTGTCCGACATGACAGTCATCGGAATACCGTGGCGAGCGAAGGTGTCTTTGCAGGCCCTTATGACAGTGGACGATGTCAAATCGTGCAGGCGTATGACCTCTGAATAGTTGGAAAAGTAGTCAACGACGATGACATAGTTCCTGCCGAGCGCGTGAAAGAGGTCCACACCCACCTTCGCCCAGGGGGACGTCACAAGCTCATGGGGCAGAAGCGTTTCAGGAGGTTGCGCCGGTTGAAACCTTTGGCAGGTGGGGCAGTTGAGCACCATATTGGCAATGTCATCACTGATGCCCGGCCAGTATACCGCCTCTCGGGCCTTCCGTCTGCACTTCTCGACCCCCAGGTGGCCTTCGTGTAGTTGGACGAGGACTAGCTTGTGCATGCTGTGCGGAATCACAATCCGGTCCAGCTTTAGGAGGACACCATCAATGACGGCCAGGTCGTCTCGGACATTGTAGGACTGCGGGCATTGCCCTTTGAGCCACCCTCCCGTCATGTGGCGCATCACATGTTGTAGAAGGGGGTCAGCCGCAGTCTCTCGGCGAATACAGGCCAGACTGGAGTCGTCAGCCGGCAGATTTGCCGATGTGAAAGCCACCTGCGCCTCCACCTGACAGATGAACCCCTCCGAATCTGGCGGCATGCTCACTGCTCTAGATAGGGCATCCGCAATGATAAGGTCCTTACCCGGGGTGTAGACCAGTTGGAAGTCATACCTCCTAAGTTTAAGTAGGATGCGCTGGAGGCGAGGTATCATCTCATTTAGGTCCTTATTAATGATGCTGACCAGGGGGCGGTGGTCAGTCTCAATGGTAAACCGGGGGAGACCATACAGATAGTCATGGAACTTGTCTAACCTGGTTAGCAAGCCCAGGCACTCAACAAACAAAGAACAAAGAACAAAGAAATGTACAGCACAGGAACAGGCCCTTCGGCCCTCCAAGCCCGTGCCGACCATGCTGCCCGACTAAACTACAATATTCTACACTTCCTGGGTCCGTATCCCTCTATTCCCATCCTATTCATGGATTTGTCAAGATGCCCCTTAAATGTCACTATCGTCCCTGCTTCCACCACCTCCTCCGGTAGCGAGTTCCAGGCACCCACTATCCTCTGCGTAAAAAACTTGTCTCGTACATCTACTCTAAACCTTGCCCTCTCACCTTAAACCTATGCCCCCTAGTAATTGACCCCTCTACCCCGGGTAAAAGCCTCTGACTATCCACTCTGTCTATGCCCCACATAATTTTGTAGACCTCTATCAGGTCGCCCCTCAACCTCCTTCGTTCCAGTGAGAACAAACCGAGTTGATTCAACCGCTCCTCATAGCTAATGCCCTCCATACCAGGCAACATTCTGGTAAATCTCTTCTGCACCCTCTCTAAAGCCTCCACTCCTTTTCGATCTGCGCGTACCGCTGTTCTGTGGGGGTCATGGCCCGCGAGGCATAGGTGACCGGGGCCCATGACGCAGTGTCATCCCGCTGTAGGAGCACTGCTCCAATGCCGGACTGGCTGGCATCAGTCGAAATTTTAGTGTCACGAGATGTGTCGAAAAACGCCAACACCGATGCCGTAGTGAGCTTAAGTTTGAGCTTCTCCCATTCCTGCTGGTATGTGTGTAGCCACTGGAACTCCGTGGACTTCTTGACGAGGTGGCGCAGAGCTGTCGTGTGGGAGGCAAGGTTGGGGATGAACTTCCCCAGGAAGTTGACCATGCCTAGGGAGCGTAGCACTGCTTTCTTGTCTGCCGGCTGCTGCATGGCTGTAATGGCGCTCACCTAGTCTGCATCCGGACGGACCCATGACTGGGAAATGTGGTCCCCCAGGAACTTCAGTTCGGTTTGGCCGAAAGAACACTTGGCTCGGTTGAGGCGCAGGCCGTTTTCGCGTTTGCGCGCAAAGACGCGCTGGAGACGATAGATGTGCTCCTGTGGTGTGGTGGACCAGATGGTGACGTCGTCCACGTAGATGCACACCCCTTCGATGCCTTCCATCATCTGCTCCATGATCCTATGAAAGACCTCGGATGCCGAGATAATGCCAAATGGCATTCGATTGTCGCAGAACCTGCCGAAAGGGGTGTAGAAGGTGCACAGCTTTCGGCTGAACTGATCCAGTTGGATCTGCCAAAAACCCTTTGAGGCATCCAGTTTCATGAAGATTTTAGCCTGGGCCATTTCGCTCGTGATCTCTTCCCGTTTGTGTATGGGGTAGTGTTCCCTCATAATGTTGTTGTTGAGGTCTTTTGGATCAATGCAGATCCGGAGCTCGCCGGAGGGCTTCTTAACACACACCATGGAGCTGACCCATGGCGTGGGCTCCGTGACCCGGGATAGGACCCCTTGGTCCTGGAGATCCTGCAGCTGCTGCTTGAGGTGGTCTTTGAGTGGCGCTGGGACCCTGCGAGGTGCGTGATTAACCGGGGTGGCGTCCGGTTTGAGCCAAATTCTATAGGTGTATGGCAGTGTTCCCATGCCCTCGAATGCCTCCTGGTTGTGGGCGAGGAGCGATTGGAGCTGTGCGCTGAACACTGCATCCGGGAAGTCAGATGTGCCGTCTGGAGAGAGAGAGTGGACTCGTTGCACGAGGTGGAGAGCCTTGCATGCTGTGCGCCTAGCAGGGAGTCCTTTGATGAGCCGACTATCTCGAATGAGAGTGTGGCCGTGTGTGTGTTGTGTGTCACCTGGAGCTGGCAGGATCCCATAGCCGGGATAACGTTCCCATCCTGCAACGGGGCGGCCGAATTGGTGGTCTGACCTTCATGGCGTAGAAGGCTGACCATGCTATGAGGTTGGCGGAGGCGCCAGTGTCCAGGCGGAACGTTATCGGTGATCGGTTGACCGTTAGGGTGGCACACCATTCATCACCCGGATTGATCGTGTTAACTTGCACCGGCTGGTGGGTCCTGGGTGGAGACATTCGGTTCCCATCAATGACCGCAACACGGAAGGCGTCCCGGTCGTCTGGATATCATCTGGGCACGATTCGTAATAAGGAGGCTGAATGGTCCGCACGTCCCTGCGAGGTTGTCGGAGTTGGGGAATATTGGCAGGTTGAGCTGCTCGACAGCAAGCAGCGTAGTGGCCCACCTTGCCACAGCGGAGGCATTGTCGGCTTCTTGTGGGACATTGCCGCTTTAAATGTGCGGCTCCACAATTGCCGCACGTCGTGATGTCATGGCGTTCGTTGCGCCACTGCGCATGCACGGTTCGGTCTTGCGTCGAGCGCGTCTGCGCATCACGTCCCTCAGTGTTGCCGTAGTTTTTGGCGCGCACAAGCGCGGGAGGCCTCGAAAAGCGCACAAAATGTCCGCCCTCGTCCGGGCCGCCGGCCGGGAGGAACTCGATTGCCTGGACCCGTTTGGCCTC
Source organism: Scyliorhinus torazame (assembly GCF_047496885.1). Classification (NCBI taxonomy): domain Eukaryota; kingdom Metazoa; phylum Chordata; class Chondrichthyes; order Carcharhiniformes; family Scyliorhinidae; genus Scyliorhinus; species Scyliorhinus torazame. The sequence continues at coordinate 66,048,080 of NC_092721.1, read as the reverse complement.
GTAGGGCGCCTGCCTTGCCAACCGGCCACGTAGGACCCCTACCGCGCCGATTCGGCCGCCTGAAATTGGGTACAACGGCTAGTCGCGTTTTCGTGCAGGACACAGGCTTCGATTGCGGAGGCTAAGGTGAGGCCTTTTATTTTTAAGAGCTGCTGGCGTAGGGTGCCCGAGGTGACCCCAAAAATGATCTGGTCCCAGATCATGGAATCGGAGGTGGTGTCGTAACCGCAGGTCTGCGCGAGGATACGGAGATGCGTAAGGAATGATTGAAAGAGCTCATCCTTACCTTGCAGGTGCTGCTGGAAGAGATACTTCTTGAAGCTCTCGTTGACCTCGACGTTGAAGTGTTGATCGAGCTTGAGATGGACCGTCTTGTATTTGAATTTGTCCTCGCCTTCCGCGAACACCAGGGAGTTGTAGACATGGATGGCGTGTTGACCTGCCGTGGTGTGGAGGATGGCGATCTTTCTGGTGTCCGAGGTGCTTTCCTTTTCGTTGGCTTCCAGAAAGAGCTGGAAATGCTGTTTGAACAGCTTCCAATTAACGCCGAGGTTTCCAGCGACTTGCAGCGGCTGCGGTGTGTTGACGGTGTCCATGGCACAGGATGGCAGATTCCGGTGGATTTGTAGGTAGGTACCAAAGTCACTCCTGGTACTATGAAGTGTTGGGTACTCTGCTACACAGATGAACCAACACGGTTGTAAATGGTACAATGCAGTTTTATTTCAAACATCTATTTACACTGGTAAACTGTTTACTGAGGTTTGATCATGACCCTTGATTCTGTGGACCTATTCCTAATTCTATCTTGTCGTGGCACTCAGCACATGGTGAATGTCTGAGTGGCTGGCAATGAGCTCTGTGCCCTCAGCCATCTCCTGCTCGAGTGCCCAGTTTAGTTGGGGTTGTTCCCTGTTTTGTACTGTGTATGCTCTTGGCTGGCTGTCGTGTATGATTGGCTGTCGTGTTGTGTGTGTTGATTGGTCCGTTGATCTGTCCATCAGTATGTTTGTATGTATGTGCTATGATGTTTACCTGAATATCATGACACATCCCTCTGGAGAACATAAGTTATGGGCCATTGTTTCTCTTTCCAAAGATGCTCTCTGACCTGCTGAGTATTTCCAACATTTTGTGCGTTTATTTGAAATTGTATAAGGTTCTTTCACATCAATAGAAATATAACCAATTTCTCATCTGCTATTCTAGCAAACATGCAAACCGAGATATGTTTAGCACATTCATGTCACCACTAAAATAGCAGAGGGATAGATTATAGATGGGCTCATTCAGCACACAGTCGTGCAGTAAATTCAAATAATTCTCCACATGAGTGTTGCAGAGAGAGGATGTGATATTGATCCAATCGGTATATTTGTGTTGTAATAAATTGTGACTAATAAAAATGTCAAAGTAAATGTCATGATTCCACAACTGGCAATGTTCAATTTTACAGAAAGCTCGCTGCCGGGAAATTAGAGTTTCTGAATTTTGCCAGCAACTATTTGATGTGTTTATATAATACTCCTCCACTTTTTAGCAAAGTTTCTAATCCATTTAAAATATACAGGTTGACATCTGTATTGAGACAATTCCAAAAATATCACAGAATGAGACTGATATTAGCAATAATCAATGTAGGCTTAAGTCAGAACAAAGGCGAGTAAAATAACTCTGTTGAAAACAATCAGCATGAAAACTTCCATTGTATATTGTGCTTTTTTTATGGAAAGAAAATATTTTTGTGGAACATATCACTGGAATGTTGCCTCATGCGCTGATAATGAAGTAAATGAAGCAATTTTATTGTTTTCTAATAATACTCAATCTCACTTGTCCAATACCATTGCCAGAAACGGTGAGCATATGGATAGAATCCGGTCATAGAATCCTTACAGTGCAGAAGGAGGCCATTTGGCCCAGCGAGTCTGCACCGGCCCTTGGAAAGAGCACCTTACTTAAACCAGCACCTCCACCCTATCCCCATAACCCCAACTAAACTTTTGGACATTAAGGGGCAATTGAACATAGCCAATCCACCTAACCTGCACATCTTTGGAATGTGGTAGGAAACCGGAGCACCCGGAGGAAACCCACGCAGACATGGGGAGAAAGTAAAAACTCCACACAGACAGTCACCCGAGGCTGAAATTGAGCCCGGGTCCCTGGAGCTGTGAGGTAGCAGTGCTAACCACTGTGCCACCATGCACTCACAATTAAAACTGTCCCCAGGAATAGTTACGAGTATTGGCAGCCCATCAGTGGAGGTGACCAAACAATCTGTTTCATGTGGTGTTGGTTGAGAAATCTTCTCTATTAAAGTGGCTGAAGAATCTCACATGAGAGGTCAAAACAGAAAGCGCTGGAAAAAGTCAGAAAATCTGGCAACATCTGTGAAGGGAAAAATAGAGTCCTATTATGATCCCAGAGAAGACCTAACAGTCACTCGGATACCGGACAGAAACCCCATTATTTTATTTTAGTTTTGTAAGACTGTGAGAAAAGGATGCAGTGCACCAGGACTGATTCCATGCACAAATAGGGATATGGTATATTAAAACAAACTTTATTACTAATACAGTATTGCAAACTTTAACACCAGAAAGACAAATAGCTTTCAAGTACCAGTTAAACAATGCTTAACAATAACATGAAACACCAACTACAAACTGCTATATTTTACCTCCAGTTAAGCAAGCCCCATATCAGGTCAAAATCCACCTTAAATTCATTTAGCAGACTCAGGAATACTTTCTGTAAAGATGTCTCTTGGTTCAGCCACTTTGAGAAAAGGATATCTTTCAGACCCAGCTTGCAGATTCTTGCCTGTCTCAACTGACTTTCGAACCGTGGGCTTTTTCAGAAACTGCTGTTCTATTCAGGGGCAAAATCTTTTTACTTAAACTGTTTTGAGAAAAGTGGTTGGTCCTTCCACAGTCAAGTCTTTAACTGACTGTTTCTCCAGAAACTGCTGGTCTGCTCACAAACAGACATTTAACTGAACTGTATTGAGAGCACAGCTTCTTGTCATTCACATCCCAATCTAAAACTAAACTGAAAACCTCAATAACTGACTTCTTCAGCCCCTTGCTCCTTCCCACGGGACCTTCTTTATATAAATGATTAGCCAAACTTTAGCAAACAATATCCATGGCTGGAATGAATTATGATCTTACTTTTATGATGCTTTAATTGCATCAATATCTCCAAAAGATCCAGCTGCCCTTCAAACCAGGACTTTTAAAAACATGACTGCAGGAGTTACACACTAACCCAGACTTTTAACCCATGCTGCACAAAATACACACAATACATTCATCACAGTCCAATATGACTCTTTTTCGGAACTCAGGTGAAGGTTGATGTATCATCTGACCATCAATGGAACACAGACAATAAATGGCTAATCTAGTTAAGGGATAAATTTTGGTCAGATGACTGGGACTATATTCTTCTTTGAAAGGCATATTTGATGTCCGCTTGAGAGAACAGGTAGTGCTCAGTTTAATGATTAACCCAAAGGGACATATATTTAGGAGCATCTCGAGTGAGTTTAACATTTGTTGATGTTTTTCAGTCAATGAAGCTAGTCACTTTGCTGAGTTAGAACAATTTAGGAATTCTGCAGTTACACAATACATGTGGGAATACAATTCCCTTTCTCACAGTTACTTTCCAGAAGCACATTGATCGGCACCTGGGAATAGACTAAAACAATTTTGTCCAGCACTTCAGATCAACTCAGACATAGTGAGAGAGATTTTCCCATCTCCATGGTTCCAGGATTGGAGGTGGAGGGGACCAGGGAAAATAATGTGTTTTGTGTAGTTGTGTTGGGACTGCATTCTTAGGGTGAATGGTGAACTGGATTGGCTGTCTGAACCACGAAGATAGGCAGAAAATTAAGTTACACATGTGCAGAGGCCGTCAATTCTATGGCAGCGGCCTTCCTGTAGCAGGCGTCACAGCAGTCAGAACCAAATTCTCCATGCGTGCCCTAATTGTGGGTCGGCGGGCATGAAACGCTGAGCCTGCAGCCCAAGCTAATCCTCTTGCGCCGATTCCCTTCCACTTCATGGGCCTTACTGACCTGGAGTCACATCACTTTTTAATTTACTGACCTCCTCCAATGGCTCTGTCCCTTGCGGTCCCAAGCCTGCCTCAGCAGTGTGCACCTCTCCCACAGGGGTTGCATATTTGAAAATATAATGCTGGATCTCTGCAAAAGTGACAGGAAGCAGGAGATGGGAACATTCCCAACTCTGCAAAACCCTTGAGTGTGGAGTTGTGATGGAGGAGTTAGGCCACCACTTTTGGAGGCAGTCCTCAGGTAGCAGATGGTAAGCTTGGCAGGCTGAAACTCTTGTCTCCATTTACTGGGCAATCAACCCAGTTACAATGATGAATAGTAGGTACGCAACCCTCCCACTCTTACTCCTCCATTCATCCCAAATGTTCATAATGAGCCCCTCTGGGAACTGTATCAACAATATCAGACTAAGCAGATGACCTCATTATGAATGCTCTGCTGAACTCCAAGAGTGGCTAATCTAGTTAGATCTCAGCAAGCAAGGTTTATACAGTTTGAAAGGGGAGGGAAAGCTTTGTTCAATTATTTTGTGATAATTTGCTGTTTCTTTGAAAAATGTTTCAATAATAATGTGTTTACAAGATTAACAGGTCTGAAGTGGATCAAAATTCTGCCATGGATGCTATGAATGACTGTGATTTACAGCTGTTTGATGACTTGAAGCTTATCCTCCATCCACCCCAGCCTCCCCTGCCACCACCACATTATGCATGGCCCCTCTGAAAGGCAGTGAACTATTTCTGCTTTTCGGAAGAGCATGATTTCATCAAAAATTAGAAGGTGGGAGGGAGGGATGTTGCATTGTTCCCCCCACAATGAAGTCGGCAAGGTTTGGAGTGCTGCGTGCAGGCTTTTAAAAGATATTAATTTACATGATGTGGACATGCTGGCCACACGCACCATTATTCTGCATTGGCAAACGTTATTGGATTGTTGGAAACGGGATTAGAGGGCAGGTATCCTAAAATAAGGACCCGTCCACCATTGTTAAATGCCTCCCGAGTTGACCTGACTCAGTATAAATCCAGATCACTGTTGCTGAGATACCTGTCGATGTGAACATGTTTCTGTGAGGAACGTAACACTTAATCAGAAAAAGTTTGCAGTTTGATTAAAATTGCCATAACTGCTAATCGCAATCACAGAATGATTCACATTTACAGGAAGGAATCACGGGCAATTGACAGACTAAACAAAACAGGAATCTGAAGTGAGGACATATAGAGCTGAATTTAATAGAGGCAATAGGAATCGTGCCTGCCCACTGGAAATCCAGAAGGCTCACCACATTTAGCGCCACTCAGGCACCTAGCTGGGCTGTGGTTTGTCTTCCCTCGGTAAAGGAACATGGGCAGAAGTCCCACCCAGTCAATCAAAGATGGTGGCTGCTCCCAGTTTGATTGTCGTTGGATCCCAGGTACCGGTGTGTGATGGCAGGAGGGGTCATGGGGAATGAGGATCGAAGTAAAGGTGACGGCTGGCGGAGGGGGAGGGGGGGTGTTCAACAGCAGGGTGTGGCTCTCAGCAGACACCTTCCCCCGCTCCCGCCCCCCAACTTCCCGATGCCTTTTCTCTCAGTCAGGCACAGTGAGCTAGATTCTCCAGTCGCCGATACCGAAATCACATTCGGCGAAGGGCCGGAGAATCCATATTCCCAACAGAATCGGGCGTGGCGCCGCTTTCGCGATGCACCGCCCCCACCAAAGCGGCGTACTCACCCTGTATCCACGACCACAGACTATTGCCTGAGGCCCGCCCCTCCATACTCCACCCCCGACCGGCCGAGTTCCCGACGGCGTGTGTCGGTGTGGTCTCACCTGTCGGGAACTTAGCGTGGCGGCTGCGGACTCCGTCCAGCATGGCCACAGTCGGGAACTGCTGATCAGTGGGTAGGGGAGACATTGTTCAGGGCTGTGGTGGGGTGGCCTGGGGTGTGCGAGCCGGCAAAAGGGAGGACTATTTCGCGGGCCAGGTCCGTGAGTGGCATCTGCGATGAAGCACGACACGGCCGCTGCAGGCCAGCGCCGTGTGCATGCGCGGCCACGTGCCCAGTAATTCTCCAGGCCATATTGGCAGCTAGAGTCAGGTGTTTTACGCTGCCCCCCTGCTAGCTCCCAGTAAAACGGTGGCCGTTTTGCACCAGTTTTCCTACTGTTCTCATTTGGTGTGGGGACATAGTCTCCAAATCGGGCAATCCAATGTCTTTGAATGAGGTACCCACCTCAGGAGCCTGCAAGGATCCCACACAGATTCACTTGCTGTACTTCCCGCATGGTAAGCTCCCCAATCTTTAATACCAGCAGCAGTGGAATGATGCCCTTAAGTAGACAATTGGTGCCCAATGAAAAGCCTCAAAAGATCCCATCCAGAAGGTGTCCGACAAGGTACCTCACAAATGGTTAAGTCAGAAGATAAGAGTCCATGGTGTTGGAGGTAGTATATTGGGCAATGGGTGGGAAACAGCTAGTAGAGATGAGGGTCTTTTTTTTCAGGTTGCCGATCTGTAGCCAGTGGGGTTCCACAGGTATTGGTGCTAGAACCGCAATTGTTTACAAAATATATTAATGACTTGGAGGAAAGAGGTGAATGTACTGCAGCCAGTTTTGCAGCCAACGCAAAAATAGGTGGAAAGGCAAGTTGCGTGAGGGAAACAAGTAGTTTGCAAAGGGATATCGATTGGTTAAATGGGCAAAAAGTTGGCAAATGAGTATAATGTGGGAAAATGTGAAGTTGTTTATTTTGGAAGGGAGAACAAAAGAAAAGAGTGGGCATGATCTACCGACCAGATAATGCCGGGTCGGTTATCAGAAACCACGCTGGGCGCCGTTCGGTTTCCGATCTAACCGACCCTCTCCCGTTGGCGAGATGAGAAACTTGCCATGGTGTGGTGAGGAACCAATAATCACCAATTTAGACCAAGCTCCATCCCATTAATGGGAAGGACCCCCTAACAAATGCCCCCCGTGCTCTAACCAGCTCCCTATCGAGCGGTCTTGCGGGTGCCGTTCAGTACACCCATTTAAAAATGTGAAGCTGGCAGAGTAGCTACTGTGGGGATCCAAGGAGGTGAATAGCCATCTTCGGAATCAGCCTGGAGGTATCGGTGCCACTACCCCAGTGCGCGGGGTGGGGGGCAGGGGAGGTGGCAATCCCGCTCAGGGTGTGGGCCACCACCATTGGGAGGTGGGGGGGGATTTGCCCGAGGGGGGGCATGGGGGGCTGCACCTGCGGACCGGCATGCTACCCCCGAATTGTATCTACCCATAATAGAGGCTGCTCCAGTTGCTGCCTGTCGGTCCCACCGAACACACCCGCGGCAGAGCCCCGACCGTGGTAATATGGTAACGGTCATTTTAACTCCCACTGGACCTTGGTGGCCGCTGGCCATGCCGCTGGCCATGCCGCTGGAGGATATTGTTAATGGGGAATTGGCAAATCTAGCAATGTGAAGGCTTTACAGCTCCCAAGTGGATTCCCATCGGTTCACGTGCAATGAAGCAGACGGTTATTAAAGCCTAGCATTCCAATCAGCCATTGAGACTTTGACATGCTGCACGAACACTGGACGCAGCAGCATCACAGAGGCAGCAGCCAACATACGAAAACCCAAGTGCAAGGCCATAGCACTGGGTACATCCCCGCGACCGGAGGTATGTGTATGGACTTAAGAGGGTACCAGTGCCCCATCTAGTTAATGGTCTCAGCGGGTGTCCGGGTGCCGCAGTCCTGCTGCGGGCAGGGGAGTGTGTGCAACGCCTGTTGGATGGCACCATGAGGGATGGCAGGGGATGTGAGGATGGGGAAGCATAGGAGGTCCCCGGGTCCAGGGTGGAAGCCACAGCTGATTGTCCATCGGTCACCAATTTCTCACAGATATCAGAGTATGGATGCTATCATTAACCCCGCGGAGGCTATCATCCCGGTGCTGCTGGAAAGCCAGGCAGCCAGAAGCCGGAGAAGGTGGTGGCAGCAGCATCGGCAAAGGCTCGAGGAGGCGGCTCATGTGCAGGGCCCGCCCACACACATTCTTTATTGCACCCTTACGATTGGGCAACAGCAAAGCCAAGCTAAATGAACAAAAACTATAAGAATTGACGCATATTTTATCATTGACAAATTATAGTGGTATGAAGCCACTAGAAAAACATAGACATTTTTCTTTTTTGATTCTCTAAATAATAATCATTTAAAAATAATAATTGCTCATTGTCACAAGTAGGCTTCAATGAAGTTACTGTGAAAAGCCCCTAGTCGCCACATTCCGGCACCTGTTCGGGGAGGCCGGTACGGGAATTGAACCCGCGCTGCTGCCTTGTTTTATGAATTACAAGTCAGCTGTTTAGCCCACTGTGCTAAACCAGCCCCTGCAAATAGTGCTCGCAATTCTTCTTTCAATATAACCACCCCCCTTGCTACTCTTTCATCGAACAATCAAATTATTACTTTTGAAACATACTATTTTACAACCAACAGGTTTATATTAATAATAGAACATATAGTAAATGCATGATCATAATTCCACTGCACTTAAGTGCATCAGGTAGGTTGCTGACAGATCTTTGGGGTATATTAGGGTGTGCCCTCATTACTGAAACACTTCAGTTTAAACCATAATTACTTTGATGCTATTATAAAGATGTTTTTCAAAATATACAGTATTAAGTACATGCATTTAATTTTTGAACTTGGCAGCCCTCATTCTAACTACTGATAAAAAAGACTCACAGACTACATCTTAATTATACGTTACCTGTCTAAATTTGCATATAGAGTAGCCTTTCTCGCAAGAGATTTGATTTATGTAAACAGCTTATTTAGAATATCATTTGGTGCAATGTCTGGATGTGTCAAAGAATTCGAAATCATTTTATTGAATTCCAGATTAAAATGTCAGTCACTCCAGGTGGCATTTTGTCATTAGAGCAGAACCAGAGTTCCACAATCCTCCTCATTCGTTTTTTCCTCGTTATTTTAAAATGAAGACTTACAGCTCCATCTCCATTGCCACATCGAAATCCAGCACCTCAAAACACTGGAAACCCCATCAGCCTCAGTTTTCCTTTTCTTCTATAAGCTACAGGCTCCAGAAAAAATCTGACTGGTTTCACCTCATCATCCAAATGTGAAATTGTATTTTACTTCAGCAGCGAATTAGCCAGTTGGTGTTTCATATTGAAATTTGAACACCCAGCACTTGTTTCTTGATTACTTCTTTAGCTATTCTAATACATCTTTCAGCTGTTCAGTTTGGTGCCGGACAGTGAAGACGAGTGAGGGGAAGCTGCCTCATAAACTGGAACAGAACAAAATGGAGGCCCGTTATAGAAGGCAAACTCCTCAGGTAATCCATCAGGCAAAACTGGACTGCTACTGACCTGCTTTACGTTTTCCGCTGTGGTGCTTTGACCCATGTGCTTTACTCTGATCTGCTTCAAGCGACTATCAATGAAATTAAAATTTTCCTTTTCAAAAAAACTCGATGTGAAATCTTTGAATTGGGCCGTGGCCGTGACTTGGTGGGTCATATCTACAGTTTTGTTAGATGATACATTTGTTTACCACAGATTTCAGAGCACTATTTAGATCATTACAGTAAGTGCTGGAAATAAACAGAAGGTTCAATCGCATCTGTGGAGGGATAAACAGAGTTAATGGCTTGAATCCTCTAGCAGTGGCAATGTTGAACAGATTGCACTGCGTGCAAAGATTCTCCTGATGTAACACAGTTGTGCATTTATTCCGGGATCTTCTGGTCCTGGTTATAAAAGGAATACTGTTCCCTTAGAGAACTTCAGTGAAGTGGAGTAGAATTGGGGGAAGACAGAACACGTTTCCTTCTTACGGCACTAGCTGCGAATGGTAAGCTTAAAACTCCATGTTTCAATATTACTAAATGGATGAGTGAGTCGGTGAATGAAAAATGGGTAAGTGCGTAAGTTGTACATCTGCCCTCGGATGATTCAGAGACCAGAAGATTTGGCCCAATGTTTCAGAACTGACCTTTCATCAGAACTGACAAATCCTTTTTGCTCTGGATTATGTACTGATGGAGTATGGAGTTCTGGCAGTATCCTATCTCTCAGATGAACTGGGTACCACCACTCTGTGAGCCCACTTGATGCAACCTTGTACAGATGACTACTTATTCTGATGATTGTGGAAGGGTTTCAGTTCCTCATCTGTACATAAGTGAAGCTCTGTCCAACCATACAATGTCCATGCGTGGACACTTTAGAGCAGAGGGCACGATTCTCCGGCCTCGTTGCACTCTCGCTCAAGCGAAACGAGGCCAGTGAATAGTGGGAGACTAAAATGAGACCCGCACCAGGAGCAAAACAGTAGGCGAAATCAGGATCTCAGCGTGGCGAGAAACCAATTATCACCTCTTAAGCCCCATTTCCATCCAAGTAATGAGAGCCAGCCATATCGAACAGCCTCCTGTCATTTAGCGGCCCTACCAGCAAGTGGTCACGCTGGCACCGATTTGCACTCGTTTTGAAAAACGTGTGATGTGTTGGGTGTTCTGGATCACAAACAGGTCACCAACACTGGAAGTGGTGCAACTCTATTTTATTATAAGGTTAACTATATTAACATACTTGAATTGTGAGTAAATGCAATACCAGCTTTAACTGTTGACCCTTGCCTAGTCCTAACCAGGTGATGTACTCAGCACATGGTGAATGTCTGTGTTGCAGGCTGTGAGCTCTGTGCTCCGAGCTGGCTGCTACTAGAATGAGCGGGAACTCTCCTGTCCCCTGTCTTTATAGTGCGTGTGCTCTCACTGGTGATTGGCTGCAGTGTTGTGTATGCTGATTGGTCCCACTGCATGTCCATTAGTATGTGTGTGTGTGTGTCTGCACCATAACATACTGGTGTATATTATGACAGGTGTGTTCTCAGTGGGCGTCCTCTGGAGGCTCTCAGGCCACCGGCTCACTTGTCAGCAGTACATGCACAGCCATGCTGCCCTGTCCGTGTGCTGGTTGTAAGACACAGCCTCATCAGAGGGATGGAACTCGGGGGCAGCTGGTGGCCGCCTTTGCCACTCCATGGGATGGGTCCGGGTAGGCGCCCAGTGCTCCCTCCACCCGCTCGGTGCCTATAGGGCCCTGGGATTCACCTTGGGACGGAGGGGTAGCTGGTTTGAACCCCGGCTGTCTCTGCATCATCTGGCTTTGCCAAACCTGGCAGTTCCCCATGGTTTGCACCATCATGTTGACGCCCTCGGCGATGCTCCTCAGTGACTGGGACATGCTCTGCAGTGCCTCGGCAATTCCTGCGACTGGGACACCTGCGGCCGCATCCTATCATTTCCATCATCTGCAGGATGACCTCTTCCACAGACTCAGCATCAGGCTTGGATCCTCCTGGGTCCTGGGATCCAGCAGACCTCCGACTGCTGTCTCACCTGGGGGTTCCTGCTATCACCTGATGTAGTGCTCACCAGATTGTGCCCCTAAAGCTTGACCACTAACATATCCCATCGAAGTGTATGCATCTGCGTTGGTGGAGGGTGGGTATGACAGTTGTGATTCGACTATTATGCTGGCATCCTCGGAGCTCTCCTCCGAGATGATCTCCTGGGAGGCTGGAGAGGGGGCCATCTGGCGCCGTTGGTTGGAGAACCTGCGGAAGAATGGTCATATGATCAGTGGTACGGAAGGGACAGTCAGTAAGCCAATCATTACTCATGTTTGACAGGTCCTCTGGGTGGAACCCGGTGGTTCTTCACCTGTGTCATCGCCAGCCTCCGCGTTGCTGACCGCTCTGTCCTCGGCTACAATGGTCACTTCTAGGGCACGCTCCTCGAAGATGGTGAGGATCCTGATGTCTGGCACACCGCCAGTCAGGGCGATTGTGGGAGAACTTTTCCCGAGTTGACACAGAGAAGCATCGTTAGCCAAATGCGTGGTTCATAGTGGTGGAGAGGGGAGTGGCTGTGAAGGAAGAATTGGGGGGTTTTCAAGGGGGGAGGGGGTTGAGGAATGATTGGGGGGGGGTTGAAGGGGGAGGGGGTAGATGCTCCCTTCGGAGGGGGGAGGGGTGGTTGGTGTCTACTCACTCGTGCTGTCTAGTGTAGGTTATTGACCTTCTTCCTGCACTGGAGGCCAGCTCTCCTGGTCACACTCAATGAGCACGCTGCCGCAACCACCTCATCCCAGGCGGCACTGGTTGCCCGCTGGCTAATCCTCCTGGACCCTCGCTGGAACAGGACATCTCTCCTGGCCTCCACAGCATCTTGCAGACTCCCCAGGTTTGCGTCCCCGAAACTGGGACCGCTCTGCTCAGCGCCATTGTTGCAAGCTGGCTGGGATTGGCTGAGCAAGTGCAGCTTAAGTGCTGCTTGTCCTTGTTAGCGGGGTGCTGGCGAATCAGCTGGTGAGCCTTCATTTGCGGCGAGAAGCCCGTGAGGCTTCTTTAAGTGGGCCAATTAACATTGAATAGCGTTGCCGGCTTCGCTGAGCTGTGCGCCAGGAAGCCCGTGGCAATTTCTGCTGGCAACAAAACGCAGAAACCTTTCTGGAGAATCGCGCTCAAGAGTCTTTTTCAGTTCCAGCTACAATTTCAATTGCTGTGATGAAAATTCACCATCTACTGCCCTATTGCTAAAATTGTATCTTCACAGCATATTTCTGAGACCTCATGCAACAAACACAATAGTGCATCAATGATAACATTCTCTTTCAAGTACAGTATTCAATACTATCGAGAGAAGTACAGCCCACCACGGAATTCTTGGCACTGCCATTGTATGTATTGAATTTCAGAATAGCTAGTGGAGGTTCGTAAATCTGGCAGAAACATGGGGTGGGATTCTTCACCCCGCCAGCCCTGTTTTCTGGCGCGGCGCGCCCTCGCCGGCAGTGGGATCCTCCGTTCCGCCAGCCGGCCAATGAGGTTTCCAATACCATCTCACGCCATCGGGAAACCTGTGGGCGTGGGTGCGCTGCCGGCAAAGTGGAGGATCCTGCCACGGAGAACCACATCGATGAAGTTTCCCTCTAATGATCCCAATTAGGGTCAATTATCAGCGGGTGTAGATTTAAAGTAAGTGATTAAAGTAAAGCTGGTGATTTAGAGGGAATTTGAGGAAAAGCTTTTTCATCCAGAGGGTGATGGGAATCTGGAACTCACTGCTTGAAAGGGTGGTGGAGGCGGGAACCCTCAGAACATTTAAGAAGCATTTAAATGAGCACTTGAAATGTCATAACATGTATGGCTTTGGACCAAATGCTGGAAATGGGGTTAGATCGGTGTTTGACAGCCAGCACAGAAACGATGGACAGAAGGGCCTCTTTCTGTGTTGTAAAACTCTATGGCTGTATGAATTGTATGGGATAAAATTCCCTCACATTTATGCCATCTCCAAGGCCAAAGCAATCTTACATGCTAGCTCAAGTGTAAGTTTTCTGTCTTAAATCGCTTTGAATGGATTCTTTCATTAACCAATCTAACACATGTTGTCCCATAACGCAAAGTGCAAGAATGTGCCAAAGTTTCAACGTAATGATAAATTCATCACTGCCAGAATGTACTCACTAACTGTTTCACTACTTTACTTGCTTCTGGTGTAAAATTTGCAGCTTTATGCTATCCCTTGTGGCTGAGGGTTGAAATATTCCTGAAACATGGTGATGAATGGCACATGTTTTGCCTTGTTGGGAACAAGAAGGTTTATTAGCAGGTCATAACATCTGGGTCAATCTCCATTAGCCAAGTTGTTTTATCACACCCAAGAATTGCCTTCCTCTTGAGTCTAGGGACATTCTCACCATCAAGTTCTAAAATTCTATTAGCTCTGAAAAAGCTATCAGTCTTTTCACTACATAAACTGAATGGATTGTGATTTCTTCCATATGTTCCGAGCTTTCTGATGTGCCAAGTGGAAGCAGCCATTATGTCCTGACTCAAATCCAACAGTGGCCCAGATTTTCATGATGATGGAAGTTCTTTCTCATGGCCAATATCCCAGAAATGGCCAGAATTTCAAGATCCTGGCTTGAACCTGGTATTTTCCATCTTCACAGGTTTGGCCTGGAGTTGGCCCAGGGCTTGAAGAGGCTACTGGCTGTTTAAATCACCAGTTGCCAACACTGATGTGAGGTTTTTGAGCTCTAGCTGCATAAATCCTAGAGTGCGTAGAGCAGACCAGACAGGAAGAGGTTTGATCTTGGAAGACTTTTGGATAACCTTTTGAAGATGGCAGCACAGTAACACAGTGGTTAGCACAGCTCGAGGGGCCCAGGTTCGATTCCCGGCTTGAGTCACTGTCTGTGCGGAGTCTGCACATTCTCTCCGTGTCTGTGTGGGTTTCCTCCAGGTGCTCCGGTTTCCTCCCACAGCCCAAAGATGTGCGGATTAGGTGGGTTGGCCATGCTTAATTGCCCTTAGTGTCCAAAACCAAAAAGGTTAAGTGGAGTTTCTGGGTTACGGGGAAAGGGTGGAGTAGGGTGCTTTTTCCAAAGGCCAGTACAGACTCGATGAGCTGAATGGCCTCCTTCTGCAGTGTAAATTCTATGATTCTATGTAAGGTGCCTTTTTGTACAGGGTCCTGGGACACATTTGGGAGAGGTAAGACATCCTTGGGATTATTAAAATTAAACATGATTACGAACATTTTGACACAAATAAATTGCAATTGTCAAACTGTCGGGGAATTGTCTGGCTGTCAAGGAACTGTTCCGCTATGAAAGAACTGTCCAACTGTTAAAAAAAATATTCCAGCTATCAGAAAGAGCTGGCAAGGAAGTGTCACAGCTGTCAAACTTGTCTGGGGCGGGGGGGCGGGGGTTAAAATTGCCAATCATGCCGGGCAAGTGTCAATTTTGACAAGGAACTTTCCAAGTCTACTAGATGAGTCGGTATAGAGGGGAGAAGGGCAAAGTGTGGTGGCTGAGAGGCATGGATTGGCATGAGTCAACCCTAATGTGGCAGAGGGGTAAACATTTCTGAGGCCCACAAATTGTCTTTCTCTGCCAGCGACTTAGTCCCATTGGTTAACTATGTACGAGGCACAGGACCTCTCTGCCGGAGACTATGTTCCATTGATTAACCATTTTTATAGACCAAGGCTTGTCTTTCTCTGTCAGTGACAATGACCTACTGGTTTGCCACAGGGAAATACCAAACCACCTCCGGCCGATGTCTCCAGACTGACAACGGAGTTTGAAAAGCCAACAAAAAGTAGCACCAAATATCCTTTGAGGACTTACGAGAGCTCTGAAGAAGCTTGGTACTTGAAATCAAGACTCTTTCCCAAAATTGCACTTGGCTGGGCATTTTCAAAGGTCAACTGCTGCCAGAAAATGTTCTGGTATGAGGGGCCTTGGAAGGTGAGTGGATGGGCATGGGCTGCCATGGAAATGCGAGAGGCCATCCAAGGAGGTGAATAGAGGGGCATGCATTGACAAGAATGGGGCATTGGGAGTATGGGGCATAGGGGAGTATGGGGCATAGGGAATATATGAGGGGGTGAGGGCTGGAGGTATATTTTTGTTAAAAATGTATTGAAGCACAGAGCCGGAGCACAGAGACAGGCCTTGTGTAAATGCACCTCTGGACACGGCAACCTCCACACTCTTTGCACGGTCACCCTTCTATTTCAGCCTGCTTCGACTGACCGAAAATCTGACCAGTGGATGGACATTTTTTAAAGGTAGTATTCACAGAGCCATCGCCCTAATCTGCGCTCCAAAACCCAGGAGGAAAACCTGAGCCAGCGACACAGTAAACCTTCACTGTTGCTGTGTATAAGAGTGATATAGATCTATGTCAGCCTAGTCAGAAAAAACTGACCTAAAGCCAGTCTTGTCATTAGTTGAATTAGATGGAAGCTAGGACCAAGCAGCAGCCCATTTAATCGAGATCGGCCACATGATGTCAAGAACAGTGAGGCTTAGCACAGTCCAATTGAAATTTCTACCATCCAAGCAAGGAGGTGATCGGGAGCTAGTTGATCTTGTTTACCACAGTTCCTACTGGCGTTTGCTGCCAATACTTCTGTATTTGATTCCACCTCACCTCTGAAACCTGTTACATGTAAGGAGGAACTTGCAAAGAAAAACAGATACCAAGAAATCAAAGTCCCCGTTTTTAATTACGGCATTCTACGCTGTGCATACTGATAATGGGCTGTCCTGCATTCAGGATTTTTAAGTAGGGTTATCAAGTTTAAAAACAAAGATTTGTTTTCTGCTACTGATTCTGACTCTCCTTCCAGAAATAGGTTCACGTAGAAAGACATCTCAGTGACCATAATTTCATGAGTGGAAATATGCCTACGCAGTGGTTACTGAATAAAAGATTAAACAAAAAGGTTTGCATTAATCCTGCTTAATATGCAGTTCACAGCACTTTACAGGTAATGAAAGAAGAAAACATAATAAATAAGCTTCCATTTATGAAGCTTCTTTGCACAAATCCAAATGTGCTTTGCAGCCATCAATTAATTACTGCTTAAAGTCCACACAACACTGCAGTAATTAGGGGAATGCACAGCAAGATTCCACAAACAACAAATGAATTGATGACCAGAGAATTTGTTTTTGACTGATGTTACCCAGTCAGAACATATCAGTGCACAGTTCTTCTTCCATTAGAGCCCCAAGATTTTTAACATCCACCTGAACATGCAGACAGGCCTCCGGGTTCATCTCATCTGAGGGCAGCACCTCTGACAATGTAGCACTATTCGGCACAGGGCAAGAGTGCCACAAAGGTGAGCTCTCAAGCTCTCAAATAAGTCTGGAACCCACGACCTTGTGATTTGGAAACAAGTGCGGAGCCAAGCATATGCTAATAAACAAAGAACAAAGAAAAATACAGCACAGGAACAGACCTTTCGGCCCTCCAAGCCTGCGCCAACCATGCTGCCCGTCAAAACTAAAATCTTCTACACTTCCGGGGTCCGTATCCCTTTATTCCCATCCTATTCATGTATTTGTCAAGATGCCCCTTAAACATCACTGTCATCCCTGCTTCTACCACCTCCTCCGGCAGCAAGTTCCAGGCACCCACTACGCTCTGTGTAAAGAACTTGCCTCGTACATCTACTCTAAACCTTGCCCCTCGCACCTTAAACCTATGCCCCCTAGTAATTGATCCCTCTACCCTGGGCAAAAGTCTCTGACTATCCACTCTGTCTATGTCCCTCATAATTTTGTAGACCTCTATCAGGTTGCCCCTCAACCTCCTTCGTTCCAATGAGAACAAATCAAGTTTATTCAACCGCTCCTCATAGCTAATGCCCTCCATACCAGGCAACATCCTGGTAAATCTCTTCTGCACCCTCTCTAAAGCCTCCACATCCTTCTGGTAGTGTGGCGACCAGAATTGAACACTATACTCCAAGAATGGCCTAACTAAGATTCAGCTGCAACATAATTTGCCAATTTTTATACTCAATGCTCCGTCCAATGAAGGCAAGCATGCCGTATGCCTTCTTGACTACCTTTTCCATCTGTGTTGCCCCTTTCATTGACCTGTGGACCTGTACACCTAGATCTCTCTGACTGTCAATACTCTTGAGGGTTCTACAATTCACTGTATATTCCTTACCTGTCTTAGACTTTCCAAAATGCATTACCTCACATTTGTCCGGATTAAACTCCATCTGCCATCTCTCCGCCCAAATCTCCAAACATCTAAATACTGCTGTATCCTCTGACAGTCCTCATCGTTATCCACAATTCTACCAATCTTTATGTTGTCCACAAACTTACTACCAGACCAGTTACATTTTCCTCCAAAGCATTTATATATACTACGAACAGCAAAGGTCCCAGCACTGATCCCTGCGGAATACCACTAGTCACAGCCCTCCAATCAGAAAAGCACCCTTCCATTAGAACATAGAACATACAGTGCAGAAGGAGGCCATTCGGCCCATCGAGTCTGCACCGATATAAGGCGGGAACCGGAAGTTCTACCTCTGGCAAGTGCCCCCCCCCCCCCAACCAATAAATTCTGGTGGAGAAAAAACCCGAGACACTACACGTGTAGTGTCTCCCACCCGCCCTCCTCCTCTAACCTAATAATAAGACCCATTGGTGTAAGGTAAGTGCCATATTATATTATTATATTATTAGCATTGTGCAGGTCAAGGATCGGTGGTGGAGGAGCAGTCTCTGTCAGCGAGAGAACCTGAGAACATCTCAGACACTCAGAAGGCAAGTAAGTGATTTTTACTTTTATACCTTTTTTCAAATTGTGTGTGTCGGGGGGAAATTGGAGCGACATCACAGAAAAGCTGTGACCTGAGTGGCTGGTTGGGATTCTAACCTAAATTTAAAAAATATTTGAGTATTTGGGAACTAATTAAACATAATAACTTAATTATAATTTAGAGGATATCTAAGCCAGAGATCGGAGAGTATTATAGTTGGCTATCGCATTTCTATTAGAAATCTAGTGCTAGGAAACAGATAGTTGACAGTAACTTTGCAATTTAAAAAAAAAAAGTATTTAAAAAAAAAAAAAGAGACAAATTTTAATTTTAATTAATTGACGCAATGTCAGTTAGAGGGGTGCTGTGCTCTGACTGTGAGATGTGGCAGGTCCGGGAGGCTTCCAGCGTCCCGGGTGGCTTCATCTGCAGAAAGTGCACCCAACTGGAGCTCCTCACAGACCGCATGGTTCGGTTGGAGCAGCAATTGGATGCACTTAGGAGCATGCAGGTGGCGGAAAGCGTCATAGATCGCAGTTATGTAAATGTGGTCACACCCAAGGTGCAGGCAGAGAAATGGGTGACCATCAGAAAGGGCAGGCAGTCAGTGCAGGAATCCCCTGTGGTTGTCCCCCTCTCGAACAGATATACCCCTTTGGATACTGTCGGGGGGGATAGCCTATCAGGGGAAAACAGCAGCAGCCAGAGCAGTGGCACCACGGCTGGCTCTGATGTTCAGAAGGGAGGGTCAAAGCGCAGAAGAGTAATAGTAATAGGGGACTCTATAGTCAGGGGCACAGATAGGCGCTTCTGTGGACGTGAAAGAGACTCCAGGATGGTATGTTGCCTCCCTGGTGCCAGGGTCCAGGATGTCTCCGAACGGGTAGAGGGAATCCTGAAGGGGGAGGGCAAACAGGCAGAGGTCGTTGTACATATTGGTACTAACGACATAGGCAGGAAGGGGCATGAGGTCCTGCAGCAGGAGTTCAGGGAGCTAGGCAGAAAGTTAAAGGACAGGACCTCGAGGGTTGTAATCTCGGGATTACTCCCTGTGCCACGTGCCAGTGAGGCTAGAAATAGGAAGATAGAGCAGACAAACACGTGGCTAAACAGCTGGTGTAGGAGGGAGGGTTTCCATTTTCTGGACCACTGGGAGCTCTTCCGGGGCAGGTGTGACCTGTATAAGATGGACGGGTTGCATCTAAACCGGAGAAGCATAAATATCCTGGCCGCGAGGTTTGCTAGTGTCACACGGGAGGGTTTAAACTAGTATGGCAGGGGGGTGGGTTCGGGAGCAATAGGTCAGAAGGTGAGAGCATTGAGGGAGAACTAGGGAATAGGGACAGTGTGGCTCTGAGGCAGAGCAGACGGGGAAAAGTTGCTGAACACAGCGGGTCTGGTGGCCTGAAGTGCATATGTTTTAATGCAAGGAGCATTACGGGTAAGGCAGATGAACTTAGAGCTTGGATTACTACTTGGAACTATGATGTTATTGCCATTACAGAGACCTGGTTGAGGGAAGGGCAGGATTGGCAGCTAAACGTTCCAGGATTTAGATGTTTCAGGCGGGATAGAGGGGGATGTAAAAGGGGAGGCGGAGTTGCGCTACTTGTTCGGGAGAATATCACAGCTATACTGCGAGAGGACACCTCAGAGGGCAGTGAGGCTATATGGGTAGAGATCAGGAATAAGAAGGGTGCAGTCACAATGTTGGGGGTATACTACAGGCCTCCCAACAGCCAGCGGGAGATAGAGGAGCAGATAGGTAGACAGATTTTGGAAAAGAGTAAAAACAACAGGGTTGTGGTGATGGGAGACTTCAACTTCCCCAATATTGACTGGGACTCACTTAGTGCCAGGGGCTTAGACGGGGCGGAGTTTGTAAGGAGCATCCAGGAGGGCTTCTTAAAACAATATGTGAACAGTCCAACTAGGGAAGGGGCGGTACTGGACCTGGTATTGGGGAATGAGCCCGGCCAGGTGGTAGATGTTTCAGTAGGGGAGCATTTCGGTAACAGTGACCACAATTCAGTAAGTTTTAAAGTACTGGTGGACAAGGATAAGA
Source organism: Scyliorhinus torazame (assembly GCF_047496885.1). Taxonomy (NCBI): domain Eukaryota; kingdom Metazoa; phylum Chordata; class Chondrichthyes; order Carcharhiniformes; family Scyliorhinidae; genus Scyliorhinus; species Scyliorhinus torazame. Next base: position 66,027,758 of record NC_092721.1, on the reverse strand, counting down.
GTGGTCCGAGGATGAATGTGCTAAATTGGGGGAAGGCTAATTATGACAATATTAGGCGGGAACTGAAGAACATAGATTGGGGGCGGATGTTTGAGGGCAAATCAACATCTGACATGTGGGAGGCTTTCAAGTGTCAGTTGAAGGGAATACAGGACAGGCATGTTCCTGTGAGGAAGAAAGATAAATACGGCAATTTTCGGGAACCTTGGATGACGAGTGATATTGTAGGCCTCGTCAAAAAGAAAAAGGAGGCATTTGTCAGGGCTAAAAGGCTGGGAACAGACGAAGCCTGTGTGGCATATAAGGAAAGTAGGAAGGAACTTAAGCAAGGAGTCAGGAGGGCTAGAAGGGGTCACGAAAAGTCATTGGCAAATAGGGTTAAGGAAAATCCCAAGGCTTTTTACACGTACATAAAAAGCAAGAGGGTAGCCAGGGAAAGGGTTGGCCCACTGAAGGATAGGCAAGGGAATCTATGTGTGGAGCCAGAGGAAATGGGCGAGGTACTAAATGAATACTTTGCATCAGTATTCACCAAAGAGAAGGAATTGGTAGATGTTGAGTCTGGAGAAGGGGGTGTAGATAGCCTGGGTCACATTGTGATCCAAAAAGACGAGGTGTTGGGTGTCTTAAAAAATATTAAGGTAGATAAGTCCCCAGGGCCTGATGGGATCTACCCCAGAATACTGAAGGAGGCTGGAGAGGAAATTGCTGAGGCCTTGACAGAAATCTTTGGATCCTCGCTGTCTTCAGGGGATGTCCCGGAGGACTGGAGAATAGCCAATGTTGTTCCTCTGTTTAAGAAGGGTAGCAAGGATAATCCCGGGAACTACAGGCCGGTGAGCCTTACTTCAGTGGTAGGGAAATTACTGGAGAGAATTCTTCGAGACAGGATCTACTCCCATTTGGAAGCAAATGGACGTATTAGTGAGAGGCAGCACGGTTTTGTGAAGGGGAGGTCGTGTCTCACTAACTTGATAGAGTTTTTCGAGGAGGTCACTAAGATGATTGATGCAGGTAGGGCAGTGGATGTTGTCTACATGGACTTCAGTAAGGCCTTTGACAAGGTCCCTCATGGTAGACTAGTACAAAAGGTGAAGTCACACGGGATCAGGGGTGAGCTGGCAAGGTGGATTCAGAACTGGCTAGGCCATAGAAGGCAGAGGGTAGCAATGGAGGGATGCTTTTCTAATTGGAGGGCTGTGACCAGTGGTGTTCCACAGGGATCAGTGCTGGGACCTTTGCTCTTTGTAGTATATATAAATGATTTGGAGGAAAATGTAACTGGTCTGATTAGTAAGTTTGCAGACGACACAAAGGTTGGTGGAATTGCGGATAGCGATGAGGACTGTCTGAGGATACAGCAGGATTTAGATTGTCTGGAGACTTGGGCGGAGAGATGGCAGATGGAGTTTAATCCGGACAAATGTGAGGTAATGCATTTTGGAAGGGCTAATGCAGGTAGGGAATATACAGTGAATGGTAGAACCCTCAAGAGTATTGAAAGTCAAAGAGATCTAGGAGTACAGGTCCACAGGTCATTGAAAGGGGCAACACAGGTGGAGAAGGTAGTCAAGAAGGCATACGGCATGCTTGCCTTCATTGGACGGGGCATTGAGTATAAGAATTGGCAAGTCATGTTGCAGCTGTATAGAACCTTAGTTAGGCCACACTTGGAGTATAGTGTTCAATTCTGGTCGCCACACTACCAGAAGGATGTGGAGGCTTTAGAGAGGGTGCAGAAGAGATTTACCAGAATGTTGCCTGGTATGGAGGGCATAAGCTATGAGGAGCGATTGAATAAACTCGGTTTGTTCTCTCTGGAACGAAGGAGGTTGAGGGGCGACCTGATAGAGGTCTACAAAATTATGAGGGGCATAGACAGAGTGGATAGTCAGAGGCTTTTCCCCAGGGTAGAGGGGTCAATTACTAGGGGGCATAGGTTTAAGGTGAGAGGGGCAAGGTTTAGAGTAGATGTACGAGGCAAGTTTTTTACGCAGAGGGTAGTGGGTGCCTGGAACTCGCTACCGGAGGAGGTAGTGGAAGCAGGGACGATAGGGACATTTAAGGGGCATCTTGACAAATATATGAATAGGATGGGAATAGAAGGATACGGACCCAGGAAGTGTAGAAGATTGTAGTTTAGTCGGGCAGTATGGTCGGCGCGGGCTTGGAGGGCCGAAGGGCCTGTTCCTGTGCTGTACATTTCTTTGTTCTTTGTTCTTTGTTGACCCACTTAAGCCCTCGCTTCCACACCATCCCCGTAACCCAATAATCCCTCCTCAACCTTTTGGTCACTAAGGGCAATTTATCATGGCCAATCCACCTAACCTGCACTTCTTTGGACTGTGGGAGGAAACATTGCACCCGGAGGAAACCCACGCAGACACGGGAAGAACGTGCAGACTCCGCACAGACAATGACCCAGCGGGGAATCGAACCTGGGATCCTGGCACTGTGAAGCCACAGTGCTATCCACTTGTGCCATCGTGCTGCCCATTGCTACTCTCTGCCTTCTGTGACCTAGCCAGTTCTCTATCCATCTTACCAGCTCAACTCTGATCCCGTGTGACTTCATCTTTTGTACCAGTCTGTCATGAGGGATCTTGTCAAAGGCCTTACTGAAGGCCAAATAGACAACATACACTGCCCTACCTGCATTTAATCATCTTTGTGACCTCCTCGAAAAACTCTATCAAGTTAGTGAGGCACAACCTCCTCTTCACAAAACCGTGCTGCCTCTCGCTAAAACGTCCACTTGCTTCCAAATGGGAGTAGATCCTGTCTCGAAGAAATCGCTCCAGTAATTTCCCTACCACTGACGTAAGGCTCACCGGCCTGTAGTTTCATGGATTATCCTTGCTACCCTTCTTAAATAAAGGAACAACATTGGTTATTCTCCAGTCCTCACAGTGAGGATCCAAAGATTTCTGTCAAGGCCTCAGCAATTTCCTCTCGTGCCTCCTTCAGTATTCTGGGGTAGGTCCCATCAGGTCCTGGGGACTTATCCACCTTAATGTTTTTCAAGACGCCCGACACCTCGACTTTTTGTGACCCAGGCTATCTACACACCCTTCTCCAGACTCAACATCCACCAATTCCTTCTCTTTGGTGAATTCTGATGCAAAGTGTTCATTTAGTACCACGCCCATTTACTCTGGCTCCACACATAGATTACCTCCCCTGTCCTTCAGTGGGCCATCCCTTTCCCTGGCTACCCTCTTGCTTTTTATGTACGTGTAAAAAGCCTTGGAATTTCATTAACCCTATTTGCCAATGACTTTTCGTGACCCATTTTAGCCCTCCTGACTCCTTGCTTAAGTTCCTTCCTACTTTCCTTATATACCACACAGGCTTCGTCTGTTCCCAACCTTCTAGCCCTAACAAATGCCTCCTTTATTCTTTTTGACGAGGCCTAAAATATCTCTCGTTATCCAAGGTTCCCGAAATTTGCCATATTTGTCCTTCTTCCTCACAGGAACATGCCGGTCCTGAATTACTTTCAACTGACATTTGAAAGCCTTCCACATGTCAGATGTTGATTTACCCTCAAACATCTGTCCCTAATCTAGGTTCTTCAGTTCCTGCCTAATATTGTTATAATTAGCGTTCCTCCAATTTAGCACAATCACCCTCGGACCACTCTTATCCTTGTCCACCAGCACTTTAAAACTTACCGAATTGTGGTCACTGTTTCGGAAATGCTACCCGACTGAAACTTCTACCTGGCTGGGCTCATTCCCCAATACCAGGTCCAATATAGCCCCTTCCCTAGTTGGACTCCCATACCAGCCTCCCCGAACAGGCGTCGGAATGTGGCGACTCGGGGCTTTTCATAGTAACTTCATTTGAAGCCTACTTGTGACAATAAGCGATTTTCATTTCATTTCATATTGTTTTCAGAAGCCCTCCTGGATGCTCCTTACAAACTCTGCCCCGTCGAAGCCCCTAGCACTAAGTGAGTCCCAGTCAATATTGGGGAAGTTGAAGTCTCCCATCACAACAACCCTGTTGCTTTTACTCCTTTCCAAAATCTGTCTACCTACCTGCTCCTCTATCTCCTGCTGGCTGTTGGGAGGCCTGTAGTAAACACCCAACATTGTGACTGCACCCTTCTTATTCCTGATCTCTACCCATATAGCCTTGCTGTCCCCTTGAGGTGTCCTCCCACGGTACAGCTGTGATACTCTCCCTAACCAGTAGTGCAACTCCTCCACCCCTTTTACATCCCCCATTATCATGCCTTAAACATCGAAATCCTGGAACGTTTAGCTGCCAATCCTGTCATTCCCTCAACCAGGTCTCTGTAATGGCAACGACATCATAGTTCCAAGTACTAATCCAAGCTCTAAGTTCATCTGCCTTACCTGTTATACTTCATGCATTAAAACAAATGCTCTTCAGGCCACCAGTCCCACTGTTTGCAGCAACATCTCCCTGTCTGCTCTTCCTCAGAGTCATAGTGGCCCTATTTCCTAGTTCTCCCTCAATTTTTCCACCTTCTGACCGATGGCTCTGGTACCCACCCCCCTGCCATAAACCCTCCTGTGTGTTACTAGCAAACCTCGCGGCCAGGATATTTATGCCTCTCCGGTTTAGATGCAACCCGTCCTTGTTATACAGGTCACACTTGCTCCGGATGAGATCCCAGTAGTCCAGATAACTGAAACCCTCCCTCCTACACCAGCTCTTTAGCCACGTGTTTAGCTGCTCCATCTTCCTAATTCTAGCCTCACTGGCAGGTGGCACAGGTAATAATCCCGAGATTACAACCCTAGAGGTCCTGTCTTTTAACTTTCTGCCTAGATCCCTGAACTCCTGCTGCAGGACCTCATCCCCCTTCCTGCCTATGCCATTAGTACCATTATGTACCATAACCTCTGCCTGTTTGCCCTCCCCCTTCAGGATGCCCGCTACCCGTTCTTAGACATCCTGGACGCTGGCACCAGGGAAGCAACATACCATTCTGGAGTCTCTTTCACATCCACAGATGTGCCTATCTGTGACCCTGACTATAGAGTCCCCTGTGACTACTGCTCTTCTGCGCTTTGACCCTCCCTGCTAAACATCAGAGCCAGCCGTGGTGCCACTGCTCTGGCTGCTGTTGTTTTCCCCTGATAGGCTATTCCCACCTTATATTATCCAAAGGGGTATACCTGTTCGAGAGTGGGGACAACCACAGAGGATTCCTGCACTGACTGCCTGTCCCTCTCTGCCTGCACCTTGGGTGTGACCACGTCTAACTGCTATCTATGGCGCTTTCTGCCACCTGAATGCTCCTAACTGCATCCAACCGAACCATGTGGTCTGCAGGGGAGACCCAGTTGGGTGCACTTTCAGCAGATGTAGCCATTTGGGAGGCTGGAAGCCTCCCGGAGCTGCCACATCTCACAGTCAGAGCACTGCACCTCTCTAATTGACATTGCGTTAACTAATTAATACATTTAAAAAAAAATTTAAAATTAAAAAAAAAAAAATTACTGTTAACTATATGTTTCCTAGCACTTGATTTCTAGTATAAATGTAAATGCTAAATACAGTACTCTCCGGTCTCTGGTTTAGATACTGTTGCTAACTTTTGGTTGGTTCTTAATTTGGCTCTATTTAATCACGTTTGCTCAAGAGTCGCCAGGTATCTTTCGACACCGCCACAAGGTTCAGAACCGAATACTGATCAATGACTCGATACACCAGTTAGTAAGTTCAAAAGCAATGCTCATTTATTTACACACAGTCAAATCTACTCATGCATAAACTCTACAAAACTAAACTACCACTATTACTAAGGCCTATACTTAGCTTTGGGTGCCCACTCAGTCAGAGGAGCAATGGCCGTTGCTCGGTTCTGAGGCTGCTGGGTAGAGCTGTTTACAGGGTAGCAACTAGGAGCGTCTATCTCATAGCATGCATTGACTTGGAACTTACTTGGTCTGGTGCAGCTGCTAGGCTGGTCTCTCTTTTCGCTGAGAGCCAAAGCCAAAGGGGGGCGTTCTCCCTTGGGGGATACCTTTTATATTCAAAAGGGCTTCGCGCTCTTTTGGGCGGGCCTTGAACTTGGCCTCAACTAATTGGGTCTTTCCCAATCATCGGTATCGATTTTCCTCCAATAGAGGGGTGGTTCCCTAATCGCTGGGTGTGTCCCGGTGACTGTCAGTCAGCTTTGTCTTAGCTTCATTTGGTGCCGGAAGTCTGTCCTAACATTGTGTATCTAAATGTTTCCCTTTTGTCCCCGGAGATGGCTCATTAGTATGTAAATCGTTTGGTAGTTTCTGTCCTGTCTGAGCGTTTAAGGTCCTAATCAACAGACAGAGCTTGCACCTGCTTGTTTCTTAGCATTGTCCAATTTTCCCTGCAGTCTTTGCAAGTGTCCATTTTGTAATCGGGACGTGGCCATCCCAGATGGCTACAATACCCCTCTAAATTATGATTACGTAATTATTTAATTATATTTAATTAGTTTAACAATGTATAATTTTTAAATTTGGCGCAGATTCCCAACCAGCTAATCAGGTCACAGCTTTCCTGTGATGTCACTTTTCAGTCCCCCCCCTCCCTAGAATAGCAGAATATCTATCACTTACCTATTCCCAAGCTGCTCCCCGGCTCTCTCTCTCTCTCTCTCCCGCTCCCAGAAATTAAGGCCGCTGGAACCTGGGGGTGAGATTTTATGTCACCTACCTTCCCAGGGTGCTCTTTGGTTTTCTCCCTGCTTTCCAGAATGCACTCTGGATCTCTCCCTGCAGATTACCAGTTACACTCAGGGTGTGTCTCCTTCACGTGTGCAAGCTTACTGAGTGTGCGCTCGATGCCAGGCTCTTAAGTAGAACTCAGCTAAATCAAGGTGACTCACACTACTTAAGCTTCAATCACAAGAATACAATGTACACCCTTGTGCCACGAAGCAGGCTTCATTGACTGACAGATAACTGCCTCTTAGCAATTAGGTTGGGCGCAGTTTCAGCCAATCAGACATTTAAGCTAGACACTGAACTTTTAACTGAAAAACAGGAAGATTTAAATTCACCACATAATTCTTTAATTGCCACACTGCCCCAAATCACCAAGTTCCAATTCCCACTCTGGCTGTGTCTCACTCAGGATGTGTCTCCTTCACGTGTGCAATATGCAAAATATTTGAATATTTAAGAAGTTAATGGTCCACTCAACAAAGACAAGAATGGATACAAGTAATTTTCCCATATTTTGCAGCAAATCAACATTCACGACTGATATCATGAAACACAGGGACAGAGCGTCCTCAAAGATTACAGCCTCTGTATAACATTAAGGAATATTATTTTAAAAATCGACTCAGATATTGCTGTAAGTGGTGAAGAAACGGCACTCACCATTCACCTTGCTGACAGCTGCCTACAGAATTTTCAAAGACTTGTCAGCAAAGATTTCCTCTAATCCAATGTTTTTCTCCCCCAGTGCAGTCCCTCTGCAGGAGACATGTGACATGTGCAAGCAGGTGACACTTAATAGCGAAGATCTAGTACCAATCAGGCGAAAGAAACCCCATTGAGGTGCGCAGGGTACAAAAAAGGACAGATATATTGTCGCATGAAGTAGGAATTAAACGTTAAAGATGCACACTATGGCAAATAGAGATTGGAAAACTCAGATGGGATTAAGTGGGAGAATAAAAGCGACAAACAGAAAAAGTTAAAACTATAATTCTCTTCAGAGGGATTGAGCTTCCACACATTTTTTCAGTGTCAGAGAGGTTGTTCATGAGTTAATATCACCTATCATGCCATTAAAAATTAATTTACCTCCTGAATATATCAGGCCTAATATTTTCAGTTGTTTTAAATGCAGCTGTTATTTTTAAAAATTCAATCTTGGGATGTGGACATCGCTGGCTGAGCCAGCATTTGTTGCCCATCCCTAATTGTCCTTGAATTGAATGGCTTGCGAGGCCATTTCAGTGGGGGGCAGTTAAGAGTCAATCACATTGCTGTGTGGGTCTGGAAACACATGTCGGCCAGACCGGGTGAGGATGGCAGATTTCCTTTCCTGAAGGACATTAGTGAACCAGATGGGTTTTTACATCAATTGACAATGGTTTCATTGGTCATTATTAGACTTTTAATTCCAGACTTTACCCTGGATCTCTGGATTACTAATCCAGTTTCAATACCACTATGCCACTGCCTCTCCCAGATTATTATGCATGCTATGCATAAATGACGATGATCTAGAATTTGCGATCAGATTAGCACTGATAGCCTCACCTCTAATCTCATCAAACATTCTGGGCCATTGTTGTTTGTGTCTGTGAGCTGAATTTCAAATATTTCCACTCTTAGTGTGGCATGTTAATTTAAAATGGAAATCATGTCCACTCGTAACTATTTTTTTATACTTTCACTAGAACATTGGGAAGACTTGAATTATCGTTAGCTCATTAGGATAAAGTGAAAGTGGCAGAATGTGAATGGAATGTAATTCTGTCAAAATAATTCTGCATCAGTTCTTACATTGCAATCTTTCTAAATACAAAATCATTTGAACAAAATAAATCAAATTGCATTAAAAGCAACAAATAAGTAGTTTGGAGAGGGCAGGCATTATTAAATAATAATTGGTCATCTAAAAAAAATCAAAGAGAATATTTCATTAAGGAATAAGCTTGTATTTATTTAAGGGCTAACCACACACACCCTTCACCAAAATTAATTATTTCTGAAGTTCAAGCATCATTGTTATACAACAGCCAATCTGTGAACCCTATCAGTAGTAAATGCAATAATTAACCTGTTCTGGGTTCAGGAAGAATTTTGGACATATGAAGAAATGCAAAACTTGTTGGGCTTGATTTTAAAATTGGGTTTGGGAACCGAATGACTATGATTTCTGGATGTCCACACCATGTCGCAACGATATCACTCACATTACACTAATTTGAAAAGTACATGCCCACATTCGGTCAGAGGCAAGCTCAGAGTCCAGTTAATGGCACCAAGCATTTCCAGGAAGAAGGTGTTGCCTGCAAATATCAAACAGCAGAAGCAGTCGGTAAACATGATGGCGCCTGCTCTCAGCACCTCAGAGGAATAGCAGACTCATTGAGTATAAAAGTGGCCAATGGGAGATAAAGTGTACCATCTGGTGCAAGATCCCTTTAGTACCGGCATTTTCGATCATAGAGACTAAAGAACCTTCATTTCTCCCCACGTTGAAATTGACGGCTGGGTTCGAATGTGCATCAGTCTGTTTGTATTTGCCACTTTCCAGACACTGCAGGATATTCTTTTCTCACCCTTCCTGGCCCACTGTCAAGCTCCTCAAGGAGCTTAGAAGTCTGCTAATTGGAGGCAAGTGGGTTCCCGACTTTATCCCCCGACCCTCATGTTAAAAATTGGAATTTGTCTCGGAGGCACCAGGATCTAGAGGTGCATTCTGGAACTGTCAATTTGAAATTGCAACCCGTACCATTCCTAACCCTAACAGCAAATTAAAATATCTCCCATTTTTCCTCAAATAGTGTCATAGGCGCAATTCTCCGGAAACATTTGCAAATGTTGAAGCGAGCGGGAATTGTCGCGAGTTTCCTGGCATTCGGCCCAGCGAAACTGGCAACGTAATTCAACGTTAATCGGACAACTTAACAAGGCTTCACCGGCTTCTCGCCACAAATAACGCCTCGCCAGCCGATTCGCCGGGACCGCGCTGGCCAACCCCCCCCCCCACTAACATTAAACAGCACTTGCTCAGCCAGCCCCAACTAACTCGCAATAATGGCGCCGAAGAGAAAGGTCCCAAGATTCACAGACGCTGACCTGGGGAGGCTCCTGGACATGGCGGTAGCGAGCAGAATGTCCTGTTCCCCCGGGGTCCCGGAGGGTGAGCCACAAGGCAGCCAGTGCTGCCTGGAATGAGGTGGCCGCAGCTGATAGTTCTAGCAGTATGACCAAGAGGACTGGCTAGCAATGCAAAAAGGTCAACGACCTACGGCGGACAGCACAAGTGAGTAGACACCGACATCCCAGACAACCCCCCCTCAAAGGGAACATCCACCCCTCAACTCTCCAAGTGACCCACAGCCCTCCCTCCCCTTTCCCACCACTGAATCACGCAGGTGGCGAACAATGCTCTCTCTGTGTCTCCTCAGATAAAGCTCTCCCACAATCGGTGGGAGAGGGGCAAGTTTGGCGGTGGGGTGAGGGACTTGAAAATCCTCACCTCCTTCGAGGAGCGGGCCCTGGAGGTGACTGGGGCGGCTGAGATCAGATTGATTACTCACGTGGAGGCTGGCGATCGCTGCAGAGGTGAGGAACCACTGGACTCCACCAGAGGGACCTCTCTCGGAGGAGAGCTCCCTGGAATCCACCGTGGTTGCAGCACAGTTGTCATCCCCACCCTCCACCAGCGCAGAAACACACATCTCAGTGGAACATGGTTGTGGTCAGGCTCCTGGGGCACAATCTGCTGAGCATCACACTGCTGTTGATGTACCTCAGGTGGAGGCAGTGACCCCCACGCGAGACAGCAGTTGGAGGGCTGCTGGTTCCCAGGAACCAGATGGACATGGCCAAGGCACTGGGGAGCTTGACCCAGTCACAGATGGGCATTGCCGAAGCGCTACAGAGCATGTCCCAGTCACTGAGGAACATCGTTAGGGACGTTCACACCAGGTGCGGACCATAGGGAACCGCCAAGGCTGGCAGAGCCAGATGATGCAGAGGCAAACGGGGCTCGAACCAGCTGCCCCTCCATCCCAAGGTGAACCCCGGGTCCCTATCGCCCGATCGGGAAGAGGGGGCGCTGAGTGCCAAGTCGGATCCGTCCCAGGAGTGGCAACGCAGGCTATCAGCTACCTCGAGTTCCACCCCTCTGATGAGGCCAGGGCGGTGTGGCTGTGCATGTGCCGCCGACAAGTGAGCCAAAGCCCTCCAGCCCCAGCGCCCCCAGAGGATCCTCGCCAGGGGCCCAGAGGACACTCGCCAGGGGCATCGAAGGCTACGGTATGAGGTAAGCAGCTGGCTACCTCCACCTCAGACGTGCATCCAAAACACCAAGATGTAGTGGTAGAGTTAGGAGGGCCGAGCATATTGAGGATCACGGACGGCACCGGGGTACGGGAGTGGGTGGTGGGGGAGAGTGGCACAATCAGGAATGGGGTATTGTACAGCACATTAAACAACTATTTGCACAACCATTATGATGCCTCTGCCACTTTCTTCTGCAATGCGGACTGACCCCCAGAACCTTTGCCCATCTCCCCAGGCAGTGAATGTTTGGGGGCTGGAGTGCCCATCTGGGTGGAGGTAAGTTCAACTGAGACATTCTAAAGGGTCTTTGTCCAAAAAGGTTAGGTGGGGTTACTGGGTTGCGGGGATAGGATGGAGGTGTGGGGTTAAGTAGGGTGGTCTTTCCAAGAGCCAGTGCAGACTCGATGGGCCGAATGACCTCCTTCTGCACTGTAATTTCTCTGATCTTCACTTGAGGAAAGCCAGTATAAAAACCCGCACCTCCAACACTAGTATTCTTTTAGTACAGGACGGCAGTGTAAACTCAGATTATGTGCGCAAGTCTGTAGAATGTAACTTGAACCCCAACTTTCTCAACTTGGAAGTAAGAGTGCTACCCACTGAGCTAATGGTGATAATATTGAAATAAATATTGCACTTAGTATGCAGAGCATTTGTTTATTTTTCAGTGGAGATTGTTGTTGAGAAATGGATTCATTGATAACAGGATTAGTTGATGAGGTTAACACTATGTTTTAAAGCAAAACCAGATAAATTATCCTAAACAGAGGAAGGTATGGGGAAAGATTAGGAGAGCAAGATTTATTCTGGATTGGTGTAACAAAGAGGCACAATGGGCCAAATGGGCTCCTCCTGTGCTGTAATTTTTGATTATTGTACGTACTAATGGTTGACAGAAACCACTTCATTCTTCTCAGGAAAATAATAAAGTGCACCAGCACTTAGAGCAGTCTGATCAAAACTAGAACTCTGAAGACGAGTCATAAAGGCTCAAAACATTTGTTTCTCTCTCCACAGATGCTGCCTGACCTGCTGAGTTTATTCAGCATTTTCTGTTTTTATTTCTGATCAAAACTAAAGCTTAGAAGGTCAGAAACTAAGGCTGGAATTTTCCAGCCCATCAGCACCCCCTTCCTCTCCTCCCCACCCCCAGATGATCCTGCCACCGTGAGGGGTCGGAAAATTCCAGCTGAAGTGCTTGATAAATTGGAAACCCTAAGAAGTAAGTTTATGTGATTTATTTCACTATTCAGTAGAGGTTTTCCCAATTATCGTAAGTCACAAAGAGCAGTTCTGCTCAGCACACTCTTTTAAAGAACCTTTTCTGTACAGTCCACAGAGATCCCAAAGTTCTGTAATGTTCAGTTTGTTCTGAAGCTTGCAGTAAATTGTGAATATCTGAGCGTATTGATAGTGTGATCACACAGGACACTTGGGGGTGGCTCAAATTTAAGTCTGAGAGAGCCAAAGTCCTGCAATGGTAACACTTCATTCCATCATTTGAAAGGATCAGAATTAGAACTTAACAAGATATCATCTTAGTGTATTATATACAATTTTAGTGTGTTTCATGGTCATTGTTTTTCTTAAATCGGTTTATTCATGATGACCTTCGAATGTTTTGGAGAATATGAAGATCCAAATAGTTGAATAAAATTCCTTTCTGCACCATGTTGACAAAGGTGTATTTAAAAGACAGTTAGAAAAGAGAAGACAATAATTTCACATTGGTATGCCACTATCCCTTGGCATAATTTCAAAGCCTATATTTCTGAATGAGAGGCGAATTGCTCTTTGAGAAAAGTATTTGAAACCATTAGTCAAAAGGTTAAAGATTGAGCAAAGCAATGTTTTTTTTAAAAAATGTAATGTATTCATACTTAATAATGTAACGTCTGAAAAAAAATTAATATCATTTTGACAAAGGTTTTACAATATATTTGCAGCAACGGTCTCTTATGTTCAAAACAGACATGCAAAAAATAGTGCCATGCATAATAACATCTTGATTCATTATCAAACTTCCATAAAAGAACCATCAAACAGATATTTACGCGAACATGAAATGTTTGGCAAGTTCTTAAAGGGCACACACAAAGAAAAAAAAATCATTACCTCACGAAAATTCCAATCTCTTTTGTGACTGATAGACTTTGATGGCTTAATTTTATTTTCTATTTATCAGGAATAAAGCAGATCAAACACACCGTATGTAAGTAATTATGAGGAGCATTCGCACAGATGGTGGATAATGATGAGTAGCTGTGCAGTGAAACTGTTCCTTTGACAGCAGGAACAGAAATGGCACTTGACTCCATTTTGGAGATGAAAAACCTGGTGCTTGACAGCCGCAGCGAACGGTTCTGCTCTTCAAAGAAAAAGTGATCTGACAACAGTAATCAGCCACATCCTGCATGTATCGCATGTCTTGCTCTCCTCAGACTAGACCTTTATTAGCCACCACAATCTTTTACCAAGCATTCTCTATAACATAATTCTCATGCTGTCACCTCGCAATGGAATTGGTCGATTCACATAAATTACTTTTGTGCAAGGTGCTAATGAAGATATTACAGTGCCTGATTCCCAATTACAAAATAATCCCTTATGCAAAAAACTTTTCTGCGGGTGTAAATCACAAGAGAGTATTTTTCTTTGCAGAGAAAGTGTGGGCGTCAAGTGTTACTGTTCGGAAATAAGTTTTTCTCCTCTTCTCTTGCTGAGCTGCAATGTGACTGAAGACTGTAGACTCAAACATTGCCAGAGAATGTGTCCGCAGTACAGGCTGATAACCCTCACACCCCAACCTATACAGTAATTGTTGATATTAAAAGGTACTTATGCATTTACTTGAAGAAAAATAAAATGTAGAATTTGTTTGGCCTTGCTCAGAGTATTTTGTAAAATAGTTTTTTGACATGTAGCAGGTCTGTTCCCTCAACTGTGACCTGCTTCGATAAAATTGAGCAGGATGTGTGACCCATCTTTGTTGTGAAATCATACTGTATTCTTTGTCAGCTTTGGTGTAAGCAAGACATTCTGGATTCCATCTTTGTGGTGTATGTTTTCAAGGAAAACTTTTTCAACAACTCATCGCCAAAATGTGCAACCTTGTCGCGTCAACTGCTGTCCACTCTGAGCTCAATCGTCTGCAAGCAATTAATAATATGGATGGATGTTGAACCAATGGGCATGGTCATCAATCAAACTTCAGAGCTTCTGACCTACTCCCAGGTAAATGAAATCAGGATTAGATCATAAATACGGCGAGTGACACTGGGGATTTTACACATTTTGCACAAAGGATATAACGTTCTCAGGTTGACCTGACACTAGTTTAAATGCAAGACTATTTTGGAGTGGCACGGTGGTTAGCTCTGCTGCCTCACGACACCGAGGACCCGAGTTCGATCCTGGCCCGGGTCATTGTCCGTGTGGAGTTTGTTCATTCTTCCCGTGTCTGAGTGGGTTTCACCTCCACAATCCAAAGATGTGCAGGGTAGGTGAATTGGCCAGACTAAATTGCCCCTTAATTAGGAAAAAATAATTGGGTACTCTAAATTTAAAAAATAAATAAATAATATGTGCAAAACGGAGGCGTTAATCCATAGATCATAATAAACAATGAAGAAGGGTTACGTTTGAAAACTCCAAATATTTATCTAAGTCCAATATCTTTTTCCCCTCTTTTCCAGAGGAGAAAATGAAAAACACAACTCCCACGATCACAAATAGTTAAATATCTACCAGGCTTCTGCATATCTGAATTGCAATGAGTTAATCTCATCGTGTGATAACCACCTCCATGAACATCATCGTGTCACTTGCTTACTGTGAAAATTTCATCATCTTTCACAGCGCAGATTTCAGAACAGACAAAAGGAAACAAACTTCATCCCAACAGTGAAACTATTGGCTTGTGGCACAGATTGTACACATACCAGAAAACCTCTTTTAACAATGGCCCGCCCTGGCTTCATGGGCCTGATTATTTTAAAAATAATTTGAGGAATGCAGGCGTCGATGGCTAGGCTAGCATTTCATGGTATAATCAGGACTGAAATGGAGGCACGCTAAGGAAATTATGGCGGGCAGGTTCCAGATATGAAGGTCCATTCCTATTTTCATTGGTACAGCAAATGAGACAGATTGTGACCAACAGCGGTTTGTTGTACAAAGTTGCTGCCATCACTTTAAAGTTGGTCAGTTCAGATCTACCATGGTTTTCCTGGAATCAGTCACAAGCCGGGAGACCTCTTGACTTACTGCTGATTTTTGAAGTCATGAACTGGAATCTGGAGGCTGAAAGGGTGATTCCTGCATTTGAGATCTTCAGAAAATGTGGTAATTGGAGGGGCCTCTGTTTTGCTGTAACAGTTGCCAGGGCTTTGAATGAAAAATGTAACAAAATATTACCAGGTTAGGTGAGGGCAAGTATAGGGGATGAGAGAGGTGTTGAGGGTGGGTATGGGGCTGGGAGGTGATGGGAGGTAAAGGCGATGGAACGATAGAACCAACCTGCTTTGCTTTCTGTATTGTTTCAAGCCACCCATGCTCTCACCTACGGAGATGGGCTTCAAAACTGAGCCACTTCAACAGAGTCCCCACCCTTCAGCCAGTCTCCAGAGTTGGTGAGCCCATTTCCAGTCCTTGCCTACTTACCCGACACAAAAATAAGGTAGACAGGAGGGCTCCTCCAGGATTGAAATGGGATCAGGAAAATTCCTAATTGGGTGTGGAAATTGCACCCCCATGACCCCAAGAGCTGTCAGCCAATCAGGGGCTAGCAGAGAGTAGCAGATGTGCATTGCTCAACATTACCGTTGAGCAGAGGGTGGCTACTACCAGCAATGCATTCACCAGTGGCCCAGGATCACTGAGGGACCCAGGTAACTGATGAGTGATGGTGGGAGGAATGTTGTGGGGGAGGGGTCAGCAGCAAGGGCAAGGGGTGTCTCCCAGCCGTCCCCACTTTCTGATGTCAGGTCCTTCTATCATTCCCTGATTGCCTTAGGACAGGGGCACACCCTGTACCAACTCTGACAAGGGTACCCTTTAAGGTTTCCTGCATGATGAGTATCCTGCCCACCACTGGAGGACTACCAGCCGCACTGTGAGGGGGCCCTGAGGCCCGAAATTGGGCATAAATTGTTCACTTTAGGGCCTGAAGTGATAACAGGGCTGGAAGGCACCAAATTCCACCCTACTTAAAAGGTATATAAAGAAGTTGTTATCATTATTTCACTTCTCACACCCAATGATGTGTAAGGCAGACATTAATCTGTTTCCACAGTGGATTTGTTCTTGGAACGCATTATGAATGCACCTTCTTTAGCCATCAAGTCCTGGAGTGGGAGTCAAACCCTGAGCTTCTGGCTCACAGGTATGGACGCTACCCACTGCACTATAAGACATCCCCATATAAAGCAGTAGTTGCATATAATGGGCATGATTTAACAAAAGAAAGTCCTGTTGTGGGTGGGTTTAGTGGGGTGCTTCCCGACACTTGGAGCACCAGGCATTATCCTGCTATCAGAAGGGAAGACCCTGGCAAGGCCGCACTTACCTTAATTTCCTGATGTGGAGATGCCGGCGTTGGACTGGGGTGAGCACAGTAAGAAGTCTTACAACACCAGGTGGAAGAAGGAGCTGTTCTCCAAAAGCTAGCGATTCGAAACAAACCTGTTGGACTTTAACCTGGTGTTGTAAGACTTCTTACTGTGCTTAATTTCCTGCACTGAGGAGCTCCACTCGTCAGTGTAGGAAGAGATCAGGGTGCCATTTTTAAATGGCACACCAATCTGTCGATTGGCCCAACGTGGCCTCCGGATCCTGGCTTCCAGATCCCCACAACGCGCCAACCTACCTGTTTGGCAGGGAGGGGGGGGTCTTCAAGCTCTACCCCCGCACCCTATATCCTAAGAGCAGGGCACCCCCAGGCTCAATCCCTGGCATGGGCAAAATTTCACCTTGGTATTGATATTTGGACACCCTGGATCTGCCAGAGTGCCAGGCTGGGAATGCCTAGGTGGCATCAACAGTACCAGTGTGCCACCCTTCCCAGAGACTGACCAACCACCCAGGGGCCTCCAATCATCTGGGAGATTGCCCCAAATGCCATTCCACCTGGTCCCCATTTGTAGAGACTGATGTACGATCAATTACACAAAGACAAGTGTTGAATGCAACTGAGGCTTTATTACACTAATTGTGTGGCCTCCTACAGCAGCTGGCGAAATGGCTGCTGTATGGGGAGCACACATATTTATACTCCGCCTACTGAGCGGAGCCAGCAGGCAGGGAACTACCCCCGTACCTGTAGTACAGGGCCTTACCACAAATCACCTAATATATACATCAGTGGTGACTACCACATTCAACCCTTGTTAAAATTGAGTCCGGCAGGGGTGGTGGAGAACTATATACAAGTACATGTTTTAACTACAAGAGAAAAAAAAAATGGAGTCCCGATCAAGTTACAGGTTCAGTCGGTCCAGAGCCTTGATCTGCCGTAGGGAGCACCACAGTGGTGGCGGTGATTCCGGTGTTGGTCTGGTCCATGGTGACTCCGGGAGTGTGCCACAATCCTCGTCATCCTCGGTGTGGGCAGGGGGAGGATGGATTGTCCTGGGACGGGGGCTGTGGTGGGGTGCGCCAGGGAAGGGGAGGGTGGCGCTGGGTTGGAGGGATGTGAGTGTGTGGAACCAGCTGGTGCCAGGTCCCTGAGGGAGACAGTATCTTGGCAGCCGTCGGGGTCCGCTATGTAGGCATACTGCGGGTTGGCGTGAAGTAGCTGTACCCTTTCAACCAACGCGTCCACATTGTGGAGTCATACGTGCTTATGGAGGAGTACGGGTCCTGGAGCGGCAAGCCAAGTCGTGAGCGACACCCCGGAGGTGGACTTCCTGGGGAAGGCAAAGAGGCGTTCACGGCATGTGTCATTAGTCGCAGTGCATAGGAGCGATCGAATGGAGTGCAGTGCGTCGGGGATGACCTCCTGCCAGTGGGAGGCCGGGGGATTTCTGGACCGTAAAGCCAGCTGGACGGCCCTCCTGACCGTCCCATTCTCCCTCTCCACCTGCCCATTTCCCCGGAGGTTATAGCTGGTCGTCTTGCTTGAGGTGATACCCTTGTTGAGCAGGAACTGATGCAGCTCATCGCTTATAAATGAGGATCCCCTGTCGCTGTGGACGGAGGCGGGGAAGCCGAACAGAGCGAAGATGGTGTTGACGGCTTTGATGATGGCGGCAGGCGTCATATCAGGGCATGGGATGGCTAAGAGGTATCTGGAGTACTCATCGACCACATTGAGGAAGTACGTGTTATGGTCGGTGGAGGGGAGGGGCCCTTTGAAGTCCACGCTGAGGCGTTCAAAGGGGCGGGAGTCCTTCACCAGGCGCGCACGGTCTGGCTGGTAGAAGTGCGGTTTGCACTCCGCACAGACCAGGCAGTCTCTGGTGATTGCCCTGACTTCCTCAACGGATGTAGGGCAGATTGCAGGCTTTGATGAAGTGGTACAAACGTGTGACTCCCGGGTGACAAAGGTTGTCGTGCAGAGTCCGGAGTCGGTCCATCTGTGCGCTGGCACATGTACCTCGCGATAGGGCATTGGGGGGCTTGTTGAGCTTACCGGGGCGATACGAAATCTCGTAGTTGTAGGTGGAGTGCTCGATCCTCCACATCAAGGTTTTATCGTTTTTGATCTTGCCCCGCTGTGTGGTGTTAAACATGAAATCTACCAACCGTTGGTCAGTGAGGAGAGTGAATCTCCTGCCGGCCAGGTAATGCCTCCAATGCCGCGCAGCTTCAACGATGGCTTGGGCCTCTTTTTCGACGGAGGAGTGCCGAATTTCGGAGGCATGAAGGGTTCATGAAAAGAATGCCACGGGCCTGCCTGCCTGGTTGAGGGTGGCGGCAACAGCGACGTCTGATGCATCGTTCTCGACTTGGAAGGGGAGCGTCTCGTCAACTGCGTGCATTGCGGCCTTGGCGATGTCGGCCTTAATACGGTTGAAGGCCTGGTGAGCTTTGGCCATTAGGGGAAAAAGAGTGGATTGGAAGAGTGGGCGGGCCTTGTCCGCATAATTTGGGACCCACTGGCCGTAGTAAGAAAAGAACCCCAGGCAACGTTTGAGGGCTTTGGGGCAGTGAGGGAGGGGGAGTTCCATGAGGGGGCGCATGCGATCGGGGTCGGGCCCCAGATCTCCGTTCTGGACCACATAGCCGAGGATGGCTAAGCGGTTCGTGCTGAACACACACTTCTCCTTGTTGTAAGTGAGGTTGAGGAGAGTGGCGGTGCGGAGAAATTTGGCAAGGTTGGCGTCATGGTCTTGTTGATCATGGCCTCAGATGGTGACATTGTCAAGGTACGGGAAAGTGGCCCGCAGCCCATACCGGTCGACCATTCGGTCCATTCCCCGTTGGATAACCGGGTCCCCGTTGGTGACTCTGAAAGGAACCCTGAGAAAGTGGTACAGGCGGCCATCTGCCTCGAAGGCAGTGTATGGGCGGTCTGCCTTATGGATGGGGAGCTGGTGGTAGGCAGATTTAAGGTGCACAGTTGAGAAGACCCGGTACTGTGCAATCTGATTGACCATATCAGATATGTGTGAGAGGGGGTACGCTTCGAGCTGCGTGTACCTATTGATGATCTGGCTGTAGTCCACGACCATTCTGTATTTCTCCCCAGTTTTCACCACTATCACTTGGGCTCTCCAGGGGCTGTTGCTGGCCTCAGACCGTCAGCGTGAGCGTAAGCTCTTTGGTTGCCGCGAGGTCGAGCGTGGCCCCTTCTAAAAGGCATTGGCGGATGTAGTCTGACCCTATCCCCGTAACAAAAGCGTCCCTCATAAGCAAGTTTGAGTGTTCCATGGCCGTGACGGCCAGACAGTCACAGTCTCTGACTAGGGGAATTAGAGCACGCCAGAAGTCTTCTACTGACTCACGAGGGAGTTGACTGCGCATGGAGAGGATGTGTCTGGCGTAAAGTGTGTTTGTCCGCTGAGCGTAGTTTTCTTTCGGTAGCGCCATGGCTTCGTCATAGTTCGGCGGGTCCTGGATAAGCGGAAAGACATTGGAACTCAGCCGCGCGTAGAGGATCTGAATCTTCTGATCTTCAGGAATTGGGTCTGGTGCAGACCTGATGTAAGCTTCGAAACAGGCTAGCCAATGTTCAAAGTCCTTTTTGGCGTTGTCTGATTGCGGGTCCAGCTGCAGCCGATCCGGCTCAATGCGGAGGTCCATCTTCTGAAAACTTTAGTGTAATAAATTGATGCACGATCAATTACACAAAGACGAGAGTTGAATGCAACTGAGGCTTTATTACACTAAGATGTGTGGCCTCCTACAGCAGCTGGCAAAATGGTTGCTGTATGGGGAGCACACATATTTATACTCCGCCTACTGGATGGAGCCAGCAGGCCGGGAACTACTCCCGTACCTGTAGTACAGGGCCTTACCACAAATCACCGAATATATACATCAATGGTGACTACCACAGAGATTAATGTTAAACAACACCCAGCTGGGGTCTCCTCGGCAAGGCCATTAGGTCACAGGGGTTGGGTAGCTCTGGTGGAGACACATTCAAGTGTGCCTAACTGCACACTTAAGTATGCAAATTTAGGTCCCACCCATTGTGGGCGGGATCCAGATCATGATGTCTCGCGAGATCCCATTAGATGGCGCAAGGCGTGGTGAGCCGGGTTGGCGCAACATAGCCATTAGATTGCAGCCAATGTGTATGTGAGATTCTTTAAATACTTGCTGCACATGGTTCCATTACTTCCACAATCGAACAAATATTTACAAAGTTATTACAAATAATTTTTACAACTGAAGTTATGCTCCTAAGTTCCAAGCACCATTAGTCAATAATTACAACATAGGGCATTTAACTAGGCTCATCAAAAGCTTGTATTATTGAATATCCTCAAGATAAAACAAGAAAAAAATTCAAAAGCAACTATCTAGAGATTATAAATTTGATCTCAATTAGGAGTATAATCTACTTTTTATTTAAATAGTTGTTATATTTGTAACAGTTGAGACAATCGATTTGCTGTACTGGAAATAACCTAGTTTTCTGCACTTAAATTCCAATTACCTCTATCTGGTGTAGTCTGGGTAACAGTGAACAGTAACTAATCATATGCTCGTCGAATTGGTTAACACATTTCCACAAAATGTTTTCTACTTTTGTTCTTGTCAATGTGAACAATGCTAATTCCTGAGGTCAGAATATTTTCCAATTTCCAATGCATGTAATAACATCCTGCAAAGTCCAAGGTCAGATATAGCACAAGCCAGGAATCAGATAAATAATCTAGACTACACCAATAATGTGCCGCAAAGTCCACCTCCCAATGACTGCAGCACTGTATCAGCATTATATTTCCTTTTCCATTACTGTCAGTCCCTGTGGTCATATTGCTTTTCTAATCCATCAATCTTTTGAGTACACTTTTAGATAGCTAGAGAGAAGGATGTAGATTGAAGTATAGGTCATTAGAGAGAAAGAGGGAGAGATATAAATATATTCATGGATAGACAGATAGGGAGATACATAATGACATGTAACCTTTGCTGACGCTGACCTCAAACTCTTTCAAGATGGCAGTAAATGTTCAAAAAATTGAATATGTTCTGTTCCAAGGAATTGATAACATTTGTAGCAATCGCAACAAAAATGTAAACCCATCCCAAATAAAAAGTATTTTGTGTAAAGGTGCCAACCAAACGAGAGCCACTGGAGTAGTGGTCATTGGTGGCTGTTATCATCCAGTGATAGACAGACAAAAGGCTTAACAGATGGAAAATTAGATAGACAGATTGTTAGAAAAGGACTTAAAGCTTATTTTCCCTATTCAACATCTTATTTACCATCCCATACCAATGAATTAGTATTTTCCTCTGAATTGCTTGCCCCTAATAGGTTGAGTTAATGGTGCAGGAAAGGTTTTGCTGTTTAATTGTCATACTTGTGAGTAATAAATAGTTTCCAGGTGGGGAACATTAGCCAAAATTATTCTGTCTCATTATTTTTCAAAGTATTTGGTCACTGAGTACTTTGACTAATACCACTCACCTGGAACCTATTTATTGGTATACAAATGGAACGACCAGAGAGCATAGCAAAACATCCCATTCAGCTGAGGGAGAAAGGCATAAATACCATAGAGGGGTGCTTAATTATGTGAAGTCAGACAAAAAAAAAGAGTGGAATGTGAACAAGTGCTGAGTTTATAGAGGCAGCTTCTGTCTAAAATGAACTCCTGGTAGAATAGTATTTTATTTCTTTAAACAATTTTTAGTATATTAGTGTAACTTGCCAATCCTGAAACTGGTCAACCTTTTGTTGAGATTTGTATTGTTATTAGGTTGCTAATGATATGCAATGTCAACTCTCTCAAAAATAAAGATAAAATCATTGTTGGTAGACACTTGGAAAACATTTGAAGTAGCCTGACATTCCAATCTCTGGGAGGGATTCTGCCCTATCCGGCGGGGCGGGGGGTCCCGGTGTGATGGAGTGGCAGGAACCACTCTGGCATCGGGCCGCCCCAAAGGTGAGGAAGTCTCCGCACCTTTAGGGGCCAAGCCCTCACCTTGAGGGGCTAGGCCCGCGCCGGAGCGGTTTCCGCTCCACCGGCTGGCAGGAAAGGCCTTTGGCGCAACGCCAGCCGGGGCCAAAAGGTCTTCGCTGGGCGACATGGGTCCACGCATGCGTGGGAGCGCAGCGACTGCTGACATCATCCCCGCACATGCGCAGGGGAGGGGGGTCTCTTCCGCCTCTGCCACAGTGAAGACCATGGCGAAGGTGGAAGAAAAAGAGTGCCCACACGGCACAGGCCCGCCTGCGGATCGGTGGGCCCCAATCGTGGGCCAGGCCACCGTGGGGGTACCCCCCAGGGCCAGATCGCCCCACGCCCCCCCCCCCCAGGACCCCGGAGCCCGCCCGCGCCGCCTTGTCCCGCCGTTCAAAAGGTAGTTTAATCCAAGCTGGCGGGACAGGCATTCCAGCAGCGGAACTTTGGCCCATTGCGGGCCGGAGAATCGGCGGGGATGGGCCCGCCGACTGGCGCGGCGCGATTCCCGCCCCCGCCTAATCTCTGGTGACGGAGACTTCGGGACACGGCGGGGGCGGGATTCACGCCAGCCCCCGGCGATTCTCCGATCTGGCGGGGGGTTGGAGAATCCCGCCCTCTATCTCAAAACTGCAACTCTATACAAAATTAACACCTCCTGACTTAATTTGTGACTGGAAGCATTGATTACTAATAAGTTAGATCATTCATTTATGCACAACTACATTTCTCAGTAGAATTTGTTGTGAAAAGTTGTACATATTTTAGGAAGTGGCATCATTTGGAGTCAGTCAGCAACTGTGTTGTCTCAAGCCAAAAACTGGGGTGTAGAGAAAGGCTGAATATATTCACTGAATGTTCGTACAAATAATTTCGATAGTATTGGTGTAAAGTAAAGGAGTGGTGCGGGAAAGAGGGATTCAATTTCATGGGGCATTGGCATCAGTGCTGGGGCAGGAGGGACCTGTACTGTTGGGACGGTCTTCACCTGAACCATTCTGGGACCAGTGTTCTAGCGAATAGGATAAATAGGTTGGTCACAAGGATTTTAAACTCGCAAGTTGGGGGGAAGGGAAGGGTAAAGCTATGGACAGTATAATGGTTAATGGAGAACAGGGCAGCAGGTTACGTGACAGGTTATTATGTAGAGATATGGGTTCAAAGACAAGGAAAATTAGGAGAAAGGGTAAGAGGAAAAATAATTTGCGAAAAGTTACTGATCAAGGCGTTAGGATTCATAACAAAGACATAAAAAACAGCAAATTACCTGAATGCTCGTAGTATACGGAATAAGGTGAATGAGTTGATGGCGCAAATCATCGTGAATGACTATGGTTTAGTGGCCATTTCTGAAACATGGTTAAAAGATGGTCACGACTGGGAGTTAAATATCCAAGGGTATCAGGCTATACAAAAGGATAGAATGGACGGTAAGGGCGGTGGTGTAGCTTTGCTGTTTAAGGATGGCATCCGGGCAATAGAAAGGGATGATATTGGTGCTATGGAGGACAAGGTTGAATCAATTTGGATGGAAATCAGGAATAGTAAGGCGAAAAGGTCACTGATAGGAGTAGTCTATAGGCCACCAAATAGTAACAGGATGGTAGGGCAGGCAATAAGCAAAGAAATAACGGATGCATGTAGAAATGAGAGAAGAAGGTTAAGAGGAGACTTAATAGAGGCATACAAAATGATCAGAGGGTTAGATAGGGTGGACAGTGAGAGCCTTCTCCCGCGGATGGAAATGGCTAGCACGAGGGGACATAGCCTTAAACTGAGGGGTAATAGATATAGGACAGAGGTCAGGGGTAGGTTCTTTACGCAAAGAGTAGTGAGGCCGTGGAATGCCCTACCTGCTACAGTAGTGAACTCGCCAACATTAAGGGCATTTAAAAGTTTATTGGATAAACATATGGATGATAATGGTATAGTGTAGGTTAGATGGCTTTTGTTTCGGTGCAACATCGTGGGCCGAAGGGCCTGTACTGCGCTGTATTGTTCTATAAATGGTACAGTGGTTATCATCGGCGATTTTAATCTGCATGTCGATTGGTTTAACCAGGTTGGTAAAGGCAGCCTTGAGGAGGAGTTTATAGAATGTGTCCGGGATAATTTCCTGGAACAGTATGTAATGGAACCTACAAGCGAACAAGCGGTCCTAGATCTGGTCCTGTGTAGTGAGGCAGGATTGATTAATGATCTCATAGTTCGGGATCCTCTTGGAAGGAGCGACCACAATATGGTGGAATTTAAAATACAATTGGAGGATGACAAGGTAAAATCAAACACTAGTGTTTTGTGATTAAACAAAGGCGATTACAATGGGATGAGAGAAGAACTAGCTAAGGTAGACTGGGAGCAAAGACTTCATGGTGAAGCAGTTGAGGAACAGTGGAGAACCTTCCGAGCGATCTTTCACAGTGTTCAGGAAAGGTTCATACCGACAAAAAAGTAAGACTGTAGAAAGGGGAAAAATAGACCATGGATATCTAAGGAGGTGAGGGAGAGTATCAAATTGAAGGAAAAAACATACAAAGTGGCAAAAATTAGTGGGAGACTAGAGGACTGGAAAGTCTTTAGTGCACAACAGAAAGCTACTAAAAAAGCTATAAAGAAGAGTAAGGTAGACGATGAAGGTAAACTTGCTCAGAACATAAAAGCAGATAGTAAAAGCTTCTACAAATATAGAAGACAAAAAAGAGTGGCTAAGGTAAACATTGGTCCTTTGGAAGATGAGAAGGGAGATTTAATAATAGGAGACGGGGAAATGGCTGAGGAGCTGAACAGGTTTCTTGGGTCAGTCTTCACAGTGGAAGACACAAATAACATGCCAGTGACTGATGGAAATAAAGATATGATAGGTGAGGACCTTGAGATGATTGTCATCACTAAGGAGGCAGTATTGGGCAAGCTAATGGGGCTAAAGGTGGACAAGTCTCCTGGCCCTGATGGGATGCATCCCAGAGTGTTAAAAGAGATGGCTAGGGAAATTGTAAACACATAGTGATAATTTATCAAAATTCACTAGACTCTGGGGTGGTCCCAGAGGATTGGAAAGTAGCAAACGTAACACCACTGTTTAAAAAAGGAGGTCGGCAGAAAGCGGGTAATTATAGGCCGGTAAGCTTAACTTCGGTTGTAGGGAAAATTCTTCTATCATTAAGGAGGAAATAGCGGGGCACCTGGAGGGAAATTGTCCCATTGGGCAGATGCAGCATGGGTTCATAAAGGTTAGGTCGTGTCTGCCTAATTTGGTAGAATTTTTTGAGGACGTTACCAGTGCAGTAGATAACGGCGAGCCAACGGATGTGGTATATCTGGATTACCAGAAAGCTTTTGACAAGGTACCACACAAAAGGTTGCTGCATAAACTAAAGATGCATGGCATTGAGGGTAAAGTGGTAGCATGGGTAGAGGATTGGTTAACTAACAGAAAGCAGAGAGTGGGGATAAATGGGTGTTTCTCTGGTTGGCAACCTGTAACTAGTGGGGTCCCTAAAGGATCAGTGTTGGGCCCACAGTTGTTCACAATTTACATCAATGATTTGGAGTTGGGGACCAAGTGCAATGTGGCAAAGTTTGCAGACGACACTAAGATGAGTGGTAAAGCAAAAAGTGCAGAGGATACCGGAAGTCTGCAGAAGGATTTGGATAGGTTAGGTAAATGGGTTAGATGGAATGCGGCTAGACCGGCAGATGGAATTCAATGTTGCCAAGTGTGAGGCTATCCATTTTGGGAGGAATAACAGCAGAATGGATTATTATTTAAACGGTAAGATGTTAAAACATGCTGCTGTGCAGAGGGACCTGGGTGTGCTGGTGCACGAGTCGCAAAAAGTTGGTGTGCAGGTGCAACAGGTGATTAAGAAGGCTAATCGAGTTTTGTCTTTCATTGCTAGAGGGATGGAGTTCAAGACTAGGGAGGTTATGCTGCAATTGTATAAGGTGTTGGTGAGGCCACATCTGGAGTATTGTGTTCAGTTTTGGTCTCCTTACCTGAGAAAGGACATATTGGCACTGGAGGGAGTGCAGAGGAGATTCACTAGGTTGAACCCAGAGTTGAGGGGATTAGATTATGACGAGAGGTTGAGTAGACTGGGACTGTACTCATTGGAGTTTAGAAGGATGCGGAGGGGGATCTTATTGAAACATATAAAATTATGAAGGGAATAGATAGGATAGATGCGGGCAGGTTGTTTCCACTGGGCGGGGAA
Source organism: Scyliorhinus torazame (assembly GCF_047496885.1). Classification (NCBI taxonomy): domain Eukaryota; kingdom Metazoa; phylum Chordata; class Chondrichthyes; order Carcharhiniformes; family Scyliorhinidae; genus Scyliorhinus; species Scyliorhinus torazame. The sequence continues at coordinate 66,000,962 of NC_092721.1, read as the reverse complement.
AGCAGAACTAGGGGGCATAGCCTCAAAATAAGGGGAAGTAGATTTAGGACCGAGTTTAGGAGGAACTTCTTCACCAAAGGGTTGTGAATCTCTGGAATTCCTTGCCGAGTGAAGCAGTTGAGGCTCCTTCTTTAAATGTTTTTAAGAAAAAGATAGATACCATTCTAAAGAATAAAGGGATTCGGGGATATGGTGTACGGGCCGGAGAGTGGAGCTGAGTCCACAAAGATCAGCCATGATCTCATTGAATGATGGAACAGGCTCGAGGGCCAGATGGCCTACTCCTGTTCCTAGTTCTTATGTTCTTATGTTTTTATTCTGCTCAGAGCCTGTGGAGTTTGTATATTTTCCCAGATAACAATTAGAGGGTGAAATCAATTTCTGGTAGTCCCAGTCGTATCCTTAAACTTTCAAAAAGATATTTGGGGTGAGTTAATGCACTTGGAGCTGAAGTTAATGGCCATGGAGATGATTCTGCCCAATGGGTGGAAAGAAGATCAATCCCGCCATGGTCTTGAATCTCCAATGCAATTTATTATCTATCAGGCACTTAACTGCCTGATGCTGGGGCTTCTGTCCCCTTAACAGCAAGATCCCGCCTCCAGGATCTGCTGGCCAATCAGCGTTTCAGCCAAAGCAACACCGCCAGGCTGACTATACATTTAAGCAGCATAGATAAACTTCCTCCACTGCACACACACGAGTGCTATTAAATAGATTATGAACTAATTACAAGTTAGTTCATGGTTTATTTTTGCCTTACTGTTACTGTAATTTACCCTGGGTGCATTTGATAGCTGTTTCAAGTTTCACGAGTCCATTGGGAGTAGTCTACAGGTAGTGAAATATTTTTTGACTTCAATCCACCTGCTTCCACACATGGGTGGACCAGGAGGCTGCTTGGGATTCAGTATGAACATAGAACATAGAACATAGAACATAGAAAATACAGCACAGAACAGGCCCTTCGGCCCACGATGTTGTGCCGAATCTTTGTCCTAGATTAATCATAGATTATCATTGAATTTACAGTGCAGAAGGAGGCCATTCGGCCCTTTGAGTCTGCACCGGCTCCTGGAAAGAGCACCCTACCCAAACTCAACACCTCCACCCAACACCAAGGGCAATTTTGGACATTAAGGGCAATTTATCATTGGCCAATTCACCTAACCTGCACATCTTTGGACTGTGAGAGGAAACCGGAGCACCCGGAGGAAACCCACGCAGACACGGGGAGGACGTGCAGACTCCGCTCAGACAGTGACCCAAGCCGGAATCGAACCTGGGACCCTGGAACTGTGAAGCATTGTGCTATCCACAATGCTACCGTGCTGCCCTTAAGAACAAATAAATCTACACTATATCATTTTACCGTAATCCATGTACCTATCCAATAGCTGCTTGAAGGTCCCTAATGTTTCCGACTCAACTACTTCCACAGGCAGTGCATTCCATGCCCCCACTACTCTCTGGGTAAAGAACATAGCTCTGATACCCCTCCTATATCTTCCACCTTTCACCTTAAATTTATGTCCCCTTGTAATGGTTTGTTCCACCTGGGGAAAAAGTCTCTGACTGTCTATCTATTCCCCTGATCATCTTTAAACCTCTATCAAGTCGCCCCTCATCCTTCTCCGTTCTAATGAGAAAAGGCCTAGCACCCTCAACCTTTCCTCGTAAGACCTACTCTCCATTCCAGGTAACATCCTGGTAAATCTTCTTTGCACCTTTTCCAAAGCTTCCACATCCTTCCTAAAATGAGGTGACCAGAACTGTACACAGTACTCCAAATGTGGCTTTACCAAAGCTTTGTACAGCTGCATCATCACCTCACGGCTCTTAAATTCAATCCCTCTGTTAATGAACGCGAGCACACCATAGGCCTTCTTCACAGCTCTATCCACTTGAGTGGCAACTTTCAAAGATGTATGAACATAGACCCCAAGATCTCTCTGCTCCTCCACATTGCCAAGAACTCTACCGTTAACCCTGTATTCCGCATTCATATTTGTCCTTCCAAAATGGACAACCTCACACTTTTCAGGGTTAAACTCCATCTACCACTTCTCAGCCCAGCTCTGCATCCTATCTATGTCTCTTTGCAGCCGACAACAGCCCTCCTCACTATCCACAACTCCACCAATCTTCGTATCGTCTGCAAATTTACTGACCCACCCTTCAACTCCCTCATCCAAGTCATTAATGAAAATCACAAACAGCAGAGGACCCAGAACTGATCCCTGCGGTACGCCACTGGTAACTGGGATCCAGGCTGAATATTTACCATCCACCACCACTCTCTGACTTCTATTGGTTAGCCAGTTCGTTATCCAACTGGCCAAATTTCTCACTATCCCATGCCTCCTTACTTTCTGCCTAAGCCTACCATGGGGAACCTTATCAAATGCCTTACTAAAATCCATGTACACTACATCCACTGCTTTACCTTCATCCCACATGCTTGGTCACCTCCTCAAAGAATTCAATAAGACTTGTAAGGCAAGACCTACCCCTCACAAATCCATGCTGACTATCCCTAATCAAGCAGTGTCTTTCCAGATGCTCAGAAATCCTATCCTTCAGTACCCTTTCCATTACTTTGCCTACCACCGAAGTAAGACTAACTGGCCTGTAATTCCCAGGGTTATCCCTAGTCCCTTTTTTGAACAGGGGCACGACATTCGCCACTCTCCAATCCCCTGGTACCACCCCTGTTGACAGTGAGGACGAAAAGATCATTGCCAACGGCTCTGCAATTTCATCTCTTGCTTCCCATAGAATCCTTGGATATATCCCGTCAGGCCCGGGGGACTTGTCTATCCTCAAGTTTTTCAAAATGCCCAACACACCTTCCTTCCTAACAAGTATTTCCTCGATCTTACCAATCTGTTTCACACTGTCCTCTCCAACAATATCGCCCCTCTCATATGTAAATACAGAAGAAAAGTACTCGTTCAAGACCTCTCCTATCTCTTCAGATTCAATACACAATCTCCCGCTACTGTCCTTGATCGGACCTACCCTCGCTCTAGTCATTCTCATATTTCTCACATATGTGTAAAAGGCCTTGGGGTTTTCCTTGATCCTACCCGCCAAAGATTGTTCATGCCCTCTCTTAGCTCTCCTAATCCCTTTCTTCAGTTCCCTCCTGGCTATCTTGTATCCCTCCAATGCCCTGTCTGAACCTTGTTTCCTCAACCTTACATAAGTCTCCTTTTTCCTCTTAACAAGACATTCAACCTCTCTTGTCAACCATGGTTCCCTCACTCGACCATCTCTTCCCTGCCTGACAGGGACATACATATCAAGGACACGTAGTACCTGTTCCTTGAACAAGTTCCACATTTCACTTGGGTCCTTCCCTGACAGCCTATGTTCCCAACTTATGCACTTCAATTCTTGTCTGACAACATCGTATTTACCCTCCCCCCAATTGTAAATCTTGCCCTGTTGCACGTACCTATCCCTCTACATTACTAAAGTGAAAGTCACAGAATTGTGGTCACTATCTCCAAAATGCCCCCCCACTAACAAATCTATCACTTGCCCTGGTTCATTACCCAGTACTAAATCCAATATTGCCCCTCCTCTGGTCGGACAATCTACATACTGTGTTAGAAAAGCTTCCTGGACACACTGCACAAACACCACCCCATCCAAACTATTTGATCTAAAGAGTTTCCACTCAATATTTGGGAAGTTAAAGTCGCCCATGACTACTACCCTATGACTTCTGCACCTTTCCAAAATCTGTTTCCCAATCTGTTCCTCCACATCTCTGCTACTATTGGGGGGCCTATAGAAAACTCCTAACAAGGTGACTGCTCCTTTCCTATTTCTAGTATGCCTAACAGAATGAGCAGAAGTGGTGAAGAGTGGGATAAGCTGCTCGAAGATGGAGGAAGGACAGGTGAAGTAGGGGGAGAAGGAGGCCATATCCACAGATGGGTTATAAAATGCATTTGTTTGTGCCACTGGCCGCTTCCTACCTGATGTGAGACAACTGGAATAACTCATGCACATTCTTCCCCTGTATATTTCTAAACAGGCTAAAGAAGAGTCATTATTTTATGGGCTGATGCAACTCATGAACATTAAAATTCAGTAACAGAAGTTCAGGAAATACTTTTCTTATTCATTCCTGAAACAACAAGTGTCAGCAAGCAAAATGGGCAGCACGGTAGCATTGTGGATAGCACAATTGCTTCACAGCTTCAGGGTCCCAGGTTCGATTCCGGCTTGGGTCACTGTCTGTGCGGAGTCTGCACATCCTCCCCGTGTGTGCGTGGGTTTCCTCCGGGTGCACCGGTTTCCTCCCACAGTCCAAAGATGTGCAGGTTATGTGGATTGGCCATGGTAAATTGCCCTTAGTGTCCAAAATTGTCCTTAGTGTTGGGTGGGGTTACTGGGTTATGGGGATAAGGTGGAGGTGTTGACCTTGGGTGGGGTGCTCTTTCCAAGAGCCAGTGCAGACTCGATTGGCCGAATGGCCTCCTTCTGCACTGTAAATTCTATGATCTATGGTCTGGGGCTATTCAAAGGACCGTTCAACAGTTGCAGCTAAGATGCTTTTGACTTACCCAATTTGCTGGAAGTTCTGTGATAGAGTTTGCCTGTTTCTGCTGACCATGGAGAGGCAGAGATTTACATTTTCCTGCATTTGTATGTGGGCAGTAGTTTCAGTGTTAGCAGGACAAGTAAAGGAGACTGCAAAGTGTGGGACCTCTGAGGAGCGAGGAGAAGGGCTTACTCTGAGAATGCTTTCCAGAAGCACTAGTCCCACATTGGGATGAGGGAGGAACAGAGCCTCAGGAGGCTTAGCTTCACTAATCTTCACTTCACCCTCCTTGATAACACTCAAGCTGGGTCAAGGATGGCCCTGCCAGTAGCTGGAAAGTTCATTGTTACTCTTTATTTTCCATTTTACCGGTAGTGGCTGGTGATTTCTGCAACACATTGTAATTTACTGTCCACTGAGAATCTGGGAGGTGACAGAAGCACACCACAGGAGGTGATGGAGATGTCATGCTCTTTTCCCTGAGAAAGGAAGACCAGGATGAAAGAGAACATGGGTGGACCAGGATAATGGTTTTTGTGATGGCACAAGCCACCATTATGGTGATCCCCCCACTCCCAGTTCGTCCAGCAGAAATTCTGAGGTGGTAGGTAGGGCGATCTCTATAGCACGCATCCAAGAATGTTTCCATGTATATGGTGATATACTGTGATCTCTACCTCACAATAATTGGAGCTCAGCCTCCTGGAATCTAGACCCTTTTGAGGAGTTAGATGAGGAGATCACACACACCAGTGCTACGGAATGGAATGAGAGGAAGCATTCCGAGACTTTGTTTCAAGAAACTTCCCCACCCCCATCAAGGATGCACTGTTCCCTCACAATACATGTATTTTGGGCTCCTGATGACGAAGTATCCTGGCCTGCATAACTCAATAATGGGCAACAGCAAAAGCCTTCATACAAATTTATCCGACAATGATCAATAATGGAAAAATATAGAATTAATCACTCTTGTGCATTCCCTTGGTAACTTTCTTGTGGTTGTGTATGCCTGGTCTAGTGCTCCTATGTAATGCTATGTGGCTGCAACATGGCTGGTGGAGGCTGATTTTCACTGGTAGGGAATACAGTTCGTCTTCGAGCGCAGCCTTGAGTGGCTTTGGGTCTTGACAGTCTCACTGAAGACTGCACCACCTCCAGTATGGGTGGCAGAATTCCTGAGCTGGCTGGATAACAGGCAACAGCAAGGGCACATGCAAGAGTAGCGCTGGGGGTTCAGGAATGCTGCCATCACAAGCAAGGAAAGCCTGTTGCAACATAGAACATAGAACATAGAACAATACAGCGCAGTACAGGCCCTTCGGCCCACGATGTTGCACCGAAACAAAAGCCATCTAACCTACACTATACCATTATCATCCATATGTTTATCCAATAAACTTTTAAATGCCCTCAATGTTGGCGAGTTCACCACTGTAGCAGGTAGGGCATTCCACGGCCTCACTACTCTTTGCGTAAAGAACCTACCTCTGACCTCTGTCCTATATCTATTACCCCTCAGTTTAAGGCTATGTCCCCTCGTGCTAGCCATTTCCATCCGCGGGAGAAGGCTCTCACTGTCCACCCTATCTAACCCTCTGATCATTTTGTATGCCTCTATTAAGTCTCCTCTTAACCTTCTTCTCTCTAACGAAAACAACCTCAAGTCCATCAGCCTTTCCTCATAAGATTTTCCCTCCATACCAGGCAACATCCTGGTAAATCTCCTCTGCACCCGTTCCAAAGCCTCCACGTCCTTCCTATAATGCGGTGACGAGAACAGGGTGGTACCTCACCAATTCACTGGTACATAGACGCTGGAATGTCGTGAAAGCCTGCATGCCCCATCAAGCATTGAGATTCACGTCCATAATGGCAACAATGTGAGGCTGGATACCAGCAATCTGAGTAGGACGGCAGAAGTCAGGGATCCCTTGACCTTTGCCCAGATATCTACTGCAGCACTGACAAACCAACAGCAACTTGAACATATATTATGCCTCTCAGGTAATAAAATGTGTCAAGGAGCTTCACAGGAGCATTACAAAGCTCACGCAAATCACAAAACACCCTATTAAAGCAAATGACCAAACTTCTTGTTTAAAGAAGTGCCTTTTAAGGCGGGTCTCCAAAAAGGAAAGAGAAGTTGCAGGCCAAAGATGTTTAGGCAAGGAATTATAGAATTTAGGGCCCAGTTAACTAGCCATCGATGGTGGAGCATTAAAATAGGCCAATATTTTAATATTTAGACCATCATTCTGCCCTCTAGTTTTATACTCCCTTTCCTTTGGGAAAATATGTTGACTACCTACCCCATCTATGCCCCTCATATTTTATAGGCCTCTATAAGATCACCCCGAAGCAAGGGACACTCCAGGGAAAAATGTCCCAGTCTATCCAGCCTCTCCTTATAACTCAAACCATCAAGTCTTGGTGGCATCCCAGTAAATTGTTTCTGCACTCTTTCTAGTTTGATAATATACTTTCTATAGGAGTGTGTACAGAACTGTACACAGCATTCCAAGTGTGACCTTACTAATGTCTTGTCCAACTTCAGCAAGACTTGCCAAATCCTGTTTCAATGCTCTTGAACTCTTGCCGCTGAAGGTGGTATTGGTACACACAACTTATTCATCCTTCAAGGTGAAGATGACCATGGCCCATTGTTTCCTCAGAGTAGCAATCTGCAGAGGATTTCTACTCTCATAGAACATAGAACATACAGTGCAGAAGGAGGCTATTCGGCCCATCGAGTCTGCACCAACCCACTTAAGCCCTCACTTCCACCCTATCCCCGTAACCCAATAACCCTTCCTAACATTTTTGGACACTAAGGACAATTTAGCATGGCCAATCCGCCTATCCTGCACGTCTTTGGACTGTGGGAGGAAACCGGAGCACCCGGAAGAAACCCACGCAGACATGGGGAGAACGTGCAAACTCTGCACGGACAGTGACCCAGCGGGGAATCGAACCTGGTGCTGTGAAGCCACAGTGCTATCCACTTGTGCTACCGTGCTGCCCACCGATGGACTTAGCCTCATGAAATCCCCCCCTCTCTCCCCCTCGGACCAGAGGAGGGGGGGGGGCGGGGTGATGATTGGACTGGGGAGGTGGGGGAGGAGTGGGGAGATCACCATATGGCCGGGGGGGGGGGGGGCGGGGGACGAGGTCAAGTCGGGGCAGTGTGGTGGGTGCCCTCGGAGGTCGTGTGTGTGGGGCGTCTCACATGCGAGGCTATGTCTGGGGTTTTTAAATAGTTATTCAGGGTCTTAGAAGTGTTTTTTCCCCTCTAACTCTTTCAGAATAACTATTAGGGTAAAACTGGCAGAATCATCTGAAGTTAGCGATTTAAATCGTATTCACACAAATGGGGGTGAGTGTCTGGAATGAGCTGCAGTTGTAGAGAGGGGTACAATTTTGTCTTTTAAAAATTTAGGTTCCCAGCTTAGTGCAATTGCCCAGAGGAAGTTAGCACTTCTGGCTAGTTGCTGGGTAAACCATTATGTGGGAACATCTGAGAGAGATTCCCCAGCGCATCATTCGTGTACCCCCTAAATGCGACGCTGGAGAAGCAGGAAGTTATGGGGCGGGATTCTCCGTTTTTTGGGATTATGTCCCCACGCTGTCGTGAAAACTGTGGTCTTTTACACCAGGAAAACTGGCGTCATAAGGCCACAGATTCACAGCCTTGCAGGGGGCAGCAGGCAGCTGTCGTGGAGCTCGCAGCTCCAGCTGCCAATACAACCCCCGCACTTCCAGGTCAGAGGCCATGCATGCGCACAGCGGCGGCCTCCAACAGCCACGCCATGCTCCATGGCGGACTCAGACCGCAGACCTGGACCGCGGAAATGGTGCCCACGATAGGCCGCTCGCCCGACCCAGACTGCCCGCAGAATAAAAGCCCAGTCCCTAATGAGGCCCCCCTGCCCTTCGATCAGCCTGCCCCCGACTGTGGTGGCCGCATGCGGACTGAGTCCGCAGCCACCACAGGTGTATCACGCACATGGGACCTCACTGGGACTTCGGTCAGGCGGGGGTGGAGACTAGTGGGGCGGGCCTCAAGCAACGGCCTCAGGTGGTGGATACTCGGCACAGTATACTCCCCGAGTACACCGCTTTCTGGGTGGCAGAGAATCGCGGAAACGGCGCTGGTCCCCATTTCATGTGTGAAACTGGATTCTCCACCCCGTCGCCGAACGCGATTTAGACGTCGGGGTGTGGAGAATCCAGCCCATGGTGTTGGATCGGATCCAGTGTTTATGTAGCTAACGGGTAAGACATGGAAGTTTCTGCTGTAAATAGCACAAGATACTACTGAGGATTAAGTCTTGGACGAGTTGTTCGCTTGGACTTTCCTCCTTGAGTTTTGTCAGTGCCTCTGATATGTGCTTGCTCTCGACAGAAGCTGAGTCATTATTTATTTGCATGCCCCAGGTAGTGATGCTGGGAAAGGTTCTACCAGGTTTCAAAGTTGATATCAAACAACTTGTGAAACATTCAGTGCGTCTTTGTCGTGCTTCCTTTGACCGTCATGCGAGTACACCCCAGACTCAAGGGCCAAGGCTATTGCTCCCCCGTGGCATGTTCTCTGGTGGCGAAGGCAGCTCATCATTGGCTGGTGGCAGGGTCTTCTGGTCCCAACAATGTCTATGGTGTTTTTCATTGTTTGTGACCTGCGCTACTTAGGAACCCACCGCGGCAGGTCACCATCAGTCGGACCAGAAAATTCTCCCAGCGGGAAAATTCAAACAAAGGGTGGAATTCTCCGCAATCGGCGCGATGTCCGCTGACCGGCGCCCCAAACGGCGCAAATCAGTCTGGCATCGCACCGCCCCAAAGGTGCGGAAGGCTCCGCATCTTGAGCGGCCGAGCCCTAACCTTGAGGGGCTCGGCCCGCGCCGGACTGAATTCCGCCCCGCCAGCTGTTGGGGAAGGCCTTTGGTGTCCCGCCAGCTGGCACAAAACTGACTTTGCCGGGCAGCGCATGCGCGGGAGCGTCAGCGGCCGCTCACGGCATCCCCGCGCATGCGCAGTGGAGGGGGTCTCTTCCGCCTCCGCCATGGTGGAGACCATGGCGAAGGGGAAGGAAAAGAGTGCCCCAACAGCACAGGATGGCTGCGGATCGGTGGGCCTCGATTGCTGGCCAGGCCACCGTGGGGGCACCCCCGGGGCCAGATCGCCCTGCGCCCCCCCCAGGAACCCGGAGACCGCTCGCGTCGCCTTGGCCCGCCGGTAAGAGAGGTGGTTTAATCCACGCCGGCGGGACAGGCATTCCAGCAGCGGGACTTCGGCCCATTCGGGCCGGAAAATCGCCGGGGGGGGGGGGGCCGCCAACTGGTGCGGCGAGATTCCCGCCCCCGCCGAATATCGGGTGCCGGAGAATTCGGCAACCGGCGGGGTCGGGATTCACGCCAGCCCCCGGCGATTCTCCGACCCGGCCGGGGGGGGGGGGTCGGAGAATCCCGCCCAAGGTCTCCATAGAAAATCTGCTACACGAGTGCCGGGCATTTCAACTTGGTTGTGACAGTCTCTTCATGGTGTGGCTGCTTTGCATGCCAGCTCGGATGAGCATCTCAATGTCTGGTCCACCACAATGCCGTTGGAAAGAGCATTCCCGGATTTTGATGCAGTAACAGTGAAGAAACAGCGTCATAGCTCCAGGTCAGGATGGTGTGTGGCTTGGATAGGAATTTCAGTTGGTAGCGTTCCCATGTGTATTCTGCCATCGTCCTTCTAGGTGTTAAGGTTCACCTGCGGCATTCTCCGTCGGCGGGATCCTCCCCTTCTCGGCAGCGCACCCACACACGTGGGTTTTCCGTGGTGTGGGATGGCCACAGTGGGAGACCCCATTGGCTGGCTGCTGGAAAAGAGGATCCCACTGCCGGTGGGGCATGCCGTGCCAGAAAACGGGGCTGGCGGGATGGAGAATCCTCCCCTAGATGTTTTAAGGAGCTGTCGATGGAGGTTTACTGAGGTGCTGCAGTGCACCTTATGGATGGTACACACTGAGCTCTGATGCTGGAGGAATTTTTAATGTTTAAGGAGGTGGATCAGGTACCGATCAAGCAGGTTACTTTTTCTTGGATGGCGTTGAGCTTCTTGACTATTGTTGAAGCTGCAGGAATCTGATAAAGGGGAAAGTATTTCAACACGCTCCTGACTTGTGCCTTGTAGTTGGTTAACAGGCTTTGGGAAGTAGAAAGGTGAGTTACTCATCACAGAATTTCCAGCCTCTGATCCATTCTTGTAGGCACAATATTTATATGTTTGGTCCAGTCAAATTTCTGGTCAATGGTAACCCCCATAATGTTGCTGGAGAGGAATGAAGGAATGATAATGACAAACATCAAGGAGCAAAGTTTAGATTCTCTTTGGTTGAAGCTGGCCATTGCCTGGCACTTGAGTGGCACTGCATGCAGGCAAGGAATGCTTCAGTATCTGTGGAATTGTGAATGTTGAGATTCTTAAAGAAGTACAAAGTGGCAAAGGAGTAAGAAAACAGGCCAAGATGTAATTTAGTGATAAGAACCATACCACCGGTAACAAGGTTTAAGTTAAGGCCATAATGTTGATGCAATCATCCACAATAAGTCCATGGGTGGAAGGGCCTTGTTCATAAGTGAATGGACATTCTGGAGGGAGATACAGAGAGCAGTGGTGAGAATTAGTCCATTGGCAGATTCTACAGGGTCTGCAGTGGCAGAAGGGAGTTGAAATTGAAGAGGATTGCATGATTAGATCCCAGAGATAGCGGAATGGGACAATTGTAGAATCTGGCTCATAATGACCCAGCACAACATGTCTCGACAAGTCCTTCGGAGGATGGTGAGGGAGATACAGAAATAAACTGTTTGTGAAAGAGCTGGAAAGCCTCAGAGTACTACAGGAGTGTGTGTGGCAGGGAATTGGGAGAGCAGAGCACCTGAGAGAGAAGAAGTGCAAGAAGAAATTATGATAGAAGAGATGGGGCTAATAAGGGTAATGAGAAAAGAATTAAAAAGAGAGACTAAAAGTATCAATAGAAGTAATGGCTTCTCTCACATTTGGCAGCCACAATATGGAAATGGACAGAGGATAAACTCAAGTAACATAGGCTTGTTTATATAAGACTGTTATTTAGATACATAAATACCTGATAGTGAAAAAGGAAAGAGGAAGTCCAGAGTTAAAATCAAAAGTCTTGTGGTGGGATAACGTTGACATAGAATCTCCACATGCAAATGGAGGCCATTCGCCCATCGAGCCTGCACCAACCCTCTGAAAGAGGCCCATTCCGCCGCCCTATCCCCGTAACCCCACCTGACGTGCATAGTTTTTGACACTAAGGAGCAATTTAGCATGGCCAATCCATCTAACCTAATAGATAGGGAGGAGTCAGCATGGAGGGTCAATGAACTGTTGTCCGAGTTCAAGACATGTATAGAGGGTGAAGTTCAGAAGTGTTTAGGAAATCAGAGGCTGCACAGATGCAGCTACATTTGTGAGAATGAAGATCCAGGAGTTGTACAGGATTAGTTCCAAGGCAGAAAGATGCTAATGAAACTGGGTGTCACCATAAAATCAGAAGCAAAAGAGGTTTGTACTTTGATCCAACCAGGTGTTTCTGACCAGGATCAGGTTGAAGTACGGGCTGAGAAACCTGTCTAATCAGTGGCTGGTCACAAACTCAGCAGGAGATTGAAGTCACAACGTCAGTAGAGGAAGGACTGTAGACTGATCTGAATGTAATTATTGCAAAACAGTAGCAGATCAGAAGTTGAGTTTTATAGTATAACTAATGTAATTTTATAGTTTAGTCCAAGTTAGTCCAACGCGGAAGCATGATCTCGATGTCCAGAAATTTGAAGCCAATTTTGTCAGTGATACTAATAGAGGCTCCAGTTTACATGTGAACAGGAAGAAGGGTTTGTAAAAATTTGATCTACAGCTTATACTGGTCTCCACGTCAATTATCTGTTCAGTTATTCTGGATGAGTGACTCTTATATCCTCTATTGATGCATCAAAAAGCATACAGAAATTTAGTGTTCTTTTGCACTTGATGGAAAAGTGCTGATGCTTAAGAGTGAGTGTCAAGATGATTTTGCATTTGATACATTAGCATGCTATTGTAGTTCACAATTTGGGGGAGAAATCCTTTGTTTATCCATTAATCTTGTTCTAGAATGTGTTAAACTTTCATTGGTTCCTTTTGAATTGGCAAATTTTTAATGAAAGAATCTCTGTACAAGTACCACATGGATGTGATAAAATTATATCATATGGCTGTTTAATGAAGGAGAAGTATAAAAGACAGTCTCACACAAACTGCCGACAATATGGGCAAATCGACTGTTCCACTCACCCACATGGTGCCAATGTCAGGCCCTGGGCTCACTAATATACTGCCAGGGAGCTGTAAGCACTAAGTGGGTGCACATGGCAGTTCGCCGGTTCTAGGAAGATGAGAAATCAGATGGCTCCCACCCACCTCCAAGTTGTCACTTGCTGGCTGCCCATTTTACAGTTGATAAACGATCCAATTAAAATCACCCGCAGTAGTTCTGCGTAACTGGTGAACCTCCGAAAAAGTTTTTTTTATTTGCCGAGGCGTTCTCATATGAGAGAATTTGAAATTCTCATTTAAAACAATTTTCTAATTTCTGGCTTCAAAATCAAAATCACATTGTTTCCTCTAATCAAATCCAGACAGTCAAGACAAAACATATTTTCCACTTTGAGCCCTATAGAAAAATAATGCAATCCTTGACTGAGCTCAGTCTTTCACAATTTGCACCCATTGATTAGAGTTGGTTCTTATGGATGGAAAAGCGTAATTTCACTTATTGTTCGGACAGTGGGCATGGTTCCCTGCTATTACTGCCTCTGTAAAATTGGCCCTCTTCTAATCTATGGATTAATGGGGCTCAACATGGCCATCTGATGATTGCTTCTGAATTTAAAACTAGGCTTCGCAGATCACAAATCCAGCATATATTGGAATAATTACACAACACAGAACTCGAGTGAATTTGTAGTCAGTATTTCATTATTCCAGTTCCTATTTTTTGTCAACATTATTGTGCTCTGTCATAATCCCATTGCTTCAGATTGTTTTTACAATGTTGGAACATGTTTCTCAAACGTGCACAACAATCAATGTAAGGCTTATTGTCACCCCACATTCACACCACTTTCCCTGCATGTATGAATTTTATTTTCCCCTGGATTTAATTGAGCTTAATTATAGGTATGTCATCAATTACATTGTATGAAGCTAACATGGTGATCATTTCCTGGAAACGGCTGCAATAGATTTATTTTAAACTTGTGGCTATCAAGCCTTTTCGATTACTTTAACACTGATGCCTTCGGAGTGGTTCTAGCACTTAAACTGCAGGCACACTAATACCTATGGTGAGCATAATTACAACAAATGCCACTGAGGTTAGAGAAAATAACAGTCTCAAGTTTGTGCAGTAAAGGTCACTAATGGACAGCAGTCTTTTTGTCTGTACTTGAACACTGCAGTACAAGATGTGGAGTGTCCAATGCTGAGTAAAACAACTTGTAGCTTATGGTATAACAATGGTTGGTTACCAACGATTCATATATTTCCGACATATATATATATATATATATATATATATAGTTTTATTGTAATAAATGTAGTTTGTTTGGTTTAGCTTCTAAAAGAAAAACTGACATTTTTTTGACTAATTGATTGTTTTCCCTCTTGCAAACAAACATATCATTTGTAAAGTAGTTTCTTTAGCATTAACATCATAATAATCTGAACTCAAGCTCCAAAAAGAGATGCCAACCATTGCCTCATTAGTGCCAATGTTGTTTCCTTTCTGTGTCATTGCATACATTGTGCAAGAAGGGGTTCTATTTGCACTAATATGTGTGTAGTTATTATTAGGCTATGATTTACTTTGTTGTCAAAGTGAACCTTTCGCAGACCCAAACTAATCACCACATAATACTTAAATTATCTATCTCTTTAGAAGAAATTTACTGATGAAAAGGAAAAACCGAGAACGTCATTAAGTGTCAACATTTGCCTTAGTTCTGCGATATTTTGGAGTTTTTGTCGGATGAAACCAATTAAATTACAACGAAAATATCAAACAAATATAAGAGCCTCAGCTAGATTTCTCTGCAACAGACATTAAATTCAGATGAAATAAACATGGCATTTATTCCCTGAGTATCGAAGATTGAGACAGTGATCTGACCAAGGTGTTTAAAATGTTAAAAGATATTGGTTGGGTAGATATGGAGCAATTATTTCATCTGATGGGGAAATTTGAGCATGGGGACGTAATTTTGCTACTAGATGTCATAATATCCACGCATGTATATAATGAAGTGCAGACAGGCAGTGATTGACACACAGGTTGACCAGTGAGCACACAGCACAGTGCAGCCAATCACCAGACAGGACACCACCACTATAAAGCCAGAGGGCAGTAGGTTTCCCGCTCTCTCTGGACCCAGCCACAGAGACAGTCAGAGTCCACGAGCTAGCACAGTGCAAACACCATGCGGTAGCTAGTAAGTCTGGTCAGGCTAGTGCAAGGTCTCCAGTCAGTTCAGTATAGTGTCAACCCACAGTTAAATATGTATGTTAGTTCTATCGTTCAGTAAAACCGTGTTGGATCTTCTACAGTGTTAGAGGTCTGTTTCTCGCATCACTGCATCAAGTGCAGTCCACACCGAACCGACCTGCCTAACACATCACTAGAGACTAGCTATTTAGGAGCAAAACCCAAAAGCACTTTTTCATGCAAAGGGTGGTTGAAAGTTGGAACTTTCCACCAAAACGTTCTGAATAGTGGGATAATTGATGTTTTCAAGACAGTTAGAGTTTTGTGTGATAAGGTATTGAATGATATGGACCGAAGGTGGAAAAATGGGGTTGAGATGCAAATCAGAGATGATCTAATCCAAAGGAGGAGCAGTTCCAACTGGTTGAATGGCCTGCTCCAGTTACCATTTGTTTTCTTCATAGATTGTCTTCTGGTCTGAATTAATTTTACACAGGGCTTCATTCATGATATTAAATGCTTCATCACAGACTAAAATATAAAGTTGTTTAATTTCCCTTTAATATGTGGTTTGTCACTTGCCAAGAAACTAGCCTTCAAGTTGGTGGTGGGGGGGGGGGGGGGGGGGTGGAGGGAGATGTTGAGGGAGGGGGAAAGAAGAGAAACAAAACAGTTCTGGTGTTTGACTCTGAAATTGGTACTGTTGAAGTCAGAAGTAGCAGCTGTTAGTAAACAATGCTTCATTCCAGGCCAAGAATAAATGCACCATCTGATATTACAAGAAGTGTATAAGTTTAATAACCACCATAATTGAACTGATACCTAGAATGTGGGCTGGATATTCCCTATCTGGTTTCAAATGGTTACCTGCCATTATTCTGGTTGAAAGCCAATGAGGTAGCTGCCATTTCTACGGGTTTCCTCAATGACTTTTAATTAAGGGAAGGAACTTCCATCTCCCTTTTTACACTAAGTGCGCCGGGCGACACGGGCCCACCAACCAACTCAGGGGCTGCCTTGATCCCGCCACCGGGATCATCGACAGGCGGGATCTCCTCAGGCTCCTCCCGGGGCCCCATGCCAGCGAGAGGCAGTGGTTCAGATGCCTGCTCCGCTCCGTCAAGTAGCTGAGACACTGAAGAGAAACCAATTTAAAACAAAAGGGCCATGTATCAGCCCATTGTTTCATAGTCATTTGAACCAATGTAGGGTTGACGGGTATTCCTGCACAACTCCCCCATTCTCAAGATCAAGTGGGGACCAAAATCTCCATTGCCATGGGGCAGGCAGGCGCAGAGATGAGATTTCACCCATTATCTTCATGCTAATAAGGTGCCCTTTTCCTGACCCCATGCATTCCGCTGCAATTTGGCATATCAGCTAGGATGTGATTTCTTCGCCTGTATCTTGTTGGCCTCATTATTGTCATATAAACCATATATTAAACGTAAGAAAATTGTTCAACCAAATTTACAAAAAAGTACCAAAAGAGTCAGTTTTTAAAGTTAAATATTAATTGTCTTGATTCCTTCATCAAAGCTGTCATCTGACTTCAGCCGCATTATGGCTTACATTATCATTAAGCTCCTTTATTAAATTGGTTCTTCTGTAACTTGCCCCTTCTCCTTTCCTTCCCATTCACCCACCAAAGCCTTTCTACCTCCTTCAGTTTGGAGACCAGAATGATTCACTTCTCTGTGATTTCTGCCAATCTCACTCCATGTTCATATGAAATCTAATGAGTAAGGATAGACAATATAAGTCATAACCCCCTTTTTTCTAAGGTGTACTGTCTACCAGCACAATGAGTTCCATCTTATGGCCTTGTTCAGAACTGATGAAATATGTACCAGCTGTGTCAGACTTGTCTGAGTGACAAGCAGCCTTGGGACATGAACCCACAGCCATCTGTTTAGTAAGCCAGAGCTGTAACCAATAAAGCTGCTAGGCAGGCAGTGAATATAATTGTTTCTGAATATGAGAACAATCTGATGTTTGAATTATAAATTTAATCGTTGTGCTCTCAAATACAGATACAGTTAGGATGGATGCCTGATATTTTCCTTTATTACAGACCAAGAAGCTATTTAAAACAAATATACTGAAAGCAGATGCATACCAAAAAAGATATTCAGAGCTAAATCAGATACATTTTGCATCAGGATTTTTATGTTTTGTGCTATAATTTCCTTTGTCATGTCTGTCAGCACCACTACTTCTCGTTTAAACAAATTACTTGAATGCACCTACTGTGACAGCTGCCGTTAACTTCAGTGCAGAACAGGGGGAGTCACAGGTTCAAATTAATGAGCCTCAAGCAAGGCTAGAGATTCAATAACTACTTTCCCCCATAGTGCAATAATACATAGATGGGACTGACTCTGAATAAAAGCAATTGATGTAGCCTCAAATAACTCCTAAAGGGAAATAAACGAGCTGGAGAAATAGCTTGATTGGGAATGAGACCAAAACATTTTAAGGATGAGAAAAAAATAAGTTCCAACATTCCAAAACATAAAACTTAGACCGATGATATGCCGCTTTCATGACAGAATTTACTAAACTACAGTTTTTTTTAAACTTTGCCTTCCCGGTGTTTGATCCCAAAGAGGACATCAAATGTATTCTGCCTTTGCAATAGCTGACGCAAATTCAATTTATTATAGGCTGGAGGCCTTACCTCAACAACAACAACGATCATTTATATACCACCTTTAATGGGCTCGATGGGCCAAATGGCCTCCTTCTGCACTGTAAATTCTATGATTCTATGATTCTTTAAAGCAGGAAAGCATCCCAACTTAATTCACAAGAGTTGTTTGGCTGGATTCTCCTTTAATGTTAGTGGTCCAAATATTTCTTCTCACATGTTGGCTCTTGCAGTCACGCCTGGATTGTGGAAGAAGGAGCCACATCAATGATTCACTTACAAGCATATATTTTGGTTTCGCTTGGCATTCCAGCTATTTCTAAAGGTCGCGCAATGTTCACCTGTTGAACTTGTGTTGATAAATGTGAAACTGGTGGATAAACGCAGACGGGAACACAACATTATGTATTTTGTATGTACAGAAATATTTTGGATGCCAGATTATTAATGAAGGGAATACTAATAAATATTTATGTATCTTTTCGCTCAATATCACAGGGATGAGTAATCACAGGCTGTGCTTCGCTGTCAGTCCCTTCCAGATATGGTTCTGTTAATGAAGGTAAACAAGAGAGTAATATTATGGCAGAAAGGTCAGGTCTTGTCAGAAGCTGTCTGGCTGTATCAGGCCAACCTACTGCCTGTTATTTTCTTCGATATGAGAACTATTACCACTTTCAAGTCAGTTAAGGGCACAAATATAATACCGGTTCAGTTGCTGCCAACCTACACTTTGGATAATTTCTCTGTGCTTTCAGCTTGACACCAATCCACCTTTTGCTGACAGAATCACCAATTCACTTTGCATGCAAATTTCAATTC
This sequence comes from Scyliorhinus torazame, assembly GCF_047496885.1. Lineage (NCBI taxonomy): Eukaryota > Metazoa > Chordata > Chondrichthyes > Carcharhiniformes > Scyliorhinidae > Scyliorhinus > Scyliorhinus torazame. The sequence goes on along the minus strand of NC_092721.1, from coordinate 65,982,398 downwards.
CATTTACTTCCCACTCTGCAGTCTGCTGGTTACCTGAACACATGAATGATGGGGATGATTTAACAGCAATGTTACAGCATCTTTTTTACTTTTTAGGGGCTTGTACTTAATATGAGTTTCCAATCAATCTTTTATTGGACATCGTGGGCGTGATCTACTGCCCATATTGCATCCGAGTGGGAGCATGACGCAGCCGGTAGATGCCGGGAGAGGCCATCGTGGTTTCCCGACAGCCAGCACGCCCCTCGAAATGTACCCAGGTCTCGCAAGGTGTTGCAATGGGCTGGATAAAGCCTCGCACACATAAGTAGGTTTAAAAATTGCTTAGGCATGCTGCGCCAGGATCTGTCAGGCTACCGGCATCTAGCAGCCTCCCGAGAGAGTCCCTAGCCGATGCGCCAAACGTGGACTGGGTGGAATGGCACCTGGGGGGTCTCTCAGGCCCTCAGAGGCTCCTCAGCGGTCTGGAACAGGGCAGGTTGACTTCCTGGACCTCCCCTTGAACATGCATACCATCGCAATGCCAGGCTGGCACCTTGACACTGTCATCCTGGCATTTCCAAGGTACATGGATGGCAAAGCAAATCTAACAGGGTGGCAGTGCCAGGGTGCCAGCTGCCAGGGTGGCACTGGCAAGGGCCAGGGCCTGAGGGGGGGCCATGCCCATGAAAGAAAGCTGGAGGGGTATGAAGGGTGGGGGGTGAAAGCCATGGATGAAGCGATCTCTCAAAGGTTTGCGGGGCGAAGGGTGTGGGTCCTAGTGCCCATCGATTCCTTTGTACGATGGAGCCATTGGCCATACGTACAACATAAGAGTGGGGCGCGGTCTTCGAGCAACGACAGCCGGGGCAGACCACCCACCATCCGCTATCTTGATCCTGCCAGTGTCTGCCGGGGATAGCAGAATAGGACACGACCAATGAGCAGTCAGGACACTCAGGGGTGGTCTCTCACTATAAAAGGGATGAGGCACTCACACCCCGCCTCTTTCCACATACCAACATCAACAGAGTGAGACAGGGTGTATCCTCAGCATCACACCCCAGCACGTGGCTAAGAGCAAGGCTGGTTCAGTTAGACTGAGTTACTACATTTAGATTAGCAGAGAGTCGAACTCATTGAGAACTGTGCTAATAGTTCAATAAAACACATTGAACTCACTCCAAAGTCTGGAGCATCTTTTACTCAAAACTGCATCAAGTGGCAGATTGCGTTATTCCAAATTACATAACACAACATGATACCAGGGGTCTGTTCAATCTAGTTCGTTCAACTCAGCAAGATCCGTGAGGACCAGCCAATGTATACCGACGCATGGAAAAGATTCCGGCTCCTCACCAGCTCAGGACCTCCGGCAATCTCAGTGCCAACTGGCGGACATTCAAGCAGAAATTTCAGCTTTATGTCGAAGCATCAGACCTCAATGGTGCGTCTGATGCACGGAAGATAGCTCTTTTCCTCACCACAGCGGGTGATCACGCCTTGGAAATATTCAACTCCTTTCACTTCACCGAAGACCAGGACAAGACAAAGTTTCAGACCACCCTGGACAAGTTTGACTGCCACTGTGAGGTGGACACCAACAAAATCCTCGAGCACTACATATTCAAGCAGCGATTGCAAGGTAAAGACGAATCCTTAAACTCATATTTAACTAACCTTAGACTGATAGTGCAATCCAGCAACTTCGGTGATATCACTGACTCCATGATCAGAGACCAAATCGTTTTTGGTGTTCACTCTGATCCTCTGAGAGAGCAGTTAGATCAAGCATATGACCCTGCCGGTCGCGATTGAAACATGTACATAGAACATAGAACAGTACAGCACAGAACAGGCCCTTCGGCCCTTGATGTTGTGCCGAGCCTTGTCCGAAACCAAGATCAAGCTATCCCACTCCCTGTCATTCTGGTGTGCTCCATGTGCCTGTCCAATAACCACTTGAAAGTTCCTAAAGTGTCCGACTCCACTATCACAGCAGGCAGTCCATTCCACACCCTAACCACTCTCTGAGTAGAGAACGTACCTCGGACATCCCTCCTATATCTCCCACCCTGAACCTTATAGTTATGCCCCCTTGTAACAGCTACATCCACCCGAGGAAATAGTCTCTGAATGTCCACTCTATCTATCCTCCTCATCATCTTATAAACCTCTATTAAGTCGCCTCTCATCCTCCTCCACTCCAATGAGAAAAGCCGTAGCTCCCTCAACCTTTACTCATAAGACCTATCCTCCAGTGCATCAGCACGCTGAAAATCGCTACTCCCAGTACAAAACGGCAGAACATGATAAACTAGCCTCCCACGAGGCGGAGAGTGTGCAGGCCATCTCCCGGATGCAGCGCCTCAACGTTGAAGAAAGCGGCCATTTTGCACGCTCTTCCCGGGGCCCAACGCATGCGCGATGCGAACGGCATAACGAAGCGGCCGAAACCCGCACTGCGCAGGTGCAGACGTCTGAGAACCGCACTGTGCATTTGCAACAACGCACGGAGCATCAGGACGCTGATGTCATGACGCGTTCGAACTGTGGCACCGTCCATTTAAAGAAACACTGCCCTGCAAGAGGCAGACACTGTTTAAACTGCGGGAAGCCAGGCCACTATGCAGCCATGTGCAGATCTGCACCTCCAGTCAGGAGCCAGCACTCCCAATTCCGACGACGGCACATCCGAAGTGTGCAACAATGCCTACAGGATTCTGATCCCGGCAATGCAATGAATCCAGATGATGAATGCCTGGACAATGCCTACCGTGTGGGCATTATTACAACGTGTGAATATGGCACACCAGACACATTGCAAGTCCAATCCATCCTAGCTGTGGATTCCGAGGACGAATGGCGAGCAATGATGAAGGTCAACTACTGCCCTATCCAGTTCAAGCCGGACACAGGTGCCTCTGCCAACCTCCTCTCACAGGCAGACTTCTGACGTATTAATAAGCCCACACCATCCTTCCAGCTGCCTGCAAGCTCCTGGATTACAATGGGAATGCCATCGCGGCACTGGGATCCTGCCATCTGCACGTATCCAACCGACACACAAGCACGGTTACGCTTTGAAATTGTTAAGCTGGACAGGGCATCTCTACTAGGTGCGCACGCCTGCAAGCAGCTGAACCTCATTCAAAGGGTTTACACCACAACATCCTCCCATGTGGATCTTCAGGCTGGCATCGACGACATCCTCACCCAGTATTCAGATGTGTTCAACGAGATGGGCACGCAGCCGTATCGATACAAGATTCTGCTAGGACCTGACGCCAAGCCAGTGGTCCACGCACCATGACGTGTCCCTGCTCCACTGAGAGAGCGCCTGAAGGCACAGCTCAAGGATCTTCAGCAAAAAGGCATCATATCCAAGGTCACTGAACCAACCGACTGGGTCAGCTCGATGGTGTGCGTAAAGAAGCCTTCGGGGGACCTGAGCATCTGCATTGACCCCAAGGATCTCAATAAGAATATCATGCGGGAACACTACCCCATCCTGAAGTGGGAGGAAATCACGAGTGAGATGGCACACGCGCGCTTCTTCACCAAATTGGATGCATCACAGGGATTTTTGCATATCCAGCTGAAAGAGTCCAGCAGAAGGCTCTGCACCTTCAACATGCCTTTTGGCAGATACTGCTACAATCGCATGCCATTTGGCATCATCTCGGCATCGGAGATATTCCATCGTATCATGGAGCAGATGATGCAAGGCATTGAAGGGCTTTGTGTGTACGTGGACAACATCATCATATGGTCCACGATGCCTGAAGAACATGTGTCCCGTCTCCAAAAGGTATTCCGCCGTATACATGCCAATGGCCTAAAGTTAAACAGGTCCAAATGTTGTTTCGACGCTCAAGTTATTAGGCGACCAGGTCTCACAACATGGTGTGCGCCCGGACACAGAAAAAATCAAGGCCATCGAGGCGATGAAGGTCCCTGAGGACAAAAAGGCAGTGCTGCGCTTCTTGGGTATGGTCAATTTTCTGGGCACGTTCATTCCAAACATGGCCACACACACCACGGCCCTACGCAACCTGGTGAAAAAGTCAACTGCCTTTGAGTGGAAGGCGGCACACCAGACAGAGTGGCAGGAGCTGAAAGCCAAGCTCACCACTGCACCAGTCCTGGCATTCTTTGACCCGGACCGGGAGACAAAGATATCCACAGATGCGAGTCAGGATGGCATCGGTCCGGTGTTGCTTCAACGAGATGACACATCATCCTGGGCACCAGTAGCCTACGCATCAAGGGCGATGACGCCCACTGAAACCAGATATGCTCAGATTCAGAAGAAGTGCTTGGGTCTTCTCACTGGCATCCTCAAATTTCATGATTATGTCTACAGCCTGCCGACATTCACTGTCGAGACGGATCATAGGCCTCTGGTCCACATCATCCACAAGGACCTGAACGCCATGACGCCTCGGCTGCAGAGAATCCTGCTTAAACTTAGGAGACTTCAACTTGGTGTACACACCTGGCAAGGAGCTCATCATCGCTGATACATTGTCCCGCTCCGTCACCTCGCCCAGTGAGTCGCTGGAGATCATCCAGCACATCGAATCGCAGGTGCAGCTGTGTGCTAGCACTCTCCCGGCGATAGATGAGAAGGTAGTTCTCATCCGTGATGAGACAGCCAAAGACCCCCGTGATCCACAACCTCACCAATGGCTGGCAGAAAGTTCAGTGCCTACAATTTTACAACGTGAAGGATGACCTGACGGTGATTGATGGTATCCTCCTCAAGCTGGACAGGATTGTCATTCTGCTCAGTCTCCAGAGCTTGGTGCTGCGCTAGATTCATGAGGGACACCTGGGCGTTGAGAAGTGCAGACGCAGAGCCCGGCAAGCTGTCTACTGGCCTGGCATCAGCCAGGACATCACGAACATGGGCCTGAACTGTGCTACCTGTCAGCGGTTCCAGCCAGCGCAGAGCAAGGAGACGCTCCAACAGCGTGACATAGTGACCTCTCCCTGGTCCAAGGTTGGCATCGACCTCTTTCATGCGAATGGTCGCAACTACGTATTGATCATCGACTATTTCTCAAATTACCCTGAGGTGCTGAAGCTCCCGGACCTCACCTCTCTGACCGTCATCAAGCCTGTAAGGAGATGTTCTCAAGGCATGGCATCCCAATCACTGTCATGAGCGACAATGGCCCGTGCTTTACAGGTCGAGAATGGTCTACGTTTGCCAGGTCATACAATTTCCAACACGTCACCTCCAGTCCGCACTATCCGCAGTCCAATGGAAAAGTCGAGAAAGGGGTGCACATTGTGAAACAGCTCATCCGCAGGATCGTGGACTCTGCTTCCGACATACACCTTGCACTGCTCACGTACAGGGCGACTCCATTGTCCACTGGCATGTCGCCGGCTCAACTCCTGATGAACAGGGAACTGTGGACGACGCTTCCAGCCATACACCTGCCCAACCTGGATCACCTCCCGGTGCTGCAGAAATGCAGCAGCTCAGAGACCGTCAAAAGCAGGGCTATGATGCCCATGCCACTGATCTGGCCGTGCTATCCCCGGCAGACACTGTCAGGATCGGATGGTGGGTGGTCTGCCCCGGCTGTCGTTGTTCGACAGGCCGCGCCCCGCTCTTATGTTGTACGTATGGTTGATGGCTCCATTGTGCAAAGGAATCAACGGGCACTGCGCAAAGTTGCCTGCCCGCAACCACTTTCTCCTCCATTTCCAGATGTTGAACTGCCACTTCCTGATACCTCGCACCACAAGGCCACCAGTCAGGCTTCCATCCCGCCTGTCAAGGTGCCGCCGTCCCCTCCGCCACCTCTCCGGCGGTCGACCAGGATCAGACGCAAGCCTCAGAGACTGGACTTGTGAACATTTGTTTTGTTTGCTCTGTTCTGTTGTCCTCCGTCAGTCACGTTAGACAGACCCATTCACATGTAAATACATTCACATACACCAACAAAACATTAAAAAAGGGGAGATATCATGATATGCAAACATGCAGCTAATGAACACATGGAATAGGACACGACCAATGAGAAGTCAGGACACTCAGGGGTGGTATCTCACTATAAAAGGGATGAGGCACTCACACCCCGCCTCTTTCCACAGACCAACATCTACAGAGTGAGACAAGGTGTATCCTTAGCATCACACTCCAGCACGTGGCTTAGAGCAAGGCTGGTTCAGTTAGACTGAGTTACTACATTTAGATTAGCAGAGGGTCGAACTCATTGAGAACTGTGCTAATAGTTCAATAAAACACATAGAACTCACTTCAAAGTCTGGAGCATCTTTTACTCAAAACTGCATCAAGTGGCAGCTTGTGTTATTCCACATTATATGACACAACAGGTGGAGGATGAAAGCCACGGATGAAGGGATCTCTCAAAGGTTTGCGGGGTGACGGGTGTGGATCCTGAAAGGGAGGGGACTCGAAAGGGACTTGGGAAAGACTGAAAAGGGGGATCCTCAACGACTCCATAGCGGGGTATCATCACTTGGGGGAGGGGGGTAGTGCCCATGTGTGTGGGGGTCCTTGGTGCCATAGGATCATAGAATTTACAGTGCAGAAGGAGGCTATTCAGCCCATCGAGTCTGCACCGACCCTTACAAAGAGCACCCTACTCAAGCCCACGTCTCTACCCTATCCCCGTAACCCAGTAACCCCCACTTAACCTTTTTGGACACTAAGGGCAATTTGGCATGGCCAATCCACCTAACCCGCACAGCTTTGAACTGTGGGAGGAAAGCGGAGCACCTGGAGGAGACCCACGCAGACACGGGGAGAACATGCAGACTCCGCACAGACAGTGGCCCAAGCCGGGTATCGAACCAGGGACCCTAGAGCTGTGGAGCAACTGTGCTAACCACTATGCTACCGTGCTGCCCCCTTGAAAGCTCCATTCTGCCATGAGGCAGCAGTGCTAACCACTGCACTATTGTGCTGCCCCATCTCATTCCAATATGCAGATTTACGGCAACTGCTTTCAGGTGCAGCGTGGCTACATTCGATCGTACCCTTAGTCAGTTCTTGGGCCCTGGGGAGTCTCTCTCCAGTCAAGCCCACAGTTAGAATTATGTTCATCATTGGAGAGCTGAACTTGCTGGACCAGGGTCGATCCCAGCCCTGGGTCACTGTCCACGTGGAGTTTAATGTTCTCCCTACTCTAAACTTTAAAAAAAACATTAGCGTGAGAGGCTTGAATGTAATGGTGAACGTGACAGCAATTCCATCAGGAGTCCTAAGCTCCTGACAGGGTCATCCATGATGGTAAGGTCGGAGGGGAGGAACCAGACAAAGCGCAATCCAAAACAAGTCCTCAATGGAGGATCAGGCAGACGATACAAGTATGGTATCAATGGCTGCCATGGTGGATGAAGGCTGCAGCAGGAGGGAGATCTCAGTTGTCGAGGTTCCCTTACTACTGGAACTGGACCTACCCTCTCTCTGTCAAGGACTGAGTGTCTGATGATGTGCAATGGTTTACCCACTGTAATGGAGGTCCTGTCCTATTTGTTTACCTTTTAAAAAAAAGGGGCAATTTTGCGTGGCCAATCCACCTAACCTGCACATCTTTGGGTTGTGGGAGTGAAACCCACACAGACATGCGGAGAATGTGCAAACTCCACACGTACAGTGACCCAGGGCCGGGATTCGAACCCGGGTCCTCAGCGCCGCAATCCCAGTGCTATCCACTATGCCACCTGCAGTCAGCCGCATGTGTTTACCTCGAGGAAATCAGAACACCCCCGAGACAGACATGTCCTGCAGCGATCGGCGGATGGGATGGAGACAGGATCATGAGACCTGGATGCCCCAAGCTTTGGACTGGCATGTGAGTGTTGGAGTTTGATTCAGTCATCTTGCTCTTTGAATAGGAAAAGGAAAGCATTTTGGTAGCCCACTTCAGGATTCTCGCTGCTCACCCCGCATGGGGAAGGGCTAGAAAAGGTGCACTAAAAATATTCTGATCCATCCCCAAACTGGCTGGAAAACCACATCTAGCTAGCTCATCCACCTGCGTCAGAAAATCAAAGTTAAACTGAATTTCGGAACCTGGAATATGTGTACCTTCATGCATAATGAGCAAAACAATCGACCGGAATGGAGAATTGGCCTCGTTGCCCGTAAACCCCAGCACTTCAACACTGTCATCGCTGCCCAGCAAGAGACCCGAAGAGCAGGCGAAGGGCAGCTGAGGGAAGATGGCGGAGGTTACACATTCTTCTGGAGCGGAAAGCCTGAGGATTAGCCCAGGATGCATGAAATTAGATTTCCCAACAAGAACAAACGCGTCAAATGACTCTCTGCGCTCCCTGTCGGCATCAACAAGCACCTCACGACCCTTCGTCTACACCTTGGCAAGAACCAGCAGGCAACAGTCAATGATGAGTCCAAAGAAAGCTTCTATCCACCCTGGACACCATATTCCTCAACATTCCTAAGGAACATCAGATCATCCTATTTGCTGAAGTCACCAGGGTTTGAAAGGGCTACCAAATATGGAAAGGAAGCATCGGAAAGGCAATTGCAACATCAACAGGGTTTTACTGCTCATCAAATGTGTGGAACACCAACTTGTCATCATTAACACACTGTTTTGCCAAAAAGATAAGTTCAGGACTTCCTGGAGACATCCATAATCAAAACATTGACCCATGATCGACTTCATCATCGCCCGATCCCGAGACCAAATGGATGCGCTCATCATCAAAGCAATGACCAGTGCAGATGTCGGTTGGACAGACCACTGACTCACTCGCTCCACTATGTCCACCAAGCTCCTTCAGAAGCCGCGAAAGCTGAAGAAACAGCTCAGAAAAAAGATCAACGTTGAGTTACTTCAAGAACCAAGCATACTAGTGAACTCCCAACAGTGTCTTCTCCAAAATTTCCAATGTGTCCATTCAGATGGAGTAGAGGAAAACGGGAAAGAGCTGAAGACAGCCATCATATCAAGCTGTGAAGAAATTATCGGCTACAAGACTAGGAAATACCAAGACTGGTCATTCAATGATGTCTCGGATCGTGTTTTCGCGATCCTTAAGGGGGAGAGGGAGCAGCCCCAAGTCGTGGTCCACATAGGTACCAACGAAATAGGTAGGAAAAGGGATAGGGATGTAAGGCAGGAATTCAGGGAGCGAGGGTGGAAACTTCGAACCAGGACAAACAGAGTTCTTATCTCTGGGTTGTTACCCGTTCCACGTGCTAGCGAGACGAGGAATAGGGAGAGAGAGCAGTTGAACACGTGGCTACAGGGATGGTGCAGGAGGGAGGGTTTCAGATTCCTGGATAATTGGGGTCTCATTCTGGGGTAGGTGGGACCTCTACAAACAGGATGGTCTACACCTGGACCAGAGGGGTACCAATGTCCTGGGGGGGATATTTGCTAATGCTCTTCGGGAGGGTCTAAACTAGTTCAACAGGGGATTGGGAACCTGAATTGTAGCTCCAGTATACAGGAGGTTGAGAGTAGTGAGCTCATGAGTAAGGTTTCAAAGTTGCAGGAGTGTACCAGCAGACAGGAAGGTGGTTTAAAGTGTGTCTACTTCAATGCCAGGAGCATCCAGAATAAGGTGGGTGAACTTGCGGCATGGGTTGGTACCTGGGACTTCGATGTTGTGGCCATCTCGGAGACATGGTTAGAGCAGGGACAGGAATGGTTGTTGCAGGTGCCAGGGTTTAGACATTTCAGTAAGCTCAGGGAAGGTGGTAAAAGAGGGGGAGGGGTGGCATTACTAGTCAAGGACAGTATTACGGTGGCAGAAAGAATGTTTGATGAGGACTCGTCTACTGAGTAGTATGGGTTGAAGTTAGAAACAGGAAAGGTGAGGTAACCCTGTTAGGGGTTTTCTATAGGCCTCGGAAAAGTTCCAGAGATGTAGAGGAAAGGATTGCAAAGATGATTCTGGGTAGTAAAGTAACACAGTAGTTGTTATGGGGGACTATAATTTTCCAAATATTGACTGGAAAAGTGATAGTTCGAGTCCTTTAGATTGGTCCGATTTTGTCCAATATGTGCAGGAGGGTTTCCTGACGCCAAAGAGAGGCGAGGCCATATTGGATTTGGTACTGGGTAATGAACCAGGACATGTGTTAGATTTGGAGGTAGGTGACCATTTTGGTGATAGTGAACACAACTCGATTACGTTTACTTTAGTGATGGAAAGGGATTGGTATATAGCGTAGGGCAAGAGTTAGATCTGGAGGAAAGGCAATTATGATGCGATGAGGCAAGACTTAGGATGCATGGGATGGAGAGGAAAACTGCAGGGGATGGGCACAATGGAAATATGGAGCTTGTTCAAGGAACAGCTACTGCGTGTCCTTGATAAGTATGTACCTGTCATACAGGGAGGATGTGGTCGAGCGAGGGAACCGTGGTTTACTAAAGCAGTTGAAACACTTGTCAAGAGGAAGAAGGAGGCTGATGTAAAGATGAGACATGAAGGTTCAGTTAGGGCGCTCGAGAGTTACAAGTTAGCTCGGAAGGACCTAAAGAGAGAGCTAAGAAGAGCCAGGAGGTGACATGAGAAGTCTTTGGCAGGTAGGATCAAGGATAACCCTAAAGCTTTCAATCGATATGTCAGGAATAAAAGAATGACGAGGGTAAGAGTAGGGCCAGTCAAGGACAGTAGTGGGAAGTTGTGCGTGGAGTCCGAGGAGATAGGAGAGGTGCTAAATTAATGTTTTTTATCAGTATTCACACAGGAAAAGGACAATGTTGTCGAGGAGAATACTGAGATACAGGCTACTAGACTAGAAGGGCTTGAGGTTCATAAGGAGGAAGTGTTAGCAATTCTGGAAAGTGTAAAAATAGATAAGTCCCCTGGGCCGGATGGGATTTGTCCTAGGATTTTCTGGGAAGCTAGGGAGGAGATTGCTGAGCCTTTGGCGTTGATCTTTAAGTCATCTTTGTCTACAGGAATAGTGCCAGAAGACTGGAGGATAGCAAATGTCGTCCCCTTGTTCAAGAAAGGGAGTAGAGACAACCCCGGTAACTATAGACCAGTGAGCCTTACTTCTGTTGTGGGTAAAGTCTTGGAAAGGTTTATAAGAGATAGAATGTATAATCATCTGGAAAGGAATAATTTGATTAGAGATGATGTGGAGATGCCGGCGTTGGACTGGGGTGAGCACAGTATGAAGTCTTACAACGCCAGGTTAAAGTCCAACAGGTTTGTTTCGATGTCACTAGCTTTCGGAGCGCTGCTCCTTCCTCAGGTGAATGAAGAGGTCTGTTCCTGAAACACATATATAGACAAATTCAAAGATGCCAAACAATGCTAGGAATGCGACCATTAGCAGGTGATTAAATCCTTACAGATCCAGAGATGGGGTAACCCCAGGTTAAAGAGGTGTGAATTGTATCAGGCCAGGACAGTTGGTAGGATTTCCTACCGACGTTGAAAGATGCCCTCGTACGAACGGGATATGGCACTCGACTCATCGATCGACAGTTCCAATGTGCCACAGCGAAAAACCGGACCGACCTCCTCAGAAGACAAACATGGGACACAACTGACAGAATACCCTTCGTCGTCCAGTACTTCCCCGGAGCGGAGAAAATACGTCATCTTCTTCACAGCCTTCAACACGTCATTGATGATGATGAACATCTTGCCAAGGTCATCCCCACACCCCCACTACTTGCCTTCAAACAACCGCGCAACCTCAAACGAACCATTGTTTGCAGCAAACTACCCAGTCTTCAGAACAGTGACCACGACACCACACAACCCTGTCATGGCAATCTCTGCAAGACGTGCCAGATCATCGACATGGATACCACTATTACACGTGAGAACACCACCCACCAGGTACGCGGTACATACTCGTGCGACTCGGCCAACGTTGCCTACCTCATACGCTGCAGGAAAGGATGTCCCGAAGCGTGGTACATTGGCGAGACCATGCAGACGCTGCGACAACGAATGAACGGACATCGCGCAACAATCACCAGGCAGGAATGTTCCCTTCCAGTTGGGGAACACTTCAGCAGTCAAGGGCATTCAGCCTCTGATCTCCGGGTAAGCGTTCTCCAAGGCGGCCTTCAGGACCCGCAACAACGCAGAATCGCCGAGAAGAAACTTATAGCCAAGTTCCGCACACATGAGTGCGGCCTCAACCGGGACCTGGGATTCATGTCGCATTACATTCATCCCCCACCATCTGGCCTGCGAAATCCTACCAACTGTCCTGGCTTGATACAATTCACACCTCTTTAACCTGGGGTTACTCCATCTCTGGATCTGTAAGGATTTAATCACCTGCTAATGGTCGCATTCCTAGCATTGTTTGGCATCTTTGAATTTGTCTATATATGTGTTTCTGGAACAGACCTCTTCATTCACCTGAGGAAGGAGCAGCGCTCCGAAAGCTAGTGACATCGAAACAAACCTGTTGGACTTTAACCTGGTGTTGATTAGACGGTTTTGTGAAGGGTAGGTCATGCCTCACAAACCTTATTGAGTTCTTTGAGAAGGTGACCAAACAGGTGGATGAAGGTAAAGCAGTTGATGTGGTGTACATGGATTTCAGTAAAGCGTTTGATAAGGTTCCCCACGGTAGGCTATTGCAGAAAATATGGAGGCATGGGATTCAGGGTGATTTAGCAGTTTTGATCAGAAATTGGCTGGCTGGAAGAAGTCAAAGGGTGGTGGTTGATGGGAAATGTTCAGACTGGAGTCCAGCTACTAGTGGTGTACCTCAAGGATCTGTTTTGGGGCCACTGCTGTTTGTCATTTTTATAAATGACCTGGAGAAGGGCATAGACGGATGGGTGAGTAAATTTGCAGATGACATTAAAGTCGGTGCAGTTGTGGACAGTGCGGAAGGATGTTACAAGTTACAGAGGGACAGAGATAAGCTGCAGAGCTGGGCTGAGAGGTGGCAAATGGAGTTTAATGCAAAAACGTGTGAGGTAATTCATTTTGGAAGGAATAACAGGAAGACAGAGTACTGGGCTAATGGTAAGATTCTTGGCAGTGTGGATGAGCAGAGAGATCTTGGTGTCCATGTACATAGATCCCTGAAAGTTGCCACCCAGGTTGAGAGGGTTGTTAAGAAGGCGTACGGTGTGTTAGCTTTTATTGGTAGAGGGATTGAATTTCGGAGCCATGAGGTCATGTTGCAGCTGTACAAAACTCTGGTGCGGCCGCATTTGGAGTATTGCGTGCAATTCTGGTCGCCGCATTATAGGAAGGATGTGGAAGCATTGGAAAGGGTGCAGAGGAAATTTACCAGAATGTTGCCTGGTATGGAGGGAAGATCTTATGAGGAAAGGCTGAGGGACTTGAGGCTGTTTTCGTTAGAGAGAAGAAGGTTAAGAGGTGACTTAATTGAGGCATACAAAATTAGAGGATTAGATAGGGTGGACAGTGAGAGCCTTCTTCCTCGGATGGTGATGTCTAGCACGAGGGGACATAGCTTTAAATTGAGGGGAGATAGATATAGGACAGATGTCAGAGGTAGGTTCTTTACTCAGAGAGTAGTAAGCGCGTGGCATGCCCTGCCTGCAACAGTAGTGGACTCGCCAACATTAAGGGCATTCAAATGGTCATTGGATAGACATATGGACGATAAGGAAATAGGGTAGATGGGCTTTAGAGTGGTTTCACAGCTCGATGCAACATCGAGGGCCGAAGGGCCTGTACTGCGCTGTAATGTTCTATGTTCTATGAGAATGACCACACCATCCAAGACCTCACCAACAAGAAGAGGAAGATTCTCTGCATCTGGCAAAATGACATAACCAACAAGGCAAAGAGGAGAGCACACCATATAGCCAAGAAAGTGATGCAAACAATAACTGGGGAAATCAGGAACCAAAGGTTGACTGAAAAAGGTAAGGAGCTGCAACTCCACGCTGACAAACCTGACACCCGGGCAATATATGGATCCACAACCCCAGGCCTCAAACCTGTGCAGAGTAAGGACGGAATTCTCTTGAGAGACAGAGAAAACTTGGCCTTTTGAAGATGTGTTTGAAGAAATAGCCCAACTCCCCATCAAAGATAATCTTGGACTGCCACCAAGCATAGACAAAGTTGAAGCCGCCATTAAACACATGAAGGATTGAAAAGGCGCAGGAGTGGATTGAATGCCAGTGAAGATTTTAAAACTTCTTGAGGAGAAAAGTTCATCTCCATCAACTGTTGCTGGAATTCTGGGACAGAGAGGACATTTCTGCCGACCTCAGGAATGCCGTGATCACCATCATCTTCAAGAAAGAAGACAAAGCAGACTGTGAGAACTACTGAAGAATCTCCCTACTTTCCACTACTGGGAAGATCATTGCCTAAATCCTTGCTCGCCGCCTTCTCCCAGTCTCTGAAGAAATCCTTTAAGAAAGCCAATGTGGATTCCGACCAAATCATGGAACAGCAGGCATGATTTTCACTGCTCGACAACTTCAAGAGAAATGCCAGGAGCAACATCAACCACTGTACAAGGCCTTCGTCGATCTGACCAAGGCTTTGACTCAGTCAATTGGAAGACATTGTCAAAGGCCGGCTGTCCAGACCAATTCACCGACATCTCCACGGCAAGATGTTGGATACAGTCCTCATCAACAGAACTAAGACAGAAACCTTCAATGTCAATACAGGAGTCAAGCAGGAAAGTGTCATCACCCCCACCCTTTTCTCCATCACCTCCATCCTTCACCCTGTCATTTGCAATCTTTCCAGTGGAGTGGACATCATCTACAGGAAGGAAGAAAAACCTTTGAACTTCAATCGACTGAAATTCAAGAAGAAAATAACACTGACATCACTCATGGAGCTTCAGTTTGCAGACGGCATCGTCATCTCCACTCTCACAGAAGAGAATCTCCAAGCCATGCTTGACACCTTCATGAATGAAATGAAATGAAATGAAAATGAAATGAAATGAAATGAAAAGCATACCAAAGAATCATGGAAGCATACCAAAGAATCAGTCTCAGCTTCAACCTCAAGAAGACTCAAGTCCTTTACCAACCTGCTGCAGAGTAATTTCCAGTCTCTCCCTCCATCAAAATCAATGGAGAAACCCTACAAAATATGGAACATTTCCCGTACCTGGGGAGCCACATTTCCTCTAATGCTGACGTTGATGTAGAGATCCAACATTGTAACCAATCCGCAAGCACCTCCTTCGGATGCCGAAGGATGACCATGTCTTCTCACCATGTCTGTGTGGATCTCACCCCCATAGGCCAAAAAGATATGCAGGGTAGGTGAATTGGCCATGTTAAATTGCATCTTAGTTGGAAAAAAGAATTGGGTACTCTCAATTTATTTTTTAAAAAGATAAAAAAAGGATGACCATGACATTTGTGCTGAAACCAGTATCCTTGTGTACAAGATGGTCGTCCTCCCAACTTACAAACCTTGCAGGGAGTATTAACAAAGAAAAAGCTGAGCGTATCAGATTATTGAAGCTAAAGACTAGCACAGTCCTCAAGCAGTCAGCCTAAAATTAAACAGCCCATTGCTTCAAAGCTTTGACCATGTATTGTTTACATTGTGTTTGGGCATCACCCAGGAGAGTGTGAAGAAACTGTTTGTAGGAGCAAGTGAGCATGTGAACAATATTTAATCTCTGTATTGCTGAGTTAAGCATTGAGCTAAAATAGTGTTCAACACAAATGAAATATCTGGCTGGTGGAAAGAGAAATAATGTTAGGGGGCATGGAATATTTGAATCCAATAGCCCATTTTATTTTCATCCATATCTCTTAAATAATATCTAATGTGATGCACTGCTGGAAGATGTGAGAAAACAATAAAAGTTAACAGTACTAACTGTATAAAAAAATATTGAAGCAACAGTGACAATTTGCATTTCTATAGCACCTTTAACATAGTAGAGCATCACAGAGCCCTTCACAGGAACGATTATCAAAGAACATTTGATACCGAACCACATGGGATCATGGGGCAGGTGACTAAAACATTGGTTAAAGAGATAGGTTTTAGGAGTATTTAAAGCAGAAAGAGGCTGCTCAGGAAGCCTGCATTGGGGCTTAAAGAGGCAGAGCATATTACAGAGAAAGGAAGGAGTTAGGCCATGGAGCTGTTTGAAAACAACAATGATGATTGTAAACTGGAGGAGCTGACAGACCAGGAGCCAATTTGGGTCCACAAACAAAGGGATAA
This sequence comes from Scyliorhinus torazame, assembly GCF_047496885.1. NCBI lineage: Eukaryota > Metazoa > Chordata > Chondrichthyes > Carcharhiniformes > Scyliorhinidae > Scyliorhinus > Scyliorhinus torazame. The sequence goes on along the minus strand of NC_092721.1, from coordinate 65,966,273 downwards.
TGTATGAATGCAATTTGGTGCAAGTTAAGGGAGCTGGGTTTTGTGTGAGTTCAAATTTAGGGAGGGTGCAAGGTTGGTGATCCACATTAGAACAGCCAAGTCTGGAAGTCACAAAGGCATGGATGAGTGTTTGCAGAGCACATGAATTGAGGTGGTGGTAGAGATGGGCAATGTTAGAGAGGAATTGGTGATGGAGAAAAACAGCGTCAGAAGCTGATATCAGGTCAAAATATGAAAAAAAATTGCTTATTATCACGAGTAGGCTTCAAGTGAAGTTACTGTGAAAAGCCCCTAGTCGCCACATTCTGGCACCTGTTCGGGGAGGCTGGTACAGGGATGCACTGATTGTGAACAGTGGCTCCACAGCCACGGAGAGTGGTGGAGTCAGTAGCTAGAGACATTGTGGCAGGAACTTAAAACAGTGGCTTTGATTTTCCCAATATCTAATTGAAGGCATTTTTGTTTAATCCATACAACAATGCAGGCAAGCAACAAGATAAATCACTGGTAATGGTATGGTTGAGACAGGTTGTGGTGAAGTAGAGTTTTGGGTACTACACCAGGAGCTGCAGAAGACTTGCAGCCCACTTGCACTACCAGGTCAACATTGTCTGTAACAGTCAAGGTCACCACTGCCTTGAACATTTCTTCCCAACTAGATCCTTCCAGACACTAACTGGTGAGATCTGGTCACTGTAGCCGCTCGGCATTGTAGGAAAAGGTTACTGAGGCTCCCACAGATGGACCATGCAGTCAATTTTCTTCTCAATCAAATCAGCTAAAGTTATCCAATTCTGCAAGCTGGCAGGGTGCCCTTAGATGCACAGAGCATTGCTGTGACAGTTACCAAATTTCTTAAAAAGCCTGAGGTCATTCTAGCCTCACCCAAATTGCTGTCCCAGCAAGATCAATTACCGGCAAGTCAATCTGCTCCAGTATCAATGGGCACTGGGTATCTGCTTGAGGCTTACTCTGAAAAGCAGGGCTACTTGCATTGAAAAACAGTCATATTATACAGTCTTGTCCCCTTTGCATGGCTTGAACCCAACATGTTATGCTACTGTGATTGAACGGTTACTGTAACACTGTGCCCTTGTCATCATGTAAGGTGATGTCCCCTTTAAGACCGGGCTTGGAACCCTGAGGAACTCTGCCTCCGGCTCCGCCCACCTGGGAGCCGTATATAAGGGGCCGCCTTGTGGGCAGTGCAGCAGTTAGCACACGTCTCGGCAGTAGTCTTGTTCTTAGTTTATTAAAGCCTTCTTTACTGTTTACACTCGAAGCGTCGTTATTGAGGGTACCAAAATTTAATAAACAAAACTACATCAGGATGGACGCAGGCCTAAAACCAGAGAAGCTCAACCTGGAAGCACGGACACCGGAGGCAAAGGAAATTTTGAAATACTGGCTCCGATGCTTCGAGGCCTATCTGGACTCCTCAGAGACTCCCATCCTGGGGCCACGCAAGCTGCGCCTACTCCACGCCCGGGTGAGTCGCAGAATCTCTGCCACGCTCGAGAAGGCGATGACTTATGAAGAGGTGGTCGAGCTACTCTGCAAGCGGTTCGTCAAGCCTATCAACGAGGTGCACGCCAGGCATCTGCTCTCTACCTGCCGGCAGTGCTCGGGGCAATCGCTAGACGAATTCATCGAGAAACCCACCGCGCTTGCCAGGGACTGTGACCACCAGGATGTGACAGGGGAAGTCCATATGAACCTCCACATCAGAGACGCTTTCGTGTCCGGCATCCGCTCGACCAACATCCGGCAGCGGCTGCTTGAAAATGGGGCAAAAGACCTCCAGGACACGCTAACACTCGCCTCCTTGCTGGAGGTGGCCCGACATAACTTGGGTACGTATCCCGCGGACTCTGCGAGCACACCCCCCCGGACTTCCTCAGACTCAGCCATATTACAGGCCTGCGCCACGCGGCGACCTGCTCATCATGGGGGCACACCGTGCTACTTCTGCGGGCAGGGCCAGCACCCACTCCCACGTTGCCCAGCCCACTCCGCGATCTGCAGTGACTGCGGGAAGAAGGAGCATTTTGCGAGGGTCTGCCTGGCCAGACTCAGGGTCCAGAAAAACAAAGAACAGCCGGCCTGAAAATCAGGCTCTCAGGCCCGCAGGCCTCGCAATGCGGCTGTGCAATGACCCAACACGCCCCCTTCTGACGCGTCATCAGCCTCGTGCGAATCATGGGAGTGGCCATCTTGTCGGCGGCCATCTTCTCGACCCGACACGCACAGCCAGCAGCGGCCATTTTACGAGTCCAACTCGGCTGAGGACTCCGACTACCCGCGAGTGGGTGCGATCACCCTCGACCAAACTCGGCCAAAACACCTGCAGAACTCTATGATGCACGTCCAGGTCAACGGGCGCGACACTGCATGCCTCTTCGACTCCGGGAGCACGGAGAGGTTTATCCATCCTGAAACGGTAAGGCGCTGCTCCCTGCGTTTACTGGAAGAGGGGGTCATCGAGGCTAGCAACAGCCCTTGGAGAGCACAAGTGGTGGTAGTCCGGTCCGGGGATAAGAAATGGATGGTCGTGGATTATAGCCAGACCATAAACCGATTCACGCAGCTTGATGCGTACCCCCTTCCTCGCATTGCGGAAATGGTAAATCGGATCGCCCAGTATCGAGTATTTTCCACGGTCGACCTCAAATCCGCCTACCACCAGCTCCCCATCCGACCAAAAGACCGCCCCTATACTGCCTTCGAAGCAGCCGGCCGGCTCTTCCACTTCCTCAGGGTCCCCTTCGGCGTCACAAATGGGGTCTCTGTCTTTCAAAGGGCGATGGATCAAATGGTGGACCAGTACGGTTTGCAGGCTACATACCCGTACTTGGACAATGTCACCATCTGCAGCCATGACCAGCAGGACCATGACGCTAACCTCGAAAAGTTCCTCCAGACCGCCCGAGCCCTTAACCTGACCTATAATGAGGAAAAATGCGTTTTCCACACAACCCAGCTAGCCATCCTCGGCTATGTCGTGGAAGACGGGGTCCTAGGTCCCGACCCCGACCACATGCGCCCCCTTTAGGAAATCCCCCTCCCCCGCAGCCTCAAGGCCCTCAAACGGTGCTTGGGGCCCTTTTCCTACTATGCCCAGTGGGTCGCCAAGTATGTGGACAAAGCCCGCCCACTCATAAAGACCACCACTTTTCCGACTTCAACCGCATCAAGGCCGATATCGTCAAGGCCGCTATGCGCGTGGTGGACAAAACTATTCCCTTCCAGGTAGAGAGCGATGCATCAGACATCGCCCTGGCTGCTACTCTCAATCAGGCAGGCAGACCAGTAACGTTCTTCTCCCGGACCCTCACCGCCTCCGAGGTTCGACACTCTGCAGTCGAGAAGGAGGCACAAGCCATTGTGGAGGCTGTGCGGCGCTGGAGGCATTACCTAGCCGGTAGGAGGTTCACCCTCATCACCGACCAACGGTTAGTCGCCTATATGTTCGATAACACGCAACGGGGCAAAATAAAAAATGAGAAAATCTTGAGGTGGAGGATCGAACTCTCCACCTACACGTACGATATCAAATATCGTCTGGGGAGCTCAACGAGCCCCCAGATGCCCTGTCCCGCGGCACATGCGCCAATGTGCAGGATGACCGCCTGCAAGCCATCCACAATGACTTCTGCCACCCGGGGGTTACCCGGCTCGTCCATTTGACCAAGTCCCGCAACCTACCTTACTCAACCAAGGAGGTCAAGGCCATGATCAGGGTCTGCCCGATCGGTGCGGAGTACAAACCTCACATCTACCGTCCAGACAAGGTTCGGCTCATGAAGGCCTCAGGGCCCTTTGAGCGACTGAGCATGGACTTCAAGGGGCCCCTCCCATCCACTAATCTTACTGCCTATTTCCTCACCGTTATCGATGAGTTCTCCCATTTCCCATTTGCCATTCCCTGCCCCGACATGACCTCAGCCACCATGATTAAGGCACTGCACAGCATCTTCACTCTGTTCGGTTTCCCCGCTTATATCCACAGTGACCGGGGTACATCATTCATGAGCGATGAACTGCGTCAGTATCTGCTCAGCAAAGGCATCGCCTCGAGCAGAACGACCAGTTATAACCCGCGGGGAAACGGGCAGGTGGAGAGGGAGAACATGACAGTGTGGAAGGCTGTCCTTCTGGCCCTACGGTCGAAAAGTCTCCCAACTACTCGCTGGCAGGAGGTCCTGCCCAATGCCCTACACTCCATTAGGTCGCTCCTCTGCACGGCCACGAATGAGACCTCTCACAACCGATTGTTTGTCTTCCCCAGGAAGTTTACCTCCGGGGTCTCGCTTCCACCTTGGCTGACGGCTCCGGGACCTGTTCTTCTCCGGAGGCACACGAGGAGCCATAAAACGGACCCCTGGTCGAAAAGGTCCGATTGCTCCACGCCAACCCCAGTTATGCCTACGTCGAGTACCCCAACGGCAGGCAAGATACGGTTTCCCTCCGTGATCTGGAACCCACTGGATCCCCCACTCCAGACGCCCCTTCCCGCGCCGCTCCCCTGCAGGACCCGGCACCCCCTACAACACACCCCCTCCCGGCCCCACCCCCTGTTGGTGAGCACCTACCGCGCGCCCCCCCTAGCGCCCCCCCCTTTACACACCCCGGCGGCGCTGGCACTGCTACCCCCGGCCCCGCCTATTCTCCCTGCGCCCTGTTCCCCTTCCCCAACACGGACCGAAGCTCCGACCACCGTGCTCCCGGACGTACCCTCAACCAGGACATCCGTGTCCGCCGCACCACCGGCCGCCACACCAGTGCCCGAACTGAGGAGGTCGATGAGGACAATCCGGCCACCGAGACGGATGGACCTCTGATGGTACTTCACCCCCGCCGGACTCTTTTTTAAACAGGGGGTGAATGAGATGAACGGTTACTGTAACACTGTACCCTTGAAATCATGTAAGGTGATGTCTCCTTCAAGGCCGGGCTTGGAACCCTGGGGAACTCCGCCTCCGGCTCCGCCCATCTGGAAGCCGTATATAAGGGGCCGCCTTGTGGGCGGCGCAGCTGTTAGCACACGTCTCGGCACTAGTCTAGTTCTTCGTTTATTAAAGCCTTCTTTACTGTTTACACTTTAAGCGTCGTTATTGAGGGTACCACAGCTACCACTCCACCTGTGGATACAATGGACTTCCTATAGGGTAATTCATAGAGTCAAAGAATTATTACAGCATCATGGGGAGGCCATTCGGCCTGTCACATCTGTGCTGGCTCTCTGAAAGAGTAGCTCCTAGTCCTGCATAATCTTCCTTTCCAGATAATCTGAGTCTTCCTTGAATGCTTCGATTGAACCTGCCTGCACTGAGACAGTGCATTCCGAATCTTAACCACTTGCATGATAAAGATTTTCCCCACGTCCCCAGTACTTCTTTTGCCAATTACCTTAAATTTGTGCCTGCTGGTTCTCGATCGTACCACCTGATGCACGGTCAATAACATCAGAAACAGGATTGGAGACAATTGAAGGCTTTAATACGCTAGATGTTTCCCCCAGCAGCGCAGGTACAGAAGAAAGCAGCTGGGGCGGCACGGGCTCTTATACCCCGCCTTGCAGGGCGGAGCTAACATACAGGCTTATCCAATGGGAACAAGTACATTCTCCACCAATGGTATTCCGGCATTACTAGGTACCTTAATCCTCCTAACACAGACTACCACACCACCAATAGGAACAATTTCTCCCTATCTACGCTGCCCAGACTGCTCATTATTTTGAATACCTCGATCAAATCTCATGACCTTCTCCAAGGAAAATATTCCTAACTTCTCCAAGTCCATCCACATAATTGTAGGTTCATTCTGGAACCATTCCCATCATCTTTTCTGCGATTACTCTAAGACCGTCTCATTCTTCCCAGGACCAGAGGACCAGAGGGTGGTAAGCATCTGGAACAGGCTGCCAGAGGCAGTGGTAGAGGTGGGTACGATTTTGTCTTATAAAAAAGTTAGACAGCTACATGGGCAGGGCGTGTATTGAGGGATAGGGGCCAAATGCGGGCAAGTGGGACTAGCTTAGTGATAGAAATTGGGTGGCATGGACAAGTTGGGCCGAAGGGCCTGTTTCCATGCTGTAAACATCTATGACTCTATGACTCTTCTGTATGAATAAGAAACTTGGACTACATACAGGCAACACCTCAAGGCCCTGGAGAGATACAATCAATGCTGTCTGAGATGAAATCTCTGCATCAGCTAGGAGGACAGGTGTACTAACATCAGTGTCCTTGAGGGAGCCAAAAGCACTAGCATCGAGACATGATCATCTGATTTACTGCAAACACTACAGGTGTAAGTTTGTTCCGGGTGTAAGGTTTTTCCCCTGAATGTGTATTCATAAAGCATCATCTGGTTTGCAGATATGAATTTCTTATTACATCCTTAAAATGATCAGGGTACATTACTTTTTTTGATGGTATACATATGCTGTGCCTTACGACCAAGAAAAGATTCTTCCATGTGTTGAACTGATTAAATCATCTTCTTCAAGAACTTACACATCTTTGCAAAATGGTTCCATTTAAAGCATGAGCCGCACTTTTCCCCTTAGGCTAGACATGGAGCTGTGAATCGATGAGCATTTCCAGAAGTTGAGAAGTGTTTTGAAGGTATCTGACCATGATGGGATGTGTATTGATGAGATTGCTGAGATCTCCTTGTCTGTAATCCTTGCATCTAAACCGGTTGGACAAACTGTGTCAACAACCCTGAATCTAAGGGTGTATTGCTGTGTAACCTCTTTGTAATAACCCTCACGAGACCCATTGGAATGATCCAATTGATCTCTCCATGGGGCATGTGGAATACAAGCTCTCCCACTGAGGGACAGAGGCCTAGCAGGTGGGACTTGTGAATCTTGTACTTAAATATTGGCCTGGATTGGGACCGGCATGATTGGTCGTCTGGCTGGGACTTACATGATGTATGCCACGTTACGGCCTTATACTTTTGTTTGCCAAATAAACCTTTATTGTGTGGTCTTCTCAGGACTCGGGTCTCCTGAAAATATTATACTCTTCACGACATGGTAGCACACTGGTTAGCACTGTTGCTTCACAGCTCCAGGGTCCCAGGCTTGATTCCCCTTGGGTGACTGTCTGTGTGGAGTTTGCACCTCCTCCCATGTCTGCGTGGGTTTCCTCCAGGTGCTCCGGTTTCCTCCCACAGTCCAAAGATTTGCAGGTCAGGTGGATTGGCCAGACTAAATTGCCCTAAGTGTCCAAGAAGGTTAGGTGGGGTTACTGGTTTGAGGGAATGGGGTGGAGGTCTGGGCTTAAATAGGGTGCTCTTTCCAAGGGCCGGTGCAGACTCGATGGGCCGAATAGCCTCCGTCTGCACTGTAAATTCTATGATTCTATGATTCTATCTAATATGGAAAATTGGATTTTGAAAGCCAAAGTCGTGGTTTTTTCCAAGGTTAAATCACCATCCTCCATGAAGAAACATTTCATTGAAGCATTTTCAATTAGTGAATTAGTTCAATGGTTAGTGTACAAAATTTAAAGTAGAAGTCAATTTCCACAATGCTGCCACGTATTTTTTGATGTGATTTCCTTTGGAACTCTGATGGAATGTATATTGTTCTTCATCACAATTTTCCTTGACACAAAGATTTTTCGAGAGCACTTACTGGTATATCAAAATGTATGTTCTGTTGAGTTGCTCGAATATTTGCTGGCATTGCTCTGAGACAATGTACAAATATTGCTTTCTTATGGATTAATTTACATCCAGACTGTCCATCTCTGTAGTGAGCAGGTAGATTTTGAATCCGAAAAGTCATCGATTCCATGACTTTGAGGATCTCCAGGCAATAACAGAAATGGCTTTGGAGCTAGTAAAGTTAAACCTTTCTTAACGGCACGGCCCAGGGCACAGTTGTTAGCACTGCTGCCTCATAGCACCAGGGAACTGGGTTTGATTCCGACCTTGTTTGACTATCTGTGTGGGTGCTCCTTTTTTTCCCCCACAGTCCAAAGATGTGCAGGTCAGGTGGATTGGCCACGCTAATATTGCCCAAAAGGTTAGGTGGGGAGGTGGGGTTATGGGGATAGGAGCGGGGTGATTGTGCCTAGGTAGGTGTTCTATCAGAGCAAGGGCCAGTGCAGACTCGATGGGCCAAATGGCCTCATTCTGCATTGTATGAATTCTATGATTCTATGAACCAATCTTTTCATCACTTTTGTTTTGTATTGCATTGGATTTTGTTTATTGTCACGCGTGCAGTAGTAAAGTAAAAAGTATTTTTCTGCTAGCAGCTCCACAGATCTTGAAGTGCATGAATAGAAAAGGAAATAAAGGAAAATACATAATAGGGCAACACAAGGCACACAATGTAACTACACAACACCGGCATCGGGTGAAGCATACAGGGGTGTAGTGTTAATGAGGCCAGTCCATAAGAGGGTCGTTTAGGAGTCTGGTAACAGCGGGGAAGAAGCTGTTTTTGAGTCTGTTTGTGCGTGTTCTCAGACTTTTGTATCTCCTGCACAATGGAAGAAGTTGGAAGAGTGAGTAAGCCGGGTGGGAGGGGTCTTTGATTATGCTGCCCGCTTTCCCAGGCAGCGGGAGGTGCAGATGGAGTAAATGGATGGGAGACAGGTTTGTGTGATGGACTGGGCTGTGTTCACGGCTCTCTGAAGTTTCTTGCAGTCTTGAGTGAGCAGTTGCCATACCAGACTGTGATGCAGCCAGATAGGATGGTTTCTATGGTGCATCTTTTAAAGTTGGTAAGAGTCAGTGTGGACATGCCGAATTTCCTTAGTTTCCTGAGGAGGTATAGGCACTGTTGTGCTTTCTTGGTGGTAGCGTTGACGTGGGTGGAACAGGACAGATTTTTGGAGTTGTGTACCCCTAGGAATTTGAAACTGTTAACCATCTCCACCTCGGCCCCGTTGATGCTGACAGGGGTGCATACGGTACTTTGCTTCCTGAGGGGCTGGTTTAGCACAATGGGCTAAATAGCTGGCTTTTAAAGCAGACCAATGCAGGCCAGCAGCACGGTTCAATTCCCGTACCAGCCTCCCCGAACAGGCGCCGGAATGTGGCGACTAGGGGCTTTTCACATTAACTTCAATTGAAGCCTACTTGTGACAATAAGCGATTTTCATTTCATTTTTCATTTCAAGTCAATGACCAGCTCTTTAGTTTTGCTGGCATTGAGGGCGTATCATCTGGTATCCTGTACATCTTAGATGACTTTATTATCTCAGAATAATGCAGATCTGACACTCTTTCCAAAACTACAACAGTTTATTTAAAGTACTTTCAGACATCTCAGAACTCATAGATTTTTCACACACACATTCTTGCTGTTCTGAGCGAGGTACTTCTGAAACTTTCAGTTTCCTTGGCTCCCCAGTTCTGCCCACAGGCTTAAGTAATCCAGTACAGTTACATAGATAAGAGAACAGACTAAAACAATCGAGCATTGATCAATCAAACTATTGAACATGACTGTGCAATTATAAGAGGCTAAGAGGAGTTGAATTGCTTCTGCTTATGCCACAATGTGATCCATTGCTAAACACTCAGTCACTGCTTTAAACTCTTACCTAGGTATCTTTTCTTTCTCGTTTATGGTCTTTTTCTGACTTGGCCCCAACACAAAGTAGATGTATTTATTCAGGAAACCTATCTGAAAAACTCTTTAGATGTTCAGCAGTTATCTCAGGAAATTTTCATAAGAGAGGGTGTATGACTGGTAATTCCATTTTAACAGAACAAACAGTTACTTAAATTTACAAAGCGCTGTTAACTGTTTTAGTTGGCAGGAAAGGGGAGGTGGGGAGGCATTTGTTAGTCTGCAATGGTTAAGTTAAACTGGGGGCAAAAAGCTGCTGCTGAAAAATCAGCAGCTCATTTTAAACTCCATTGAAAAGAAAATTGAGTGGAACGTTAAAAGCTGCCAACTCATTTGAGCCCAAAGTAAATTGAAGTCCAGATTTATTTTTTCTGGAGTCTTCAAGGTTTCTTATGAAAGGTCATCGATCTGAAATGTGTCTCACTGCCAGACCTACTGAGTATTTCCATCGGAGTACTTCTGCTTCAAGAGCCTTCTCTGTTACCTGAAGAGTTTTTGTGAAATTAAATGATAATTGAGAAAAAGGATCACTATATCACAAGATTAATTATAATTAGTTTAGCAGAGATCTGCATGCTATTTATTAATTTCTACTTTACAGGAGTTGGAAAAGTTGAGTAAATACTATAAAATTATGGTTGGGTGCATTTTAGAAAATTGTGGGGGGGATTGGTCAAGGAGGTACAGTCAGTGGGGGGGGGGTTGAAGTCCAGAAGGGGCGCTGTCATGCTGTCAGGTGCAGTCAGGAGGTGCGATAAGTGGGTGCAGTGGGGATCGGTGGTATCCTATGGGAGTGTTGTGGAGTATTTTGGGGGGGAGTTCTAAGAGGGAGTGGCAGTAGTTGGGGAATCCTGTGGGAGGTCAGAGGGGTGGGGGAAGCCTGGGAAGTCAGGGGGCATGGAGGGTGTCTCATGTGGATTGTTGGAAGGTGTAGTGGGAGGGTGGAAAGTAGTCAGGGGTCCTGTAGGAGTTTGGGGAAGGTCAGTACAATTGTTGCCTAGAGGCTAAAAGTGGTTTAATTCTTCAAACTTTTTCTGGATAAGTATTAATGTAACAGAGCCTGAACCATCCAAAGTTTGCGATTTAACTTGCATTTTCAGATGGTTCCCAGCTCCAGATAATTGTCCATCAAAGGTTTTAACTTCTGGGTTAATTGCCATGCAATCCCTCTCTGGGAAACTTCATTGGGGTTCCCCATTGCATCTTTGGTACATTACCAGATACATCCAGGTACATTACCCTGGAACTCAAAAGTTACAGGCCTACATATTAGGGCACATGTCAACACTCTTGCAGACCGAGAAGGCAAGGGCTCAGTTCGCAAAGCATGAAATGGACTGCCCCATGTTAAAGTCATTCATTTATTTATTTATCTAACACACATTCATTTTCTCTCGCGCACACGCACTCACTCTTTTATTCTCCCTCACACAAGTACTTTGTCCGTAAGGGCAGCACGGTAGCATGGTGGTTAGCACAATTGCTTCACAGCTCCAGGGTCTCAGGTTCGATTCCCCGCTGGGTCACTGTCTGTGCGGAGTCTACACGTTCTCCCTGTGTCTGCGTGGGTTTCCTCCAGGTGCTCCGGTTTCCTCCCACAGTCCAAAGATGTGCAGGTTAGGTGGATTGGCCAAGCTAAATTGCCCTTAGTGTCCAAAATTGCCCTTAGTGCTGGGTTGGGTTACTGGGTTATGGGGATAGGGTGGAGGTGTGGACTTGGGTAGGGTGCTCTTTCCAAGAGCCGGTGCAGACTCGATGGGCTGAATGGCCTCCTTCTGCACTGTAAATTCTATGTAATTTATGTAATTCACACACACACTCATTCCACCGGGCTCCAGTTCTGCTCTCCCTCTTTACTTTTCTCCGGCTCCACTCCAGCCCTAGTCCTGACCTCGATACAGACTGGGTAGGAAGGCATCTCGGACTGAGTTCCAGCCTGTGGGTCGCCTGCTGGACAAGCCTAATCTAGAGCTATGGATGATCATTCCGTAACCCAAGACATAGTGCTTATTTCAGAGATGTCAGCTGGTAATGTCCAAGGCCATGAGGGAGGAGATTCTTCATAGCATGCACGGTCGTCACTTGGGAATTGACAATAACTCGTACACATCGATGTGATGACCAGGCATTTCAGAGGCAATTAAAGACTTGTGTTATGTTTTAAGGGGTTTTGCTTTTACTTCACAGTATCACCGGATCTGACCTAGTGTCTTTGTACTTGAGATGCAATAATCGGTATAATATCCACCTGGGAAAAGTACACAACGTTACAAAGTTCTCCTGATTCGGCTTTGTCCTGCATTGGTAAATGTGATAGAGCATCGGCATTTGCATGCTGCCCTGATCTTCTGTATTTAACTTGTAATTATCCGCTGATAAAATGAGTGACCGTTTCTGTAATACCTCAGAGCTAGAGACGGTATTCCTTTGTATGGACCAAAAATTGTTGTCAAAGGTCTGTGGTCTGTTAACAAAGTAAAATGTCTTTCGTACAAGTAGTGATGAAATCCTTTGTCTCCAAAGATTATACTCCAGGTTTCTTTTTCCAATTGAGCATAATTCTGTTCAGCGTTTGTCAATGTTCACAAAGCAAAAGCTATATTTGTCTTTCAACTCCATTTTGAATTATATGAGAGACAACTGCACCCACCCCAGGTTGTGGAGGGCACAGCAGACAACAAAGGGGGATACCCTCTGGGGGTGCACAGCAGTGCACCATCAGAGCGGTTGAGACACTGACCATGGTAATGTGGTGAAGATCACTTTACCTCCAATTTGAGGCAGTCTGATGTACCGCTCAATGGCAGTGTGGGTGGCCACAGGGCCTCGTTATATTGGTCTTTAAACTGATATGGCACCCGAGTCCCCGCTCGAGCCCTGGAATGAAGGCATAAAAGTTCAGGGCTTTGGTGACCTTGACGGCCACCAGGAGCGCGTAGCCTTCTCCTCCAAGTGGTGCCAAGTCTGCAAGGACATGGCACAGGTGCCGCACTATTTCCTTGTTGAGGCAAAACCTCCAGAGGCACATGCTGTCCAACATCTCTTTAAATGACCAGCGACGTCTGTACACATTGGGCTGTGGTGATGAGACCCACGCAGACTCGGGGAGAATGTGCAAACTCCACACGGACAGTGACCGGGGGCCGCGATCGGTAGCGCAGTGGTTAGCACTGCTGCCTCCCCCTCTGAATGCCTTCCTGGCCTGATAGGCGACTGGATCCTCAGGGTGTGGGGCGGGCCCCTGCACTTGGGTAACCGCCTCGATCCTCTGTTGATGTTGCTGCCACCGCATTCCCCGGCGTCTGGATGCTTGGACTGCCACTGCCACCGTGAGGCTGGCTGCTGTGGGGTCCACAATATCATCCATATTGTGATATCTGTAAGGAAGTTAGAAGGTGAGAGACTGACAATCGGCTATGGCTTCCACCCCAGGATCCTCAAATCCTCCAAGCCTCCCCGTCCCGTACGCATCCCGCCTTCTCTCAGGGTACCATCCAAGGAGCCGGTTGTGCTTGGGGACCCTGCCCTGCACTCACACACACCCGACCTCAACAGCGACCCCTGGGCACCAGACCCCAGACCCCCGCGGGGAACATTACTTAGACCGGGAGGACGTCCCCTCCCCGATCCATACCCATGCACCCTCTGGTCATGGGGATGTCCCCAGTGCTGAGGCCCAGCTCTTGGGTGTTTGACTGTTGGCTGCTGCCACTGTTGATGTCTCCAGTGTTCAGCAAAGTGTCCAGGCCTCACAGTCTGATTGGGATGCTAGGTAGCAACACCTGCCTGAGACATGGCACGTCTACCCACAGGAATCCACTTGGGAGCTGTGGAGTGCTCACATAACTAACATTGACAATTCCCTATTCGCAATATCCTTCAGCTGTGCAGCCAAAGGCCATCATGTTCAGTGGGAGGTAGAGTAATCTTCAACATATTATCACAGAGGGACTCTGTCCTGGGGGGGGGTTTTCAGTGGGACAGACAGAAAGCAGCTGCTATGGATATACATGATCTGGGGATGGTTGTTGGACCCGTGGGCGCTGAGCCCCTTGCCTGGCATGGTTCCCGATTTCGGCTTCTCCCGCGATCTAACCGGCTCACGTGAATTTGCAACCAGCGCGACGCGGCCGTTAGATCGTGCTCTCTGTCTTTCAAGATGTTTAATGTGTCCTCTAAATTTGTTCAGCACTCCTGTTCAGTCCTGCTGGTATTAAAATGTTGTTCTGAACAGCTTTAAGGCCACCAATAATTTGGTCCATGGACTTCGGACTATTGCTAGTTTATGCTTTATTCCGAACAGTCGGTTCTTGCACCTGAACAGTCGTTTATGGGTTACAATAATTAGAAGATGCTGTGACTCAGCTGCTATCTTCATCTGGAGGTACACTTGGGGCAAATCTATCTGACTGAACTATTGTCCACCCGACAACTGAGCTAATTGGTCCTCTATTAATGGGAAAGGCTACTGGTCGGCACACAACACTGGGTTGATCGTCATTTTATATTCGTCACAGATTCTTCCTGAGCTATCTGACTTGAGAACTGGAACAATCGAGATTGCCCAATTACTGAATGCCACACTCACAATTACGCCATTTTGATAAATTTTCCATCTTTGATCACTCGGAGCAGCATAGTGGCTCAATAGTTAGCACTGCTGTCTCACAGTGCCAGGGACCCGGGTTCAATTCCGACCTTAGGTGACTGTCTTTGTGGAGTTTTCACATTCCCCCCATGTCTGCGTGGATTTCGTCCTGGTATTCTGATTTCCTCCATTTTTAAGCATTTTGGGATGCTATCAGATTTTATCTTAAATCATGATCAGGTTTTATCTTAAGTTATGCCTTGTCTCCGGTCATTTCCCCTAAAATGTTTTCAAATATCTTCTGAAACTTTTCTTTTTTAAAACATTTTTTACAGTACCCAATTATTTTTTCCAATTAAGGAGCAATTTAGCATGGCACTTCCAACTATCCTGCACATCTTTTGGGTTGCGGGGGTGAAACCCACGCAGACACAGGGAGAATGTGCAAACTCCTCACAGACAGTGACCCAGGACCGGGATTCGAACCCGGGTCCTCAGCGCCGTGCTAACGGCTGCAATGCTAACCATTGTGCCACCCTGCTGCCCTTCTTATACTTTTCTAAGAGTTTCTGTAATGTGTTCTTTCCATCAAAAAATTGGTTTACAGTTGCCAATTTAGTTTGATTTTGTTCAACCATTCTCTATCGAAAAGTGCGAGACAAGTTCCTTTACCACATGTTCCATAGAATTTACAGTGCAGAAGGAGGCCATTCGACCCATCGAGTCTGCACCGGCCCTTGGAAAGAGCACCCTATATAACCCCACACTTCCACTCTGTAGCCACCTAAGATGGCCACCTGCAAAGGACCATGGGAATAATGGCCAACCCAGGACTCAGACAGACACACAGCCTATGTGTATCTAAAACACAGGTAACCAGATCTGATCGAAACCCCCGTTCATTTGCATTTTAATGGCCCATTTTCCCAGGACAATAGAACTCTAATCAAGCAACCGGTACAGCCACAGACTGATCGGGGCCACTCCCCTTGCTCAGGAAGCACATCTGCCAAGGTCAATGACCGCTAAGGACCCGCCCAGCCACCAAGACACCCGCCCCTTTATTGGCCGAAATCGAAGACAGTGATCAGAGCCCTGTCGAACTATTGGGTCCAAGGTTAAGGACCGCCCCAAAGAGCGTGAAATCCCAGAAGGATAAAAGAAGACACAGCCATGTGTTCTGTCTCTTTTGGATCCAGCCTGTGCCAGCCCAATTGCAGCAGGAACAGCCAGCCAAGTTCAAGCCCAATGATCGCTACCTGACGGTTGAGCCCAGCAGAGATAGAGCCACTTTCTTCGAACCAGCCAAGTGAAATCCAGATAAAGGCCTTATCCATTTGCACAGTGCCAGTCACCCTGAAGTTAAGTATAGGTTATTGTAGCTGATAGGTGTAGTTTAACTCGTAGTAGGTATTGTGTTTACATGTTGAGATAACTCTTGTGTATGTAAATAAACCATCTTTTGAACTAACTAACTGGTTGTGTGGTCATTTGATCGATATAAGGGAAGGCTTGAGGTTCACTAAGATAAATAGAAATACCCACAGTATTGGCGACGCTGTTGGAACCAAAACAGAGCAACAACTCCATCCTTGTAACCCAGTAACCCCACCTAATGCTTTTTTATGGACACTAATGGGCAATTTAACTCAGCCAATCCACCTAACTTGCACATGTTTGGACTGTGGGAGGAAACCTGAGCACCCAGAGGAAACCAACGCAGACACGGGGAAGATGTGCAGACTTCGCACAGACAGTGACCCAGCTGGGAATTGAACCTGGGACTCTGTAATAGCAATTTTTTCAGATTGGCTCTTCACTTCAACTTGCACCAAGATAAAACCATGCACTGGAGCCACCTCTTCTGTGTAGGTTATCGAATGGTACATTCTTGAGCTTTTGTTGATATAATTTTTCAGAGATAAGAGATACAGTGGCACCCATACCTAGCTCCCATTTTAATTTTGTTCCCTTTTAGTTTTGGATAGACTGTGTATTGCCTTGCATGGAAAATACACAAGTTTTAGTTCTTTGATCTCTGTAGATATCGTATCTTCCTGGGAATTCTCCTTGTCTTCGGTGATACTGTAGACTGTATTGTGGATATGGGTGCATTCTTGCATTTATCCACCTTCAAGGTTTGAGGACTTTGTCTGGCTCAGCACGCCCTTTTTTAAGTGACCTTGCCACAAGTATATTTATTTTCTCAGCATCAACATTCCTGTGGAGAATGCCCTATCTAGGTATGCCTGTATATTAAGAGATCTTCTTTTCTCTGAATTCATGTTGCACCAGTTCCAATTTGGGAATCTTCTTTTCCTGCCAATTCCATAGACACTTCTATTTCAACAGCAAATTTGAATGTTCAAGAGTTTTGTGTTAACAATTTTCTCTGGATTATCTAATTTCTCAATCTGCACATGGGCGGGATTCTCCCCTACCCGGTGGGGTGGGCCGTACCAGCGCCGAGAAGTGACATGAACCACTCTGGCGTCGGGCCGCCCGGAAGGTGCGGAATCCTCCGCACCTTCAGGGGCTAGGCCGGCGGCGGCGGGGTTGGCGCCACGCCAGCCGGCGCCAAAGGGCTTGGCACCACACCAATCGGCACCGCAGGGTTTCCGCCAGCCGGCGCGAGTTGGCGCATGCGCAGGAGCGCCGGCGTCATCCCAGCGCATCTGCAGGGGACTTCTCCACGCCTGCCATGGCGGACCGTTACACCAGCCGGCGCGAAGGGAAAGAGTGCCCCCATGGCACGGGTCCGCCCAAGGATCGGTGGGCCCTGATCACGGGCCAGGCCACTGTGGCCCCCCCCCCCCCCCCCCCCGGGCCAGATGCCCCCACGCTCCCCCGAGGATCCCGCAGGCCGTCTGCAGAGCCAGGTCCTGCCGATACAGACCTGGTGTATTTTACGCCTGCGAAACCCGCCAAAAACGGGCAGCCACTCGGCCCATCACGGGCCGGAGAACCGCCGGGGGGGGGGGGGGGGGCTGCTAACGGCCCCCGACCGGCACGGCGCGATTCCCGCCCCCAACAAAAAAACGGCAACAGCCGCAGCAGCCGGCTGAAAGCGGCCTTCAAAATGGCCGCGAACATGTAAATAAAATTCAGCTGCACTGTGCAAAACTATGCGCATGTGTGCCGATGATCGCGCACGCATGCGCAGTGCGGCTGCTTTTTTTTTAAACGGTCGCAGTTTTTTGTTTTACAAGTTCGGAGGGGTTTTATTCATTTATTTTATTCATTTTATTTTTATTTATTTTTACAAGTTCCGGGGGTTTTTATTTGATACAATTTTACAGGACTAAAATGCAGAACTTTGGACAGATGGAGACTCCATACTTTCCGACACCGGAAGGCTTCACCTTCACCCAACAGGTTCCATTGGAGGAGCGTGTACGAGGGCCAAAGGGACCCATTTCCTCCATTTTTGTCATCAGCAAACAAGGTAAGAGAAAATGGTGGGTCGCGCAGGTTGGCCAGCGTGGGTCGCGAAGATCTGCCGGCGTGGGTCGCGAAGGTCAGCCGGGTTGGGTCCCGAAAGTTTGAAGAACACTGATGTAGAGGTCTCCTGAAAATCGATCCTTGACTCAAGGTCTAAATCTGAGGTGTTTCTTTTGACTAGTTTACTGGAAAAACATCCTCATTGTAAGCTTTGTCTTCATACTGTTTTTTTTAAAGAGGTTTTGCTTTCACTTCACCGTCGAGTCAAAGGATAACCAGGTTGCCACACTGTAGGTTACTTAACCAGTTGTGGTGTTGGGTGCTCTGGTGCACAGATGAGCCAACACAGTTGTATGTGGTCCAACTCTATTTTATTTTAACTCTTATAATACATTTCGTTCTGGATACTCTGCACGTGCTGTCTCCCTGAGTGTGTTTGGTAACCGATGTGTCCTGGTCCTCCTCTGCAGCTAATACTGACCACCGGGGGTCGTGTCTGTGCTTTTATATCTTTCTGTCATTGGTTGTGGTGTTGTGTGTTCTGATTTGTCTGTTGGTGTGTCTATCATGATGTGTGTGTTTGAATATCATGACATCCCCCCTTTTTACAAAGATATGTGCCTACGTGGTTATAAATATAATTGTGTCGTGAGTGCATCTAAGAGTGTGTGTGTGTGTTGTGTACAGCGTGTGTTTATGACGTAACTATTTACATGGGGCGATGTCGGGTGCGTCACACTAACAAGGTTGTACCATAACAAAACTTGGATGCGAGAGAAAAAAAACTTGAACATTGGTCCGGTCAGACGATATCTGGAACAATAAACAACAACAGGTTATAATACAGAAGTGTTTGACTTTTTGAACGTATGAACAGCGTTATAAGTCCAGTCTAATGGGTGACCGCCTCAAGAATGGGCTGGTTCTCAAGCCGGTTCAGCTGTGGAGGTTTGAGGTCACACTGGTTCACCTTGGACTGTTGGAGGTGATGCTGTTGCCGAAGTCTCTACTTTACCATTTGTTGTACTTCGTGCAGTGCTTGGTTTTTTCATTCGTGCAAATATAACATTCAACATCTTTGTTAGTGGTGCCTTGGCTGTGGTTTGGTTCTGGTGGCGATGGAAGGGGCATGATCCGTGGCATCTCCACGAAGTCATCCTTGGGAACCAGTGGAGGATCCGACGTGTGCGTACGGTGCAGTTGCGAGCGTGGAAGGCGGCGCAAAGCTCGCTGATTGCGCCTACGCACCAATCCATCCGCCCTGCATGCCAGGAACAAGGTGGAGTCTTTTTTTCTTTTTATGTTTGTGGTGGACGGCATCTTGTAGCCGATGGGTCGTTGCCATCGAAGTAGCACCATCACTAATAACATGCAAGGCGATGACTGTGCCAGATGTGGAAGTTGGCCGAGACCGTGCACGCTGGTTCCGGCCACCTGCTGTGCCGGAAGGGCGACTCCGCAGAGAAACGTCGAAGCATGTCGCCTTGGAGAGAGAATTGTTGCTCGCATCAACGTCTGGCGATGGCGCAAATTGGTGTGTCCATCTTGGACCGCCGGTGCTGGTTGCCACTGCCGACCCAGTGGGACTGCCACGCGATCCATTCCCTGTCGCCGTGGCATCCGCCGTCACCCTGAGCGTGCCATCACCGAGGCCGCGACACCGCCCGTCCGGAGCAAGGTCTGGCGTGCGCAAATCAGAGTCGGCGCTTGGCTGCTCCCCATCTGGAGTCCGGTCTGCCTTCCGTCGATGCCCCCTGTCCGGAGTCCCAACAGGTTCACTGGAGGCAGCCGAGATTCCCTGAAGCTGCACTTCTGGAGTCGGAACATGCAGGAATGCACCAACCAGTGGAGAGGGTCGAGCCATCGAGGGTGGAAGCGGTGCGCCGCCACCGCAGTCGTCAGTGGTCCCACCGTGATCGTCGAGTGCCTCGGTACGCACTAGGCGAGGTCTGTCACCTTGCACCTTTTGCATGGGAAGTGGGATGCTGTCGTCACTCGTCTCACATCCCGTGGATAGATCCTCATTAGCAGCTTGCTGTTCACTAGGGTTGGGTAAATTGTCAGAGTTTTCATCTGGTGGTGCACACCATGTCGGTGGACTGTCATTGTCTTGCCGTTGTCCTTCATTTGGGCTTTTCTTCTTTGGAATTTTAAATCTTCCCCCAGACATTGCAGAACCTTGTTTATTACCCCCAAATTCTCCCATATGTATGGTCTCGAATATAGGATCCAATGTTTCTATCGACATTGTACTATTTTCCAAAGAACATTCCGTTTCACTTTTCTTCTCAGGTACCTCATATGTATCTTTGTCTAATGTACATGCCTTCATGGTCTCTGGGTCTGATTTTGCTGGGACTGGCATGGTCACAGTCTCTCTTTTACTGTTCTCAATTGCCCACATTATACTCCCCATACATAACTGCTTAATCACTGGGGTTAGTGTGGTACAATGGATAATCGGGTCGACCTTATCTGCATCTTCACCATTAGTGGAAAGCACACTTGGTTCACTTGAAACTGCTGTGGGTTTTAAATTCGTTATCTGGCTACTCGATGTCGGTGTCCTCAGGATTCTTGCTCCAATGTTCTGCTCATTTATCAGTGGAGTGTGTATAGGTTCAATGCAATTAATGTTCCCCTCAAGGTTTGAAGAGTCATTACTGACTAACTGCTGGTCTCCGAAGTTGGGATTTTGCGGCGTTGTGTTGAAGGGAGACATTTGTCCCTGCTGTAGATATGATTCGGGTTGTGTTATTTCCATTACCTGAGGATCAATGTCTTGTCCATTTTTTCGATCCGTACTAAAACACTGGCAATTCTCAGTCTGCTCCTTGCAAGTTAAACATTCAATTAATTTTGTTAGCAAATCCTCAACATCCTTCTGTGGCCGTGCAGCATTATTAATCTCTGTTTGGCTATAATGATCCTGAAGGTCAGCGCATAAACCTTTTTTCTTCGGGCTTGGACGAGGCGATTCCTTTGGCTTGCCTTCAGTTGGGCTTGAACAGTCTTCAGCGCTGTGCCCTTCATTGTAGCATGAGAGACCGTCATGGTCATGCTGCTGTGTAGTGGAGCATGGTAGACTTGCATCGTCTGCCGCTGGTTGGTCAGGAGAGGTTGCTAGACCCTCATGGTCTTGTTCCTGCAAGGACTGCACATTGGAGTCTTGCGTTGCTTCTATCGTGGAGGCTGTCCACGAGCTCTCTGTGGAGGCTTGTGACACTGGAGTCACTTCTTGTTCGTGCAAGGACTGCGCTCTGGAGTCTTGCGTTGCTTCTATCGTGGAGGCTGTCCACGAGCTCTCTGTGGAGGCTTGTGACACTGGAGTCACTTCTTGTTCATGCAAGGACTGCGCTCTGGAGTCTTGCGTTGCTTCTATCGTGGAGGCTGTCCACGAGCTCTCTGTGGAGGCTTGTGACACTGGAGTCACTTCTTGTCCGTGCAAGGACTGCGCTCTGGAGTCTTGCATTTCTGCAATTGTGGAGTCTGTCCACGAGCTTGCTGTGGAAGCTTGTGACACTGGAGTCACTTCTGGTTCATGCGAAGACTGCGCTCTGGAGTCTTGCATGTCTTCTTTCATAGAGTCGGGAACGTTGAGCGGGACGTGGACCACGCTCTGTGTGGCAGCAGGGCGCTCTCCGTGTGCTTGCACCGCTCCCTGTCTGTTAATGTCAGGCTGCAGCATCATCTGGTACTGATAAGTTGGAATGTCATATCTGCTGGATTGAAGATCCTCAAATCCGAAAAATGAATCCGCATCTGCGTCGGATTCAATGTGGGGGCCGCCAATGTGCAACACGAAAGGTTCGTCCGAGTCATAGTCGTATAGGACCACGGAGCTATCATTGGGCTCGCGAGGTCCGGAAACACTGTAAAGATCGTCATCGAAGTATTCGAGGTCGGAATCATCGGCTTGTGCGTAGGTAACTGCTTGTCGGAGGGTTCTTCGGAGGTCAAATTCATCTCCTGGGTCAATTTGCGGCAATGTGCTGTCATTCCAGGTGAGGGAAGGTTGTTTTACAGCTTTAACAGATTTTTTTTTTTTTTGATTTGGGACGTTTCCCTTTTAAATTGGATTTGGGACGTTTCCCCTTTAAATTGGTGCAGTCTGGGGCCTCTGACATCCTGACGCTCGGTATGTAGCACGTAGGAAGCAACTGCGCATGCTCAGATCGCTGTTCCTTTACCGATGGCCGTTTTCTTGACTGCGCATGCGCAGCATCTCGCGCATGCGCAAACAAAACTTCCGGTTCTGCGCACTGCTCGCACAACTGTGCTAGCGTGATACCTTTAGCAAGATGGCCGCCGACCTCGACCCAGCCCTCTCTCAGGCCCGGGATTTCGGCCTCTGGGAATTCGGGCTCCGGGATCCCAGCCACGAGGTGAGTACTGCCGCTTTTCTTACCTTTACTTGCCAATTGGATTGCGTTTTCTTCACAGTATTTGGAGAATTTGTCCAGGACTGCCTGGTAATCGTACCTTTGCTGCCTCCTGAAGAACCTGAACCTTGTGAATATTTCTCTTGCCCTTGCACCGGCGATGGTGAGGAGAAATTCAATTTTTTCGCTATCATCCAGGTCTTGGAGTTCAGCTGCCACCAGGAACAATTCGAACCATTGCCGGAATCGCCGCCAGTTTTCGCGGAGGTCGTCGTAGCACTGGAGCGGCTGCGGAACCGGGAGCTCTATCATTTTGCCTGGGCACTGCTGGTTGTCTGTGTACACTGAGGTATGCCGGCAGGTATCGATCCACTCCTGTACCATGTGGTGTTGGGTGCTCTGGTGCACAGATGAGCCAACACAGTTGTATGTGGTCCAACTCTATTTTATTTTAACTCTTATAATACATTTCGTTCTGGATACTCTGCACGTGCTGTCTCCCTGAGTGTGTTTGGTAACCGATCTGTCCTGGTCCTCCTCTGCAGCTAATACTGACCACCGGGGGTCGTGTCTGTGCTTTTATATCTTTCTGTCATTGGTTGTGGTGTTGTGTGTTCTGATTTGTCTGTTGGTGTGTCTATCATGATGTGTGTGTTTGAATATCATGACACCAGTTGTCAGACTTTATTACAGTGGTGTTGCTTGCTTACAGTCCTTGGTGAAAGAGTGGGAAAATCTCTCAAGTGTCTGGTGACATCACCATGTATCAAAGAACAAAGAACAAAGAAATGTACAGCACAGGAACAGGCCCTTCGGCCCTCCAAGCCCGCGCCGACCATACTGCCCGACTAAACTACAATCTTCTACACTTCCTGGGTCCGTATCCTTCTATTCCCATCCTATTCATATATTTGTCAAGATGCCCCTTAAATGTCCCTATCGTCCCTGCTTCCACTACCTCCTCCGGTAGCGAGTTCCAGGCACCCACTACCCTCTGCGTAAAAAACACTTGACATTCTATACAGAAGGACATTGGTTACAATACATAACACCCTGTCATTCCACACCTGTGCAATTAATAGCCAGCCACACACAGAACATTGATTAGCATCTAGTTTCCCAGGTAGGCCTTGAAAAAGATTGAGACTAGATCTTGTGTCTTTTGAGGAAAAATGTACCTCGTCTCAGTGGATTATTATTCAATATGTTTAGAGGCAATCAGATTCCACACTACAGTGAAATCAAAATACTGAGGATGCTGGAAATCTGAAATAAAAACAGAAAATGCCTGCTAAAGTCAGCAGGTCTGACAGCATCTGTGGAGAAAGAAATAGAGTTAACATTTTGAGTCCGTATGATTTTCCTTCAGAGATTCTTCAGAGTCTTCTTCACAGCTCCGAAGAAGTCATATGGACACAAAACATTAACTCTGTTTCTTACTCCACAGATGCTGCCAGATCTGTTGACATTATCCAGCATTTTCAGTTTTATTTTACACTTTATGCCATGAAGGCTATGACCGCAACAAGGACATTACAGAGTATCTTCTACATGCGTGGGTTAAAAGACAAAATTGTTTCGGAAAATGGTCCACAGTTCGTGAATGAATACTTCAAGAAATTTACAGAGACTGTGGCATACTCGCATTACTAGCTCTCCTCACCACCTGCAGGCCAATGGAGAGGCTGAAAAAATGATGAAACGCTTTAAAATGCTAATGACTAAGAATAATGATTGGAATTTAGCCATGCTGAATTTTCATTGGCAGAGCTGCTCATGAGCCAACAGCTGAAGACACAATTTATTTTGTTGCAGCAGAACATACAATGGAATGTTACATCAGCCAACCATAAAAGAGTGAGGGATATGGAGAACAGTGAATTTGAAAAAACAGAGGAACTGGTATCACTCCAGGAGTAGAGTGAAGACCATATGTACCTCGTCAGAAAGTATAGATTCAAGATCGAACATTTGATGGCATCATTCTTAAACAAACAGTTCAACCACGTTCCTATCTTACATAAAAACATACGCAGAAATTAGAAGCAGGAGGAGGCCATTCTACCCTTCAAGCCTGCTCCGCCATTCACTCGGATCATGGTTGATCATCAAGGTGAATACCCTGATCCCGCCTTCCCCCCCCATATCCTTGATCCCTTTAGCCTCAAGAGCTATATCTAATTCCTTCTTGAAATTAATTAATTAATAATTAATAATAATCTTTCTTGTCACAAGTTGGCATACATTAACACTGCAATGAAGTTACCGTGAAAAGCCACTAGTCGCCACATTCCGCCGCCTGTTCAGGTACATGGAGGGAGAATTCAGAATGTAAAAATTGCCTAACAAGCACGTCTTTCAGGACTTGTGGGAGAAAACTGGAGCACCCAGAGGAAACCCACGTAGACACAGGGAGAATGTGCATACTCCTCACAGATAGTGACTCAAGCCGGGAATTGAAGCTGGGACCCTGGCGCTGTGAAGCAACAGTGCTAACCACTGTGCTACCGTACCGCCCATTGCACAAAGTTTTGACCTCAACTAAATTCTGTGATAGTGAATTCCACAGTTTCATCACCCTTTGGGATGAAGACGTTTCTCCTCATCCCAGTCCTAATAGTAAGAAGTCTTACAACACCAGGTTAAAGTCCAACAGGTTTGTTTCAAACACTAACTTTCGGAGCGCTGCTCCTTCCTCAGGTGAATGAAGAGGTATGTTCCAGAAACATATATATAGACAAATTCATTGCCAGACAATGCTTTGAATGCGAGCATTTGCCAGTAATTAAGTCTTTACAGATCCAGAGATAGGGGTAACCCTAGGTTAAAGAGGTGTGAATTTTCTCAAGCCAGGACAGTTGGTCGGATTTCACAAGCCCAGGCCAGATGGTGGGGGATGAATGTAATGCGACATGAATCCAAGGTCCCGGTTGAGGCCGTACTCATGTGTACGGAACTTGGCTATAAGTTTCTGCTCGGCGATTTTGCGTTGTCGCACGTCCTGAAGGTCCCGAAGCGTGGTAAATTGGCGAGACCTTGCAGACGCTGCGACAACGGATGAACGGACATCGCTCGACAATCGCCAGGCAGGAATGTTCCCTTCCAGTCGGGGAATACTTCAGCAGTCAAGGGCATTCAGCCTCTGATCTCCGGGAGGTAAGCGTTCTCCAAGGCGGCCTTATCAGATTTATTTGCCTTCAATCCCATTAATTTCCCCAAAACCATTTCTTTACTCATACTATTTTCCTTCAGTTCCTCACTGAAACTTGTATTTCTCACAACTTCTGATTCATATTCATGTCTTCCTTTGTGAAAACAAAAGCAAAGTGCGAATTTAGTTCCTCAGCCATGTCTTTGTTCCTCATTATGATTTCACCTATTTCTAACTGTATGGGGCCTACAATAGTTTTTATCATTCTTTTTCACTTTACATAACTCTAGAACCTTTTGCAGTCAGTTGTAATGTTCCTTGCTAGCTTACTTTCATCTTGTATTTTCTCTTTCTGAATCAATCCCTTGGTCCACCTGTCCCCAATCCTCAGGTCTATTGCTTTTTCTTGCTAACTTGCACGTCTCTTCTTTGAATCTAATTGAGCAGCACGGTAGCACAAGTGAATAGCACTGTGGCTTCACAGCGCCAGGGTCCCAGCTTCGATTCCCCACTGGGTCACTATTTGTGCGGAGTCTGCACGTTCTCCCCGTGTCTGCGTGGGTTTCCTCCGGGTGCCCCGGTTTCCTCCCATAGTCCAAAGACGTGCAGGTTAGGTGGATTGTCCATGATACATTGTCCTTAGTGACCAAAAAGTTTAGGAGGGATTATTGGGTTACAAGAATAGGGTGGAAGTGAGAGCTTAAGTGGGTCGGTACAGACTCGATGGGCCGAATGGCCTCTTTCTGCACTGTATGTTCTATGTATCTATGTATCTAATACTATCACTAATTTCCTTTGTATGCCATGATTTGGCCACAGTTCCCTTTCTACTCTTGTGCCACATAGTAATAAACAACTTTTGTAGTTCATCCATTCATTTCTTGAATGCCTGCCATTGCCTATCTACTATCCTTCCTTTCAGTCCATCATAGCCAGCTCATGCCTCATACCATCATTACCATTATTGTGGTTCAGGACCCTGGTCTCAGAATCAACTACCTCATTATCCACCTTGATAAAGAATGCTATCATATTATGGTCACTCATCCCCAAGGTTTCTCTTCACAACTAGATTGCCATCTGATCCATTCTCATTGCACAACACCCAGTCCAAGATGCCTTGTTCCTTGTTGGTTCCTAAATATATTGGTCCAGCAAACCATCCCGTATTCACTCCAGAAATTCCTCCTCTTTTGTACTGTGACTAATTTGTCTCGCTAATTTATATTTAGATTAATATCATCCATAATCCATAATCACAGATGTTCCTTTATCACAAGCATCTCCAATTTCCTTTCTGATACTATTGCCAACATTACCCTGCAGATTAGTGGCCTATGAATGTTATTTGCCCCTTGGTGTTTCTTAACTCGACCCATACAAGTCATCTGTGCGAATATCTTTCCTCAATATTGTAATAATATCTTTTTGAATCAACAATGTAACTCCACCACCTTTTCCTTTTTGTCTGACCTCCCTACAAACTGAATAGTCCTCAATGTTTAGTTCCCATCCTTGGTCACCTTGGAGCCATGTCTCCGTAATGCCAACTATATCAAACCCCTTTGCATCTATCTGCGCAACTAATTTATGCATTTTATTTTGAATGCTGCATGAGTTCAGATGCAAAACCTTAAGCCTAGTCCTTTTAGTGTTCTTTGTCACATCCCAAATATTTTTTACAGTGTCATTATCTGATACAGGCCATTAGTCTCTCTGTCTATCATTTTTCTTATTTCCCTGGCTTTTTCTCTTGTTCATGAGTCCCCTTGCTCTGAATCCTGACATAGATCCCCATCCCTCTGCGATATTAGTTAAACCCTTCCCAACCACTCCAGCAAGTACCCCCCAAGGACATCAGTCTCGTTCCTGCCCAGGTGTAACCCGTCCAATTTGTACAGGTCCAACCTCCCCCAGAACTGGTCCCAATGAGGAATCTGAAACTCTCCCCCTCACACCATCTCTGCGGCCACATATTCATCTGATATATCTTGCTATTTATACTCTGACTAGCGCGTGGCACTGGTAGTAATCCTGATAGCACTACCTTTAAGGTCTGATTTCTCAACTTTCTTCCTAATTCCCTATATTCTGCTTTAGGACTTCATCCCTATTTTTACCTATATTGTTGGTCCTGATGTGTACCACAACCTTTGGCTATTCACCCTCCCCCTCCATAATGTCCTGTGACCAGTCCAAGACATTCTTGATCCTAGCACCAGTGAGGCAACATACCATTCTGGAGTCTCCTTTGCAGCCTCAGAAACACCTATCTAGTTCCCCTCACAATCAAATCCCCTATAACTGTTGCATTCCTACACTTCTTACTCCTGCCCTCTGCAGCTAAATCAATCATGGTGCAACAAATTTGGCTGTTGTTGCTTTCTCCTGAGAGATCATTCCCCTCAAAGGTATCCAAAGCGTTATATCTGTTTTGCAGGGGAATGGCCACAGGAAATTCCTGCACTGCTTACCTAGCTCTCTTGCTATGCCTGGTGGTCACCTATTTCGTTCCGGTCTGTGGAGTCTGAGCCTGCGGTGTGACCACCTCTCTATACATGCTTTGAAACGACACTCTCCACTTCATGGATTCTCCACGGTGTCCCCAGCCTCCGCTCCAGCTCCGATACCCATACCTCCAGGAGCTGGAGCAAGAGACACTTCCTGCACACATGCTGGTCCCGGACATTGGAAATGTTCCCAGCTTCCCGCATGTAGCAAGGGAAGCAAACCAAGGCTTTGAGCTCTCCTGCCATGATTTGCCCCTTTAAATTAAAGTTTTGGAAAATGCTTGATATTGGATTATATTCAATTCTCTATTATAGTTATGGTTATAAACCACAAAAAGTATTTTCAAACTATAAGTGATAAAAGTTGTAAAGACTTACCGACACCCACTACTTAGAAATCAGCTTTCTCCTTTGTAGCCTCAGCTGCAGCAGGGCCAGATCACTCTCTGAAGATTTAAAAGTTACAAAGCAAGGAGACTAATTTATACATTGTTAGAATTTTATATAAGCCACGCACAGTGCCATTGAACATTTGAACATGGTCAGCATATTTCAAAACCTTCGACTGTTGTTTTTCTCAAAAAGAAGCAGAATGTTTGATTGTGCTGCTGTGATGAATTTGGCATTTAATCGTCAGTACATAATGAATTGCAATTCAATTATGCAAGGGATTTATGGTGAGCTTTGGATTTTTTTGGCTTGACATAACTTACATTCATATGTAAGAGGTATAACAATGGGCTCATTGGCATAAGTGGGAGGAAATATATTAATTCAACTGCATTACAAAAGTGACTGGATTTCAAAAATAAATTACCTCATTGGCTGTAAAGTGCTTGGGAGAGTCTGGTAATCATGAAAGGTGCTATAGAAATGCAAAATATATATATTTTTTCTTTTGAGCTACAAATGTGTAATCATTTTATGATTATCTCAATAATCATTTCTCATTTGGAAGCCAGAAAAATAGAGCGATACTCAAAGAAAATTATGTGCATTTCCAAAAGTTTAAAGTTCATCCTGATTCTGAGATTTTGAAAAATAAGATTGCATTGCGGCTATGAAAGTGCCCTTTTTAATATCACATTTGTAACAATATATCTAATTTTTTCAAAACATATAATGGTCAGAATTTATCTGAAGCACAGGAATGCTAAATATTTCTCAATAAATAATATGAAATAAATAAACAGATATCAATGATAAAATGTGACGTTCAAATTCAGTGTGCTAGCAACAGAGAAACATTTGGGCCAGGAGGGCCACTTTGTCCCTCAAGCTTGCTTCTTCATTTAATTAGACCCTGGCTCATCTACAGAAGTTACAAGTCTGGGAGTTTTTTCACCCTGCTCAAACTTTGAGATATTCACAAGCACCTGGCTTCGAACCAAAAATAAACTGCTGGTTGTTCATGTAAATTCATCCAAATGGTCCATGATGTGGTCTGTTTAGAATTTATTTAATTCCTTTACATTGTCACAGCCAACTCCAGCTTCTCACTCTCACTTTTTTTAAAATCATTAATTCACAGTTAACACGTCTGTCAGGCCAGCATCGTCTTGATTAGTACTGTTATTCTAATCAAAAGGCTGATAATTAAGATCATCCATCTGTGGAGTTCTAAGTGCTAACTAGAGCTGAAGAATGAATTAACATTATTTAGGTGTTGCTTAACCACTGTCACTTGCTAATCATATCAGCAGATATGTATGATTTACAATAATGTGGTGGTGTTACTGATGCTAACGGCTATTAAGAATATTTCAGAATTTAGAACATAGAAGAAAATAAAGACTATTTTAAATTCAGCATTATTACTGCGAAAGCCAATAAATTAAAATGAATGGACTGGTGCCGCAGTTTTAAAAAACGTTCTTATTTGAGTTTGTGTCGAATTGAAAGGATTTTAATCTAAAGTTTCATACCCCAGTTGTTGAGAAGAGGACTGAATGTGTGGTGAATTAACAACTGTTCAATAGTATTATTGGCACTGTCTGTCTGTTGAGGACGACATCATGTGGCTGAGGCCTTGTTCAGAACAGAATGTACAAATTTTGCTGTGAGCAATACACATTGCCATTGATTAGTTTATGGCAGAACCCAGCCAGCATACGTTTGCTGAAACAGTAGGTTTCCATGGCTACGTGTGTGCAGCAAAACGTTTCCTACCACCTCATCAACCATAAACAAGACCAATATTGCTGCAAATCAAGCATTGTGGGACTAAAACCTGAACTCATGCAATATGCGTTATTTAGCTACATAGAGCGAGATGACCGCTGCAATAAAACCTGCATTCATCCCTTTCGCAGTCCCCACCGCCATGCACTGCCACTGACCCCCTCATTCCTGCCTTTGTCACCTTCAATTTTAGCTTTTGTAATGCACACCTCATCGACCTTTCACTATTCGCCTACTCAAACTCCAGCACTATCAGAACTCCACAAACTTTATAGAGGCAGACTTACACTTTTGGGGGCCCCACACTCTCCTTTGCTGGCAATCTGGTCTGGCCTATGCTCTCGCTCTCACCAGTCCCATTGCCATCCAGCCCTGGACTCTGGTCAAGTTACCTCAGTGCTCCCCGAAATCTGTGCCTACCTGACCCATGCACCTCCTGACTGCTCACACCCCTCGGGTGGCCAAGCCTTAAGGACCATGTGTGCTCCTGGCAACTGCCTGGCTGCTGCTGGATATCTGGCTTGGCCTCTGTTCTCTCGCCCTTACTGGTCTGGCTGCTGCCCAGCTGCTGTTCGAAAACCCCGACGCCAGCACTTGCCTGGCCCTTGCACCTCCTGGCTGCTCACCTCACAGCCCTTGGTTAGGTGGCCGGGCCTCAATGACCATGTGTGCTCCTATCTGGCTGCTATTGCTGGCTATCTGGCCTGACATCTGCTCTCTTGCCCTCACCGGTTTGGTTGCCGCCCAGTCCTCTCACTCTCAGCCCTGGCCTCTGGCTCTGGTCGAGACGCGCCACTGCTCCCGAAAACCATGACGCCGGTGCTTGTCTGGTCTTCACATCTCCCAACTGCTCACCTCTTGGCTCCCGCTCGGATGGCCCGGTCTCAAACCTCGATGACTGTGAGTGTTCTCCTTGTTGGCTTCCAGTGACTTTATCTGGTCTGGCCTCTGTTCTTTCTTTTGTTGGTTGGTTGCCCATCCTCCTCAACCCTGGTCTGGAGGGCCAGAGTTGCCTCGATGGGAGTTGGCTAGCGTCTCCTCCTCGCCTCATTGAAGGCTTTGCAGGCTAGCACCCGGATGTTAAGGTGACAACCTCAATTTTGTCTCAGACTGCCCGCTGGGCGGAATGTCAGAAATCTGGCTGCTGCTTCTCTCAGTGAAACTACAGAAACTTCACTCCAATTGAGGAAATGCACCTGAACTTCTCTAAGTCTCCAGCACCTCTCAACGTCTGGCAAACTGTTTTCCTGCTCTAAAGGGGAGTCCATTAATCAGGGCCCGATGTTCTTCTATATCGCCTGCTGATAGGCTCGTTCTAAAGCCTATCAGAAAATTCAATGCTTCCAATCTCTGATTGGTGCTCCCATGCCACAGTTAACTCTCAGAGTCGGCCTCTGGCCTGAATCCTCTTCTGCACAAAATCCCATTCATGTCTCTCCAAATTCATGCAGATGTAAACTACTTGCACCAACCACCCCCATCAGACACCCCCATCTGCCCTATCAGGCCGCCAAATCAGACCTCCCCCATCAATCTTCCCCAGCAGAAACCTCCATAAGACCCCAGAACACAGGATTTCATCATTATGCTCGCTTTCAGATGCCCCCATCAGAAGCACTAAGCAGAGCCCCATCAGATACCCTAACAGTGAACCCTTATCAGACCCCCTCAAACCCCCCATCAGACCTAGAACAGAGAGGCACCCATCAGACCCCCTATCAAAGACCCCTGCCTGAAATCTGAAGAGCAATCCATGCAGTAGGTTGTAAAATCATTGCATTTTCACTTACTCATTACGAACATCTGCTGCAGCAGACAGATGTGTTCAAAGCATCAGCTGTTACAAGTACAAAGAACAAAGAAAAGTGCAGCACAGGAACAGGCCCTTCGGCCCTCCAAGCCTGTGTCGACCATGCTGCCCGTCTGGACTAAAATCTTCTACACTTCCTGGGTCCGTGTCCCTCTATTCCCATCCTATTCATGCATTTGTCAAGATGCCCCTTAAGTGTCACTATCGTCCCTGCTTCCACCACCTCCTCCGGCAGCGAGTTCCAGTCACCCACTACCCTCTGTGTAAAAACCTGCCTCGTACATCTCCTCTAAATGTTGCCCCTCGCACCTTAAACCTATGCCCCCTAGTAATTCACCCCTCTACCCTGGAGAAAAACCTCTGACTATCTACTCTGTCTATGCCCCTCAGAATTTTGTAGACCTCTATCAGGTCACCCCTCAACCTCCGTCGTTCCAGTGAGAACAAACTGAGTTTATTCAACCGCTCCTCGTAGCTAATGCCCTCCATTAATGCCCAACATCCTGGTAAATCTCTTCTGCACCCTCTCTAAAGCCTCCACATCCTTCTGGTAGTGTGGCGACCAGAATTGAACACTATACTCCAAGTGTGGCCTAACTAAGGTCCTATACAGCTGCAACATGACTTGCCAATTCTTGGGCGAAATTCTCCGACCCCCCCGCCGGGTCGGAGAATCGCCGGGGGCTGGCGTGAATCCCGCCCCCACTGATTGCCGAAGTCTCCGGCGCCTGAGATTCGGCGGGGGCGGGAATCGCGCCGCGCCGATTGGCGGGCCCCCCCGCGCGATTCTCCGGCTCGGATGGGCCGAAGTCTCGCCGCTAAAATGCCTGTCCCGCCGGCGTAAATTAAACCACCTACCTTACCGGCGGGACAAGGCAGCGCGGGCGGGCTCCGGGGTCCTGGGGGGGGCACGGGGCGATCTGGCCCCGGGGGGTGCTCCCACGGTGGCCTGGCCCGCGATCGGGGCCCACCGATCCACAGGCGGGCCTGTGCCGTGGCGGCACTCTTTCCCTTCCGCCTCCGCCACTGTCTCCACCATGGCGGAGGCAGAAGAGACTCCCTCCACTGCGCATGCGTGGGAATGCTGTCAGCGGCCGTTGACGCTCCCGGGCATGCGCCGCCCGGAGATGTCATTTCCGCGCCAGCTGGCGGGGCACCAAAGGCCTTTTCCGCCAGCTGGCGGGGTGGAAATTCGTCCGCCGCCGACCTAGCCCCTCAATGTTGGGGCTCGGCCCCCAAAGATGCGGAGCATTCCGCACCTTTGGGGCGGCGCGATGCCCATCTGATTTGCGCCGTTTTGGGTGCCAGTCGGCGGACATCACGTCATTTCCAGAGAATTTTGCCCCAGATACTCAATGCCCCGGCCAATGAAGGCAAGCATGCCGTATGCCTTCTTGACTACCTTCTCCACCTGTGTTGCCCCTTTCAGTGACCTGTGGACCTGTACACCTAGATCTCTCTGACTTTCAATACTCCTGAGGCTTCTACAATTCACTGTATATTCCCTACCTGCATTAAAGCTTCCAAAATGCATGACCTCACATTTGTCCGGATTAAACTCCATCTGCCATCGCTCCGCACAAGTCTCCAAATGATCTAAATCCTACTGTATCCTCCGACAGTCCTCATCGCTATCCGCAATTCCACCAACCTTTGTGTCGTCCGCAAACTTACTAATCAGACCAGTTACATTTTCCTCCAAATCATTCCTATACACTACAAACAGCAAAGGTCCCAGCACTGATCCCTGCGGAACACCATTAGTCACAGCCCTCCAATTAGAAAAGCACCCTTCCATTGCTACTCTCTGCCATTCATGACCTAACCAGTTCTGTATCCATCTTGCAAGCTCACCCCTGATCCCATGTGACTTACCTTTTGTACCAGTCGACCATGAGGGACGTTGTCAAAGGCCTTACTGAAGTCCACATTGACAACATCCACTGCCCTACCTGCATCAATCATCTTTGTGACCTCTTCGAAAAACTCTATCAAGTTAGTGAGACACAACCTCACCTTCACAAAACCATGCTGCCTCTTGCTAATACATCTATTTGCTTCCAAATTGGAGTAGATCCTGTCTCGAACAATTCTCTCCAGTAATTTCCCCACCACTGACGTAAGGCTCATCGGCCTGTAGTTCCCTGGATTATCCTTGCTTCCCTTCTTAAACAAAGGAACAACATTGGCTATTCTCTAGTCCTCCAGGATATCACTTGAAGACAGTGAGGATCCAAATATTTCTGTCAAGGCCTCAGCAATTTCCTCACTAGCCTCCTTCAATATTCTGGGGTAGATCCCATTAGGCCCTGGGGACTTATCTACTTTAATATTTTTCAAGACGCCCAACACCTCGGGCGAGATTCTCCACCCCCCCGCCGGGTCGGAGAATCAGCGGGGGCTGGCGTGAATCCCGCCCCAGCCGGTTGCCGAAGTCTCCGGCACCGGATATTCGGCGTGGGCGGAAATCGCGCCGCGCCGGTTGGCGGGCCCCCCCACTCGATTCTCCGGCCCGGATGGGCCGAAGTCCCGCCGCTAAAATGCCTGTCCCGCCGGCGTAAATTAAACCACCTACCTTACCGGCGGGACAAGGCAGCGCGGGCGGGCTCCGGGGTCCTGGGGGGGGGGCCGCGGGGCGATCTGGCCCCGGGGGGTGCCCCCATGGTGGCCTGGCCCGCGATCGGGGCCCACCGATCCGCGGGCGGGCCTGTGCCATGGGGGCACTCTTTCCCTTCCACCTCCGCCACGGTCTCCACCATGGCAGAGGCAGAAGAGACTCCCTCCACTGCGCATGCGCGGAAATGCCGTCAGCGGCCGCTGACGCTCCCACGCATGCGCCGCCCGGAGATGTCATTTCCGCGCCAGCTGGCGGGGCACCAAAGGCCTTTACCGCCAGCTGGCGGGGCACCAAAGGATTTTTCCGCCAGCTGGCGGGGCAGAAATTCGTCCGGCGCCGACCTAGCCCCTCAATGTTGGGGCTCAGCCCCCAAAGAAGCGGACCATTCCGCACCTTTTGGGCGGTGCGATGCCTGTCTGATTTGCGCCGTTTAGGGCGCCAGTCGGCGGACATCGCGCCGTTTCCGGAGAATTTCAACCCTATTTGCCAACGACATTTTGTGACCTCTTCTAGCCCTCCTGACTCCTTGCTTAAGTTCCTTCCTACTTTCCTTATATTCCACACAGGCTTTGTCTGTTCCCAGCCTTCTAGACCTGACAAATGCCTCTTTATTCTTTTTGACGAGGCCTTCTAACGAGTAGTGTCAGAGACTTCCTCCAAACGAGTACACTTCATCGGGCTTGAAATCCCTTGACAGCCTTTGAATTGCAAATCTCCCTTTCAATTTCACACAGCAATACATGGCATTAGCCAGTAATTGACAGTTTTATTACTCCAGAGACAGCTGCTTGGTGGATTGTTCATTGATCATTCCCTTCACGTTTGAATGCATGGTCATTACCCTGCTTTGATACTAACCACAATGTGTACAAACTCTCTGGCTGTGATTGGCAGGTCCTCACCACATCAAAAGCAGCTCTGAGCTTTGACCTCCTGTTTTACACAGCAGGAAGCACTTAGCTGCCTTTGACTGACAGTCCTGCAGATGTCAATGGTGTTTCCTGTTGGTGACGCCCTCTGCCATCAGGGAACCCGTGGCGGGG
Source organism: Scyliorhinus torazame (assembly GCF_047496885.1). Classification (NCBI taxonomy): domain Eukaryota; kingdom Metazoa; phylum Chordata; class Chondrichthyes; order Carcharhiniformes; family Scyliorhinidae; genus Scyliorhinus; species Scyliorhinus torazame. The sequence goes on along the minus strand of NC_092721.1, from coordinate 65,930,943 downwards.
GGTTGCCGTCGGTGGAGGCAGAAGATCCTGCCGGCGGGAACAGACAAAAATCCCACCTATTATCTAGCAGGCTGGACAATGGGTGTAATACCCATGCTTTTTGATTCCTTTGGGTCCTTGGTGCATCAATAAGAACCCCATGATATTATTTACGTCCTTGCCTGTCTGTGATGGGACCTATGTATTTACATTATGTATTTATTGTATGTCCTATGTTTTTTCATGTATGGAATGAGCTGCCTGGATGGACTGTACGCAGAACAATACTTTTCTCTGTGCCTCGGTACACTTGACAGTAAATCTAAATCAAATGCATGCAATTAAAATGGTGGTAAGCAAGATGTATGCATCAATGGGCCGGTAAGCATGCTCCTCTTATTTTACCCCCTCAAACCCGTCTCATAGCAGCCAGGATGGGAATAAAATTCTCCTGAGTGACAGGCAGTTTGAGTATCACAATTAAATCCAGCCCGGACATCACCAGATGTCCACATGTCTACACGATTACTGGCAGGAATCGTGCCAGCACTGGCTAGACCTCTCCCTGGCCAATGAGCACTAAAACCATGAGTCTTGCATTTTCTGCTACCCCAGATGAAATCAGTTAACTTACTACAGGATCTTAGAACTAGCTTGGAGCGTTCCTTTCATGACCACCCCATTTGTACACTGAACAATTCTTCAGTCAACAGAATTAGGGCGGTTCCCAGGTTGCTTTTAAGATGGAGTTGCTTTAGAATCTTTGGCCAGCCACTTAAACAATGCAGTGCATTTCTGAGGTACCTATACCAAATTTTGACTTTTCACTCAAATTATCAGGAATCTCCATCTCTGTTTAGAATTAAAATTAAGTCATCGAAGCCTTCACTCACGGCAACCATACTCGAACGAATGCTTGGACCTCGTGCCCGATCACTCAATAAAATTCCAACCAATTGACGAGTAAAGGGTTAACATCCGAAGCATACACAATGCTGATGTAATAATGATGTCAGATCACATGACTGAGAAGTAAGCGAGATCTGTAAGAGGGAAAAGCTCCAACCTCATGTCGAGGTCTTATTATGTAAATGCCTGCTGTAAATAAAGAGTCATGGTTTTGAGAAACTACAGACTCGGTCAGCCTATTTGGGGAAAATAAATGATCCACAAAACACCCGTCTAGACTCTCGATACCGACCACACAATGAAACACCAATTCTATCACAGCCCAAACAAACAAAGAACAAAGAACAAAGAAATGTACAGCACAGGAACAGGCCCTTCGGCCCTCCAAGCCCGTGCCGACCATACTGCCCGACTAAACTACAATCTTCTACACTTCCTGGGTCCGTATCCTTCTATTCCCATCCTATTCATATATTTGTCAAGATGCCCCTTAAATGTCCCTATCGTCCCTGCCTCCACTACCTCCTCCGGTAGTGAGTTCCAGGCACCCACTACCCTCTGCGTAAAAAACTTGCCTCGTACATCTACTCTAAACCTTGCCCCTCTCACCTTAAACCTATGCCCCCTAGTAATTGACCCCTCTACCCTGGGGAAAAGCCTCTGACTATCCACTCTGTCTATGCCCCTCATAATTTTGTATACCTCTATCAGGTCGCCCCTCAACCTCCTTCGTTCCAGTGAGAACAAACCGAGTTTATTCAATCGCCCACCAAAATCCCAACCAGTTGGAGTCCCCCTGGCTTTTCCTTTGTCTGAAGATTTGAATGTGAATGGACAGTGCTGTGCCTTGTATAACATAATGCCACATGATAAAATTCGCAGTTTCTTCTCTTTCTTGGTGGTTGCTGAAGATGAATTATGGGACTGACTTGTCCAAAATCTCCAATAATGCTTTCTCTGGCCACCAGGAGGTTGAAGATGATAATAAACTTTATTAGTGTCACAAGTAGGCTTACATTAGCACTGCAATTAAGTTACTGTGAAAATTCCCTAGTTGCCACACTACGGTGCCTGTTTGGATACACTTAGGGAGAATTCAGAATGTCCAATTCACCTAACATGCGCGTCTTTCGGGAATTGTGGGAGGAAACCGGAGCACCCGGAAGAAAGCACCGCAGAAATGGGGAGAACATGCAGACTCCGGACAGACAGTGACCCAAGCCGGGTATCGAACCCGGCTTCCTGGTGCTGTGATGCAACAGTGCTAACCACTGTGCTACCTGATTCTAGTAGGTCCCTGGTTAGTCTGCGCCTGTTGCAACCCTACCATTCATCTCTCTGCACTGGCTACATTCCACACTGAAGTCACTGATTATTAGCTCCTTTCCAGTCAGCAAGCTGCTAAAAATGCTCAAGCAGCTCACAGATGGCATGTAAATGATGCCTGACCACAATACAATGGGAATACCGTGCAAGTAAAGAGGCCTGAAATTTGTCTTTGAACCTCATCAAATTCATCGGTGTGAGGTGGTAATTCCTGCCACAGCTCCACAGGCAACTTTTCCTTCTGTAATAATGGTCTGGATTTCAGTGTGCAGGAGTGTGTGGGTTTGGATGCGAGTGGATGATTAATATTGGTGGAATTGACAGCCCATCGAGGAGCTGACTCCAATCTGCCAACTTCCAGCTTTCACTGTTGCGTGCTGCATGATAGGCTGCATGCAAGCAACACTCTTGGGAGAGGCGAGTTGCCACTTAACATATGCTAATTATTCAATTAGTGTGATACTGGTATGCGCTTTCAATTTTAACTTTGTGTCTGCGGGCTTCCTGGAAGTCGCCATTGAAAACATTGCTAGAACAGACCATAATTTGTGGAGGCTAGAAACAATATTCTGGAAAAATTCTAATAGCCACTTTCTTCACTGCTTATGGGTAAGAATTTATTCAAACTATTTGTGCTGTACATTGATGATTTCTACAGGTCTTTACATCAGTGGCGACCAACCTACGGTTCAGTGGCCACATGCGGCCCATCTGGTTTCTGAATGCGGCCCACAAAATATTTTCTTGACCGTTGCCCTTGCACTGATTGTCAGCGTAGCATTTTTCCTACTGGTATGACTGAAGTGATATGTGCATAAAGCAAGTGAGGGGCATGCTGATCGGCGATTGACTGTGAGGGCCGTGCACTCCCTCTGTCTCCAAAGTGTTAATATTTAATTTGTTTGTACCATTTGAAGTTGATGATAATTCTCTTAATGTATAAATGATTAAGCATTTTCTATTACGGGGAATGAAACATTCGACGTGGACTGCATGCGCCCAACTGTCTAACACTGTACATTTCCTGTCTCCCCCACCCCCAGGAGAAATCGGCCCATAATCGCCGTTAGCAGCAGGCACTGGACTTGATCGGAGGGCCTGGGGCGAGGGTGGTCACCGAGCCAGAGGTTGGTATCGGGTGAGCAAGTGAGACCCCTCGGAGGTATGGTGACCTGTGGCACTTGTGTCACAACCCCCAACCCCACATCCACCATCATCCCTCCACCACCCCCACAATCCCCCCCCCCCAACACTGCCCCTTCCACCAACACCATCCCTACAATCTCCCCCACCCAACACTGTCACTTCCAGCACACCACCACCTGCCACCCCCAACCCGCAGTCCAATCATGCATCTCGTCTTGTGTCTTGCAGGATAACCTGCCAATCAGGTGGGCCCTTCTGGTGCACCCCGCGCCTGACCCCAACCACAACCCTAGGAGGAAAGTAGCGAGGAGGAGGAGGAAATGGACACAGATGGGAGATGTCCATCCTCAGCCCAAGACACTCCGGTACACCAGTTAGGGGAACGGCACTGACTTCCCTTCACCGATGTCTCCACCAACCTCCACCCTCTCAGAGATATTCACCTCGCTTGGGCACTTTAGTGAAGATCCTCCTTTAGCATAATCAGGTGTGCACCACACACGTGTCACGGTACAGCAGGTGAAAGTTGGAACCCCCGAAGGGGTGGAGGTCGGAGGGCGGCTCAACCCAGGGACTAGCTGCCCTCCAGATGAGTTTCAGGCTTCTGGAAAGGCGGTCCCATCGATATGGAGATGCAGTCGCAGAACCAGGGACTGCATGAGCGGTCGTCGGCAACCATCCAGTGCCTGCAGCTGCAATTGGAGGAGTCAAACCATCTGCAGGAGCAGGAGGGTGTGCCAGCCATGTGTACCACTCAAGCCAGCACCGCATGTGTGGCCCCTGCGGTGGAGGCCTTGGGGGGGGGGGGGGGGGGGGCGAAGCTTTTGACCATGGATCATGATATCCAAGGCCTGGGCACTCTCTGTGAGCGGTGGCCGAGGCCCATGTGCCAAGGCCACCTGGACATTGCAGCAGCGCTCCAGAGCGTGGCCCAGTCACAGCGGACCATGGCTGAGGGCGTCATCAGCGTTGCCCGGGTGCTGGCCAATGTGGCACAGATCTGTAATGTTCTTTGATTGGACTGATGTTGAATCTTGATGTTGTAGTGTGAACAAAGAACATTAGGCTTTAATTTATAAACAAAGTTATTTATTACTAACACTCCACTCACGAATTACTAAAATGTCGAAGATTAATACAGTTGGAAATAATGGTCCAACACTAACTTATAACAAGGTACTACAGAGTACTCTAATGTGCGACTGCTATAAATTCCTCACTAACACCTTCTCCTGGAATACATGGTGTGTCACGGTCACTTGTCTGCATACTCACACCACCTGGTGGTCGGATGCTGGAACTACAACATTTATACAGATATTATTTTATACATACAGATGACAATCTACTTATCATCACAAGAACCACAGGGAGGTGACACAGTTACTGACTGATGTGGCACAGACCCAGAAGGTGATGGCACAGTCATATCATGATGTGGAACAGTCCCAGAGGGAGGTGGTCCATGGCCACGGGCATCGAGACCATGGTCGGGGCCGGAGTGGGCCTCCAAGACTGGCAGTGCCAGGTAGCAGAGGAGCCTCAAGGGTTAGCTCTGCTCGCGCCCCCATCCCATGGAGTCACTCGAGGAGAATCAGACACCCTGAGGGAGAAGGAAGAGGTAGGGCCCGTGCCGGTGACTCCTGCAGGGAGGTGCCGGAGCAGGGCAGCGCCTCAGACTCCGCCCCTCCTGTCCCTGGTGCACTGGTGGGCAGCAGCAGGCTGAACAGGGCGGCATCATGCTATTTGGGACACCCTAGCAACTGCTGGGCCACTCAGGCACGGCCGCCCCAAAAGACGGCCGCCAAAGGGGAACAAGGTCACGGGGTGGGAATCACAGCAGGCCGCCACCACTCCTGATGTACCGCCTGTGAATCCACCAAGGTGTAGTTTTGGGGCCTTTAAGGCCAAAAAGGGAGACACCAGTTTAAGTTGGCATGGTGCAGGGCACAGTATAGTGATAGGGGCTAGGGAACAAAGCTATAGATACATATGTTCACTTATTCAGATGAAACACCTGTCCACAACGTTACAACCTGCCTCGGTCCTCTGTCAGAAGGGTGTGAGGGATGGGATGGGCTGGTCTGTGCTGGCCGTGCAGAGGGTGGGGGGGATGGTCGGACGGTGGAGGTGGGCTTGGCCCAGTTCAGCTAGCGCTCATCGCTCTGGTGTCCCACCCCCATCCTACACCACCTTCCACCCCACCGTCCCCAGCTCCGCCACCCCAAGGATACGATGGCACTGTGATGGAATGGCCAGCTCGCATGCAAGGATCACCCAGATGGATGGTGGAAAATACTACCGTGGGCAGAAGTCAAATGTCGTTGAACAATGCAGAGCACTAGACCTCATTCCAGAGTGGGTCCTTATCATCCTCCATCCCCTGGACTAGACCCGCTGTTACTGCCAACCCAGGGCCCGCACCCTATAGTGAGGCAGGTAGGAATCACGAGGGGTTTGCACGTGAGATGGGGTTGCGCAGGGAATTCGGTGGTAGGCTCGGGGGGTGGGGGGGGGTGGGGGGGGGGGGCTGGGGGGGGGGGGGGTTAGATGAGATGTCCATGCCGCTGGCCGGACATTAGTTGGTGAACCTGGAGGCGATTAGAGCGTCCCTTTTGCACCGACCAAGGCGCACATGTTGTGTGGCCTCCCGTGCCTGCCCAGACCCCATGTCCTGCCCATTCTCCCCCTCACCGCATCCTCCTTGACAGATCAGGACTGGCGTTCATCCCCCTCCTCCAGCACGTCACCTCTTTGCAGTGCGATGTTGTGGGGATGCAACAGGAGACTCTCCTAGCTCTACACTGGCGGACCAGACATCAGACACCTGAACTGCATCTTCAGGATTCTAAAGCACCACTCGATCACTCCCCTGGTCGCTGCATGGGTGGCGCTGTAGTGGGTTTCCGCATCGCTCTGTGGTTAGATACAAAGGTTAGATACACTTCAGTGTGCCAGGATGAAGACATCGTGCACACTGCCTGGGTATCAGATGCAGACGTGCATGATGCGCAACTCATGGTCACAAACTGCACATTCATTGAGTGGAACCCCTTTCGGTTGGTGTTGAGCGGTCTGTCATAGGACGGTGCTCGTAGGGCGACATGCACCTGTTATGGGCCAGGATATAGAGAACCCCAAAGTGTATCATGGAGTTCACCTGACCCACAACCTTTAATAGATTGTGGTGTGGGGAGCACACGGCCCACTCTACAGGTGTGGTACAGCAGAAATGGAACAGTATTTTTTAAAGCAAAACAATGTTTATTCTATGAACTCAAGTTAACCTTTTTAAAACATACAGTGAACATCTTAGCAAACATTAATTCAAATACAATCCCCCAACAATACAACACTAAGTAATGCTTACTTTCCTTTTCACATCCAAAAGACTTAAAACACCTTTTAACAGAAGCACATTAGGTTTACATTCACTATTGAGAACATTTATAATTCTGAATTCACCCAATGATCAAGAGATCGTCTTTTGATGGCAGAGAGAACAGCAGTACACCTGCTCTGTCTCGCTTCAGCTCCAACACTGAAAACGAAACTAAAACACACCCTGCAGCAAACAGCCTAAAATGAAAGTAAAAAGCTGACAGACAGCCCAGCTCCACCCCGTCTCTGACATCACTGCAGTAATAAACATCCATTTCTTAAAGTTACTCGCACTACAGATACTTATATACACACCCATTTATAAACACCCATTTCTTAACAGTACTTTCACATGACACATCCTGTCGATCACTGCCTGGACCTGCGGCATCTCAGTGATGATGGCGAACCCCATTGCCCGGGCATCCTAGTGCACTCAGTCCACATTGAAATGGATATATTGTGGCGTTCGGGCAGACAGGGCCTCCGTGACGGCGCGGATGCATCTGTGAGATTCCGGATAGGTTCTCCCTCGATGCCTGGAAGGACCCTGCGGTGTATAGGTTCAGAGAGACCATCAGCTTGATGGGTACCAGGAGCAGGTGTCCTCCCCCATTCTCTTGCGGTACCAGATGTGCCATGATTTGGTAGATATGTCGCACTGTCTCCCTGCTCAGCCAGAGTCTTCAACGGCATGACCGGTCCAGCAGTTCCTCGAACGACAGGCGCTGCCAGTACACACAAGGCCTTTGATGATGCTTTCTTTGCACCTCCTCCTCCTTAGCCTGTTGGGCGGCTAGTTCTCCAACCTCACCCGCTGCCTCCTATTCCTCTGGGGCAGGCACTGTCACTGCAGTGTCCCCCTCAAGCAGCTCCAGCTCGTACAGCCTCAGTGCACCCCCAGGGCTGCGTAACTAGGATGGTGGCCAACATTCCTGGTTGAATTCCGAAGTCCATTGGCTGCAGGGGGTGAAGGTCAGCCATGTTAGCGTGGTGCATACCCCCACGCCCAATCAGGTCAAAAGACCTACATGATGGCCTCGGTACGGCAGCCCCTGCCCCCGCATTTCCCCTTCCCTCCTCCCCATCCCCACACCTACCCTCGGCGCTCGCCCACCGCACCCCTAGCCCCGTTTGTGCCTGGCACTGTGGAGGCATCCGTCCCTGCTGCCAGGTGTTCTGTTGGCTGGCACTACCCATGCCAGTGGTATGCTCAGCAACCCCATCCAGCGCCCATATGCAGAGGCTACAGTGGCTGCATACTGCTCCACCGGCGTGGGATGACTGGTTGGGGTGGAAGGTCGGTGGGTTGGCGTGGGGACACCCATGCGGTCGGTGGAACTCTGTGCAACCAAGGGCCATGGTGGATGGTCAGTGGCGTGCACAGAAAGCTGGCTATGGTGGGGGAGTCAGCCCAAACCCACCGCTCATCACTTGGTCACCCCCGTCACTCCGTGCTACCCTGCTTGGCCTTGCAGAGCAACCCACACCATCCAGCCCTACCAGCGCAAGACTGGCAGCCCACAGTCTTGCCTCTGCATGTCTTACCTCCTCTCGCTCCCTCATCATCTATGGTGCCTGTTTTCCGATTTTTAAAACCACAAGTGAACCTCACTGTGGGCAATTCCTCCCGGTGAAGGCGAAGCGTCGCGGATGCCCCGGAAAACCAGGTCAGGCCTGCAAATGGTTTGCAGAACGGCGTTTATTGTATGTACAGAGTAGAACACACTGAACCGGCCGTTGAGGATGCCCCTGATCTATCAGAGCAGTGTGCTGCCTTGTAGCTTATTCCGCCTTAGACTGGATGGCAGGTGGGGACCAAAACGATTAGCAACGCCACCAATAATACCAGGATTAGCTCGAGCAGCAGCGCCAGAAACAGCATCAGCATCAGCAGCATCAGTAACAGTCAGCTGCTCACCAATGTGGAGTTTCACAGGCGTGTGGAGAGCAGTGAAGTGCTGCAACTTGAAGGTTTTTATACCCAACACACAGGATCTACAGGCCGAGGTTGAGCTTCCTTGATATGTCGGGACACCAACAAAAAGCACTTGCATTGATACGGTGCTTTGAACATAGTGAAACATCCCAAAGTTGTTCACAGGCAAGTTATTAAATAAAATTTGATGCTGAGCTGTCTGGGCAGATACTGCAAACGGTAAATAAAGAAGTAAGTTTCATAAAGCATCTTTAAGAAGGAAAGAGACAAAGAAAGGCAAAGAGGTATAGGGAAGGAATTCCAGACATCAGGACCTTGACAGCTCAGGGTATAGCTAATAATGGGTGGAGAGATTAAAATTGGGGCTGCTGAAGAGGTTACACTTAGAGGAGTGCAGATATGTCAGAGAGCTGTAGGGCTGGGGGAGATGACAGGGGTGGGAGATGACATGGAGAGATTTGAAAAGGAGGGTGAGAATTTCAAAATTAAGGTGTTGTTTAACCAATAACCAATCTAGGTGACTGAGCAAGGGAGTAATGAAATGAAATGAAATTCGCTTATTGTCACAAGTAGGTTTCAAATTAAGTTACTGTGAATATTAATATCCAAGTCGAGAAAAAACAAAGGTAGGGATGAGGATGATCAGCAGCACATGAGTAAGGTTGAAGTGGAGGTGTTCTATGTCAGGTGGTCTGAAGTTCATTTCCGAGTTGAAGGCATTTTTCGTATGGCGGGGTTTCTCGACTGGCCACTGAAGGTTTGTCAAGGAATGCTTCCCTGTCGATACGAGCAGCCCCACAGCCGTTTAACATTCAGTGTGGCATTAATTGGCCCCATCTAGGGAGGAAGACTGTTCTTAGAGGGTTGTCAGCCAATCAACTTGGCTGGCGCCTCTGTGATCCCGGCAACACCAGGTTTGAGCAGAGGCCGCTGCTGGGACCACACCAATCTCTCCAAAAGAGATTTTGGCGGTTGGACTGAAGGTAAGTCGAGGATATTGACAGGGCTTGGCTGTCAGACCCCAAGGGAGGGGGAGTGAGTGGGATGGGTGGCTGGTTTTGAGGGGTCAATGATGGAAGGTTGAAGGAAGATATGACACTGTATGGGGTTGGGGGATGGGATGAGGTGCCTCCAATGTGCATAAGGGACCCTAAAGGAGGAGCCGCACCCATTTACCTGGCACCAGCTTGCCCCTTAAATGCTGTTGGGTGACAAACATTATGTGGGGCGTCCCCACAGTAAGACCATAAGACCATAAGACATAGGAGTGGAAGTAAGGCCATTCGGCCCATCGAGTCCACTCCACCATTCAATCATGGCTGATTTCAACTCCATTTACCCGCTCTCTCTCCATAGCCCTTAATTCCTTGAGAAATCAAGAATTTATCAACTTCCGTCTTAAAGACACTCAACGTCCTGGCCTCCACCGCCCTCTGTGGCAATGAATTCCACAGACCCACCACTCTCTGGCTGAAGAAATTTCTCCTCATCTCTGTTCTAAAGTGACTCCCTTTTATTCTAAGGCTGTTCCCCCAGGTCCTAGTCTCCCCTGCTAATGGAAACAACTTCCCTACATCCACCCTATCTAAGTCATTCATTATCTTGTAAGTTTCTATTAGATCTCCCCTCAACCTCCTAAACTCCAATGAATATAATCCCAGGATCCTCAGACGTTCATCGTATGTTAGGCCTACCATTCCTGGAATCATCCGTGTGAACCTCCGCTGGACCCGCTCCAGTGCCAGTATGTCCTTCCTGAGGTGTGGGGCCCAAAATTGCTCACAGTATTCTAAATGGGGCCTAACTAATGCTTTATAAAGCTTCAGAAGTACATCCCTGCTTTTATATTCCAAGCCTCTTGAGATGAATGACAACATTGCATTTGCTTTCTTAATTACGGACTCAATCTGCAAGTTTACCTTTAGAGAATCCTGGACTAGGACTCCCAAGTCCCTTTGCACTTCAGCATTATGAATTTTGTCACGGTTTAGAAAATAGTCCATGCCTCTATTCTTTTTTCCAAAGTGCAAGACCTCGCACTTGCCCACGTTGAATTTCATCAGCCATTTCTTGGACCACTCTCCTAAACTGTCTAAATCTTTCTGCAGCCTCCCCACCTCCTCCATACTACCTGCCCCTCCACCTATCTTTGTATCATCGGCAAACTTAGCCAGTATGCCCCCAGTCCCGTCACCTAGATCGTTAATATATAAAAAGAACAGCTGTGGCCCAACACTGAATCCTGCGGGACACCACTCGTCACCGGTTGCCATTCCGAAAAAGAACCTTTTATCCCAACTCTCTGCCTTCTGCCTGACAGCCAATTGTCAATCCATATTAGTACCTTGCCTCGAATACCATGGGCCCTTATTTTACTCAGCAGTCTCCCGTGAGGCACCTTATCAAAGGCCTTTTGGAAGTCAAGATAGATAACATCCATTGGCTCTCCTTGGTCTAACCTATGTGTTATCTCTTCAAAGAACTCTAACAGGTTTGTCAGGCACGACCTCCCCTTACTAAATCCATGCTGACTTGTCCTAATCCGACCCTGCACTTCCAAGAATTTAGAAATCTCATCCTTAACAATGGATTCTGGAATCTTGCCAACAACCGAGGTTAGGCTAAGTGGCCTATAATTTTCCATCTTTTTCCTTGTTCCCTTCTTGAACAGGGGGGTTAGAACAGCGATTTTCCAATCCTCTGGGACTTTCCCTGACTCCAGTGACTTTTGAAAGATCATAACTAACGCCTCCACTATTTCTTCAGCTATCTCCTTTAGAACTCTAGGATGTAGCCCATCTGGGCCCGGGGATTTATCAATTTTTAGACCTCTTAGTTTCTCTAGCACTTTCTCCTTTGTGATGGCTACCATATTCAACTCTGCCCCCTGACTCTCCGGAATTGTTGGGATATTACTCATGTCTTCTACTGTGAAGACTGATGCAAAGTACTTATTCAGTTCCTCGGCTATTTCCTTGTCTCCCATCACAAAATTACCAGCGTCATTTTGGAGCAGCCCGATGTCTACTTTTGCCTCCCGTTTGTTTTTAATGTATTTAAAGAAACTTTTACTATCATTCCTAATGTTACTGGCTAGCCTACCTTCAAATTTGATCCTCTCTTTCCTTATTTCACTCTTTGTTATCCTCTGTTTGTTTTTGTAGTCTTCCCAATCTTCTGACTTCCCACTACTCTTTGCCACATTGTAGGCTTTCTCTTTTGCTTTGATGCATTCCTTAACTTCCTTTGTCAGCCATGGCTGCCTAATCCCCCCTCTGATAACCTTTCTTTTCTTTGGGATGAACCTCTGTACTGTGTCCTCAATTACTCCCAGAAACTTCTGCCATTGCTGTTCTACTGTCTTTCCCACTTGGCTCTGCTCCCAGTTGATTTTCGTCAGTTCCTCCCTCATGCCCCTGTAGTTACCTTTATTTAACTGTGACACCTTTACATCTGATTCTACCTTCTTTCTTTCAAATTGGAGATTGAATTCGACCATATTATGATCACTGCCTCCTAAGTGCTCCCGTACTTTAAGATCTTTAATCAAGTCTGGCTCATTACATAACACTAAGTCCAGAATGGCCTGTTCCCTCGTGGGCTCCATCGCAAGCTGTTCCAAAAAGCCCTCCTGTAAGCATTCAATGAATTCCCTTTCCTTGGGTCCACTGGCAGCATTATTTACCCAGTCCACGTGCATATTGAAGTCCCCCATGATCACTGTGACCTTGCCTTTCTGACATGCACTTTCTATTTTGTGGTGCATGTTGTGCCCCCGGTCCTGACCACTGTTAGGAGGCCTGTACATAACTCCCATTATGTTTTTTTTGCCTTTGTGGTTCCTCAACTCTACCCACACAGACTCCACATCATCTGACCCTATGTTGTTTAGTGCTATTGATTTAATTTCATTCCTAATTAACAAGTCAGCCCCGCCCCCTCTGCCCACCCCTCTGTCTTTTCGATAGGTTGTGAATCCCTGGATGTTTAAATGCCAGTCCTGAACCCCTTCAACCATGTCTCTGTGATGCCTACCACATCATACCTGCCAGTCACAATCTGGGCCACAAGCTCATCTACCTTGTTCCGTACACTGCGCGCATTTAAATATAGCACCTTTAATTCTCTATTGATCGTCCCTTTTTGTTTTCTTAGTGTGGTGGACCTTGGTTTACTGAGCCTTTCCATACACTATGTCATATTTTGTGGGATGGGGACAATCATAACCACTCTTGAGTTTTGTCTGTTCGTGTTTTTTTGTATTCCTAAGCAGCTACGCTCCCCGCTGATTACTTCACCTCTTGGTTCCCTGACTTTCCCTTCCCCCCCCAATCTTTAGTTTAAATTCCTATTGACCGCCCTATTTACTCTTTTCGCCAGAACACTGGTCCCAGCTCGGTTCAGGTGGAGACCATCCCAACGGTATAGGCCCCCCCTGTCCCAAAACTGATGCCAGTGTCCCATGAAAAGGAACCCCTCATTCCCACACCACTCTTTCAGCCACGTGTTAACTTCCCTTATTCTTGCCTCCCCATGCCAATTTGCACGTGGCTCGGGCAGTAATCTGGAGATTATGACCCTTGAGGACCTGTTTTTTAATTTGAATCCTAGCTCTTTATAATCTCTAAACAGGTCCTCTTTCCTAGACTTGCCTATGTTGTTGGTACCCACATGGACCACAACAACTGGATCCTCCCCCTCCCTCTCCAGTATCCTTTCAAGCCGGTCAGAGATGTCCCGCACCCTAGCACCGGGCAGGCAACATACCATGTGGGACTCTTTATCCTGCTCACAAAGGGTACTATCTATCCCCCTGATAATAGAATCCCCCACAACTACAACTTGCCTATTTACTCCCTCCCCTTGAATGGCCTGCTGAACCATGGTGCCTTGGTCAGCTGACTCATCCTTCCTGCAACTCTGTTCGCCATCCACACAGGGAGCAAGTGCCTCATACCTGTTGGACAGAGTCAAGGGCTGAGGCTCCTGAGTTCCTGACTGCTGGTTCCCTTTACCTGCCTGACTTGCAGTCACACCCTGCTGTCCCTGGCCACTGGCAGGATTTAAACTACTTACTCTGACAGGTGTGACTGCCTCCTGAAACACAGTGTCCAGGTAAGTCTCCCCCTCCCGGATGTGCCTCAGTGTTTGAAGCTCAGACTCCAGCTCATCAACTCTGAGCCGGAGCTCTTCGAGCAGCCAACACTTACTGCAGATGTGGTCGCTGCAGCTCGCAATGGGATCTGCCAGCTCCCACATCAAGCAGCTCAAGCACATCACCTGACCAGCCATCACTAATTAATTAGTTTAATTTAAGTTTATGGCGGGGGCAGCTTCAGCCAATCAGACACGAATCTACACTACACTTTTAACTGAAAAACAGCACAATTAGATTAACCACTTACCTTTCCTGGTTACCTCACTTCACCAAACTACCAAATTCTCACTGTCTGTATCTCTCTCACTCAGGCTGTGTCTCCTTGACCTGCGCAATGCTAATATTATAATATAATAATGCTAATAATAATAATATATTATGGCACTTACCTCACACCAATGGATCTTATTATTAGGTTAGAGGAGGAGGGTGGGTGGGAGATACTACACGTGTAGTGTCTCGGGTTTCCTCTCCACAGAATTTATTGGTTTGGGGGGGGGCTTCCAAGAAGTTGAACTTCCGGTTCCCGCCTTATATTTAAAAAAAAACAGAAAAGAAGAACAGAAACGGGACTAGGTAAGTGTTTTTAAAGGAGAAACTTACCTCCCAGAAATCACTTGCGCATCGCTCCCGCCGAAATCCCAAGGTGGTAAAATTGTGGCAGGAATGGGATGATACACTTAAACTACCATTAATTGGCCACTTTAAAGCCGCAATAGACCAAAAGGTGGGTGGGTGTCTGACATCTCAGGAACCTTGGATAACGAGAGATATTGTAGGCCTCGTCAAAAAGAAAAATGAGGCATTTGTCAGGGCTAAAAGGCTGGGAACAGACGAAGCCTGTGTGGAATATAAGGAAAATAGGAAGCAACTTAAGCAAGGAATCAGGAGGGCTAAAAGGGGTCACGAAACGTCATTGGCAAATAGGGTTAAGGAAAATTCCAAGGCTTTTTACACGTACACAAAAAGCAAGAGGGTAGCCAGGGGAAGGGTTGGCCCACTGAAGGACAGAGGAGGGAATCTATGTGTGGAGCCAGCGGAAACAGGCGAGGTACTAAATGAATACTTTGCATCAGTATTCACCAAAGAGAAGGAATTAGTGGATGTTGAGTCTGGAGAAGGGTGTGTATATAGCCTGGGTCGCATTAAGATCCAAAAAGTCGAGGTGTTGGGTGCCTTAAAAAATATTAAGGTAGATAAGTCCCCAGGGCCTGATGGGATCTCCCCCAGAATACTGAAGGAGGCTGGAGAGGAAATTGCTGAGGCCTTGACAGAAATCTTTGGATCCTCACTGTCTTCAGGTGATGTCCTGGAGGACTGGAGAATAGCCAATGTTGTTCCTCTGTTTAAGAAGGGTAGCAAGGATAATCCAGGGAACTACAGGCCGGTGAGCCTTACTTCAGTGATAGGGAAATTACTGGAGAGAATTCTTTGAGACAGGATCTACTCCCATTTGGAAGCAAATGTACGTATTAGTGAGAGGCAGCATGGTTTTGTGAAGGGGAGGTTGTGTCTCACTAACTTTTTTTCGAGGAGGTCACTAAGATGATTGATGCAGTGGATGTTGTCTATATGGACTTCAGTAAGGCCTTTGACAAGGTCCCTCATGGTAACCTAGTACAAAAGGTGAAGTCACACGGGATCAGGGTGAGCTGGCAAGGTGGATACAGAACTGGCTAGGTCATAGAAGGCAGAGAGTAGCAATGGAAGGATGCTTTTCTAATTGGAGGGCTGAGACCAGTGGTGTTCCACAGGGATCAGTGCTGGGACCTTTGCTGTTTGTAGTATATATAAATGATTTGGAGGAAAATGTAACTGGTCTGATTAGTAAGTTTGCAGACGACACAAAGGTTGATAGAATTGCGGATAGCGATGAGGACTGTCAGAGGATACAGCAGGATTTCGATTGTTTGGAGACTTGGGCGGAGAGATGGCAGATGGAGTTTAATCCGGACAAATGTGAGGTACTGCATTTCGGAAGGTCTAATGCAGGTAGGGAATATACAGTGAATGGTAGAACCCTCAAGAGTATTGAAAGTCAAAGAGATCTAGGAGTACAGGTCCACAGGTCACTGAAAGGGGCAACACAGGTGGAGAAGGTAGTCAAGAAGGCATACGGCATGCTTGCCTTCATTGGCCGGGGCATTGAGTATAAGAATTGGCAAGTCATGTTGCAGCTGTATAGAACCTTAGTTAGGCCACACTTGGAGTATAGTGTTCAATTCTGGTCGCCACACTACCAGAAGGATGTGGAAGCTATAGAGAGGGTGCAGAAGAGATTTACCAGAATGTTGCCTGGTATGGAGGGCATTAGCTATGAGGAGCGGTTGAATAAACTCGGTTTGTTCTCACTGGAACGAAGGAGGTTGAGGGCGACCCGATAGAGGTATACAAAATTATGAGGGGCATAAACAGAGTGGATAGTCAGTGGCTTTTCCCCGGGGTAGAGGGGTCAATTACTAGGGGGCATAGGTTTAAGGTGAGAGGGGCAAGGTTTAGAGGAGATGTACGAGGCAAGTTTTTTACGCAGAACGTAGTGGGTGCCTGGAACTCGCTATCGGAGGAGGTGGTGGAAGCAGGGACGATAGTGACATTTAAGGGGCATCTTGACAAATACATGAATAGGATGGGAAAAGAGGGATACGGACCCAGGAAGTGTAGAAGATTGTAGTTTAGTTGGGCAGCATGGTCGGCATGGGCTTGGAGGGCCGAAGGGCCTGTTCCTGTGCTGTACATTTCTTTGTTCTTTGTAACTTCTTTGATTCTATGAAGTACAAATATAGACTATTTAAAACAACCTCTTTTTCCTGCCAATATGTATATCAGGATGTGTACTGCTGCTCTCATCTTTCCTGTTCTGTTTCAGCCAATAAAGTGCATCCTGCTTTGGAGATATGTGGCATTATGATCCTGCTTCTGACCCCCTTAGCAAATTCCAACTGTGCCCTCTTCGTAACCGCAGCAGACCTCTTATTACCATTGCTGGTAAACCTTTGGGTCCTCACTGCCCAGCAGCATCTCCAGGGAGGTGATAGTGAAATGAATGGAGCCATTTTCCCTCTGGACTCGATTGTTCGTCGAGGATCCAATTGCCGGAAAATCTTCCACAGTCGAATAGTCGGTCCTGGGTTTTCTCTTTTTCTTGTCTAATCTTCCTAGTACTCTTTTTTAAAGCTAGTTTCCGGTACCATGTTATATTACTTGAAGTAATATGTGTTACTCATTTGTTTATGCCGAGACGTTCTTAACTTTGATGATGATGAATACTCAAAGTCGTCCAGTGATAATACATAATTTATTGAATAACTAATCAATTAATTTGTGAGTTTGATACTTCAATACTTTTACTAGTAGTTAAATTAAACAAAATAGAATTAGATTAACTATGAATATTATACTTGCACTCTGAGCTAACTATACACTTCTGTTCTCTAGCCACAACACACCCGAAGTGAGCGTGAAAACAGATTGAGCTTGTATTTATACCCCATGTTAGTGTTGCCCTCTAGTGATCATCTGACTGTACTGACTACACATTAACCCTTTATGTATATACATACACAGAGATCACCACAGACTCCACTCCAACACTTCTTCTTTCGTGGCAAGAACTATTTCTTACTTACATGTTTTGATTGTCAACTCTAAGAGTTGAGACTGCATTACATGGGTCGTCATCATGCCAGCTGATGCTAATTGGATAGAAATCAGGAAATTGAATGTTAATGAACTGACCACAGTAAAAACCACTGACAGACATACTGCATATACATCTGTGGTTCCCATGTTCTACTGTCCCCAGATCAATCCCCCACATCCCAACTCCCAGCAGATCTGCAAAGTAAAAACTAGCCCAGTGAGTTGCAGGCCAACTTTCAGACCATAGCCACGTTAGGGGTTGAACTCAAGGTATGAGGGAGAGAGCAGCGGGATAGGAATTGATTGCTGTCAGCAGGAGTGTTGTAGAGCATTTCGACTTCTTCAAGCTCCACATCTGCCAGCAACAACACTTACAGTATTTTATTGATTGTTGGCTGTTTTGAAATCATACACTGCTTTCCTTCCGGATCAGGGTAGAGGTTTTGTTGCAATCATGACATTTTATACATATACTAAACCTGCTTATGTGACAGAACAATATTAAAGATCAATTCATTCCGGTTGTTGATTCAATTATAAAAGGGAGTTAAAATCACGAAGCAGAGACGATCAGGTATTCCTGTTCAACTGCTTCTGCCATTCAGCATCGTCTGGGCAGGTTATATAGAGAAAGCAACTGCGGAGGGGCAGATAGTCAATCATAGTCTACCAGATTTCTCATCCATTGATACCAAAACCCATCCCCCATCCATTTGTCTGTGTACACTTCACCCAAAGCAACACATCATACCCAAACACCACAAAGGAAATTAAGCTGCTGGAATTTTGGGGATTAATGCCACTTAATTTGTGATATCAGTTCTTGGCATGGCATCTTGCTCAACTGGACTGCAGGTTGGGGAATGTGGCACAGAGGTCAGTACGTGTGGTTTGCAACACTCCTGATTCTCATGTCATTCATTTTAATGGCTGAAAAATAAAGTGCTTTGCAAATCAAATCTTATACATAAATTGGATATTGAATGTTACCCTCAATGTAAGTGCATTCTAAGGTTTTTTTTATTTCTCATTAAACGAAAGAAAGGAAAGAAGAAAATCAATATTTTATTGATACAGTGCCTCATTACATCTCTCAGCAATGTCTCAAAGTGCTTCTATAATTAATTGAATTACTTTTATAATCAGAGCTATTGTTATATTGCCAAATGTTCAGTCATTCTCTGCGCAGCAAGGTTCAACAAAGAGCATTATGACGAGGATCAGTTAATCTGTTTTAAATATTATGATAATCAACTCTTCCTCTTGAGTTCTCTGCTTGGAGACAGGTCTGACCCATACCATTGTGATTTCCACCAGAGGTAGGGCGAGGAGGAAGGCCCCAAATGCACACCATCCTGAACAGGAATCAAATCCCATGCTGTTGGTACAAATCTGATCCACACCAGCTTCTAAGGCAACTGAACCAACCAGTCATCGCAAGGAGTGTACTTTTATATGCAAGTTGTAGTCCAGAGCAATGGATAGTGATGGTGGAGCCTCCGATTTTCTTACAAGCACATGGCTGACAAGGAATCTCTCCCACTTGTACTCCCTGCCATTGGTATTTGCTGGAAGGATTTGCAGATTGATATTGAACCTGTTTGGTCACATTGTGGACACTCCTTCCTTGGCCAGCAAGTCCTAGAATGGGATTTGAACCTAGAACTTCTGGTTCAGAAGCAGAGGCACCACCCTCTGTGCCGCAAGACTTCTTCCCGAGTCAAATCACCAGGAGAAATGCTTGCTTATCTTCAAATAATGCCATGGGATGTTTAATAATAACAATAATCTTTATTAGTGTCACAAGTACGCTTACATTAACACTGCAATGAAGTTACTGTGAACAGTCCCTAGTCGCCACTCTGGCACCTGTTTGGGTACACTGAGGAAGAATTCAGAATGTCCAATTCACCTAACAAGCACGTCATTCGGGACATCCATCACTGGATAGATCAGACTAACTCAAACAAAATGTTAATTTGTAACTTTGCTTTAATCATGAATTAATTGTTCCACTGTATTGTCTGATTTGATTTGATTTGCTGTAGGGTGCATCAATTAAAAGCTCCGGTGCATTTCTTATCCTCTCTATTGGTGAGAATTTTCACATTTTGTTCTGGTCACTGGTACAAACCATTTCCTCCTATATATGTATTGAACCAGGAACATTGTCCCTTAATCTGATTGGATTAATTGGGTGAACAATGATTGGCAATTCTGAAGAGCAATCATGAAATTGATCTTGTCTAGCTGTTCTATGATTTGTTCAAATGGATGTGGTGAGGGATAGCATTCAAAAGAACTAATCATTTATCCAATTATCTGGTCTGGTACTTCTTTTCGTTGGATTATCCTGTCACATAAAAGCAGAATGCAGTCATAGACAAATACAAAAGAGGATGTCTCACAAATTTGACGTTAGTGATTTCTGAGATTGCTGAAAATTCATTAAACCGACCATTCACTTCAACCCACAAAACTGCTATTTTCTAAGGATCAAATGAACTGTCTAATGTACTGTAAAAAAAAGATAAGTGATTGTACAAGTTCAAAGGGGTTAATGAGATAGGGAGGAATGAAACCACAGAGGGTTTGACCATCAGGATGATAATTTTAAAATCAAGATTTGTTGGACTGAGAGCAAGTATGTATCAATGTACGCAGTGGGTGAATGGGACTTGCTACTTGGTAAAGTCTCCCTCTGTAATCTTCCACTGTGAAATTTTCACATGAAGTGCACAATGAATGCAATCAATGGTTATATCAATGAGTTAGGCTGTGGGCAGAAGAGTTTTGGATATGTTCAACTTTGTGGAGAGTGGGATGTTAATAAAGAGAGCATTGTAATAGTTCAGTCCAGAGGCAGCAAAGGGATGAAAGAGGTTTTCCGCATGTATGAATTCTGGTCGAGGTAGCCAACGAGCACTATTATCAGGATTGAAATTGTTGGACTTGGTGGTTCCCGGGTTATATGCCAGTTAATACTATTAATTGTGGGCAGCACGGTAGCACAGTGGGTAGCACTGTTGCTTCACAGCGCCAGAGTCCCAGGTTCGATTCCCATCTTGGGTCACAGTCTGTGCGGAGTCTGCATGTTCTCCCAGTGTCTGCGTGAGGTTCCTCCTGTTGCTCTGGTTTCCTCCCACAAGTTCCGAAAGACGTGCTGTTGTTTGGTGAATTGGACATTCTGAATTCTCCCTCAGTGTAACCCGAACAGGCGCCAGAATGTGGGGGGCTTTTCACAGTAATTTCATTACAGTGTTAATGTAAGCCTACTTGTGACAATAAAGATTATTATTATTATTATTATTTATGATGAATCAATTTCACCTCCCAATATGTCTCGTAACTTTCTGATTAACAGTGCAGATCTTTATACTAAATCATGCCAAACTATAGTTTGTGTACTTCACGACTACATACCTAAGGAATACATGATTTTGTCTACTGAGATATACAAAACAATTCATTTTGTACAAGGCACCTAGATTTGTTAGTTAATTGAATCCATCTTCACAATGGAATAAACCAATTCATCAGTACCAGACTCAGTTTTTGTTCGTGACTTTACCGCAGAGGATTACACTTTCATTATTCTTTATCATACAGCTCAGAAAAGTTGTACCCATATCATTTTGGGGAAGTTTATTAATTAGATCATGTCTTAGTAAACTAGCCTGAATCTGGAATTCCTTTCATGATTCATAATATTCTAGTCAATAGATATCCAAATATCTCAATAGGATAAAAAATAAATATGAATATCCAGAAGGATGAAAGTAATGCACATATTTTGTTATTAATAGATGTGTAGTTGGATTGATTTCATTCTTCCAGACATTTATACTCTCCCAGCTTTCATGTGACCAATAGTTCTATCTTTGCACACCCTGGGGGAATGCATGACATAATTGGTTTTATATAGTGCCTTCAGATCTTATTTCCAAACCTGGTGTGACTTTGCTTTGATCAGTTTGAGTTTATGTTGTACAATTCAATCCGTTTTAAGTTGATTACTACTTGAAGTTACCTAGTTCCTTGCCCCAGATAAATATTTATACTTATGCATTATCCCCCATTGGTCAAAGAGCCTCAAAGCACCTCACGCAATGAATTATGTTCAGAGTGTAATAACTTGCTGATTTTGCTGGAATTTGGTGAATGCAAAATGTTACTTTTGGTTCCAGCCTTTCCGTTCAGAGCCGTCCTCATTCGAATTAACAGGATCTGATTCCCTAATAACTTGCAGATCAGTGATTTAGGAACATTATCTCCAGCTAAGTTCACGGTAAAGGTTCACTGCGGGATATTAGCGCAAGAATAGTTAATATACTGATCTGAAATCCTCCTCTCAGTTGGAGGCAACCTCTAGTAATGAGGAGAGAGGAATTTTGGATGGGATGCAATTAAGCATTTGTGGTCAATTCTAACTTGCTAAAAACCAGATCTCAACATGGAATTAGCGACTTACAACCCTGTTAATGGTGCTTATTGTCTTGTTGCCACTTTTACTCGGGCCTCACTTTCAGTGGCTACAGTGCCTGTTTCTTTCAATATGTAAATTGTAGAGCTTCTGTGGACAACAGGATAAAAAGCAGAAATAAGCTGGGCTGCTGTGAACCCAGATTACCTCCACCCCCACCCCCCAGAGTTCAAAAATTAATAAGTTCATAAGATATAGGAGCAGAATTACGCCATTTGGCCCATCGAGTCTGCTCAGCTATTGGATCATGGCTGATCTCATCCTGGCCTTAACCCATCGTCCAGCCCGTTCTCCATAAACCTTCAACCCATTACCAATTAAAAATCTATCTGGCCCATCTTTCGCCCGTATTTTCCTTGCTCTCTGCTCCTGTAGATGCCAAGTTTGCTATTGTTTCCCGTGTCCTCCTTCCGGCTGTCATTCCCTTGCCTCCCCCCACCTCTCTGGTTCCCATCTGTTGTTCCCTGTCTCCTCCCTGTTCCCCCCCCCCTTCTGCCCCATTCACCCCCCCTCCCCTTCTCCTGTGGTTCGCCTTTATTTTCTCTTAGGTTTAGCTGTTATGCGCCCCCCCCGCCCCCCCCCCCCCTCCCCGGTCTATCATTCCCTCTCCCGCTTCGGCTACTTTCCCCTGATTCTTGGCTACCTGGCTATTCCTCTGTTTGTTCGTTGGCCACAAACAGGTCCCGGAACAATTGGGTGAATGGCTCCCACGTTCTGTGGAAGCCGTCATCTGACCCTCGGATGGTGAATTTTATTTTCTCCATTTGGAGAGATTCTGAGATGCTGAAGCGGAGGTGAACGTGAGACGGCAACGGCTGTGAAAACTGTCTGGGAGAAGCAAGTGACAACACCAATACTAGATCCAGTCACGTATTGCCCTTTGTAATTGTTCTGTAATTGTTTCTCCGGTGCCCAAATGTATATGTACCCCCCCTCCCCCCCCAGTTCCCCCCCCCCCCCACCCCCACACGAACAGATGCCGACTTATGTGTTAAAAATAATATTGCCAATTGTACTGAGGTGCTGTTGTTGAGCTAGTGCATAATACCCTACCAGTTACTTTATTTTTTTTTTTTAATTTGTGTGTGTGTTCCCTTCTCTTCTATGTATAATAAGATGTTAAATCTCTCTTCATACGACAAACCCCTCACCTCTGGAATGAACCTAGTGAACCTCCTCTGAACTGCCTCCAATGCCGCTACATCTTTCCTCAAATAAGGGGAACAAAACGACCAAACTGTGCACAATACTCCAGGTGTGGTCTCACCATTGCCTTGTATAGCTACACCAACATTTCCTTACCTTTATACTCTATTCCTTTAGCTATAAATACCAATATTCCATTCACTTTCTTTATTATCTGCTTAACCTGCATGCTAGTTTTCTGTGACTCATGAACGAGGACCCCCCAGATCCCTTCGAGGACTTACTTCATTGCTGACCATGCAGGCGATTCAATATTACACTGAATCTGATGAACTGCGTCAGAATGTCAATTTGCCATATGAATCTCACTGGTTCCATTTAAATGAAGCCAGTCCTCAAATTGTCTCAAGCCTCCTCATTGTCAGAATATGCCTGTCGGAAGCTGAAAAGATCAAATCGACCCCCTTGTACAGATGTATCTCTTGCTGTACTATCAATTTTCATGTTAAGTCTCACATCAGGGTCATGCAGGACATAATCTTTATCAGTTAGCATTCTTGGTACAAAGTTTGTACGATTGTAATTTAGGCACAGTCCATCTAATATATCCACTCCCACGTGACTTTCCATTCAGAAATTGAGGATGTTTTGTCATCCTCTGAGTCAGGGAAGGCAGGTTGGTGGGAAGGGCTCAATTTCTGTGGAGCTTGGGGAGCTAGAATAGTTTTGGGGAGTTTTGAAACCCCACAACAATAAAGGGTTCTTGCTGCATGTTCCACCTATTTTAATACAAAAATGGCATTCTTGTGCTAGAAGTTTTATTAGCATTTTAAATAGAACTGACTCTAGGGGACACTCTAACTTTCCAATGGTAAGTCTGAAGGAACATTTCCACAACCAAAGCAATGACAGGAACCAGGTGGTAAATAAGCGTTCATTATTTTTATTTTGCA
The DNA here is from genome assembly GCF_047496885.1 of Scyliorhinus torazame. Classification (NCBI taxonomy): domain Eukaryota; kingdom Metazoa; phylum Chordata; class Chondrichthyes; order Carcharhiniformes; family Scyliorhinidae; genus Scyliorhinus; species Scyliorhinus torazame. The sequence continues at coordinate 65,906,884 of NC_092721.1, read as the reverse complement.
AACACTCCATTACTATTAAACCTGAACATTGAACCCTGTGCATCAGTCTGTAGATCTCCTGGAATAGGCAAAACAAAACAGAACAAACCCAAGGCCAATCAGGGATAAATAAACTGAATTGGGTTAGGGGATGGCTAGTCATGATCAGTGGTTACGTAGTTGGTTTGGTGGGGGAAAGGGGTGATTGTTGAGATTTTGGGGAGCAAATGTGTGAGGAGGCATGGGCTGGGTGGGGGCTGAGATGCACTGTTAATTATGTAGTTACACCAGAGATTAAACAGTGTAACAAGTACCTCGGTACGTGGTGCATACCTAGCCCAAGTCTCTGACACTGAGACTTTCACAGGAGGACTGGGCGACTCAAATCTGTCCATTGGGAGTTTAAAGTTCCCAGGCACTTACAGTGCCTGTGCACAGGTCAGGGCTTCCTCAGGGTTCCAACATGCACCGGTAGAATAAGTTCAGTGCATCGTCATTCATGATCACCCATGTTGCACTGTGGTTTTAAGCTAATCACAACCCCAGGGAGTCCATTCTCCAATTCTGCAGTGGGAAAAATACATTTAAGTCTTGCTCAAGGCTGTGTTGTTTAGTTCTCTATTCACAGTTCAAATTTAATAATCTGCTTGAATCTACAACAAAGTTTCTGTCAGCAATTTTCATTCCAGATTACAGCTTCCCTCTGTGAAAAGATTTTGGAGTAATTTTGGCTTTGTATGTGATTGTCAAATAGGTGACAAGTCGACAGTCCAATTTGCATTTTTCCTGACGTCAGTAGGAAAGGATGTAAAGCAGGCTAGCGCTTCATGATCACTGTTTTACACTTTCTGACAAAATCGGAAGCTACCCCACCGAGTGAGTTTTACAAGATTACCTTCACAACTTGGAACTTTTACACTTACTTCTCTGTAGGAAACCATCATGAACCCTCATATATCCACATTTATGAGCATCTGCCCAGGAGGTTCGCCTCTGCAGTCCCAGAAAAGGGCTTTGTGCACTAAGAGTAGACATCAAGAGCCTTTGCCATTACCAATAATTTAACTGAATTAAAATTGTGAGGAGGCGGTAGCTTCAGAATCCTTGAAACCTTGCACCAGCACTGTTGAGGACAGAGATTCACCCCAAGATCTGAGCGTGGGAGGAAAACAATTATTTTTCAATTGCATTTCGAAGAAAACCTGTTAACAGCTTGTAAAACTTGAATTTAAGATGATCTATCAACAGAAAAAAAAACATCTGTAGGATTTGCATCACAGGAGAGTGACCACTTCATGAACAGCTGGGTTTCATCAGAATGAGCATGGAACAGGAGGGTGAAAATAAAGGCAATGGTAATAATGAACTTATTCAGGCAATAAAGGTCTAATTATGACATGAAATAAATCACCAGTGAGTCATTGCTCACAAAATGTGAAGCAATTCCTGGCGGTGAATCAGCCTTTTTATTTTGTTACAACTCGCTTTTATTTCAAGCTGGGGTTTGTTTTCACTGGTGTGTCTCATTCCCTCAATCCAGGCATCCTGGAATTATTTAGTTAAGCTCATTATTTAGATATGACAGGCAAGAAAAAGGAAATGTAATAAAATGACTGACCCTTACACTTGGGGTTAGTGTCCCCATTAGCCAGCAAAATAACTCCTTAATTAGTTAAAAATGTATAAAACCTTTTAATTGCAGAAACAGTTCCTCGATACTCAATCACAAAAATGTGTCTGAATGGTTTTAGAAACAGACTTCTGAATTAACTAGGACAGACATCTTGTCATTTCAGATAGCATGCATTCTGAACGTGAAATGTCTTGTTATATCCAGACCTGTGTAGCCCAAACAGACGTGTCTGTTCACATTAGAACACGCTTTGCCATATGATCCATAAAGAGCAAATAGAGGATACAAAAATGGTAAACCTAAATGAGCTATTCTCTCCTGTGTGATCTGTGTGAAACTGCCTTTATTCTTCTTGGTTACATCTGTCTATTAATATTATAAGAACAGCACATGAAGTCTGGATTTTACACCCATTGCACTTCTCTCTCACACCTGCAATGTCACATTGTGTCACACTTCAAAGAAAAGTGCAAAGATACAGAGAAACTCTCCAGGATCCAGGATGTTGATAGCTTTCAAATTAACATCTGCATGAAGCCAGTCTTCACTTAACAGCAACTTAACTTTCTGCCCTTTAAGTGCCATTGATTTCAGCTTCAGTGGAACCGAGTTTCATTTGGTATAATGTTGTTCTCCTCATGCAACATTTGGCCCAAACCTTCGGTCTCCGGATCGTTGGAGATGGGACGTTCGTTGGGAGATGCAGGGCAGGACCCTGCAGAAGTATTGACACACAGACATTTGCAGAGATTGCCCAGCAAGTTTAAACTTCTGATGGGTTGATTCCCTGCCGCCTGTGATTATCTGTGAATGTATCTGCCTTGAACCCAGGGTGGAGCGTTGGGCCAGATATGCGGTATTTACCTGCATATTTACCCTGGAAGTGTTGCATTGGTTAATATCTGGTCTAACTCAGTTATTATCTGCAATAATGCAACTGAGCACCACTCCCTCTCAACCACCCCACGGAGCCTAGCAGACTGACCCCCCTATCATAATATACATCAGTACATTATGGTGCAATCACATACACACACTGATGGACATGCAGTAGGACCAACCAGCATACATAACTCGCAGCCAATCACCAGTGAGAGCCCAAGCAGTATAAAGACAGGGGACAGGAGAGTTCCCTCTCATTCTAGCAGCAGCCAGCTCAGAGCACAGAGCTCACAGCCTGCATCACAGACATTCATCATGTGCTGAGTGCCTCACCATAGCTAGTGATAGGAAAGGGTCCACAGTTAAGCTGGTATTGCTTATTCCCACGTTTACAGTATGTTAGCATAGTTGAACAGTTAATAAAATAGTGTTACACCACTTCCAGCATTGTTGGCTTGTTTGTGAACCAGAACACCCAACACAACATGGTACAAGGAGTGGCCGCAATCTAGCACTTGTGAGACCTACCTGCAACTTCTCAGCATTCTGGCATCCTACAGCATGGAGAACATCAACCCGCCGCCGCCGCCGCTCCGCATCGCTGGCAATCTCGGGGTAAATTGGAAGATATTTAAACAGCGCTTCCAGCTCTTCCTTGAGGCCACGGACAGGGAGAATGCATCGGACACCAGGAAGATAGCCCTTCTTCTCTCCACGGCTGCGCAACATGCCATCCACATCTTTAACTCCCTGACATTCGTGGACGACGAGGACAAGACCAAGTACAAGACGGTGCTCCTCAAATTCGACACACACATCAGTGTTGAAGTCAACGAAAGCTTCGAAAGGTACCTGTTTCAGCAGCGCTTGCAGGGTAAGGACGAGCCTTTCCAATCCAATTTAACACACCTCCGCATCCTCGGGCAATCCTGCGGCTACGGGCCCACCTCCGATTCCATGATACGCGGTCAGATTGTTCTGGGGGTCATGTTGGACACCCTGCGTCAGCAGCTCCTTAAAGTTAAGCAACTAACCCTAGCGACTGCCATCGAGACCTGTGTCCTGCATGAGAATGCCACCAGCCGGTACTCCTACATACAGGCAGCTGAAACGGTGCGGCAAGGGCCCCATGAGGTGGAATGGGTCCAAACAATCGAACACCTCCCGGGCCGCAGTCTGGAGGAGGGCGGCCATTTCGCACGCTTTCCGAGGCCTCCCGCGCTTGTACGCGTCAAACGAGGGGACGGTGACGTGGAGGAATGCGATGCGCAGGCCCGCACCACGCAAGACCATACCGCGCATGTGCGGTGGTGCAACAAACGCACTGACGTCACGACGTGTGGCAACTGTGGCTCCGCCCACTTAAAGTGGCAATGCCCTGCAAAATCACGACAGTGCCCACGCTGTGGCAGGCTTGGCCACTATGCTGCCTGCTGTCGAGCAGCCCAGCCTGCCAACTCGCAATGATTTAACCAGCCTCGCAGGAATGTTCGGGCAATCCAACCCACCTTCACCGAATCCGATCCTGACTTCATGCAGACCAGTGACACCGAGGACAGGGAGCCTTTTCGAGTCGCTGTCGCGATAACCAAGAACAGGCTGTCCCTGAATCGAAAGCACCAGCCGCTGTTGGTACACAGCATTGATCCGGACAACGAGTGGTGTGCCATCCTGACGGTCAACCAATCCCAGATCAGATTCCATCTGGACACTGGTGCTTCCGCCAATCTCCTCGCATGGTCAGCATTTCAAATCCTGGGGGTCAAACCAACAATTCTTCCATCCAATTGCCAACTGGTCGACTATAATGGTAACTTCATCCCCGCCACCGGGTCATGCCAACTCGAGGTGACGCACAACTCGCGAAAAGTCACCCTACCCTTCGAGATCGTGGGCTCCTCAAAGGACTCCCTGCTAGGCGCACAGGCGTGCAAGCTTCACAACCTTGTGCAGCGCGTACATTCCCTCTCTCCAGAGGACACGTCTGACTTCTAAGATGCGGACTTCAGGGCGCAACTAAGTGCCATCATCACTCAACACCGAGATGTCTTCGAAGGCATGGGCACACTTCCCTACACATACAAAATCCTGCTCAAACAGGGCGCCACGCCTGTGGTTCATGCACCTCGCAGAGTCCCAGCACCCCTCAAGGACCGCCTCAAGTAGCAGCTGCAGGACCTCCAGGACCAAGGAGCGCTTTCCAGAGTGACGGAACCAACCGACTGGGTCAGTTCCATGACGTGCGTCAAGAAGCCTTCCGGTGAGCTCCGGATCTGTATCGACACGAAGGATTTAAATCGTAACATCATGCGGGAGCATTACCCTATCCCCAAACGTGAGGAGATCACGTGCGAGATGGCTCGAGCCAACATATTCACCAAGCTGGATGCATCAGAGGGCTTCTGGCAGATTCAATTGGACAAGTCCAGCAGAAAGCTGTGTACTTTCAACACCCCATTTGGCAGGTACTGCTACAATAGAATGCCATTTGGAATCATATCAGCATCTGAAGTGTTCCACCGCATCATGGAGCAGATGATGGAGGGCATCGAGGGTGTGCACGTCTATGTGGACGACATCATCATCTGGTCCACCACCCCGCAGGAGCATATCAGTCGCCTCCGACGCATTTTTAAGTGAATACGGGACCAACGCCCGCGCCTCAACAGAGCCAAATGTTCTTTCGGCCAGACCGAACTCAAGTTTTTAGGAGACCACATCTCCTGGTTGGGCGTGCAGCCGGATGTGGACAAGGTGGCAGCCATCACGGCCATGCAGAAGCCGGCTGATAAGGAGGCAGTGCTCCGGTTCTTAGGAATGGCCAACTTCCTAGGAAAGTTCATCCCTAACCTCACTTCCCACACCACGGCTCTCCTCAACCTAGTTAGGAAGACGACGGACTTCCAGTGGCTTCCCGCCCACCAGCGTGAATGGCAGGAGCTCAAGGTCAAGCTGACCACCGCCCCGGTATTGGCGTTTTTCGATCCTGCAAGGGAGACGAAAATATCAATGGACACTAGCCAATCTGGCATAGGGGCGGTGCTCCTGCAACGAGATGACACCTCGTCACGGGCCATGACCCCCACAGAGCAGCGCTATGCGCAAATCGAGAAGGAGTGCCTCGGCCTGTTGACCGGTGTCGACAAGTTCCATGACTACGTGTATGGCCTTCCCCAGTTCACTGTGGAGACCGACCATCACCCGCTGGTCGGCATTATCCCAAAAGACCTCAATGACATGACCCCTCGTCGACAACGCATTCTGCTCAAGCTCCGGAGATACGATTTGCAGCTCGTGTACACACCGGGTAAGGACCTGATCATAGCCGACGCTCTGTCCAGGGCAGTCACCACTCCGTCCGACCCAGAGGGACTCATTTGCCAAGTCGACGCCCATGTGGCCTTCACGGCCGCCAATCTGCCGGCCACGGATGAACGCCTAATCCATATTCGCCGTGAGACTGCGGCTGACCCCCTGCTACAACGTGTGATGCGCCACATGACTGACGGATGGCTCAAGGGACAATGCCCGCAGTTCTATAATATTCAAGACGATCTGGCAGTCGTTGATGGCGTCCTCCTGAAGCTGAAACGCATCGTGATGCCACACAGCATGCATCACCTGGTTTTAGAGCAGCTGCACGAGGACCATCTCGGCGTAGAGAAGTGCCGACGGAGGGCACGAGAGGCTGTCTACTGGCCTGGCATAAATGAGGACATTGCCAATACTGTGCTCAATTGCCCCACCTGTCAGCGGTTCCAGCATGCCCAAGCACGGGAGACCCTTCAGCCCCATGAGTTGGTCACGTCCCCTTGGTCTAAGGTGGGCATGGACCTGTTCCATGCACTCGGCAGGGACTATGTTCTCATAGTTGATTATTTTTCCAGCTATCCCGAGGTTGTACGCCTGCACGACATCACGTCATTGGCTGTTATCCATGCCCGCAAAGAGACCTATGCTCGTCACGGCATCCCACTCACTGTGATGTTGGACAATGGCCCCTGCTTCGCGAGCCAGGAATGGTCTAACTTCGCCAGCAGGTACAACTTTGTACACGTGACTTCCAGTCCCCTGCCCCCCCAGTCAAATGGCAAAGCAGAAAAGGGCGTCCACATCCTAAAGAGGCTCCTCTGCAAGGCTGCTGATACAGGATCTGACTTCTGCCTCGCCTTGCTGGCCTATCGCTCAGCTCCACTGTCCACGGGCCTGTCACCAGCCCAGCTGCTGATGGGTCACACCCTCAGGATCACTGTACCGTCCATTCACGTCCCAGACCTCGACCATGCTCCGGTCCTTCAGCGGATGCAACAGTCTCGCACGCAGCACAAGGCAGCGCATGACGCTCGAGCGACTGATCTTCCTGCTCTGGCGCCAGGTGACAACGTCCGAATCCATCTTCCAGAGGGTGGCTGGTCTGCGACTGCTGTGGTTCTTCGGCTGGTGGCTCCCCGCTTATTCCTGGTTAATCTGCCTGATGGCTCCATTCGCCGCCGCAATCGGCGTGCCCTTCGTCTGGTTCCACGCTCGCTACGCGATCCTCCACCGGTGCCACACCCTCCTGTTGTCCCTGACCTGGACTTTGTAGAGCTTCCGCATACTCTGCATCCTCCTCACTTGGCCGTGGCCCGGCCCAATCCTCAGCCGGTGGCTCCTGACCCACCCTTGAGGCGGTCAACCCGAATTCATCGCCCACCTCAGAGACTTGATTTATGAGCCTTACAATGTTGGACTCAATGCTTTGTTCTTTCATCCTGTTTCAGCATTTCACTAGTTTGTTTATAGCATTCGTTATTAGTTTTGTTGTTGGTGTAACACCTTGTTTTTCTTTTCTCTGCACCAGGCACCTTCCCGTGTATATAGATTAGCCTCATGTACATAGTTATGCAAATACTGCACACACATGGTCAGATACACTCATTACACGTTATTTATTCTCACATAGGCACATGTTCTTTGTAAAAAAGGGGGATGTCATAAAAAACATCAGTACATTTTGGTGCAATCACAAACACACGCTGATGGACATGCAGTAGGACCAACCAGCATACATAACACCGCAGCCAATCACCAGTGAGAGCACAAGCACTATAAAGACAGGGAACAGGAGAGTTCCCGCTCATTCTAGCAGCAGCCAGCTCAGAGCACAGAGCTCACAGCCTGCATCACAGACATTCACCATGTGCTGCTTGCCTCACCATAGCTAGTGATAGGAAAGGGTCCACAGTTAAGCTGGTATTGCTTATTCCCACGTTTACAGTATGTTAGCATAGTTGAACAGTTAATAAAATAACCTTACACCACTTCCAGCATTGTTGGCTTGTTTGTGAACCAGAACACCCAAAACGACACCCCCCCTCCCCCCGAATACAGACTACATCCCCCTGCCCACAACCCAACCCAACTACTGACAACCACCCGGCAACACCCCTGCAGCTGAGTGTTCACTTGTCACACACTCCCCCAGTTAGGCCTGGCTACATCCCACAACAATCCAACTAACCCCAGGACCATTCAGCGGCCCCACCCCCGACCACACCTGGCTACCCATAACTACATGACTACCCCACTATTCAAATACACACTGATCTGACCCAGCTACACACCCAGTCAAAATTTGTTGGGAGTACTGCTAAAGTAAATTTGCAAAGAATTACCGCCCTAAACCTGTTCAGTTTCAGGTGGCAACCAGTTACTGAACACAGTGGCTGAGCTGTCTGTTCGGGTACACTGAGGGAAAATTCAGAATGTCCAATTCACCTAACAGCACGTCTTTTGGGACTTGTGGGAGGAAACCGGAGTGCCAAGAGGAAACCCACGCAGACACAGGGAGAACGTGCAAACTCCGCACAGACAGTGACCTCAGACTGACTAGGGAGCTGAGAGTGAGATAGTGGCTTGTGCATGTTCATACAGTTATTAATCTGTTGTTTTGCATATATTTGACCCACACATAAGGTTACTTTTATAAATTTAGAAGACCCAATTTATTTTTCCAAATTAAGGGGCAATTTAGTGTGGCCAATCCACCTTCCCAGCATATCTTTGGGTTGTGGGGCAAAACCTATGCAAACACGGGGAGAATGTGCAAATTCCACACAGACAGTGAACCAGAGCCAGGATCGAACCTGGGATCTCGGCGCCATGAGGCACCAGTGCTAACCACTGTACCACCGTGCTGCCCTAACCCGCAGTTAATGTTAATAAATTGTTGATAACTTTTATATTACAAGATTACTTGTAGCTAAAGTTATCAACAATTTATTAACATTAACTGCGGGTGAGGGCAGCACGGTGGTCTGGTCAAGGTTCACATCTTGTCGGATGGTCTGATTTATATTACAAGATTACTTGTAGCTAATCAGACCATCCGACAAGATGTGGGCATTACAGTGGCACACTGTTGCTTCACAGCTCCAAGGTCCCAGGTTTGATTCCCGGCTTGGGTCACTGTCTGTGCTGAGTCTGCACATTCTTCCCGTGTCTGCGTGGGTTTCTTCCAGGTGCTCCTATTTCCTGCCACAGTCCAAAGATGTGCAGGTTAGGTGTATTGACCATGCTAAATTGCCCTCAGTGTCCAAAAAGGTTAGTTGGGGTTACTGGGTTACTAGATTACTGGGATATGGTGGAGATGAATATTGATAAGTCCCCTGGGCCAGATGGGATTTATCCTAGGATTCTCTGGGAAGCTAGGGAGGAGATTGCTGAGCCTTTGGTTTTGATCTTTCTGTCATCATTGTCTATAGGAATAGTGCCAGAAGACTGGAGGATAGCAAATGTTGTCCCCTTGTTCAAGAAGGGGAGTAGAGGCAACCCCGGTAACTATAGAGCAGTGAGCCTTACTTCTGTTGTGGGCAAAGCCTTGGAAAGGTTTATAAGAGATAGGATGTATATTCATCTGGAAAGGAATAATTTGATTAGAGATAGTCAACACGGTTTTGTGAAGGGTAGGTCATGCCTCAGAAACCTTATTAAGTTCTTTGAGAAGGTAACCAAACAGGTGGATGAGGGTAAAGCAGTTGATGTGGTGTATATGGATTTCAGTAAAGCGTTTGATAAGGTTTCCCATGGTAGGCTATTGCAGAAAATACAAAGGCATGGGATTCAGGGTGATTTAGCAGAAATTGGCTAGCTGGAAGAAGACAAAGGGTGGTGGTTGCTGGGAAATGTTCAGCCTGGAGTCCAGTTACTGGTGGTGTACCACAAGGATTTGTTTTGGGGCCACTGCTGTTTGTCATATTTATAAATGACTTGGAGGAGGGCATAGAAGGATGGGTGAGTATATTTGCAGATGACACTAAAGTCGGTGGAGTTGTGGACAGTGCGGAAGGATGTTACAAGTTACAGAGGAGTGGTAGTATGTATTGGGGGTCATGTGGGACTGGAAGCCCTAATGTCATTGGCTGACAGATCCCGGGTCCTGGTTGGCCGTTGACCTCTAGCTCCGCCCTGAAGGCGGAGTATAAGAAGCCGGAGTCTTCCCCCGCAGGCCAGTTTACTATCGAGCTGCGGGGGAACAGACACGCTTAATAAAGCCTCATTGACTTCACTCTATTCGTCTCACGGAGTCTTTGTGCGCTACAATTTATTAAGCGTGCCTAAAAAGGACTATGGAGCTCAGGATCATTCCGGAATGCCTGAGGATCAGCCCCCACGCGGCAGCAGCCTTCAAGCACTGGCAGACTTGCTTCGAGGCCTACCACAGAACGACCACCGGCCGGGTCACAGAAGACCAAAAACTGCAGGTCCTGCACTCGAGGGTGAGCACGGAGATTTTCTCCCTCATCGAAGACGCGGAGGATTTCCAGACGGCGTTCGCAGCACTGAAAAGTCTCTATGTCCGCCCAGTTAACCAAATCTATGCTCGCTACCAGCTCACGACGAGACGGCAAGCTCCTGGAGAATCGATGGACGAATTCTACGCCGCGCTGCTGATTTTGGGACGAGCCTGCAGCTGCCCGTCGGTGAACGCAAACGAACACACGAACATGTTAATGCGCGATGCTTTTGTGGCAGGTATGCAATCCTCCCAAATCCGCCAAAGAATTCTAGAAAAAGAGTCGCTAGGACTCTCAGAGGCACGGGCCCTAGCAGCCTCCCTAGACGTGGCCGCGCGTAATACCCGCGTCTACGGCCCCGACCGCGCGGCAGCCCATTGGGCACCGTACGTACCCGTCGCGGCAAACCCCCTACCCCCCCCCCCCCCGGACACCCCACAGGCTTGCGCGGTCCAAACGCTGAGTCGCACCAGGGGCGCCCGCTGTTATTTCTGCGGCCAGGCGAAACACCCCCGACAGCGCTGCCCGGCCCGCGCAGCTATCTGCAAAAGCTGCGGGAAAAAGGGCCATTATGCGGTTGTGTGCCGGTCCAGCGAGGTCGCCGCTGTCCCGGGAGAACAGGGAGCCCTGCAAGCCGTTTACGCGCCCCAACCCCCCCAGCACGCCATGTACGACCCGCAGGCGCAGCCGCTCTGGGTCCCGACCACCACGGTCCCGGGAGAACAGGGAGCCCTGCACGCCGCTTACGCTCCCCAATCCCCCTCCCCGCAGCCCATGTATGACCCGCCGCCGGCGCTACCGCTTTGGGTCCTGGCCAACACTCTCCACGGAGAGGAGGGAGTTTTGCGCGTCCCTAACGCCCCCTAACCCCCATCCCGCGCCCCACGCCTGACCCGCCGGCGCCACCTACTTGGGCCCCGACCACCGCTGTCCCCGGTGAGGGAGCTCCGCGCGGTCCTAGCGCTCGCGGTCCTAGCGCTCCCCAGCCCCCCCAGCGCACCATGTGCGACCCGCAGATGCCGCCATTTTGGGTCCCGGTCACCATGAGGGGAGGAGGGGCGCCGCCATCTTGGACCGCCCCAGACCTGTACGACGCGTGGGGGTGGCCATTTTGTCCACCCCCGCCGCCATCTTGTGACCCCCCAGCCACGTGCGATGTATGGGGGCGGCCATTTTGTCCATCCCGACGCCATCTTGGACGGCAACAACGGACCCCACTCCACTACTACAACCACGTCTCGCTTCAATTACGCTCGATCAAGCTCAGCCCCGGACACTCCAGACGACGACGACAACGGTGCTAATAAACGGCCACGAGACGCCATGCCTAGTCGACTCCGGGAGCACGGAGAGCTTTATACACCCCGACACGGTAAGACGCTGTTCCTTGACCACCTATCCCAGCGCACAAAAGATTTCCCTAGCTGCAGGATCCCACTCCGTACAGATCCAGGGATTCTGCATAGTTACCCTAACGGTGCAGGGGAGGGAGTTCAAAAACTACAAACTAAACGTCCTTCCCCAACTCTGTGCCCCCACCTTCCTGGGATTAGATTTCCAATGCAATCTACAGAGCCTTACGTTCAAATTCGGCGGCCCAATACCCCCACTCACTATCTGCGGCCTCGCAACCCTCAAGACGCGTACCCTCTCCCCCGCATATCCGACATGGTCAACCGGATTGCCCAATATAAAGTCTTCTCCATCGTGGACCTCAAGTCCGCCTACCATCAGCTCCCCATCCGCCCAAGTGACCGCAAGTACACAGCCTTCGAGGCAGACGGGCGATTATACCATTTCCTACGGGTCCCTTTTGGCGTCACAAACGGGGTCTCGGTCTTCCAACGGGAGATGAACCGAATGGTTGATCAACATGGGTTGCGGGCCACGTTCCCGTATCTCGACAATGTAACCATCTGCGGCCACGATCAGCAGGACCACGACGCCAACCTCCAAAAATTCCTCCAGACCGCCAAAGCCTTGAACCTCACGTACAACGAGGACAAGTGCGTTTTTAGCACCGATCGGCTAGCCATTCTGGGCTACGTAGTGCGCAATGGGATAATAGGCCCCGACCCCGAACGTATGCGCGCACTCATGGAATTTCCCCTCCCGCACTGCCCAAAAGCCCTGAAACGCTGCCTGGGGTTCTTTTCATACTACGCCCAGTGGGTCCCCCAATACGCAGCCAAGGCCCGCCCCCTAATACAGACCACGACCTTCCCTCTGTCGACAGAGGCTTGCCAGGCCTTCAGCCGCATCAAAGTGGATATTGCAAATGCCACGATGCGCGCCATCGACGTGATCCTCCCCGTCCAGGTCGAGAGCGATGCCTCCGACATAGCTCTAGCGGCCACCCTTAACCAAACGGTCAGACCCGTGGCCTTTTTCTCCCAGACCCTCCACGCCTCAGAAATCCGCCACTCTTCAGTAGAAAAGGAAGCCCAAGCCATAGTGGAAGCTGTGCGACATTGGAGGCATTACCTGGCCGGCAGGAGATTCACTCTCCTCACGGACCAACGGTCGGTAGCCTTCATGTTCGATAATGCACAGCGGGGCAAAATCAAAAACGACAAGATCTTAAGGTGGAGGATCGAGCTCTCCACCTTCAACTATGAGATTTTGTATCGTCCCGGAAAGCTGAACGAGCCGTCCGATGCCCTATCCCGCGGCACATGTGCCAACACACAAATTAACCGCCTCCAAACCCTCCACGAGGACCTCTGCCACCCGGGGGTCACTCGGTTTTACCACTTCATCAAGTCCCGCAATCTCCCATACTCTTTAGAGGAGGTCCGTACAGTCACAAGGGACTGCCACATCTGCGCGGAATGCAAGCCGCATTTTTTCAGGCCGGATGGAGCGCACCTGATTAAGGCTTCCCGCCCCTTTGAACGCCTCAGTCTCGATTTCAAAGGGCCCCTCCCCTCCACCGACTGCAACGCATATTTTCTTAATGTGGTGGACGAATACTCCCGCTTCCCTTTTGCCATTCCCTGTTCTGACATGACCGCGGCCACAGTCATTAAAGCCCTGAACAGCATCTTCACACTGTTCGGTTACCCCGCATACGTCCACAGCGACAGGGGGTCCTCTTTCATGAGTGACGAGCTGCGCCAGTTCCTGCTCAGCAAGGGCATAGCCTCAAGCAGGACGACCAGCTACAACCCCCGGGGGAACGGGCAAGTAGAGAGGGAGAACGGCACGGTCTGGAAGGCCGTCTTACTGGCCCTACGGTCCTGGGACCTCCCAGTTTCACGGTGGCAGGAGGTCCTCCCGGACGCTCTCCACTCCATACGGTCGCTATTATGTACGAGCACTAATCAAACGCCTCATGAGCGTCTCCTTGTTTTCCCGAGGAGGTCCTCCTCTGGAACGTCGCTGCCCACCTGGCTGGCGGCCCCAGGACCCATCCTGCTCCGAAAGCATGTGCGGGCACATAAGTCGGACCCGTTGGTCGAAAGGGTTCACCTCCTCCACGCGAACCCCCAGTACGCCTACGTGGAGTACCCTGACGGCCGACAGGACACGGCCTCCCTGTGGGATCTGGCGCCCGCCGGCAACACGCACACCCCCCCAACACCATCAACCCAACCCCCCCCTTCCTGCCACCACCGCACCCCGCGACCGCCCCCTTCCCAGGAGGATCGGTTCCCCTCCCCTCAGCACCGACCAAGAATAAAGCCCAAGCTGAAACCGTAAGGCTCCTGGAGGCGACAACACCGGTACAAGCACCACCACCACCGGGGCCGAGGCGATCGACACGGACGACCAGACCACCCGACCGACTCGTGGCGTCGATCTAAAACTAAATATGGACTTTTCACAAGAACATTTTGCTTTTCTTCCCATACCCTCTGTAAATAGTTGCAACAGGACAAAATTGTACAATACTGTATTGCCTTGTCAATGTTTTTTTCCTCCCAGGACCAGCCATGTAAACCCTTACCACCATACGAAGCATCACCCCGCCGGGTTCATTTTTGACAAGGGGTGAATGTGGTAGTATGTATTGGGGGTCATGTGGGACTGGAAGCCCTAATGTCATTGGCTGACAGATCCCGGGTCCTGGTTGGCCGTTGACCTCTAGCTCCGCCCTGAAGGTGGAGTATAAGAAGCCGGAGTCTTCCCCCGCAGGCCAGTTTACTATCGAGCTGCGGGGGAACAGACACGCTTATTAAAGCCTCATCGACTTCACTCTATTCGTCTCACGGAGTCTTTGTGCGCTACAAGAGGGACATAGATGAGCTGCAGAGCTGGGCTGAGAGGTGGCAAATGGAGTTTAGTCAGAAAAGTGTGAGGTAATTCATTGTGGAAGGAATGAAATGAAATGAAAATCGCTTTTTGTCACAAGTAGGCTTCAATGAAGTTACTGTGAAAAGCCCCTATTTGTCACATTCCGGCACCTGTTCGGGGAGGCTGGTACGGGAATTGAACCATGCTGCTAGCCTGCCTTGGTCTGCTTTAAAAGCCAGCGATTCAGCCCAGCGAGCTAAACCAGCCCCTGTTTAACAGGAAGACAGAGTACTGGGCTACTGGTAAGATTCTTGGTAATGTGGATGAGCAGAGAGATCTCGGTGTCCTTGTACATAGATCCCTCAAAGTTGCCACTCAGGTTGAGAGGGTTGTTAAAAAGGTGTACGATGTGTTAGCTTTTATTGGTAGAGGGATTGAGTTTCGGAGCCATGAGGTCATGTTGCAGCTGTAGGTTCTTTACCAAATGCACCAGCATTTGGAGTATTGCGTGCAATTCTGGTCGCCGCATTATAGGAAGGATGAGGAAGCACTGGAAAGGGTGCAGAGGAGATTTACCAGGATGTTGCCTGGTATGGAGGGAAGATCTTAAGAGGGCAGGCTGAGGGACTTGGGGCTGTTTTCGTTAGAGAGAAGAAGGTTAAGAGGTGACTTAATTGAGGCATACAAGCTGATCAGAGGATTAGATAGGGTGGACAGTGAGAGCCTTTTTCCTCAGATGGTGATGTCTACCACAAGAGGACATAGCTTTAAATTGAGTGGAGATAGATATAGGACAGATGTCAGAGGTGGGTTCTTTACTCAGAGAGTAGTAAGGGCATGGAATTCCCTGCCTGCAACAATAGCGGACTCGCCAACATTAAGGGCATTTAAATGGTCATTGGGTAAATGTATGGATGATGAGGGAAGAGTGTAGATGGGCTTTAGAGTGGTTTCACAGGTCGGCGCAACATCGAGGGCCGAAGGGCCTGTACTGTGCTGTAATGTTCTATGTTCTACGTTCTAGGTGTGGGCATAAGTAGGGTGCTCTTTCCAAGGGCTGGTGCAGACTCAGTGGGCCGAATGGCCTCTCTCTGCACTGTAAATTCAATGTTTCTATGAAATTCTATAAATTCTAATACAATGAACAATATTTCAGGGGTGACACCCACGCAGAGGTGGGGAGAACGAGCAAACTCCACACAGACAGTGACCCGGGGCCGGGATTGAACTCGGATCCTTGGCGCCGTACTAACCACTGCGCTACTGTTCCGCCCAATAGTAGGAGAATAATGTTGGTGGAGGAGCAAAGAGATTGAGAAGTCCACAGATAATTCAATTCCAGTTCACCAGTACAACCATGATTGAACTAGATGAATAGAATGTTGGCCTTTAATTCAAGGTCAGTGAAATTCAAAATTAAGCAGCAATGTTTCAATGTACAGAGACTTGGGATGGAATATTCTTGGCCTCCCCTGCAGCTGGTTTAACAATGGGATGCTAATTGAATGCTAATGAAGGCCTGACTAGAATCACCCCGCTGCCGGATAATCCATGATGCCAGTTGTAAATGATACAGGTCTAGAACACATCTCGGTCAAAGTGGCACGAACATATTGGCACTATCCTGAATAAGGCATGGGGAAACATGGGGCTATGTGAAGAGAAGATTGAGGCCACCAGCAATCAGATCCTGGAACACCACATGCAGCAACGAGTGTGGCGCATCAACCAGGGAGATCTTCCCTTTGCTGCAGCTACTTCAGCATTCGTATCTTCAAGAAGCAGCTTCTTCAAGATTCAGGAGGACAGCTGCAGGAGGGGCCATGGAGAGAGATTAGATGGGGAGGGAAATGAGACAGATGCAACAGGGGCCATGGAATGACTTTATATGGAGCAGTAGGACATGTACTGGAGTGCAGTCAGCGGTGGTGGGTGGTTTGTAGGTGTTTACAGGCAGGGGGGATGTTGCGCTGGTATGGACGGACATGGGGTGAGTTGCTGAGGGATGGAGGGACATGTGGTGGGAAGAATGGAATGGGCTTTCGAGGGAGGAGTCAGTGGAGTCAATAGAGGATCCCTGAGGGATGTACTGAGGGGTGTACGTTGGTGACAGTTAAAGGGGGCAGTGAGAGTTGGTAGGGTGAAAGGGTGAGAGGGCAGCAGCATTAAATAAAGTGACGTTGGGGGTGGTAGCAGGGGATGTGGAATATGGTGCAGATCCAGGGATGAGAGAGGAACATGTCTGTCGTAATGGGGGTGGACTGTTCAGAGTGCTAAACACTATGCCATCGTGACATCCTCAATAATAATCCATAATAATTCTTCTAAGTCATCCCTCAACATTTGCTGCGGGGGTGGAGGCAGCCTGCTGACTATTTAGCCCTGTTGCCTTGGATAACCTTTGTGACCTTCCTCTGGAGACCCGTGGCCTGAAGTCTTACTTTGGTTCTCTTGCTGTGGGGCAGCTGTTTCTTCTGGGGTCACTGAGGACGAGGCAAGGAGAATTTGGAAGGGCCGGACACCCTCAGAGAGTCCTGAGTGGAGGTCTCAAGGGTGTCCAAAAGCCGCTCATCCTCCCTGTGGGTGCCCAAAGGCCCCTGTCTGATTGTGTGAGGGGAAGAGGGACCTGGAGGTAGGTCAGGGTGCCCATCCCCCTCTCATGTAACCACTGCAACAGCTCATTCAGGGCTACAGCGATGAAGTGCAAGTCTGTGCAAGACTCTGGCAGACTCTTGTGGACCAGGTTCTCCTTGGAGACCGCCATCCACCCCATGAGACCTCCATACATGCACAGGTTGACACCACTTCATTAGCCAGCAAGTGGATGTACTTCTCTGCCTCACGTGCTACTCTGTTGAGGACCTCCGCCATCCCTGCCGGATCTTTGCCTTCTCTTGCTGCATCTCCAGCATCTTTTGGAAGGCCAATAACAGAGGCGGGTCATCGAGCGCGAACCTCACAGATGCCACTTCCCCAGCAGCCCTCCATGCCGGTGAGGTTGGCGAACTTCACCTCCTCCTGCTGTAGACATGTGTCTGTGCAGTGACTACCTGAATGTGAGACCCTTCCTAAATTAGGTGTAATACCCACTGAGATGTGTGTCTTTGAGCTGGTGGAAGGTGCGGGTATCTGCTGTGATGCCTCTACAGATGAACGTTCTTCCTCCATGATGTCCTTGCACCTCATCCTCACTTTTGGGCATTATCATTTTCCTGGTGAAACTTGTTAATGAGAAAGGAGAGTGTGCATGAGTGCATGAGATGCCTCCAACATAGAGACACCCTTGACCCTTGGTCCCTCTCCTCTCCCAACGTTGTGTTGGTTGCTATCCAGGTCTTTTAAATATAGCCCCCGGATACAATGGCAGGGCATGTGCCATCCAGGCCACCCCACCTCGTAAAACATCAGAAACCCCCCCCCCCTACTGCTTAACCAATGAAGTTGGGTTGCACGATAATGGGTGAATACCCGATGGCCTCCATGGCGGGTAACTCTCCCCATTCCTGCCTCTGCTCTGGGACTTAGTCCTGGAAGGGTACATTTTACCCTTTTACCACATATTACCATTTTACCACATCTAGACGACTGTACTCAGTACTGGGCACTGCACATCAGAAGGTTACAGCACAGATTCATCTGAATAATACTCTAGAATTAAAGGTTAAATAAAGAGATCACTTTCACTAAATTTGATGTGCTCCCTTGAGTTTAGAATGTTGAGGGATGAAATAATTGAAGTATTTGAAATAATAAAGTAACTCAATGCTGTAAAAACAGAAACATTATTTCCTCTATTGGGGTAACTCAGAATACAGAATCACAGAATAGTGACAGCAAAGAAGGAGGCCATTCATCTCATATCTCTGCCAGATCTTCACAAGAATAATTCACCTAGTCCCACTATCCCACCTTTTCATTGGAGCCTTGCAAATCTTTTCATTGTCCGATACTTGATTTAAAATGATGATTGAATCTGCCTCCGCCACATTCTGAAGTAGTACATTTCAGATTCTAATCGCATGTTTCATAGAAAAGAAAAATCTTCATGAGGCAATTGCTTCTTTTGCCATTAGACAGAGGGGTCGCTCCTGCTGCTGTTGCATTGGAAACAACCTTTCAATTCCCGTCCAGAAAGGACTGTTTTTATTTAGTTGGATCGCGCCCCATGTATACGACATTAACCCATATTAGCCTCATCAACTCTCTTTGATACCTCATTTTTTAGAAAACAAGAAAATTAGTGAAACATGATTTTCTCTTAACTAACCTGTGCTGACTTCATTCAATTATTCCACCTTCCTCCAAGTGATTGTTAATCTTTTCCCAAATTATCATTTCTAAAAGCTTTGTCACCACTGATTGGCCTGTAGTCACTCACACCCTTTCTTGAACAAGTTTGTAATTCTCTTGTCTTCTGACGCCAGAGGATTTGAAGATTATGGCCAGTGTCTCTGCAACTTCCACATATACTTCCCTCAGTATCTTTGCTTACTTGCCATTTGGTCCTGGTAACTTATCAACTTATTACAACCAGTCTGTCTATCTAATACCACTTCTCTATCAATTCAAGTGTCTCAATTCCCACCTCTTCCACCAAAGTTTGGGCAGCATTTTCTTCCTTGGCAAAGATAAATGTACTCATTTAGTAACTCAACTACGCGCTTTGTCTCCGTGTGTCAAAGAACAAAGAACAAAGAACAAAGAAATGTACAGCACAGGAACAGGCCCTTCGGCCCTCCAAGCCCGTGCCGACCATACTGCCTGACTAAACTACAATCTTCTACACTTCCTGGGTCCGTATCCTTCTATTCCCATCCTATTCATATATTTGTCAAGATGCCCCTTAAATGTCCCTATCGTCCCTGCTTCCACTACCTCCTCCGGTAGTGAGTTCCAGGCACCCACTACCCTCTGCGTACAAAACTTGCCTCGTACATCTACTCTAAACCTTGCCCCTCTCACCTTAAACCTATGCCCCCTAGTAATTGATCCCTCTACCCTGGGGAAAAGCCTCTGACTATCCACTCTGTCTATGCCCCTCATAATTTTGTATACCTCTATCAGGTCGCCCCTCAACCTCCTTCGTTCCAGTGAGAACAAACCGAGTTTATTCAATCGCTCCTCATAGCTTATGCCCTCCATACCAGGCAACATTCTGGTAAATCTCTTCTGCACCCTCTCTAAAGCCTCCACATCCTTCTGGTAGTGTGGCGACCAGAATTGAACACTATACTCCAAGTGTGGCCTAACTAAGGTTCTATACAGCTGCAACATGACTTGCCAATTCTTATACTCAATGCCCCGGCCAATGAAGGCAAGCATGCCGTATGCCTTCTTGACTACCTTCTCCACCTGTGTTGCCCCTTTCAATGACCTGTGGACCTGTACTCCTCGATCTCTTTGACTTTCAATACTCTTGAGGGTTCTACCATTCACTGTATATTCCCTACCTGCATTAGCCCTTCCAAAATGCATTACCTCACATTTGTCCGGATTAAACTCCATCTGCCATCTCTCCGCCCAAGTCTCCAGACAATCTAAATCCTGCTGTATCCTCTGACAGTCCTCATCGCTATCCGCAATTCCACCAACCTTTGTGTCGTCTGCAAACTTACTAATCAGACCAGTTACATTTTCCTCCAAATCATTTATATGTACTACAAACAGCAAAGGTCCCAACACTGATCCCTGTGGAACACCACTGGTCTCAGCCCTCCAATTAGAAAAGCATCCCTCCATTGCTACCCTCTGCCTTCTATGGCCTAGCCAGTTCTGTATCCACCTTGCCAGTTCACCCCTGATCCCGTGTGACTTCACCTTTTGTACTAGTCTACCATGAGGGACCTTGTCAAAGGCCTTACTGAAGTCCATATAGACAACATCTACTGCCCTACCTGCATCAATCATCTTAGTGACCTCCTCGAAAAACTCTATCAAGTTAGTGAGACACGACCTCCCCTTCACAAAACCGTGCTGCCTCTCACTAATACGTCCATTTGCTTCCAAATGGAAGTAGATCCTGTCTCGAAGAATTCTCTCCAGTAATTTCCCTACCACTGAAGTAAGGCTCACCGGCCTGTAGTTCCCGGGATTATCCTTGCTACCCTTCTTAAACAGAGGAACAACATTGGCTATTCTCCAGTCCTCCGGGACATCCCCTGAAGACAGCGAGGATCCAAAGATTTCTGTCAAGGCCTCAGCAATTTCCTCTCCAGCCTCCTTCAGTATTCTGGGGTAGATCCCATCAGGCCCTGGGGACTTATCTACCTTAATATTTTTTAAGACACCCAACACCTCGTCTTTTTGGATCACAATGTGACCCAGGCTATCTACACCCCCTTCTCCAGACTCAACATCTACCAATTCCTTCTCTTTGGTGAATACTGATGCAAAGTATTCATTTAGTACCTCGCCCATTTCCTCTGGCTCCACACATAGATTCCCTTGCCTATCCTTCAGTGGGCCAACCCTTTCCCTGGCTACCCTCTTGCTTTTAAGTTCCCTAATCAGTCCACTCCCCTTTTACCACCCTCTTCCTGCATTTGGCCATCTGCTTCGTCCAATTGCAATGCAAGTGGAGCATTGAAGCCCATCCCAACTGCAGTTTCAGTCTCTAAAAGATCTGCCAATATTTACAAACAACCTGTAGCCTGTGCTGGAATCCTTGTTTTAAATAGGCGCTTGGAAATGTGTATTGGGAAATGATTTTCTTGATCAAATTATGACAGCAACAAAGCTCGAATATTTCTTCAGCGTCTCAGTGCCGACAAATTACTCCCCCCACCCACTCATCCAACAGTAATTTAACAGTCTGCAAGTCAACAGGGTTTAAATATGACCTGTACTGCCACTACTGTTCAACCAATGAATAGCACAGGCAGTCATTGTAACATTAACAATTCCCACGTCTGTTAATTCTAAAATAAATGCTTTCAAGTAGATATGTTTCATTAAAAGCACTTTATTTTTCTCAGTAGGGGTAAAACTCAACAACACTATACTGTCACTCTGGATCTTGGAAAGATGTCAAGTGAATTTGTTCAAACATTTAACGTTGCAATTTGTCAAATTGATCAGCCCACAAAATATCCTGAGGCAGAATGAATCATAACTCATTGGCTTTGATACCTGACCAGGTTAACCATTAAAGAATAAATTTTGATCCAAAATACTCGACTATCTTGTCACAGGTTTTCCACTGTATTGACAGCTGCTGATTTGGCAATGGCTCCTTGTGCCTTCAGGCACAGCAACACACACAACTGTTTTGTCACTTAATGTATTAGTGCTGGGAAAGCAAGAGTAGCATTTATAATGCACCTTGACATATCTCCCATAAATGACTCATGCAAATAAGTTACTTTGAAGCTGATGTGATTGTTGTTAAGTCGAACACACAGCAATGAAAGTGATTGTTTCATTAGCTCATAAAGACAGTTCTAGGGACAGCACTGAAGAAATTGTTCAAAGTCCTTTGCTAATTTAGCAGACCTGCATATAGTGCATGGAGCTATGATGACAGGCAATGTTATATACTGCCTGTGAGCCATATTTCATGACTGGGAATGCAAAATCACCCTGGAACATTATTAAATGATTTGAAGTGCTGTGCTGTGTTATAATCTGGGAACATATTCTTGCTGATTCTGCGCCACGTGATGCGTAGCGATATCAGCAGAATGTTTGGGTGAGCTTTGAGCAGATCACCATCTTGAATGGAGGAGCAACATACTGTATAAACCTCTCATCGTGCTTTACAAAAATCCAGAGTGTTGGCACCCCCATACCTTTTCTCTTCGCGATAACAAATAAATATAGGATACTGTTATACAAATAATTTAGCAATCAATGAGTGGAAATTAAGTCCGTTGGCAAATGGTTTAAGTGCGCTGTGAGTGTCCTTCAA
Source organism: Scyliorhinus torazame (assembly GCF_047496885.1). Classification (NCBI taxonomy): domain Eukaryota; kingdom Metazoa; phylum Chordata; class Chondrichthyes; order Carcharhiniformes; family Scyliorhinidae; genus Scyliorhinus; species Scyliorhinus torazame. The sequence goes on along the minus strand of NC_092721.1, from coordinate 65,884,473 downwards.
AATGGCACTCATGCACACACTTCTGAGGTAAATCGCGCCAGATGCTATGTTGTGCATGCAGTGAATGTCTGCTGAAAGTTTGCAGAGCAGGCATATCATGATGCTCATCAACAGGTATCACAGATTTGACACCAGTGTATCATGATATGCAGGCATGCAGCCAGTGAACACTCAGAATGGGACACAGCCAATGGGCAGTGTGGACACTCGGGGGTGGCATCACCACAGGGGGGGGCATGACACAGACGCCGTGGAAGGGTTGAGGCACTCGCACCCTGCTCTCTTTCCATAGACAGACATCTAGAAAATCAGACAGGATTGATCAGCAGCAACACACCCCAGCACGTGGCTAAGAGCAAGCTGATACAGTTAGACTGAGTTACTACAGTTAGATTAGCAGAGAGTCAAACTCATTTGAGAACTTTGTTAATAGTTCAATAAACACGTTGAACTCATTTCAAAGTCTGGAGCATCCTTTAGTTAAGACTGCATCAAGTAGCAGCCTATGTTATCCGAAGCAGCATAACACAACATGATACCATGAGTGACTGTTCAATTTCTTTAGTTCAACTCAGCAACATCAGTGACAACCAGCTACTGAATACAGGCACAATGGACAAGATTCAGGCTTCTCATCAGCTCAGGACCATCGGCAATCTTAGTTCCAACTGGTGATCATTCAAGCAGAAATTTCAACTATACGTGGAAGCATCCGACCTCAATGGCGCGACCAATGCTTGGAAGATAGCTCTTCTACTCACCACAGCGGGTGACCATGCGATAGAGATCTTCAACTCCTTTCACTTTTCCGAAGGGCAGGACAAAACAAAGTAACAAACCATCCTGGACAAATTCGACAGCCGCTGCAAGGTGGACACCAACAAAATCTTCGAGCGCTACATCTTCAAGCAGAGGATGCAAGGTAAAGACGAATCCTTCAACTCCTATCTAACTAACTTCAGACTGCTAGAGCAGTCCTGCAACTTCGGTGATATCACTGACTCCATGATCAGAGACCAAATCGTTTCTAGAGTCCACTCTGATCCTCTGCGAGAGCAATTGTTGAAAATCAAGCATTGCCAGTCGCGATTGAAACGTGTACTGTGCATGCGCACTCTAAAAATCGCTCTTCACAGTACAAAACGGCAGGAAGTGAAAAATAAGCCTCCCACGAGGTGGAGAGTGTTCAGGCCATCTCCCGGATTGGCTGCCATATTGACAAAAGAGGCCATTTTGCACGCTCTTCCCGGGGCCCAACGCATGCACAATGCGATCGGGAACACGAAGCAGCCACAAACCTCACTGCGTAGGTGCAGATGTCCGAGAACCGCTCAGCGCATGCGCAACGATGCACTGAGCGTCATGATGCCGACGTCATGGCGTGTGTGAATTGCGGCACCGCCCATTTTTTAAAATACTGCCCTGCAAGAGGCAAACGCTGTTTAAACTGTGGGAAACCAAACCACTATGCAGCCCTGTGCAGATCTGCACCACCAGTCAGGAGCCAGCGCTCCCAATTCCGACAGCGGCACATCAGAAGTGTGCAACACCGAATGCATGACTCTGATCCAGGCAGTCCGACGGATCCAGATGATGAATACCTCGACCACACTTACCAAGTGGGCATTATTACGAAGTGCGAATACGCCACACCGGACACATCGCGAGTCCAATCAATCCTGGCCGTGGATTCCGAGGATGAATGGCATGCAGTGATGAAGGTCAACCACTGCCCCATCCAGTTCAAACTGGACACAGGTGCCTCCACCAACCTGATTTCGCAGGTGGACTTCAAGAGTATCAAGAAGCCCCCCACAATCCTTCCAGCTGCCTGCAAACTCCTGGACTACAATGGAAACGCAATGAAGGCACTGGCGTCCTGCCATCTGCAGGTATCCAGCCGACACACACAAGCAAGGTTACGCTTCGAGATTGTTAAACCAGTCAGGGCATCCCTGCTAGGTGCGCACGCCTGCAAGCAACTGAACCTCATTCAAAGGGTCCACCCCATGACGCCGTCCCATTCGGATCTTCAAGCCAGCATCGACGACATCCTAACCCAGTATCCAGATGTATTTAGTGAGATGGGCACCCTACCGTATGAGTACAAGATTCTACTGCAGCCTGATGCCAAGCCAGTGGTCCATGCACCGGGACGTGTCTCTGATCCACTGAGAGAGCGCCTGAAGGCAGAGCTCACGAGTCAACAACAAAAAGCCATCATCTTCAAGGTCACTGAACCAATGACTGGGTCAGCTCGATGATGTGCGTAAAGAAGCCTTCGGGGGACCTACGCATCTGCATTGACCCCAAGGATCTAAACAAAAACATTATGCAGGAACATTACCACATCTCGAAGAGGGAAGAAAACATGAGTGAGATGGTACACGTGCGTTTCTTCACAACATTGGATGCATCCCAAGGATTTTGGCAAATCCAACTTGAAGAATCCAGCAGAAGACTCTGCACCTTCAACACGCGATTTGGCAGGTTCTGCTACAACCAAATTCCATTTGGCATCATCTCGGCATCAGAGATTTTCCATCGCATCATGGAACAGATGATGGAGGGAACAGAAGGGGTTCGTGTCTACGTTGACGATATCATAATCTGGTCCACAATCCCAAAGGAACATGTGTCGCAACTCAAGAAAGTATTCCGACGCATACATGAACATGGCCTCAAGCTAAACAGGTCCAAGTGCTGTTTTGGGACAACCACGCTGAAGTTCCTGGGCGATCAGATTCCGCAACACGGTGTGTGCCCGGACACAGACAAAATTAAAGCCATCGAGGCAAGGAAAGTCCCCGAGGACAAGAAGGCAGTACTGTGCTTCCTGGGAATGGTCAATTTCCTTGGCACGTTCATCCCAAATTTGGCCACACACACCATGGCCCTACACAACAGGGTGAAAAAATCAACCACCTTTGAGTGGAAGGCGGAGCACCGAACAGAGTGGCTGGAACTGAAAGCCAAGCTCACCACTGCACCCGTCCTTGCAATCTTTGACCCAGACCGAGAGACAAGATATCCACAGATGTCAGTCAGGATGGCATTGGGGCGGTGTTGCTTCAAAGAGACGACACGTCAACCTGGGTACCAGTAGCATACGCGTCACGGGCAATGACACCCACTGAGACCAGATATGCGCAGATTGAGAAGGAGTGTTTAGGTCTTCTCACCGGCACCCTCAAATTTCATGACTACATCTACAGCTTGCTAACATTTACAGTTGAGACGGATCATAGGCCTCTAGTCCACATCATCCAAAAGGACCTGAACGACATGACGCCTCATTTGCAGAGAATTCTGCTCAAACTCCGGAGGTATGATTTCAATTTGGTGTACACACCTGGCAAGGAGCTCATCATCGCCGATGCATTGTCCCGCTCCGTCAACTCACCCAATGAACCACTGGAGATCATCCAGCACATTGAATTGCAGGTACAACTGTGTGCAAGCACTTTCCCGGCAACAGATGAGAAGATCGTTCTCATCCGAGAAGAAACGGCCAAAGACCCCCTGTTGCAGCGAGTCATCCACAACCTCAGCAATGGCTGGCAGAAAGGGCAATGCCCTCAATTCTACAATGTCAAGGACGACCTGACGCTGATCGTCGGCATACTGCTCAAGCTGGACAGGATAGTCATCCCGCTATGTCTCCAGAGCATGGTGCTGCGGCAGATTCATGAGGGACACCTGGGTGTAGAAAACTGCAGACGTAGGGCCCGGCAAGCTGTCTACTGGCCGTGCATCAACCAGGACATCACGGACACGGTCCTGAACTGCAAAACCTGTCAGAGGTTCCAACCAGCGCAGCGCAAGGAGACGCTCCAACCACATGACCTAGAGACCTCTCCATGGTCCAATGTTGGCATTGACCTATTCCACGTGAATGGTCGCGACTATATCTTAATCATCGATTACTTTTCGAACTATCCTGAGGTGCTGAAGCTGCCAGATCTCACCTCACGGACCGCCATCAAAGCGTGTAAAGAGACATTCTCACAGCATGGCATCCCGAACACCGTCATGAGCGACAATGGCCCGTGCTTCCACAGTCGAGAATGGTCCACGTTTGCCAAGACCTACAATTTCAGGCATGTCACCTCCAGTCCGCACTATTTGCAGTCCAATGGCAAAGTCGAAAAAGGGGTGCACATCGTTAAGCAGCTCATCCGCAAGGCCTTGGACTCCGCTTCCGACATACACCTTGCACTACTTGTGTACCGGGTGACTCCCTTGTCCACTCGTCGCCAGCACAACGGCTGATGAACAGGGACCTGCGGACGACGCTTCCAGCCATACACCTGCCCAACCTTGATCACCTCCCAGTGCTGCAGAAGATGCAGCAGCTTCGTGACAGCCGGAAGCAGGGCTATGACGCACATGCCACCGATCTGGATGTGCTACCCCAGCAGACAGGGTCAGGATCAAGATACCGGATGGTGGGTGGTCTGCTCTGGCTGTCGTTGTTCGACAGGCCGCTCCCAGATCCTATGTCATACGTATGGCTAATGGCTCCATTGTGCGAAGGAATTGAAGGGCACTGTGAAAAGTTGCTTGCCTACAACCACTTTCCCATCCATTTCCACATGTTGACTTGCCACCTCCAGACACCTCGAACCATGAGGCCACCAGTCGTGCCTCCCACTCGCCTGTCAAGACACCGTCATCCCCTCCACTACCTCTCCGGCGGTCGACGAGGATCAGATGCAAGCCTCAGAGACTGGACTTATGAGCATTTGTTTTGTTTGTTCTGTTCTGTATTCCTCAGTCAGTCACATTGGACAGACGCATTCACATGTATATACATCTAAAAAAAAAGGGGGAGATGTCATGATATGCAGGCATGCAGCCAGTGAACACTCAGAATGGGACACAGCCAATGGGCAGTCAGGACACTCAGGGGTGGCATCACCATAGGGGGGGCATGACACAGACACTGTGGAAGGGTTGAGGCACTCGCACCGTGCTCTCTTTTCACAGACAGACATCTAGAGAGAGACAGGGTTGATCAGCAGCATCACACCCCAGCACGTGGCTTAGAGCAAGCTGGTACAGTTAGACTGAGTTACTACAGTTAGGTGAGCAGAGAGTCAAACTCATTTGAGAACTGTGTTAATAGTTAAATAAACACGTTGAACTCATTTCAGAGTCTGGAGCATCCTTTAGTTAAGACTGCATCAGGTAGGAGCCTGTGTTATCCGAAGCAGCATAACACAACACAATGGAGTTGTATTTGATCTCAGAATACAAGGCTTCTACGCAGACCGACTAGGCATTTTCCTTGGAATACAGCATAACTCAAACAATGAGCAGGAGGCAAGCTGCAAGAGGCAGGTGTAATAGAGGGGAAGCAGGAATCTCCCCAAGGGTAAGATCCTGGCATGGATAGAGGAATGGCTGACTGGCAGAAGGCAGAGAGTGGGGATAAAGGGGACTTTTTCAGGATGGCAGCTGGTGACTAGTGGTGTGCCTCAGGGGTCTGTGCTGGGACCACAACTTTTCATAATATACATTAATGATCTGGAAAAAGGAATTGAAGGCACTGTTGCTAAGTTTGCAGATGATACAAAGATCTGTAGAGGGACAGGTAGTATTGAGGAAAGAAAGGGGTTGCAGAAGGATTTGGAAAAGCTAAGAGAGTGGGCAATGAAGTGGCAAATGAAATACAATGTGGAAAAGTGTGAGGTTCTGCACTTTGGAAGGAGGAATTTAGGCATGGACTATTTTCTAAATGAGGAAATGCTTAGGAAATCAGAAGCACAGAGGGACTTGGGAGTCCTTGTTCACGATTCTCTTAAGGTTAACGTGCAGGTTCAGTCGGCAGTTAAAAAGGCAAATGCAATGTTAGCATTCATGTCGAGAGGGCTAGAATACAAGACCAGGGATGTACTGTTGAGGCTGTATAAGGCTCTGGTCAGACCCCAATTAGAGTATTGTGAGAAGTTTTGGGCCCTGGATCTAAGGAAGAATGTGCTGGCCTTGGAAAGGCTCCAGAGGAGGTTCACAAGAATGATCCCTGGAATGAAGAACTTGTCGTATGAGGAACGGTTGAGGACTCTGGGTCTGTACTCGTTGGAGTTTAGAAGGATGAGGGGGGATCTTATTGAAACTTACAGAATAGTGCGAGGCCTGGATAGAGTGGATGTGGAGAGGATGTTTCCACTTGTAGGAAAAACTAGAACCAGAGGACACAATCTCAGACTAAAGGAACGGTCCTTTAAAACAGAGATGAGGAGGAATTTCTTCAGCCAGAGGGTGGTGAATTTGTGGAACTCTTTGCGCAGAAGGTTGTGGAGGCTAAATCACTGATTTTTCAAAAATTTATCTCTACCCACTCTATCTGGATCCCGCATGATTTTGAACACCTTTATCAAAGCTCTTCACAACCATCTCTTCTCTAAAGCAAACAATCACAGCTTCTCCAATCTATCCACTTAACTGAATTCCTTCATGCCTGGAACCACACTTGTAAATCTTTTCTATGCTCTCTCTGCAACTTCCTAAAGTGTGCTGGCCGGAATTGAACACGATATTCCAGTTGAAGTATTGCAGGAGGAAATACATGGTATGCTGCTGTTACTCCTCGATAAACAGACCTCAAGCAATATGGTTTTCTCGTATCTTTAGAACACATGCAGGAAGGACTGGGGCAGCTAACACACTTCTTTGAAATTGACTTCTTCCTTTTAAACAGATACAGAGACTTCCCAAAATAGTTGGTGATCTTAACATATTACAAGCAGAGCCTTTTTAATTGGCTCCTATGTCCCGGGCACTTGGGTGGCCTCATTTGCCTGATGGAAACAGCTGCCCATAATAAGAGAGAAGGGTGTGCTGGTCACTGGAACTATGATATCTCTCGAAGCACCAAGCACCATAGCACAGACTATCGGCTTAATGCCAATATTTCAGGTGAGAACTGATATTCTGGCGAGTACTGGAACTTGGGTCTCAAAAGGTGGCCATTTTTTACCTTGTTCTATAAGAAGAACAGATCGTACGTAACTAAAAGCTCCTCAGAGTGGCATTCACTGCACCACATCAGTTTGCTGGAACCGTCATTTACAAGAAGGGAGAGGGGGGAGGTGGCATTCTGCTCTCAACAAAGGTACAGTGACAGGAGAAGCAGCTCTGTGGAAATTGCATGTGTCTGAGTGGATAAAACACTGCATTGGCACCTTATTTTCTATTGATGTTATGCATTAGTGTCTGGGCATTCTCTGTTATAATATGGTGAAAAATCATGTTATATTTGAAAAACCGGTGCAGTTCAGAAGTCTTACACTTTCTGCAAAAAAGCCCTATTTCAAATTCACTGGTTGCGAAATTGGTCACCTGTTCCACTTTGCAGCCTCTGATAATGTCATGGTTTTTCCTTCAAACAGGAGCATTACGGGTTGAGACAGAGTGATGTGGTTCAAGGCAAGTGCTTTTTAATCATACAGTCTATCTTCTATCATTGTATGTGTTAAGGTTTACACAAATCCCTGATATTTCCACCTCTGATAACTTATTTGTTATATTCTTGTTGAAGGTTTTCCCCATTTACAACTATAGTTTTCCACCACTTCCACTAGCCTATTGCAGCAATATTCAGACTTTATAATTGCGTTTTAACAGCATAATACAGAGTACCGTTTTGGACGTGGATAGCGGGGTGTTTCTCAGCGCTGCTGACTTCGCTATCAAATCGGAATGGTTTTTTTGGCCTCGCCAAGGAACAAACTGACAACTGGGAACCTTGGCACTGCCAGCCTGTCACCCTGGCAGTGCCAGGGTGGTATTTCCAGGGTGCCTGGCTGCCAGTGCCAAGGTGTCATGCTGGCAGTGCCAAGGTGCCCAGATGGCAAAAGGAGTGCCAGGATACTATCCTGCTCAGAGCCCAACCACCCGTGGACCTCCGATGGCCTGGGAGACCCCTCTGGTGCCGTGATGTTTAGTCCACGTTTGTGTGGACCAGTGCTAATCGGCACAATGACGAGGTCTCCCAGTGGGGTCGTTCAATCTCGGGCCTCAGGAGTACCTGGCGCCAACATATTTAAGTGAGCCTAAATGCTCAGTTAAATTTGTAAATCTCTGGATCCCTCCCGGCGAGGACGAGATCCAGATCGCGACGTCTCGCAAGATCTTGCGAGGTGTTCCGAGTGTCGCAAGTCTTGCAAGGGGCCTCTCGCTAGATTTGATGGCTGCATTGCCTCACTGAGTCGGGAGCGACGGGGTTCAATCACACTCCATATTTGTGTTTTTCCTGAGCCAGTATATTTTTCATTATCCTCATGTCAGGTTCTTTTTGGCTCAGAAACAATGGGTGATACATTGCCCCACATATCTCCATCTCCGCATGTTTAGGACAGTTCTGTGCCTCAAAAGATCACTGTTTCATGAAAATGCTCGAAGTAGCTTGCACCTCATCAGCACTGGGATTTAATTTCTTACTTGCCCCTAAGCTATTCTCCAACACAATTGCACACTCCGCACACAAATTAATAAAGTTTAGGAGATTCTGTTGCTTAAGTGACATGCTAGCTGCTTGGGAAGTGTTCGAGGACCATTAAAAAGTCTCATGATTGGCTTATATTTGTTCATTACCGCAAGCAAAATTCTTCCCGCAGGAGTCACTCATTCCAATTATATGCATTCCCATGTTTCGTTACTGATTGGCAAAGAAAATCAGGCCTCCCTTATAGTTTTCACAGAAGGAGGAATTTCACCCCCCTGGTGAATTAACCCAAACTGCTTCAACTTGGGTCAATTTGAAATTGAAATTCCAGAGTTTTCCCTTGTGTCTTTAACTCATTAAAATGTTTCCATGTGCTATTACTGTTGGTTCAATACACCTCAGCTTTGCAAAGGAAAAGGCCAGTGGACTGTTTACAGGGATTGATTTCTCGCAATAATGGAATATTAACATGGGAAATATGCAGTTAGAAAGACATATTTTCTTGCTGGCAGGCTTTTTGGTGCTGATGGCAACAACTTTGTAAGTAGGGACTGGGAAATTAAATGGGGAGTTCCTTTCACTGCATCCATTCAAAATGGCCTAAAGTCCTCTTGCACAAAATTTAATAGGGCTTAATTTGAATATTTAAATTAAAATATATCGAATGGTAAAGGATGTTAACACAATTCTTCACTTTTCACACACTTCACTCTGCAATCAGATCCAAGTGAAAATGGATAATGAAAAATAAGATCACCAACTCTTTAAAGGTGATGTGTATTCACAAGGAATTATATTTGGTTTTGGACTTTAAAAATGGATATCTGAGAACTGGGTTTATGATTGCTGCATTTTGTCTGTTTGTTTGTTTTTTGGGCCAGATATGTTGTCATAAAATCTTAATCTGAGTGCTTTTTGGGTCTGCAGCTGCCATCGTGCATTTTACAGGAGGAAAACAAAAATGGAAAAAAAGATGAGAAGCAGGTTCACTGCCTCTACCCACACTTATTCACACAACTGTGGTTACACAGGCACATTTGCCTAGGTATGGTCAAGGATGACTGACTTTACAAGCATTGTTTCATTACGCAGGTTGTGTCAAAGTCATGATACCTGTAGACCGAGTGCTGTCGTGGTGACACGGTTATAAAAGTGGTCCTGTGATCTAAACACAGGCATTCTCCCTGGAGCACGGGCAGAGTACCAGCATGCTGTAACTGCTCAGCTAGTGAATAAAGTATTGTTTGTTACAAGCCATTTGCCTGCAGTCTTTGGGAACCCAGCACGTTGACGTGGCGTTGGCGTTGTGGCACAAAGACTTCACCACATCAACCTACTCATATTCAAACAAAATATTGCTGACAACTGGGCAAAGTTTGAAAAGGAGTGGCCTATATATTGTAGTGCTGGATTATCGGATAAATCAAAAAGGTACAATCTTACACCTCACTAAATCTAGTGGGTCCCGAGGTCGTCAAGTAGTTCGAGTAATTTAGGATTCAAATGGAGGAGGAGAAAGAGGACCCCAAAAGCATTCAAAAAACATTTGAGAATATTTGTCCGCCAGTGAAGAACATAATAACAAATGGAATAATAATAATCGACAAGCATGTGTTTAACTCTCCAAATCAAAGATCTGACAAATTGGCACAATTATACATGGCAACTTTGAAAACCTGAGCAGAAATGCGCATTTGGCAATTTTACTGATGGGATCGAAGAATCTACGGGGTCCACAGTGATCTTGCCCATAAACAGCTGCTGTGAGAGAAAGATTTAACACTACAAACAGCCATTAGCATTTGCTAAACGAACAGTCGGAATAAAACAGCAAGGAGTTTAGGTGGGAAACAAGTTTTGTGGTAGAGGGCATGCGCTGTGCAACCTGGGGTCCAATTAGATTTTTTCCCAATTAGAACATATAGTGCAGAATGAGGCCATTCGGCCCATCAAGTCTGCACCGACCCACTTAAGCCCTCACTTCCACCCTATCCCCGTAACCCAATAACCCCATCTAACATTTTTGGTCACTAAGGGAAATTTATCGTGGCCAATCCACCTAACCTGCACTTCTTTGCACTGTGGAAGGAAACCGGAGCACCTGGAAGAAACCCACGCAGACACGGGGAGAACGTGCAGACTCCGCACAGACAGTGACCCAGCGGGGAATCGGACCTGGGACCCTGGTGCTGTGAAGCCACAGTGCTATCTGATGTGTTGGGTGTTCTGGATCACAAACAGGTCACCAACACTGGAAGTGGTGCAACTCTATTTTATTATAAGGTTAACTACATTAACATACTTGAACTGTGGGTAAATGCAATACCGGCTTTAACTGTTGACCCTTGCCTAGTCCTAACCAGGTGATGCACTCAGCACATGGTGAATGTCTGTGTTGCAGGCTGTGAGCTCTGCGCTCCGAGCTGGCTGCTACTAGAATGAGCGGGCACTCTCCTGTACCCTGTCTTTATAGAACGTGTGCTCTCACTGGTGATTGGCTGTGGTGTTGTGTATGCTGATTGGTCCCACTGCATGTCCATCAGTGTGTGTGTGTGTGTCTGCACCATAATATACTGGTGTATATTATGACACTATCCACTTGTGTTACCATGCTGCCCATCACCCTCATCACCCTCAAAACAGCTGCATGTTTGGTATATAGCAAATGCTGCTCCATTTGTGGAAAATGGAATCACTAAACAAAATGCTGCAGATTGAAATCGCAGCAGCTTTCATTTGAAAAGAGCCACATTGCAGCTGGTCAGTCCTGCAAAGTTAAAAGCATCAGCAAGGTGACCAAACAGGAGTTCAGCCAAAGCAGCCAAATCATTGAAGCTCCAACAACACTCGACAGTGAAAGTGTTGACACAATTACAGAAAAGGGTGAGATCTTCATCACCCTGAACATGATTTGTAATGAGGTAAAGATAGAAACTGGAGTAAAGTGTAACTACTGTCCAGTTGAAATCAATGGAACTAGACCCATATTCAGCACCATAATGACAGCATGGTGGCACCGTGCCTCACAGCGCCAGGGACCCGGGTTCAATCCCGGCCTTGGGGGACTGTCTGTGTGAAGTTCTGTGCATGTTCTCCCCGTGTCAACATTGGTTTCCTCCAGGTGATCCAGCTCCCACAGTCCAAAGGTGTGCAGGTTAGGTAGGGAGATGGGGTGACGGGGATAGGGAAAGGGATTGGGCCTAGGTAGTGTGCTCTTTTAGAGGATCAGTGCAGATCCGATGGTCTGAATGGTCTCCTTCTGCATTGTAGAAATGCTATGGTTCTATACTCCAATACCCAAGTGGACATCGTGGCCTACATCTAAGATAGGCAAGTGCAGTGAAATCACATGCTTGAGTGATTGGAATGCACTTAGTGCATGGAATGCACTTTCATCACTTTGATGAGCTGCAAGGTTTCCTCCCTCAACTCCTGAAAAATGTGCTTGTCAGGTGAATTAGACATTCTGAATTCTCCCTCTGTGAACCCAGACACATGTCAGACTAGATTTTCACTGTAACTTCATTGCAGTGTTAATGTAAGCCTACTTGTGACACTAATAAAGATTATTATTAATATTATTATGAAATGATTTGACTGAATATCGCTCTATCAATGAATGAGTCTAAACCCTTCAGTAGATAGCATTATATATGACATAAAGGAACATGGTGCAGCTGCCATGAGCAATCATTGCAATCCAGGACACCAGAGCCGAGTATCTTCAGCTCCTTCATCAATAACTTAGCTTCTATCATAATGTCAGGTATAGAGCTATTCACTGATGAGTCCATCAGATCCATTCACAACTTCTCCAATAGTGAAGCATCACGTTAGCCCACACCACGATTTGGATAACATCCAGGCTTGTGCAGGTATCATTTACACCAAATATGTCTCCACTAATCCCTATTTTGAACCAGAGAAAGTCCAGTCATCTGCTATAAGCTACAATGACACTGCAAGAAATATTTTGGATATATTCATCATACAGCAGGTAAGTTGGCCCAGCTATATCAACACGAGGGTTAAAAGATTACGGAAGAGTCGTAGGCTGTTCATTGCAATTCAATTTTCCCGGCAACAGCACAGACCCACCAGTTGGTTTCACGGCCGCGTCGGTGGTTACAGTGGGAAATCCCATTGACAATCGGCGGGAATATAGAATCCCGCCACCAGCAAACAGCGCACGGCTGATAAACACGTGCCCATGGTATTCTGCATTGAATTATATATGAATTGAATATGATAATTAGAGGCCTAATGTGTGTTTGTGAACCCTTGTGGGAAATTTATTTCTGCTGTGTGGAGAAAGTGCCTGCTCTGCCTTTCACCCAATTATTCAGTGGTTGCTCTGCCTGCAAACAATAGGTACATTTTTTTAACCACAAGATTTTCCAGTGAAGCCAGGAGGAGCAGAGGTCTGGGCTCCTCAGACGGTTCAGCCCTGGCACTTCCTGAGGGCAGTAGTGCCAGGGCACTGCCTGGGCATGTCCTTCTACCCCCAGGTAGAAAACTTACCTTGGCACCCAGGCCAATTACCCTCCACTGATTCCCGTTCAGATATAGCTGTGTGAACCTTGTCGATGTGACGTCACATCAGTGAGGTATAAATATTCAGTGAGGGGGCAATCATGTTCTTGGTGGCCCTTTAATTAGCGGAAATGTATTAAAATGAAGTCCCCCCATCAGCACATAACCAGTGAGAAGCGGGGGAAATCAGGAAGTAAAATCTTGCCGGCAAGAATCTAATTTCCCGACTCTCACGGGATTTTGCGCCAGTATCGCCGTTTGCACTCGTGTCACGCGCAAAAGCCCCCATAGTCTTTGAGAAGACTTTATTTGTACTGCTTTTTAAAAGAAAGAGACTTAAGGAATTGCAGCGGATTGGAGCGATAAAGCTGCCACCAGAAAAGAAGCAGGTTCCAAAATATGGCAACGACATTGCTTAACAACCTTATTGCTAACCCTTCATCTTTATCTTGACAGATGGATGGTGCTTTGCTCAGAATTACGGTATGCGCATTTCTGAGGAAGAAAATAAAAGTGAGAGAAAAAAATGATCTTGGGGAGAGACTGTTCTCACGATCAATATAACATGTTAATTTCTTGTCAATATCCAATTAATATCGGGTTAATGAAAGTTGAAGAGGATGTCGGACCATGGGGGAGGGAACTGCTGGACTCTATTAAATCAATGCCGATTGATGTAATCACTGCATCCTTCATTTAATTCCTGAGCATGCAAATCCAATATCAGATGAGAATCCATATGAAAGTACTAACCCATCTGAGTGTTTTTTGGCTGAAAATAATTCAAACAACCTATGTAATCAGTGTGTCAAAAGTTCAATGGCATTTTGAAACTACATTTGCCATAATAAGCAGCAACAAGGATGGTATGGCACGGCATGAATGGCACGGTGGCACAGTGTTAGCAGTGCTGCCTCACAGTGCCAGAGGCCCGGATTTGATTTCCACCCTGCGTGGCTGTCTGTGTGGAGTTTGCATGTTCTCCCCATGTCTGCGTGGCCTTCCACCGGGTGCTGTGGATTCCTCCCACCGTCCAAAGATGTGCAAGTTAGGAGGATTGGCCATGGTAATATGCCCCTTAGTGCCAAATGGTTAGACTGGTTGGAGTGCTCTTTTGGAGGGTCGGTGCAGACTCGATGGGGCGAATGGCCTCCTTCTGCACTGTCGAGATTCTATATACTGTGTTATGTCTCCATTATTTAATTTAATGAACAAAGCACGGCGACAGTTTCTACAACTGGTAACCCGGGTGCACATTGCACTGAAAATTGTGCCAGTTTTCAAAAGTATCTTTTCGCAATTTGATTAGTTGGCAGCTCTGCAAGGCAGGACTTTCTCCCAAGTGAGGGTGAAATTCCCATCTCATGCCAATCAACGCTCCTAAGAGCATATTTTGGATCACGGCTGTTGGGATCGGCATGGATTCCCCTCCGATTACTAAAACTTCAGGCCCAGCTCGGTGTGGGTGAGAACCTGGAGGGAATCCTGTCCTTATATTTTCATTCTCTTTCCCACCTCGCCCCCCCCCCCCTCCCACCCCCACGCCCACCCCACCAGTGCCCTTAGATCTTACAAATATCATCTGTGGTAAGAATACACATTTTTTGCATGAATTGTGGCAAATGGTATTTGGTGAAGTTGTTAACGCTTGGAGGGAACACCTGTTCAAAGTATGTTGATCAAGCGGTTGATATGATCAAACAGCATGTAACATTCATTTGAGAGCAGTGATACCATTTCAGAGCTTAAAACTCCAGTTAATTCCATCTCTTAACCTCAAATGTGCATTCAAATGTGCAATAAGAACCATGTCACCAAGACCCCATATAGGGACTACTACTTAAGTTGAGTCACTGATGGATTTCATCTTGCTGTTGCTATGAATTTATAAGTCTGGGGAACATTCAATGCCCAAGCACAGTGAAGAAAGAATCTAGGATAATTTTGACTTTAGCTGACAGTGTGAACGTTTGATTGACTAAACTTCATTGCAGTGTTAATGTGACACCAAAAAAGATTATTATCATTAGCAGAAGCAAAAACC
The DNA here is from genome assembly GCF_047496885.1 of Scyliorhinus torazame. Classification (NCBI taxonomy): domain Eukaryota; kingdom Metazoa; phylum Chordata; class Chondrichthyes; order Carcharhiniformes; family Scyliorhinidae; genus Scyliorhinus; species Scyliorhinus torazame. Next base: position 65,869,447 of record NC_092721.1, on the reverse strand, counting down.
AGGAGCGATGTTTAATAATGGCTGATCTGTTATGGCCTGGTTTATGATGGTGGTGGAAATCACAATTACCTTTTAATGACGATCAATTTGCAACTGGAATCTAACCCATTATTCTGCCTTGGACCACTTGGCTTGACATGATGCAATATACCTCTGGAAAGAAAAAGGGACCAATATAAGGACAAAGAGAAGAGAATGGGCAATCTTGCCTTTTTGGCTCATCTCCTCTGAGTTGGCCATGACGTTCCCCAATGCACATGTGACATTTATTGTAAACTGAGGGGTCTGCAGGAATCCAAGAAAAAAGAGAACAAAGCATTCAAATTGGCATTTTCTACTTGTTTACTAACAGGACAATATTTGATCCTTTAGGCCTTCCTGACATTTGCTGTCAGAAACTTATCTAAAACCTTCTCATACTTCAGTTCCACTGTTCTTCCCTTGTCACTAATCCTAATCTCAGTACCAATTTGGATGCGAGCGGGCCTGTGCCAGCAATGTTGTGAAAATGGGCTAAGAATATTGTGTGTGCTTCTTCATAACTGGCATGATGAACTTCCTTCTACCATGCACTTGTTGGCTTCCCAGCACTGAAGTGCTGGATTTGGGGCAAGATTCTCTGGCTTTCGTCTAGCCTGTTTCTCGGCAACAGGAGACGGCCCATCAATGGCTGTCGGTGGAGTTTCTGGTCCCGCTGTTAATGAGATTTCTCATTGAATCCACCTCACACCATCGGGCAACCATACCTTGGCTGTTGGCAAAAACTGAGTGGATGGGCAACTGTTATTGGTCACCTCACTTATCCTCTGAAACGGTTCCAGGTTGCCACTTTTGTGATTTTGTCCTGCTCTGTTTGTGAGGATGGCAAAGATACCCATCCAAAGCTATCGGGGTCTTTTTTCACATATGAATGCTGGATCCCACAATATTGTTAGGACCCGACTACAATTTTAACTGTGGCCTGAGGAGGAATCTGCTGTGACCTTTCTGCTCGGTGAAAGAATGGGAACCGTATCCTCGATCAGAAGAATCCTAAACAGGTTTATTTTTATCCTTAATACAAAATCAAAATACTGCTGATGCTGGAAATCTGAAATGGAAAAGCAAATGTTGGAAATGCTCAGCAGGTCAGGTGAGAGAGCATCTTGGGTGAGAAAAACTGAGCTAATATTTCATCAGATCTGGGCCCATTGAAACTCAAAACACTCTAAAGTGGGTTAAATACAGTTAGTTGCAATGACGGGAGAGGAGCAAGATTGTTCCTTTAAACCTTCCTTGTGCAGTTATAATTCTATTTTCCCTGCAAAGATATATGGAACTGAAGGGCTGAATGGCCTACACCTGCTTCTATGTCCTGTGTGATTAATAAGGGGATCAGGGATTGTGGTGAGAATGGGGATGAGAAACTTATCAGCCTTGATCGGATGGCAGAGCACACTTAATGGGCCAAATGGCCTAATTTTGTTTGATAGATTGTTTTATGACTTGTGTATATCCCAAGCTCCTTACAGCCAATGGAGTATTTTTGCATCTCTCTAATGCTGGTAGCCAATTTGTGCATAGCAGGTTCCCATGAACAGCAATGTGTGGGGAATTATGACCCCCCAAAACAAGTGGGTTTGGGTTGGGTGTGTAAGATATATCCTATTAACCCTAACTAGTTACTTTACTGTTCAGACATGAGAATTATGAGAAATAATGGGGCAATACTCAAAGCCCAAAAAACATAATGTTTTTATTAGGTTCGTAAAATACAATACCCTCGTTAATCACAAATACATTATAAGGAGTTATGCATACAATCACTCAATGAAGTATAGCCATCTGGGATGGCCACTTCCCGATTACAAAATGGACACTTTGTAAAGATTGCAGGGAAAATGGACAATACTGAGAAAGCAAGCAGGTGCAGGGTTTGTCTGTTGATTGGAGCCGCAGCTCCCAGACAAGACCAAAACTGCAAACCCATTACCATACTAATGAGCAATCTCCGGGGACAAAATAGTAACATTTAAGTAAACAATACCAAGGCAGACACCCCGGCGCCAGAGGAGACTAGAACAATGCAGGCTAATGGCCACCTAGGACATGCCCAGCCATCAGGGCACACACCCCTTTATTGGAGGAAATCAATAGGAACGATTGAGAAACGGCTCAATTAATTGGGGCCAAGTTCAAGGACCGCCGAAAAGAGCGCAAAGCCCCCTTTTGGGTATAAGAAGGAGCCCCCAAGAGAGAATCATTCTCTTGGACCCGGCTCTCACCGAGGAGAGACCTGCCCAAAAGCTGCCCCAGAACAAGTAAGTCCAAGGTCAACGCACGCTACCAGACAGATGACCTTAGCTGTTATCCCATACCAGTTCCACCCCAGCAGCCTCAGAACCGAACAACGGCCATTGTTTCTCTGACTGAGTGGGTGCCCGAAGCTAAGTATAGGCTTTAGCAGTAGTGATAGTTTAGTCTGTAGTATTTGTGCATGAGTGTATTTAACTGTGTGTGTAAATAAATAAGCATTGACTTTGAACTAACTAACTGGTATATCGAGTCTTTGATCAGTATTCGGTTTGAACCTTGTGGCAGTATCGAAAGATACCTGGCGACTCTAGAGCAAAACGTAATTAGAATTAAGGAAGGCGACGATATTGGCCGCCATATTCAGAGCCAAACAGAGAGAAACACAATTAGCAACAAAAGGGTCACTTCCTGTCTATTGTACTCTTGACCAAATTACCTGGCAGTATCACTGACTCATAATATACCTTTTATTCCAAGGTAGGCGGAATATTTTGTTGATGGCTTCATACAGTCCAATCAAAATCCACCTGAAGTTACAATTGTTGAATGAAGTGTCAGATTCCTTGCCCAATCCATGATATTAAAGATTGCTTCAGTGGTGTATGTTTGTTTCAAATTTATTTCAATAATGCTATCACTCATGAAAGTTCCTGATGTATTTAAGACCATTATAGGCCAATACAACAGAAGTATACTCTCCTGGTTACACATTTCATGTCCAAGAGGCTAACTAACAATTACAGTCCCTCAAATTATTGATTTACAAGTTGTTGCTTGGAGAGTTAAAGATATTGGACTGGATTCTCCATTATTGGGACTAAGTCCCCATGCCGGCTTCAAAACGGTGGAGTTCCACACCAGGAAAGGACTACTAATTCTCAGTCCTGCAGGGGACTAGCAGGGACCCGGAGTAAATCACGCAGCTTTTGCTGCAGATACGGGCACCCGCACTTCCTGGTCAGAGGCCTCGCATGCGCACGGCAGCGGCCTCCATCAGCCACGCCATGCTCCATGGCGGACTTGGACCGCGGAGCCAGACCCAAGAAAGAGAACCCCAATTAGCCGCGCGCCCAACCCTCAAACCCCACACGAACATTCCCCGGCCGCCTATAAGTTCCCCCAGGCCTAAGATCCACCTGGCCCCAACTGTGCGAGACCGTGCACGCTGGTTCCAGCCACCTGCTGTGCTGGAAGGGCGACTCCGCAGAGAAACGTCGAAGCATGTCGCCTTGGAGAGAGAATTGCTGCTCGCATCAACGTCTGGCGATGGCGCAAATTGGTGTATCCGTCTTGGACCGCCGGTGCTGGTCGCCACTGCCGACCCAGTGTGACTGCCACGTGATCCATTCCCTGTCGCCGTGGCATCCGCCGTCACCCTGAGCGTGCCATCACCGAGGCCGCGACACTGCCCGTCCGGAGCAAGGTCTGGCGTCAGAGTCGGCGCTTGGCTGCTCCCCATCTGGAGTCCCAACAGGTTCACTGGAGGCAGCTGAGATTCCCTGAAGCTGCACTTCTGGAGTCGGAACATGGAGGAATGCACCGACCAGTGATGAGGCTCGAGCCATCGAGGGTGGAAGCGGTGCGGCGCCACCGCAGTCATCAGTGGTCCCACCGTGATCGTCGAGTGCCTCTGTACGCACTAGGCGAGGTCTGTCACCTTGCACCTTTTGCATGGGAAGTGGGATGCTGTCGTCACTCGTCTCACATCCCGTGGATAGATCCTCAGTAGCAGCTTGCTGTTCACTAGGGTTGGGTAAATTGTCAGAGTTTTCATCTGGTGGTGCAAACCATGTCGGTGGACTGTCATTGTCTTGCCGTTGTCCTTCATTTGGGCTTTTCTTCTTTGGAATTTTAAATCTTCCCCCAGACATTGCAGAACCTTGTTTATTGCCCTCAAATTCTCCCATATGTATGGCCTCGAATGTAGGATCCAATGTTTCTTTCAACATTGTACTATTTTCCAAAAAACATTCCGTTTCAATTTTCTTCTCAGTTACCTCATATGTATCTTTGTCTAATGTACATGCTTTCATAGTCTCTGGGTCTGATTTTGCTGGGACTGGCATAGTCACAGTCTCTCTTTTACTGTTCTCAATTGCCCACATTATACTCCCCAGATATAACTGCTTAATCTCTGGGGTTAGTGTGGTACAATGGATAATCGGGTCGACCTTATCTGCATCTTCACCATTAATGGAAAGCACACTTGGTTCACTTGAAACTGCTGCGGGCTTTAAGTTCTTTATCTGGCTACTCGATGTCGGTGTCCTCAGGATTCTTGCTCCAATGTTCTGCTCATTTATCAGTGGAGTGTGTCTAGATTCAATGCAGTTAATGTTCCCCTCAAGATTTGAAGAGTCATTACTGACTAACTGCTGGTCTCCGAAGTTGGGACTTTGCGGTGTTGTGTTGAAGGGAGACATTTGTCCCTGCTGTAGGTATGATTCAGGTTGTGTTATTTCCATTAACTGAGGATCAATGTATTGTCCATTTTTTTTTTCATACTAAAACACTGGCAATTGTCAGTCTGCTCCTTGCAAGTTAAACATACAAGTAATTTCTTTAGCAAATCCTCAGCATCCTTCTGTGACCGTGCAGCATTATTAATCTCTGTTCGGCTATAATGATCCTGAAGGTCAGCGCATAAACCTTTTTCCTTCGGGCTTGGAGGAGGCGATTCCTTTGGCTTGTCTTCAGTTGGGCTTGAACAGTCATCAGCGCTGTGCCCTTCATTGTAGCATGAGAGACCGTCATGGTCATGCTGCTGTGCAGTGGAGCATGGTAGACTGTTATAGCCTTCTTGCTGTTCACGTGAGCATGGCAGACTTGCATCGTCTGCCGCTGGTTGGTCAGGAGAGGTTGCTAGACCCTCATGGTCTTGTTCCTGCAAGGACTGCGCATCGGAGTCAAGCGTTTCTTCTATCGTGGAGGCTGTCCACAAGCTTTCTGTGGAGGCCTGTGACACTGGAGTCACTTCTCGTTCGCGCAAGGACTGCGCTCTGGAGTCTTGTGTTCCTTCTATCGTAGAGTCGGGAACGCTGAGCGGGACGTGGACCATGCTCTGTGTGGCAGCAGGCCGCTCTCTGTGGGCTTGCACCGCTCCCTGTCTGTTAATTTCAGGCTGCGGCATCATCCTGCACTGATGAGTTGGGACGTCATACCTGCTGGGTTGAAGATCTTCAAATCCGAAAAATGAATCCGCATCTGCGTCGGATTCAATGTGAGGGTCGCCAATGTGCAACACGAAAGGTTCGTCCGAGTCGTAGTCATCTAGGACCATGGAGCTGTCATTGGGCTCGCGAGGTCCAGAAAAAATGTAAAGATCGGTATCGAAGTATTCGAGGTCGGAATCGCCGCCAGTTTTTGCGGATATCGCCGTGGCACTGGAACGGCTGTGGAACCGGGAGCCAATACATCTTGCCTGGGTACTGCTGGTTGTCTCTGTACACTGAGGTATGCCGGCAGGTATCGATCCACTCCTGTACCATGTGGTGTTGGGTGCTCTGATGCACAGATGAACCAACACAGTTCTATTTGGTACAACTCTATTTTATTTAAACTTCTATATACAGTTCGGTCTGGATACTCTGCACGTTGTGTCTCCTTGAGTGTGTCGTGTAACAGGTCTGTCCTTGTCCAGGTCTCCAGCTAATACTGGCCACCAGGTGTCGTGTTTGTCCTTTTATACTGTCCCTGTCCTTGTCTGTGATTGGTTGTGGTGTGTGTTCTGATTTGTCTGTTGGTGTGTCTATCATGATGTGTGCGTTCGAATATCATGACACCGACCAGGGTGGCCGGGGACTGAGTCCGCAGCCGCCACGCGAGTATCCCGATCAGCTGGAGCACATTAGTTCCACGCCGTCGCGATTTTGGCTGGTCGGATGGCAGAGTACACCACTTTTCGGGGGCCACAGAATCGGTGAACCGGCGGCAGACCCGATTTTGTGCGGAGAATCGCTTCTCCGCACCCCCCCCCCCCCCCCCCCCGCGCCGGCCGCGATTTTGGCGCGAGAGGGCGGAGAACCAGCCCAGTGTTTGTCTATTAAAGCAGATAAGAAATGTTTTTTTGTGGAGTTATTTTTTTCTGCATTTCGAAAGATAGCAAACTCCGACATCATCAAACAACGTCTGGTGTGTAAGTTTTTGCAATTTTCAAAACATTTAAGTTAGCTAAACAGACATATTGGTTCCATGCTCTTTGTGTATTTCACGCTGTTTATTGGTTGCAAGCTTATTCACGTTAGCACAGTGGTCACCTTGACGGCCACTGTGAGCGGTTGTCCATCCCCAGATCCCCGCGGTGCCAAGTGTGCCATGATCTGGCAGATTTGCCATATGGTCCTCTTACTTAGCCGGAGTGTTCGATGACACGCCAGGTCTTGCAGTTGCTCGAAGGACAGGCGCTGCCGGTACACACGAGGCCTAATAGGGCACCTCTTTGCCACCTCTTCCTCGGCATGTTGAGTAGTCAGCTCTCCATCCACACCGGCTGGTTCCTGTTCCTCTGGGGAATTCTCTGCTGCTGCAGGGCCCTCCCCGAGCAGTCCTACTCGTGGAGCTTCAGTGCATCCCCCACAGCTGCAGCATCAAGGGAGATGCATACCATTCCCAGTTGGATTCTGAAATCCATTGGCTGCAGGGGTGAAAGGCAGACATATTAGCATGGTGCGTACCTCTGCTCCCAACCAGGTTCTGCGGGCTACATGGTGGCCCCAGTCTGCATTGCAGCCCTACGTCCGCATGTCCCCCTACCTTCCCCCCCTTCTCCCATCCCCTCACCCATCTCTGGCCATTCTCCCACCACTCTACCCTCCGCTCTGCATCCCTGGCCCTGTGAGTGTCCGCTGGGGTATCGGTGGCTGGCGCTACCGATGCCAGCGGTACGCTCTGCAGCCCCCATCCAGCACCCTCCAGTAGGAGCTACTGTGGCCGTCCTCTTTGGGTGGGTCACATGATGCCCTGCTGACAGGGTAATGCCCGATTGTGGGTGGGGGTCGCGCGGGATGACCCATACGCTGGGGTCAGTCTGTGCAATCACAGACCATGGTGGGCGGCTAACGGGATGTGCAGCAAGATGGCTGCCTTGCAGGCCACGGTAATGCCGATCCATGCCTGGACACCGTGGTCCCGAGGGGACACCACAACCCCAAGGCCTGGTTACCCCCGCCCACTGCCCCCCTCTGCCCTGGCAAGCATTCTACCACCCCCCTCCCCACCCAGCCAGCCTTGCCAGCGGCAGGACTGGCAGCCCATGGACATGCCTTTGGAAACATGTCCTGTCTCCACTCTCTCAGCAGCCATAATGCCTGTTTCCCGATTTTAAAAACCACAAGTGAACCTCGCCATCGGCAACTCCTCCTGGCAGAGGCGGAGCATTGCAGGAAGCCCTAGAATACCAGGGCATGCCTATTAATGATATGCCAATGCCGTTTACTGTACATGTGGCATAGAATGCATTCACCCCGCCGTTGAGACACTGGAGCATGGCATTCCGTTGGGCGCCTCGTCTTGATGTTTGGCTGGCGCACTATTTTCTATCTGATAGTGTTTCGCGATTCCGGTGTTGCTGGACAGAGAATCCCGCCCTCGGTATCTTTCTCCACAAATTTGACCAGGCTTCCAGAGTATTTTCAGCATTTCATGTTTCTCTGTATTCTACTCCTGAAAATTTTTAACCCACTTTAAAAATAAACATAAAAGCCGGTGGCTACATACTGTCCTACTTGCTTTTTCCATTCACTGAACTACGAGCATGGCAGAATAGGAGTTCAACATTAGAGTCAATGGTAGTGTTCTGGATGCTTGTTTGGTTAGGCACTATCAGCATTTGAATATCAGCTGGTTGTTAATAACTACTTGATCATCTTTGAATCTTGCTTCAGCCCTTCACCGACGTGTGCAGTTTAAGCATTCCTTTCAGTTATTAGTCAAGGTAATCCCATGGGATTTTGTCGATTTACATTGCAGCATTGGCATAATGTCACTTTACTACACACATTATGAAAACCCCAAGAGTCGATCAATTATGCTACATTTAAAAGAAATACTGGTAGAAAGTACAGAATAAATGAAAATAATTAGTATACTAATGGTCCTTAATAATTTTAATCACATGTCAAATATTATAAGAGGCCAAGGGGTCCAATTTGAATGGAGTTCCCACATCATAAATGCTGTTTGTGAAAGTTTTGCAATTCCAACATGTTGTAAGATATGAAACAATTTTAAGTCTCATGTCAGTTTAAGTTTACCCTGTCATTGTGCCTAACTCTATAATGACTATTGTGATTATATAAATATAGATTGCACTCTATACAATGATGTGGATGCATATATCAATCAAATAATTTTAGACCAGATACCAGAATATTTTGGTTTATTGAAAACAAAGTGCAGGCTTGGGTCTAGTCAAGTCCTAGGCCTTGAATTTAATTGAGGAATAATACCAGGCATCACCGAAGCCTGGTGATTCTGATATTCTTTTAAAGTTTTGGCTATGATCAAGACTTAGGGAGTCTAACCAGTAATATACATTTAAAAATGTTCCTGGATTCTGCAATAACATCACTCTATATTTATTATATATATATATATTATGGGGTTCACATCACATGGAAGAATTGGAAATAAATATATTTTTTCCAGTACTCCTGTGGTATACTGTGTGACAGACTTGTGGGGTGAGGTGAATGTTTGTGTATGCGCATGACTGATTTAATTAAACAGAAGGCAGTCAAACTGCAAGGTTTAACCCATCAAAAGAGTTTGGTATAAAAGCAGATATTTGAAGTAGAGATTGTTGTGTTATGCTTCTTCATATAGCATAAGCTGCTTCCTTCATGTATACTCTGACAAAGGAAGGTTTAGAGTTGGAGATAGGTTTAACACATTTATTGAACAGTTAACAATTCTCCTACTTGAGTAAGACTCTCCTGCTAATCTTGCTATTGTAACTCAGTCTAACTAACCAGTCTGCTCTAAGCCATGCGCTGGGTGTGATGCTTCTGATCTGCCCCTGGCTCGCTGAGTGTCGCCTGTGGAAAAGAGAAAGAGCATGTGTGTCCTGTCCTTTTATATGGGTTGCCCCCTTGTAATAGTGTCACCTCAGGGTGTCTTGACTGCCCATTGTTCGTGTCCTATTCTATGTGTTCATTAGCTGTGTGTCTGCATGTCATGATATCTCTGGTGCTCCCTCTAGTGTTTACTTAGTCTTAGTGTATTTACATTAAACCCTTGTGTATTTACAGTGATGCATATCACCACAGAGATGAGCAAAGTTAAGATGGGATAGAAGTAAACAACATGGATGGAAGTTTGCATGAGGAGATAACAAAGGTTTACTTGTGTTTACTTGTTGAATTTCAAAGAGAAATAAAAGGAAGATTTACAGTTGACAAATATCGGAAATGAAGAAAACAAAGGAATTAAGTTTATTTTACACAAAAGTGCTGGCCAATAAGTCAACATGAAAGACTTTTATATTCTGGGAAAGGAACTTCCAAAGAAAGTTAAGAACAATGGGCTGGATTCTTCGTTTCCGAGGGTATGTGCCGGCGCCAACGATGAATCGGTGATGTTTCACAACGGGAAAATTGGCGCAAAATCCTCAGCGATTCCGGTACCGGTGAGGGGCTAGCACAGGCACCGCGTGAATCACACGCGGAAAACTGTCGGAGCATCGCTGAGCCCCGGGCCGCACATGCGCAGGGCTGACAAGCTGCAGCTGGGTACGTCTACATCTGAACTGGTCATGCCGGAAAACATGGCACTGGCCATGCTGGACCGTGTACCCGCCCACCCCGACCTCACAGCCCACCTACTGGTCACCCTCCACCACTACCCCCAGCCCTTGCACAGGCTCCCCGGCCAGCGGCACAGATCTCGTCCGAGTATGGCGGCACTGGACATTGTACACAGCTGGCATGCCAGGCTCCGGACTGTTGGGACCACACATGGCCTTCGCCATCAGGAACTCAGCCCATTGAAGGCTGAGCATCACGGGTGGGCCGGCTGAAGTGCTCCAACGGGATTGCGACTGCAAGCGGCCCATGTCCCGATGATGCCGATTTGGAGGGGGCAGAGAATCGCTAACTGGTATCAAACCGGCGCCTGCCCCAATTTCAGTATCGGGAGCCGTTCTCCGCCCGATCACCATTCTCGATTTCGGCATCAGGCTATGGAGAATCCCACCCAATGACTTTTAAGATGACGGAGTAAAATATATTGAAGGATAGATTGAAAACTGTGTTAGGAGGAGAGACCATGTGATATATTCGGTGGCGGAGGTGGCCCACCAGCGAGATCAATCGATCCCACCGTTGTCAATGTGATTTCCTGGTGACAGCACCCTTCGTTGCCGGGATACCCATGCGCCGGTGTGAACAGCCGGTATATCCCGCCCTTAGAATTTTCATCACTGAGGAGCTGAACTCAGAGATCGGGTCACCAGTTTGAAAGGATGCCTCAAGTTTGTGGGTCCCCCCACAACGCCCATCCATGGGTATTGTGCCCCCCACACAAATGGGCATTATCCCACAACCCCCAAGTGAGCGCACCCTGCCAGGGGTCACAGGGAGCCCCTTCTTGAGGCCCCTCCACAGCCCCTTGCAGGCCTCCCTTCCAGGAGCCCGACCCATCACCTCCAAATTGCTCAGAGGCCCTTACACCTGCCATCGACCCCAAACCCCACCTTCATACTCCCCATCCACCCTCATTTCCTGGGCATGATCCACCTTTGACAGTGCCATCCTCGCACCCTGGCAGTACTCCTGCTGTCTTTGCAGTGCCATCCGGAACCTTGACGGTGCCAAGGTGCCAACCTGGCAGTGCCAAGATGTCTGCATTCAAGGGGCAGGCCGCCATCCTGCACTGCCGCCCGACTACCTAGGGGCATCGGATGGCCTGGGAGATCCGCCAGGTGCCATTCCGCCTAGTCCACATTTCTATGGACCAGTACCAAACAGCGCATGGTTGGGGACTCCCTGGGGAGGCCAGTCGATTCCAGGAGGCCGGTAGATCCCGGGTGAGCTTGCTGAAGTTGGTTTAAAACCGATTTTAGCAAGCATGGCTTGGTCACATCAGTTATGGGTGGGATTCTGAACCCAATACTTCGCGAGATCTGGACAGCTTCACGAGGTGTAATGGCTGCCAGGAAGCCCTTGGGAGGCTCCACCATGCTCCTTTTCGAGCGCAATGCAGCCGATAGATCGCACCTACTATCACAAAGGAAGATGGTTGACGTGCTTGGAGTTCAATCATCTCAGCTACAGGACATCACTGCAGGAGTTTATCAGGGAAGTGTCCTAGCTACAGCCATCTTCAGATGCTTCATCAATAACCTTCCTTCCATCTTAAGGTCATAAGTGGGGACGTTCGCTGATGGCTTCTCAGATATTGAAGTAGTCAACATCCAAATGCAGCAAGACATTGACAATATCCTTGGGCTGACAAGTGATAAGTAACAGTCACACCACACCAGTACCAGACAATAACTATCTCCAAGAGAGGATCTAACCATTGCTCCTCAACACTGAATGGCATTATCATTGTTGAATCCTCCACTATCAACATTCTGGGGGTTACCATTGACCATAAACTGAACTGGACTAACTATATAAATACTGTAGCTACCAGAGCAAGTCAAAGGCTAGGAATTCTGAGGTGAGTAACTCATCAACTGATTCCACCATCTACAAGGCACAATTGAGGAATGTAATGGAATACTCTCCACTTGCATTGATGAGTGCAGTCCCAACAACACTCAAGAAGCTTGACACCATCCACGACAAAGCAGCCCGCTTGATTGCTACCCCATCCACAAATAATGAATCCCTCATTCACAGATGAACAGTAGCAGCACTGTGTACCATCTACAAGGTGCACTGCAGGAACTCATCAAGGTTCCTTAGGTAGCACCTTCCAAACCCACAATCACTAACATATGGAAGGACAAGAGCAGCAGATATGTGGGAACACCACCACCTGGATATTCCCCTCCAAATCACGCACTATCCTGACCTATAAATATATTGTCATCCCTTCATTGTCGCTGGGTCAAGATATTGGAACTGCCTCCCAAACAGCACTGTGGGTGTACCTATACCGCAGCGACTGCAGCGGTTCAAAAAGGCAGTACCTTCTCAAGGACAACTAGGGATGGATAATAAATGCTGGCCTAGCCAGCAACGCCCAGACTCCATAAAGAAGAAAGAACAAACAGACTCCATAAAGAAGAAAGCACAGAAACAGGTCCTTTGGCCCTCCAAGCCTGTGCCGATCGCGTGTCCTATCTAGCCCAAACTCCTGTATCCTTCTATATGCTGTCTGTTCATGCGCCTATCCAGATAGGTTTTAAAGGTCGCTATCGTATCTGCCTCAACCACCTCACTTGGCAGTGCATTCCAGGCCACCACCACCCTCTGGAAAGACTTCCCCCACACATCTCCACTGAATCTTTCCCCCCTCACCTTGAACCTGTGCCCCCTTGTAATTGTCATTTCCGCCCTGGGAAAAAGCCTCCAACTGTTCAGCCTATCTATACCCCTAAAAGTTTTATAAACTTCTATCAGGTCACCCTTCGGCTTCCGTCTCTCTAGTGAGAACAAGCCCAGTTGATTCAATCTCTCCTCATAGCTAATACCTTCCATACCAGGCAACATCCTGGTAAACCTTTTCTGGACTCTCTCCAAAGCATCCACGTTCTTCTGGTAGTGCGGTGACCAGAATTGGACACAGTGGGCGGGATTCTTTGACCCCCCCGCCGGGTCAGAGAATCGCTGGGGGGGGGGGGGGGGGGTGACGTGAATCCTGCCCCGCTGCTCTGACGCCGGCTGCTGAGTTCCCCGGCGCCATTTTTTGGCGGGGGTTGTGCCACGCCGGTCGGGGGCCGTTGGCAGTGCCCCCCCCCCTCGTGATTCTCCGGGCCCCAAGGGGCCGAGTGGCCACCCGTTTTCGGCCAGTCCCGCTGGCGTGATATGGACAAGGTCCATACCGGCGGGACCTGGCTTGGTGGGCGGTCTGCGGAGTCCTCAGGGGGGCGCGGGGTGATCCGGCCCTGCGGGGGGCCCCCACAGTGGCATGGCCCGCGATCAGGCCCACCGATCTACGGGCGGGCCTGTGCCATGGGGGCAGTCTTTCCCTCCGCGCCGGCCTGTGTAAGGCTCCGCGATGGCCGGCGCGGAGAAGAAACCCCCTGCACATGCGCAGGAAACACGGCAGCGGTTCTGCGCATGCGCCAGAACACGCTAGCGCTCCTGAGCATGCGCCAAATTGCGCCGGCCGGCCGAGGCCCTTCGGCGCCGTTTGGCACGGCGCCAACCACTCCAGCGCCGGTCCAGCCCCCGGACGTGCGGAGGATTCTGCACCTTCTGGGCGGCCCGACGCCAGAGTGGTTCACACCACTCTTTGGCGCCGGTACGGCCCGCCGCACCGGTTGCGGGAGAATCCTGCCCCCTATGTCACTATTTTGAAGAACAGGGAAGTTATCCCTGGTGTCATGATCAATTTTCTTCCTCAATCAACATTCTAAAAACCGATCCTGTGGTGATTATCACACAGCTATTTGTGGGAGTTTTGTGTGCAAATTGGCCGCAGTGCTTTCTTAATTACAATAGTGGCTTTACTTTACAAAAGTGCTTTATTGGCTGTAAAGCACTTTGGGACATCCTGAGATTATGAAAGGTGTTACATATAAATACAGGTCTTTTCTTCTTTCAACATATGTGCACAGAAGAAATGTTTCCCTCTTCACATCATATTAATACCAAAATGCCCAAAGTGTAAAGTACCCTCTCACAAACAATGGCTGCACTTGCATTTAAACCCGGGGCCAGGGATTGCTGTAGAAATGGCAGTACTGTCAGCAAAATAAAATTAATTACTCTTGATAATTTGTAACATTCGACATTCGGAACATAAACTAATTACCCCAAGTTGCTGATCTTTGATCAGCGCATGCTCACATTTTTGACATTCGTGCTGCATGTTCTTTCTATTCATTGTGATATTTATTTGAATTTTTAATTAACTTAAAATAAATTGCCTCGCACTATTTTGTATAAAAGCAGATCTCCACATTGTTTTAGTGATGTAATTACAGCAAATAATTCCAATCGATAGTGCATCATTTTCTCGGAATTAGCAGTACAATTTTTGCTGTTCAATGAAAGCTGCATTTTTAATGCAAACTTCTATATTCTAGTGTGTATCTCTGGCATTGGTTCGAGCTGCATTCTGATCATCATTTCACAGAATTTACAATTTTTAATGTGTCTTAGTTAGCCAAAGGAGTAATTGAATAATCTTTTAAAACAACATTTTTAATTTTTCATTTGTTTACTATTCTAAAATCGTGAAACAAGAGATGTTCCCGCATGACAACAATGTACTTGTTGGGCATCCGGCGTCAAAATCAAGCAGTTCCATGAATAATATAATAGTCTGAAAGAACAGGATAACTACATTCCCTCTACTCGTCTCCAAACAATCTGTCTCATTTACAATTTCTGAAGACTGGCCGGATTTTTCAGGGCCGTTTGACATGCGTGCAAATTCCGTCCTGGCCGCTGACTCTTGCGATGCATTTCTGTTGCCTTGACAGGTCTGGTGGGGCCGTTCAGTACAGCCCCACAGGGTTTCCCGCATTGTTGTGATTTGCTGTTCCCGACACAACTTAGCTTTGCAGTGGGTCAAGGAGTTTCCTGATGATTGTCGTGTTATTCACCCTGGGGTAACACGGACTGCAACAGGATGCAGATGAACTGTAAAGCATACACCAAACGTAGGCGTTGGTTAAATACGATTTATTGAACTTCTGTAACAATGCACACAGCTGGCTGTGGGTTGACACTCTATTACTCTAAGTGTACTAACTCTAACTTACTAGACCAGGCTAGCTCTGATTCACGTATAGAAGGTGCTGACTGGTGTATACACCCTGACTGTCACTATAGTTGTCACCAGTGGAAAGAGGCGGAGTGCTGATGCCTCGTGTGTTTTGTAGTTGGAAGTCCCCATCTGGTGTCCTGTCTGGTGATTGGTTGTGTTCTGTCCTGTATGTTGATTGGCTAACCTGGGTGTCTGTCACTCCCTGTTTTTACCTCATGATGTGTATGGGTGCATATTATGACATCCCCCTTTTAAAAAAAAATTTGTCGGTTGCTTAGAGTATATACGACATATTTACGGATGTAACTATTTACAGCAAATGGCGAGTGAATGCAGAACAATATGTACAAATGTCTGCTTGCAGGCCTTGATGATAGTCCTTGATGTGAGGTCGGACAGTTTCACCACTTCGGTGTTCGGCTTCGCTTTGTAGCCTGTTATGTTGTTTAATCCTTGCCACAACCACTGAGAGTCTGTCTGTGTACCGCCTTTTTGTCTTCCGGGATCTTCATGGTGTTGATGGCCTTGACTTTGTCCGAGTCCGGTTGCACGCCCTGCTGGGATATTTGATCACCCAAAAAATTTGATTAATGACATGCCAAAGGAGCATTTGGCCTTGTTCAACTTGAGGCTGTTGGCATGTATGCGTCTCAAGACTTGTTGGAGACGAGATATGTGTTCCTCTGGGGTCGTGGACCATATAATTGTCATAAATATCCACTCATGTATATAATGAGATGCAGGCAGGCAGTGATTGATACACAGGATAACCAATGAACACACACGACACAGAACAACCAATCACCAGACAGGACACTACCACTATAAAACACATAAGGCATTAAGACTCTCCCTCTTCTCACAGGATACAGCTACAGAGGTAGTTAGAGTGCACAAGGCCGTGAGCACCGTCTCCATGTGACAGAGAGCTAGTCTGGTCAAGACAGTCAGAGGTTATCAGTTTAGATTAATAGAGTGTCAACCCACAGCAGATTATGTACAGCAACCAGCAGGTTCAATAAAACAGTGTTGGACCATCTCCTGTGTCGGAAACCTGTTTCTAGTCTCACTGCATCCAGTTGCAGTCAATGTTAAACCAATTCAGATAACACATCAATAATGACGTCATCAACATAAACCCGCACACCCTCAATGCCCTCCAGCATCTGTTCCATGATCCTGTGAAAGATTTCAGAGGCTGAAACAATACCAAACGGCATGAGGTTGTAACAGAACCTTCCGAAAGGTGTATTAAACGTGCAGAGCATCCTGCTGGACTCGTCCAGTTGTATTTGCCAGAAGCCACGCGATGCATCTAGCTTCGTGAAGAATTTGGCATGTGCCATCTCACTGGTTAGCTCCTCCCGCTTCGGGATCGGGTAGTGTTCCTGCATTATGTTTCGGTTAAGATCCTTGGGATCTATACATATGCGCAGTTCTCCAGAGGGCTTCATCACACAGACCATCGAGCTGACCCAGTCAGTCGGTTCCGTCACTTTAGAGATTATTCCCTGGTCTTGGAGCTCCTGCAGCTGCGCCTTTAAACGGTCCTTCACAGGAGCCGGCACTCGGCGTGATGCATTGATCACAGGCGTGGCATCAGGCCTGAGTAAGATTTTGTAGCGGTACGGCAGCGTGTCCATCCCACTGAACAAATCCTGGTATTGTGACTGGATTTTGTCAATGTCAGCCTGAAGATTCATATTGGCAGAGGACATGACATGTACGAGCTGGATGAGATTGAGTAGCTTGCATGCATGGGCACCAAGCAGGGAAGCCTTGTCAGGCTTGACAATTTTGAATCGCAGTGTGGCTTTGATGGCCTTGTTTGAGACATGCAGGTGACAAGACCCTAACGCAGTGATGGCATTGCCATTATAATCAAGCAGTTGGAAGGCCGGCGGAAGAATTTTTGGCTGCCTTTGGATGCGAGCAAGATCTGCTTGAGATACGAGATTAGCTGAAGCACCAGTGTCCAGCTTGAACCGGATGCTGCAGTGTTTAACTTGTACGACAGCATGCCATTCGTCCGCAGAATCCACGTTGAGGATGGGTAGGCGTGTTGCTGAATTTGAGGAGGCCTTGTCATATGTGGTAATGATGCCCACACGATATGGGGACTCCAGGCAGTCGTCGTCTGGATCCGTGATGTTACCAAATTCCGAATCCAGCAGCCCTTGCTGCACACTTCAAACGCGTTTCCGTTGGAACTGGGATCGCTGGCCCACGATCGGAGGTGCAGACCTGCACAAGGCTGCATAATGGCCAGGCTTCCCACAATTTAAACATCACCTGCCTCTTGCAGGGCATTGCCGCTTTAAGTGGCAAATCATGACGTTGACATCGTAACGTTCTGTACGTCGTTGCACATGCGCAGTGGGGTCAGCCGCCACTCGCACCTGCGCAGTGTGGTCTTCGGCCACTTTGTTCTCCCGTCTGTGGTGTGCATGCGTGGGACCCCGGGAAAAGTGCAAAAATGGCCGCCTTCATCGATGCTGAGGCGCCGCATTCGGGCGATGGCCTGCACACTCTCTGCCTCATGGGAGACAAGTTGGTCCTGTTCTGCCGATTTAAGGCGGGAGTAGCGACTTTTCGCCTGTTCATGCACTTTATACGTCTCGATGGCTACTGGCAGGATCATGTTTTTTATTTTTAGGAGCTGCTCCCGCAGGGCGTCGGAGTGGACCCCAAACACGATCTGATCCCCAATGAGGGAATCAGCGGTGTCACTGTAGTTGCAGGATTGAGCTAATATGCAGAGATGAGTTAGAAAGGATTGGTAAGGCTCATCCTTACCCTGAAGGCGTTGCTGGAAGACATAGCGATCAAAGCTCTTGTTCGTTTCGACTTCACAGTGACTGTCGAATTTGGCTAACACGGTCTGGAACTTGGTCTTGCCCTCTCCGTCGACAAAAGTGAGCGAATTGAAGATTTGGATCGCCTAGTCCCCCGCAGCCGATAGGAGCAGCGCGCTTTTTCTGGCAACGGACGCATCCTCAAGGCTCGAGGCCTCAATGTAAAGACTGAATTTCTGCTTGAAGTCCCGCCAGTTGGCGCCGAGATTTCAGGAGATCCGGAGCTGTGGTGAGGCCTGGATCTTCTCCATGCCGCTGGAAGGCACTTGCTGGTCATCACTGAATTATTCACGGTAAATTAGTTGGATGATGTAGACTCCTGGTATCATGTTGTGTTATTCACCCTGGGGTAACACCAAACGTAAGCGTTGGTTCAATACGATTTATTGAACTTCTGCAACAATGCACACAGCTGGCTGTGGGTTGACACTCTATTACTCTAAGTGTACTAACTCTAACTTACTA
Source organism: Scyliorhinus torazame (assembly GCF_047496885.1). Taxonomy (NCBI): domain Eukaryota; kingdom Metazoa; phylum Chordata; class Chondrichthyes; order Carcharhiniformes; family Scyliorhinidae; genus Scyliorhinus; species Scyliorhinus torazame. The sequence continues at coordinate 65,850,947 of NC_092721.1, read as the reverse complement.
GACCAGGCTAGCTTTGATCCTTGTATAGTAGGTGCTGACTGATATATACACCCTGACTGTCACTTCAGTTGTCACCAGTGGAAAGAGGCGGAGTGCTGATGCCTCGTGTGTTTTATAGTTGGAAGCCCCCCTCTGGTGTTCTGTCTGGTGATTGGTCGTGTTCTATCCTGTATGTTGATTGGCTAACCTGGGTGTCTGTTACTGCCTGTTTTTACCTCATGATGTGCATGGGTGCATATTATGGCAATGATGACCTGGAGGAGTGGCACGTGCCTCGGAAGAGCCTGTAGAGGAGGCTGAGGATGGAGACCAGGTGGGGCAAGCGTGCACATGGGCTGTAGGGTTAGAAATGCCCTCATTGCCTCCTGCTTCAAGGATGAAGGCCATCTCACCTGAATGCCCCCATGACGTCATGACCCCTCTATGACCAGGGGATGAAGGTGGCTGAGCTCCCATTCATCAGGGTGCTGGGATTCACCCGCAACCGGCGGGGCAGGCCGTACCGATGCCAAAGAGTGGAGTGAACCACTCCGGCGTCGGGCTGCCGGGAAGGTGCGGAATCCTCCGCACTTCCGGGGGCTAGGCCAGCGGTGGAGTGGCTGGTGCCGCACCAACTGGCGGCGAAGGGCCTCCGCCGGCCGGGGCAAGTTGTCGCATGCTCAGGAGCGCCAGCGTGTTCTGGCGCATGGGCAGAACCGCTGGCGTGATTCCTGCGCATGCGCAGGGTGTGTCTTCTCCGCGCTTGCCATGGCGGTACCTTACACAGGCCGGCGCGGAGGGAAAGAGTGCCCTCACGGCACAGGCCTGCCTGCAGATCTGTTGGCCCTGATCGCGGGCAAGGCCACCCAGGGCCGGATCCCCCCGCGCCCCCCCCGAGGACTCCGCAAGCCGCCCTCAGGGCCAGGTCCCGCCTGTATGGACTTTGTCCATTTCACTGTGGTGGGACCGGCCGAAAATGGGCGGCCGCTCGGCTCATCGGGGCCCGGAGAGTCGCCGGGGGGGGTGGGGGGGTGGGGGGGCGCTGCCAATGGCACCCGACCGGTGCGACGCGCTCCCCGCCCCTGCCCAAAAACCGGTGCCGGAGAATTCGCCAGCCGGCATCAGAGTGGCAGGGCGGGATTCACACCGCCCCCAGGCGAGAGGTTGGAGAATCCCGCCCATTGAGTGCCTGCTGCCGGTCAATGCAGGAGGGTAATGATGACTTGCAGTGAGTGGTGCTCCTCAGCTGCTGCTTATGTCTGATGCCTGCCTCTCTGCTGCCTGCATACTGATTCGCCGGTTCATGTCTGAGTGAGGTTTTGGACTACATTTCTGTCCTTTTGCTCTCGAGCAGGATTAGGGACGAGGATCTAGGATTCACTGAGTCCTATCATTGCAAATGAAACATTCGCACTGAGAGGGCCTAACCATCTGGCAGGCATGGAAGCCCAGTGAGAACAGCTGAGCCCCACTGGGGAAATGCACCAATGGGAGGTCAGATTAAGGTTCAGAGGTGTTAAAGTGGTGAGCAACAATAACATTTAATTCATTGACAACTGACAATGTTCCCCAATTCATCCTGGATAACCTCACTGATGCCCCTGCTGTGCCCATACAATCCCTTAGCCTTCTGTACACTCCCACTACATCCAGGTGTGTCCCCAGGATGCGCATCAGAGATGGAGGTGCTGTCTTCCACACCCTGTTGCCTGAGGTGCTCTTGGAGGGCATCCTTTGGTGGGCTGGGATCTGGAAGACCCCGGCCTACTTTCGAGTGGCACTGGTATTTTTGTTTCACCCTGTTCTGCCTGCTGTACACGAGTTGTGCCGACTCAGGAAGGGGGATTCAGTTTGGCTGGAAACTCCCAAGGTCTCCTCGGTGGAAGTCTCCAGGCTATGGTCAAGCGGATTCTTGTCCCTCTGGCTACTTGTGGGCCCTTGTGTCATTCCAGAGGGTGGAGGGAATCTGCAGTAAGATTCAGAAGCCCCACCTTCCTCTGGTGCAGGTGCTCATGGATGCCCACCAGTGTCTGCACCATGCAGTTGAAGCCCTCAGCCATGATGCGCAGGGTCTGAACCATGTTTCGGACATTGCCCGCCATGGATCTGACTTCAAGCCCCAGGATTCCCACTGCAGATGGCACCCTGCAGTGTTGACCTGGGTGCCATGCATTTCCAGCATCATCTCTGACAGAAGACTTTGGGACTCCTCCATTCATCCTTGCAGTCAGAGGACTGTTGCTGTTACCCCTTCCTGGTATTTGAGGCTCAGCCTTTGCACCTCAAGCAGCTTAGGGACAAACGTAACCAGAGGCATGGCATCTGGCTGCGGCACTGCCGTGACCAATGGGATTCATGCCGGACATGACAGTTCACCCAATTTTGGGAAAGTTTTGCCTTCAGAAAAAATATCAGAATGTTTTGCCCATTAAAACAACACCAGCAAGATACCATAATACCACAACACCATAATCTCTCTAATATCATGACAGTGTCCTCATATACTTTGTAAAGCATCACTAACTGGGAAATTAGTGGGTCTAAATAAAGAGTGACAAATCCTCAGGACTGACAGTTTACATCTGAGGATGTTAAAGGAAGTAGGGGAGCACATTGTAAATGCCCGAACTATAATCTTTCAGACTTCCCAAGATTCAGGAGTAATCCCTCTGGATTGGAAAATTGCACACGCCACTCCACTTTTTAAGAAGGCTGAAATGGGGAAACCAGGGAATTACAGATTGCGGGGAAGGAGGGAGATGGGGGTGGGGGTAGAGGTGATCGGGGGAAGGAGGGAAGAAGGGAGAATGTGGGAATTGGGGGAGAGAGGAGGGAAGGAGGGAGATAGGGGGAGGGGGAATCTGAGGGAAAGGAGTGTAATGGGCAGGAGGGGTTTTGCTGACGGATATAGCCTCATTCTATATGAATCTGGTGTGGATAAGGGCCTCCCCGGCATGCTGGACCTTTGGACCTTTGCTGTTGCCTGTCCTCCATCCTATGGCACCTCCTGCCGGTCCTTCTGAGGATCGTCCTTCAGCCCCTCCGAGTCTGGCACTTCCTCCTCAGATGAGGCCATATGACCCTCCTGCTCCACGCCCCACTTGCTGTGCCAACAAACTCCAATAAATTATTTAAACATGATTTGATTCTCACAAAACCACGTGCAGTTTGACTGATTACATTGAGATTTTCTATGTGCATCGCTATAACCTCCTTAAAGAAGATTACAAAATTTCCCGACGAAAATGTTGAGCTAACTAACCTATAGTTTCCTTCATTTTCTCTCCCTCCTTTCTTGAATAGAAGAGTCACGTCTGGGAGCTCATTTCTATTCTATTCTATTCTATTCTATTTCCAGACTTGGTCACCTGAGTGGTATTATGTGGTAATTATTACCTGGATTTGACCCATATAGAGTTACAGAACTTGGGAAAACCAGGGGCGGGATTCTTCAATAATGGGGCTATGTCCCCACGCCCGCATGAAAAGCGGCACCAACATCTCCGGCGTCAACGGTCCCCGATAATGGGGAATTCTCCCTTTCCTAGGGCTAGGGAGCTAGCTTGGCGCCGGAGCGGTCCCCACAGCTCCAACTGGTGTGGAATGGCCCGCGCAGGTTCTCCCATGCCTGGAACGGTCAGCGTATTTCTGCGCATTTGCATTGGCAAAATGTGAGGAGTGGAGTACCACAGGGGGCAGTGCTGGGGCCTCAATTATTTACAATTGATATCAATGACTTCAATGAAGTGACCAAACATATGGTTGCGAACTTTGCTGATGACACAAAGTAGGTATGAAAGTATGTTGTGAAGAGGTCATAAGGAGTCTGTAGAGGGGCATAAGGAGTCTGAAGAGGGAAAATAATTCAGTGAATTGGCAAAAAATGACGGTTAGAGCATAATGTGGGAAAATGTGAACCTCTCCACTTTGGCAGGAAGAATAGCAAAGAAGCACATTATTTAAATAGACAGAGATTGCAGATGAAGAGGGATCTGATTGTCCTGGTGCATGATTCACAAAAGGGTAGTATGCAGGCACAGTGAGTGATCAGGAAGGTAAATGGAATGTTGTTGCAAGGGAGATGGGATATAAAAGTAGGGATATTTTGCAACCATTAAACAGGATATTGATGTGATCATATCTGGGGAATTGTGTACAGTTTGGTCCCCTTATTTAAGAAAGGATATGAATGAGCTAAATGTAGTTCACAGAAAGTTCACTTGACTGATGCCACGAATGAGGGGTTTAGCTTGCGAGAAAAGGATGGACAGGATGGGCTTGTGTCCATTTGAGATGAAAAAATTGGGAGGCGATCTGATTGAGACATATCACATCCTGAGGGGACTTGACAGACTGTGTACTGAAAGGATGTTTCCCCTGTGGGAGCGGCTAGAACTATCGGACACAGTTTGATGTCTCCCTTTTAAGAGGGGGAAGAGAATTTCTTTCTACGGAGGGTCGTTAATCTTTGGAACTCTCTTTCCCAGTGGTGGAGGTGGGGGATGGGATGGGCTGGCAAAGAAAGAGGTGGGTGGATTCTTGACTAACAATGTGGTCAAAAGCAATCGGGGGCAGAAGGAATATGGAGTTGAGGCCAGAATAAGATGAGACATGATCTTATTGAATGGCGAAGCAGGCTGTAGAGATCAAATGGCCTGATCCTGCTCCTGATTCACAGGTCTGTACAAAGACCTTGCCAGAAAATTCACACATGATCTCTCAGAGCCACTGTCTATTTTCCTGCCAAACAGAAAAACTGACTTCTTCCTTTGATTTGTTTCTTCCTTTTTCTTTATCTGTCTGCTTTCTTTATATCTGCAGCTGAGCGCTGATGGTCTTCACCCTCCAGCTCTTCTGCTCCTCGCTGTTCTTCATGTCTGAAGCTCTCCTTTAAAGCTGCCATGTGGAGTTTGTATTTTGACTTCCTTTCTGTTGGTACTGCTTTCAGATTAAGGGTCACCAAATCACATAGATGTGTATTTTTTATTATACAAGAAAATTACAATTGATCCCTTTACCATTGATGCAACTTCCTAAAAACCCTGTTCAAACATTCATAGAAATACAATTACGGATTCCACAGACATTTTAACGAAATTGCAACGTTTTCTTACTGTACTGCGTCCGGGTCAAAGGTTATCACAAAGGTATCTTTTGGAACTCGTTACCGCCAGCATGATGTAATATTGGGTATTTGAATGACTTGTTCCCTCTCGCAACAGTCTCACCTTGCTTCCAGTGACCAGAACTCACATGTAGGTGCTGCTCTGTAGTGTTTTCTACTTGCACATAAACTGCACCACTTTGGACTCACATAGTCCCCGACACTGGTGCCTTCTGCTCTTCATTTCTCTTCATGAAGAGAAACGCCAGAATTGTATGCCAGAATTGTATGTTCTTTGGGCAGACGCACACCCTATCTCGAAGCACATGAAATTGTGTGAGAAGATGTTGGGCGAGCACCCTGATGTCATCGCACACTCCAGCAATACTCCACTCGGCAGGTGCACAAGAGTCAGGAGCTTGCCCGCCGACAATCAAGGAGACAATTCAGTCCATTAAGGGGCCAGAACTAAATTTTATATGGCCTGTCTGCTTTTATGGCTCGCGGGCTGGCCAATTGATGAGGTCGCCTTTTACATTTTATCTTCAATCTTGACTCAAGGCAAGATTAAATATCAGGGCTGAAATAAAATTTAAAGATTTGTCTGAGGAGTGAGCTTCTGGTTTGAATGTGCTGCCGAGATGCACTTTGCATCACTGTTTATTTTTCACACGCCTGCAGCTCCCTGAGACAACTGTCGCCCCGAGGGAGCACATTACAAGTACCAGCCCATACTCTCCTTTTTTTCAGCCTCTTCCCACCCTCCCCGGCAGCACTGAACCTTTCCGAATGTGCGGTTCATGCTCTTTGCCCGTTAATTGGCCAGTCAGCGTGCGATCGTGCTCTGGGCCAATTGCGGCCGAAAGCACATTTTGCGGCCATTTCTGGGCTCGCCGAATGCCCGCACCTGATGGTCCAAAGATGCAGGCCAATATAATTAACATCTCACATTCGAGATCAAATTTGCTCCTTAAATTAACCAAGTAAATGTATTTACTCCAATTAAGTAAGTAGAATAAATAAGATGCCCTGAGTAAGTGCTTCTGTGAGGAGTTGCACTTGGAGAAAGCAATGGTTAGGAAATTGTGGAACCGTTGCCCCTGATTTTCTATCTATTTGAATTAGCATGTGAAACATTTGCGGCTTTCAAAGCTTTGTGTTTTACTCGTCAATTCATTTTTTGCAAATTACTTTTATATGAGCAGAGATTGGCGCTGTTACTCAAGTCTGTTGTTAATAACATCTGAACCTTTCTAAAAGTGAACCCTTTGGCATCAGGTCAATGAGACAATAATAACATTATCATCCTCAGACTAAAGCAGTATTTAGGTGCCCAACTCATAAAAGATAAGCTTCAAATTCAATCTAAAATCCAGCCACTTCAACTAAGGTGCATTCAAAAGCATTCTGCCTCATCTTAGATAGATTTAAATTTGAAAGTTCATGGCTGATATTAGGACAATGATGCCAGACATGTGGAAAGGGACAATTTTCCATTCTTCTATATATAATGCTGTTTTGGACAAAATTGCTGATCGATTTATGTCTTCTCTGCTTTTATGATACGGCACTTTTCATAAAAATACCAATGTGATTTCTCAACAAAAGGCAGTTTATTCCTGAAATAGATGTGTGAAGAAGGAGATGGCTTTAGATCTTTTTGGGGACTAAGTGAAGATGTGAAGATGAGGTAAATGGTCTCCCTTATCCTTCCTTTCAGTTCCATGTTTATCCAATTTAATTGGAATTCATCAAAGGAGTCACATTTGCTATGGATAAAGAGGAATCGGTAGATATCCTGTACATAGATTTCCAGTAGGGGCGGCACAGTAACACAGTGGCCAGCACTGTTACTTCACAGCGCCAGGGTCCCGGGTTCGATTCCCGACTTGGGTCACTGTCTGTGCGGAGTCTCCACATTCTCCATGTGTCCGCATGGGTTTCCTCCAGGTGCTCTGGTTTTATCCAACAAGTTCCGAAAGATGTGCTGTTAGGTAATTTAGACATTCTGAATTCTCCCTCCATGTACCCGAACAGGCGCCGGAATGTGGCGTCTAGGGGCTTTTTACAGTAACTTAATTGCAGTGTTAATGCCAGCCTACTGACAATAAAGATTATTATCAAAAGAAGCCATTTGATAAGATACCACATCAAAGGTTGCTACATTGGACAAAAACTCATGGTATAGGGGTTACATATTGGCATGGATTGACGATTGACGAGCTGACAGGCATCAGAGAATTGGCATAAATGGGTCTTTCTCTGGTTGACAGGATGTGATAAAAGGTGTGCCACAGGGATCAATTTACAATTTATATAAATAACTTGGATGAAGGGACTGAAGGTATGGTTTCTAAATTTGCTGACGACGCAAAGATAGGTAGGAAAGTGAATTGTGAAGAGGATGCAATGAGGCTACAAAAAGATGTAGGCAGGTTAAGTGAGTGGACACAAATCTGGCACATGGAGTATAATGTGGGCAAACATGAAATTATCCATTTTGGCAGGAAGAACAAAAAGGAAGCTTATTAGCTAAATGGTGAGAAACTGCAGAACTCTGAGGTACAGAGGGATCTGGGTATCCTAGTGCATAAATCACAAAAAGCGAGTATATAGGTATAGCAAGTAATTAGGAAAGCTAATAGAATGTTATCATTATGGTGATGGGAATTCATTACAAAAGTAGGGAGGTTATGCTTTAGCTTTACAGGACATTGTTGAGACCACATCTGGAGTATTGGGTACAGTATTTGTCTCCTTATTTAAGGAAAGATGTAAATGCGTAAGAAGCTATTCAGAGAAGGTTTACTATAAAACCAGGAATGGGTGGGTTGCCTTATGAGGAAAGGTTGGAGAGGTTAGGTTTGTACCCATCAACACTTAAAATAGTAATCCCTGATCAAAATCTTTAAGATCCTGAGGGGTATTGACAGAGTGGATGTGGAGAGGATATTTCCTCTTATTGATGAATCTAGAACTAGGGGTCACTGTTTACAAATAAGGGTTGCTCAATTAAGACAGAGAAGAGGATAATTCTTTTCTCTCAGAGGGTTGTGAGCCTTTGGAACTCTCTTCCTCAAAAGGCATTGGAAGCAGAATCTTTTAATATATTTAAGGCAGAGTTAGATAGATTCTTGACTACCAAAAGGTTTTTGCAAGGAGCAACGAGAGGAGTCCACTCCGAGTTGTAGAGGAGAAACAAAACTTATTTCATTTAATATGTTAACTATTATGTGTGGCTCCAGTAGTTCCCTACTGTGTCTTCTCAAGTTGGTGCCTGACTGGCCGACTATATTTATACAAAGGCACATGAACTTTGTTAAGGTTCCCCACCACCTTATCGGGGGAGCTCGCATTCTGCAAGCTCCACAAGTCGTGGATCACCCCAATCCCATAAGACCCGTGCGGGTTATCATAGGGGTGAAATGGTATCAGGGGTACACAGGAATGTGGAGTTGAAGTTAAACAATCAGATCAGCCATCACGGTGGTGCAATTGTTAGCACTAATGCCTCATGGTGCTGAGGACCCGGGTTTGATTCCGGCCCTGGGTCACTGTCTGTGTGGAGTTTGCACATTCTCCCCGTGTCTGCATGGATTTCACCCCCACAACCAAGATGTGCAGGGTAGGTGAATTGGTCACGCTAAATTGTCCCTTAATTGGAAGAATTAATAAAAGAAAAAGAAGATCAGCCATGATCTTATTAAATAACGGAGCAGCCTTGAGGGGCAAAGTGGTCGATCGTACTCTTACTTTGCTTGTTTATATTTTCCAGTGTTCTTGCTTGATGGTTTTCTGATGCGAAATGTACATCTGTTCCAGTTTTTCCACGTTCCTAAATGGTTAAAGTATCTTAAAGAGGATAGTGCGCCTTTAATGTCATGTGACTGCATTTTAACTGATCCATTGCAACCCCTTTCAATTAATGCTCTGCTACAGTATATTCAAGGTGAATCAAATATAGTGAAATGGCAAAGGTTTGCAGTCAGCCTAAGATCTATGATTTGCCCATTTCTTTGCACACGAGGGAACTGCCACCTGAGACATTTATTTTCATGATGGTTGGAGGTTGGGAATCTCCATCTGAAGATTCTATTTTGCTTGGTGTTTAGGATTGGAGCGGCTTGGCTAAACACAAACATGTTCAACTTTTTTCATGGTCTATGCATATTTGTCAACAATATTGGTTACTCTGTTAGTTCAGAGAGGATATAAGAACATAGGAATATCGGAACAGGCAGCATCATGGAGAGAAATAATGGATCCTGGTGCTTCTTCTCTCTCTGGGCCCCTTATACCCATGACACAGCCCTTCCTCCCCGCCCCCGCCGCCACCCCCACCCCTCTCACACATCTAATCCTTCCCCTCAAACATGCATGATATTTATCCCTTTCAAAATTTACCATTACAGCAACGTTGGTCAGTAATATTAAAATCAGCATGATATACACTGCGAGTTTGTGTACATCCATAAGTGATGATTCAATTTGATTATTTCATAGATGGGGTGTAATTGGATTCTCTTTTATGAGTAATCTCACAGGCTAGAAAGATCAAGTGACTTCTGAGCAACATGGTGGAATGATCTATCAGTGAGAAGCATTGGAGTCCTCGGGTGTCTCTGTGTAACACAACTTTTAAGGGGTCAGTGGACAAAGACTGGATGATTCAGAATTGATCAGTTAGTCATTCTTGTTCAGCAGGTCTGAAGATTCTGCTTCTCACTCCACTATATGTTCAATATCTACTATGCATCACCACTTTATTACAGAGGCGCCTAGACTGTAAAGCCCTCGGAGGGAGAGGGACATTTCTGCGTACAGCCCCCTGACAGTTCCCCCGGCGCAGGCTGGAAATGCCAACCTGGTAGTGCCATCTATGACAACCTGGCAGTGACAACCTATGCAAACCTGAGGGCTAGTGCAGGGGCGGGACCACTGAGAAGCCCTATTTGTGGGGGGGGGGGGGGGGGGGGAGATCAGGTCACATTATGTGTGGTGGGAGGGATATATTGAGGCCTTTGACTTGGTAGTGATGGGGAGCGTGCAGTTGGGAAGAACCTGGCAATGATGGGGGACCTTGCATTAAGGGGGGACCTTGCAGTGAGGAGGGGGACCTCGCATTGAGGGGGGTCGTGGCATTGAGGATGGTGAGTGGGCATTGAGGGGGAGGACCTTGAATGGGGGGGGAGGAGTCGCAGCGATACTGCTGTGGTAGTTGTGGGGGGGGGGGGTGACACCCACAATAATTGTGCTGGGGGCAGGGGAGAACCCCTGATAATTGGGCCGTGGTAGGGTGGTGAAACCCCAATACTTGTACATGGGTGGAAGAGACCCTTTGTCATAAAATCATAGAATTTACAGTGCAGAAGGAAGTCATTCCGCCCATTTAGTCGATACCGGCCCTTGAAAAAGCACCGGACTCAAGCCTACACCTTCACCCTATCCCCGTAACCCAGTTACCTTTGGACGCTACGGGGCAATTTAGCATGGCCAATCCACCTAACCTGCACATCTTTGGACTGCAGGAGGAAGCCAGAGCACCCGGAGGAAACCCACGCAGACACGAGGAGAAAGTGCAGAATCCCCACAGACAGTGCCCCAAGCCGGGAATCGAATGCGGGTCCCTGGCGCTGTGAAGCTAACCACTGTGCTGCCATGCCACCCCGCGTGAAGTGTTGGGTACTCTGATACACAGACGAACCAACACGGCTGCTAATGGTACAACGCAGTTTTATTTCAATCAACTATTAACATAGTAAACTCTGGTACTCAGCACACGGTGAATGTCTGAGTGGCTGGCAATGAGATCTGTGCCCTGAGCTGTCTCCTGCTCGAGTGCCCAGGAAGTGCCGTGTTCCCTGTTTTGTACTGTGTATGCTCTTGTCTGTGATTGGCTGTTGTGTTGTGTGTGTTGATTGGTCCGTTGATCTGTCCATCATTATGTATGTATGTATGTGCTATAATGTTCACCTGAATATCATGACAGCCCCCCTTTTTTTACAAGATTATGTGCCTACATGGTTATAAATAGAGATGTGTACTGAGTGCAGCTAAATGTGTGTGTGTGTAATATTTACAGCATGTACATGGGGCTTAACTATGTACAAGGGGCGATGTCGGGTGTGACATAATAATGAGGTTATACCATAACAAAGAACGGGGAAATGTTGAACGATAAAATGAATTCCTGTAACGACAAGAACATAAACATATTAACACAGTGGTTGCATGAGTTCAATGTATAAACAGTCTCATAAGTCCAGTCTAGTAGGTGGGCGACGAATTTGGGTTGACCGCCTCAAGGGTAGGTCTGGATCTACCGGCTGAGGAACGGGCCTGGCCACGGGCGACGACGGAAGGGGCATGGTAGCAGGAAGCTCCACAAAGTCAATATCAGGAACAACAGGAGGGCACGGTGTCAGTGTAAAGTCTTGTAGCGAGAGTGGAAGTAGGCGAAGAGCCCGGCGATTGCGCCTATGAACGGATCCATCAGGCATGCGAACCAGGAACGAGCGGGGAGCCACGCGTCGGGGAACTTCAGCACGTGCTGACCAGCCACCTTCTGGTAGGGGCCAGGGCGGGAAGATCAGTTGCCCGTGTGTCATATGACCTCTTCTGGTGACCGCGCTGCAGTTGCATCCTGTGCAGTACCGGAGCATGGTCGATTGTCGGTGCCAGAATGGAAGGCACAGTGGGCCTGAGGGCACGACCCATCAACAGCTGGGCTGGCGAGAGACCAGTGGCTAGTGGGGCCAAGCGATAGGCCAGCAGGGCGAGGCAGAAATCCGATCCGGCAGCAGCAGCCTTGCAGAGGAGCCGCTTGACAATGTGAACGCCATTCTCCGCCTTTCCATTGGACTGGGGGTGCAGAGGGCTGGACGTCACGTGTGTGAAGCCATACGAGGCCGCAAAAGACGACCATTCCTGGCTGGCGAAACAGGGCCCATTGTCCGACATGACAGTCATCGGATTGCCGTGGCGAGCGAAGGTGTCTTTGCAGGCCCTTATGACAGCGGACGACGTCAAGTCGTGCAGGCGTATGACCTCTGGGTAGTTGGAGAAGTAGTCAACGACGATGACATAGTCCCTGCCGAGCGCGTGAAAGAGGCCCACACCCACCTTCGGCCAGGGGGACATCACCAGCTCATGGGGCAGAAGCGTTTCAGGAGGTTGCGCCGGCTGAAACCTTTGGCAGGTGGGGCAGTTGAGCACCATATTGGCAATATCATCACTGATGCCCGGCCAGTATACCGCCTCTCGGGCCCTCCATCCCCACTTCCCGACCCCCAGGTGGCCTTAGTGTAGTTGGTCGAGAACCAGCTTGTGCATGCTGTGCGGAATCACAATCCGGTCCAGCTTCAGAAGGACACCATCAATGACGGTCAGGTCGTCTCGGACATTGTAGAACTGCGGGCACTGCCCTTTGAGCCACCCTCCCGTCATGTGGCGCATCACATGTTGTAGAAGGGGGTCGGCCGCAGTCTCTCGGCGAATACAGGCCAGACTGGAGTCGTCAGCTGGCAGATTTGCCGATGTGAAGGCCACCTACGCCTTGACCTGACATTTAAACCCCTCCGAATCTGGCGGCGTGCTCACTGCTCTAGATAGGGCATCCGCAATGATAAGGTCCTTCCCTGGCGTGTAGACCAGTATGAAGTCATACCTCCTGAGTTTAAGCTGGAGGCAAGGGGTCATCTCGTTCAGGTCCTTGTTTATGATGCTGACCAGGGGGCGGTGGTCAGTTTCAACAGTGAACTGGAGAAGTCCATACACATAGTCATGGAACTTGTCTAAACCGGTTAGCAAGCCCAGGCACTCCTTTTCGATCTGCGCATAGCGCTGCTCTGTGGGGGTCATGGACCGCGATGCATAGGCGACCGAGGCCCATGACGCAGTGTCATCCCGTTGCAGGAGCACTGCCCCAATGCCTGACTGGCTGGCATCAGTCGAGATTTTAGTGGCACGAGACATGTCGAAAAATGCCAGTACCGGTGCAGTGGTGAGCTTGAGTTTGAGCTCCTCCCATTCCTGCTGGTGTGTGTGCTGCCACTGGAACTCCGTGGACTTTTTGGCGAGGTGGCGCAGAGCTGTCGTGTGGGAGGCAAGGTTGGGAATGAACTTCCCCAGGAAGTTGACCATGCCTAGGAAGCGTAGCGCTGCTTTCTTGTCTGCTGGCTGCGGCATGGCTGTGATGGCGCTCACCTTGTCTGCATCCGGACGGACCCCTGACCGGGAAATGTGGTCCCCCAGGAACTTCAGCTCGGTTTGGCCGAAGGAACACTTGGCTCGGTTGAGGTGCAGGCCGTTTTCACGTATGCGTGCAAAGACGCGTTGGAGACGATAGATGTGCTCCTGTGGTGTGGTGGACCAGATGATGACGTCGTCCATGTAAACGCGCACCCCTTCGATGCCTTCCATCATCTGCTCCATGATCCTATGAAAGACCTCGGATGCTGAGATGATGCCAAATGGCATTCGGTTGTAGCAGAACCTGCCGAAAGAGGTGTTGAAGGTGCACAGCTTTCGGCTGGACGGATCGAGTTGGATCTGCCAAAAACCGTTAGAGGCATCCAGTTTTGTAAATATTTTCGCCTGGGCCATTTCGCTCGTGATCTCTTCCCGTTTGGGAATGGGGTAATGTTCCCTCATAATATTGTTATGGAGGTCTTTTGGCTCAATACAGATCCGGAGCTCGCCGGAGGGCTTCTTGACATACACCATGGAGCTGCCCACAGCGTGGGCTCCGTGACTCTGGAGATCCTGCAGCTCCTGCTTGAGGCGGTCTTTGAGTGGCGCAGGGACTCTGCGAGGTGCGTGAATGACCGGGGTGGCGTCTGGTTTGAGCCGAATTCTGTAGGTGTATGGCAGTGTTCCCATGCCCTCAAATGCCTCCTGGTTGTGGGCGAGGAGCGATTGGAGCTGTGCGTTGAACTCTGCATCCGGGAAGTCAGACATGCTGTCTGGAGAGAGAGAGAGAGTGGACTCGTTGCACGAGGTGGAGAGCCTTGCATGCCTGTGCGCCTAGCAGGGAGTCCTTCGATGAGCCGACTATCTCGAACGAGAGTGTGGCCGTGTGTGTGTTGTGTGTCACCTGGAGTTGGCAGGATCCCATAGCCAGGATAACGTTCCCGTTGTAGTCGACCATCCTGACAGGTTGAGCTGCTCGACAGTAAGCAGCGTAGTGGCCTACATTGCCACAGCATTGCCACAGCGTAGGCATTGTCGGGTTCTTGCAGGACATTGCCGCTTTAAATGTGCAGCTCCACAGTTGCTGCACTTCGTGACGTCATTGCATTTGTTGCGCCACTGTGCATGCGCAGTTCGGTCTTGCGTCGAGCGCGCCTGCGCACCACATCCCTCAGTGTTGCCGTAGGTTTTGGCGCGCACAAGCGCGGGAGGCCTCGAAAAGCGCGCAAGATGGCCGCCCTCGTCCAGGTTGTGGGCAGGGTAGAACTCGATCGCCTGGACCCGTTCGGCCTCGTGGGGCACCTGGCTCGCCGATCCGGCCGCGTAGGACCCCCGCCATGCCGATTCGGTCGCCTGAAACTGGGCATAGCGGCTAGTCGCGTTTTCATGCAGGACACAGGCTTCGATTGTGGAGGCTAAGGTGAGGCCTTTTATTTTTAAAAGCTGCTGGTGTAGGGTGCCCGAGGTGACCCCAAAAATGATCTGGTCCCGGATCATGGAATCTGAGGTGGTGTCGTAACCGCAGGACTGCGTGAGGATGCGGAGATGCGTAAGGAATGACTGAAAGAGCTCATCCTTACCTTGCAGGCGCTGCTGGAAGACATACCTCTCAAAGCTCTCGTTGACCTCGACGTTGAAGTGTTGATCGAGCTTGAGATGGACCGTCTTGTATTTGAATTTGTCCTCGCCTTCCGCGAACACCAGGGAGTTGTAGACATGGATGGCGTGCTGCCCTGCGGTGGTGAGGTGGATGGCGATCTTTCTGGTGTCCGAGGCGCTCTCTTTTTCGTTGGCTTCCAAAAAGAGCTGGAAGCGCTGTTTGAACAGCTTCCAATTGACGCCGAGGTTCCCAGCGACTTGCAACGGCTGCGGTGTGTTGACGGTGTCCATGGCGCAGGATGGCAGATTTGTGGGTGGGTATAAAATCACTCCTGGTATCATGAAGTGTTGAGTACTCTGATACACAGACGAACCAACACGGTTGCGAATGGTACAACGCAGTTTTAATTCAATAACCTATTAACAGAGTAAACTCTGGTACTCAGCACATGGTGAATGTCTGAGTGGCTGGCAATGAGGTCTGTGCCCTGAGCCGTCTCCTGCTCGAGTGCCCAGGAAGTGTCGTGTTCCCTGTTTTGTACTGTGTATGCTCTTGTCTGTGATTGGCTGTCGTGTTGTGTGTGTTGATTGCTCCGTTGATCTGTCCATCATTATGTATGTATGTATGTGCTATGATGTTCACCTGAATATCATGACATCGCGTGGTTGGGCGTAGGGGATACTGGGGACAGTTTAATGTCAATTCTGATTGGGGCACTCTTTAAAGAATGGTGCGGAATTTCTGTGGAGCCGGCCTTGCCAGCTTTGTCAGACTTTGCACCGCCAGACTGATGGCATAAACCACAAACCCCGATTCTTTGTCAGAGTGGCTCAAGATCTGGAGAGATACACCTTGGTTTTCAGTCACAGCCTGAGACTCTGACAAAGTCTGTCAAAATTCCACCCAATGTGATCAGCACTGATTTGTGAAATTAGAGACCCAATGCTGATTCTCCACTGATAATTAATCACTGAGCAATCAACTGATGCTACAAAGAAATCATTACATTTACAAAACAATTCAATTATGTAGCTAATACAACCTGAACATTCTAACTTCTCAGGTGCTAACCCACAATACAGCATAAATGGCATCTGCTACTTTTACAATAATGACACTGTCCCCAGGGTTTGTCAATCTACCAGAAGCAGAGGAAAGATGTCGATTAAACTGTTGATCTGAATTTTTCAAAGAATAATACAACATCCTACCCGACTTCCAGGCCTCAGTGTTTGGCACTGTCTGCACCCACTCCACCCCTGGGAACAGAAGTGGGCCATTCAACTTTATCAACCATTTGATGAAAACATGGATGATCTGTAACTGGGACAGCTTCTATTAGATTGTTTGAAGTTTATTCTTTAATGCCAATCTTAAAGGCATTTTGAGGTTTGTCCATTGTGGACACTGGGTGAGTGGCTAAGGTGGATACATGGGGATTGGCACGTGGTGGGGGGGGGGGGGGGGGGGGGGATGGAATTGTCGCTTGGGTGTGCTAGGAGCAGTCATGTCAAGTATGAGGTGTCACGGGAACTAACGATGGCAAGAAGGGTACCTGGGGAGTGTTAAGATACATGGGGTGGGCCATGAGAGGGTTGAGTGGTGGGACAATGTTAAGAGATGGTGTCCTGGTCCCCAAGAACCAGGGAATGCATTCTAACTAGCATGCCTCCACAGCAATAGTTCCTACGCACTCCTCCCACAGAGCACCACAATTCACAAAACCTAATCCCTCCCATCCACATCACTTGGAGACAGAAATAGGATGGGGTTTGGAAATGGACACACATTTCAGAAGCCACAAAAGAGCTCAATTCACATTGAGAAAGTGGTGGTGAGCTGCATTCTTGAATTGCTGTAGCCCACATGGTGTAGGTACACTCACAGTGCTGCTAGGGAGGGAATGATGATATAGTTTTCAAATCAGGATAGTGTGCGACTTGGAGGGGAACTGTCAAGTGGTGGCATTCCCATTCATCTGCTGCCTTTGTCCTTCTAGGTGGTAGAGGTTGCAGGTTTGGAAGGTGCTGGAAGATGCTGTCCAAGGAGCCTTTGTGAGTTGCTGCAGTATATTTTGTAGATGATAGATATTATAGAAGGTGTACAAGATTATGAGGGGCATGGACAGATAAGGAAAAGCTGTCCCCCTTAGTTGAAGGGTCAGTTAAGAGGAGACACAAGTTCAAGGTGAGGGGCAGGAAGTTTAAAAGGGATTGAGGAAAAACATTTTACCCAGAGGATGGTGAAGATTTGGAATACACTCCCTGGGAGGGTGGGAGAGGCGGGTTGCCTCACATCCTTTAAAAAGTATGATCATAGAATTTACAGTGCAGAAGGAGGTCATTCGGCCCATCGAGTCTGCACCGGCTCTTGGAAAGAGCACCCTACCCAAGGTCAACACCTCCACACCCTATCCCCATAACCCAGTAACTCCACCCAACACTAAGGGCAATTTTGGACACTAAGGGCAATTTATCATGGCCTATCCACCGAACCTGCACATCTTTGGACTGTGGGAGGAAACTGGAGCAGCCGGAGGAAACTCACGCACACACGGGGAGGATGTGCAGACTCCGCACAGACAGAACCTGGGACCCTGGAGCTGTGAAGCAATTGTGCTATCCACAATGCTACCATGCTGCCCAAGTAACTGGATGAGCACTTAGACTTGAATTTTATGATGTTCCATGAGCCAAGTGCCTGGCAACTTTATTAGGGGACAGGACAGATGTTTTTCATGTGTCGTTGCAGGCTCGATGGGCCAAAGAGCCTCTTCTGCACTATTATTCTGTGATTCTGTGATATACACTGCTACCACTGTTGAAGGTGCTGGATGGGGTTCCAATGAAGCTGACAGCTTTATATGTGTATTTATGTATGCATAAAACACCACAGTAACAAAGCAATAACATGATATATTTTGCAGATTCATCATGGAATAAATTAATGGAAACATTAGAACATAGAACATTACAGCGCAGTACAGGCCCTTCGGCCCTCGATGTTGCGCCGACCTGTGAAACCACTCTAAAGCCCATCTATACTATTCCCTTATCGTCCATATGTCGATCCAATGACCATTTGAATGCCCTTAGTGTTGGCGAGTCCACTACTGTTGCAGGCAGGGCATTCCACGCCCTTACTACTCTCTGAGTAAAGAACCTACCTCTGACATCTGTCTTATATCTATCTCCCCTCAATTTTATGCTATGTCTCCTCGTGCTAGACATCACCATCCGAGGAAAAAGGCTCTCACTGTCCACTCTATCCAATCCTCTGATCATCTTGTATGCCTCAATTAAGTCACCTCTTAACCTTCTTCTCTCTAACGAAAACAGCCTCAAGTCCCTCAGCCTTTCCTCATAAGATCTTACCTTCATACCAGGCAACATTCTGGTAAATCTCCTCTGCACCCTTTCCAATGCTTCCACATCCTTCCTATAATGCGGCGACCAGAATTGCACGCAACACTGCAAATGCGGCCGCACCAGAGTTTTGTACAGCTGCAACATGACCTCATGGCTCCGAAACTCAATTCCTCTATGTAGCGCACAAAGACTCCGAGAGACGAATAGAGTGAAGTCGATGAGGCTTCATTAAGCGTGACTGTTCCCCCGCAGTTCAGTAGTAGACTGCCTGCGG
Organism: Scyliorhinus torazame; assembly: GCF_047496885.1. Lineage (NCBI taxonomy): Eukaryota > Metazoa > Chordata > Chondrichthyes > Carcharhiniformes > Scyliorhinidae > Scyliorhinus > Scyliorhinus torazame. The sequence continues at coordinate 65,832,432 of NC_092721.1, read as the reverse complement.
GGGAGGACTCCAGGTACTTATACTCCGCCTTCAGGGCGGAGCTAGAGGTCAACGTCCAACCAGGACCCGGGATCTGTCAGCCAATGACATCATGGCTTCACAGTCCCACAAGACCCCTAATGCATACTACCACATTCACCCCTTGTTAAAAATGAACCCGGCGGGGTGATGCTTCGCATGGTGGTAAGGGTTTACAAGGCTGATCCTGGGAGGAAAACTTTCGCATGTTATTACAGTATGTACAAGGTTTTTTTTTTTGTTTCAAACTATTCACAGTAATCGTCAGGAAAAGACAAAATGTTCACGTTAAAAGTCCACATATTGTACTGTTAAATCGACGCCACGAGTCGGTCGGGCGGTCTGGTCGTCCGTGTCGATCGCCTCGGCCCCGGTGGTGGCGGTGGTGCTTGTTCCGGTGTTGTCGTCTCCGGGAGCCTTACGGTTTCAGCTTGGGCTTCATTCCTGGTCGGGCCTGGGAGGGGGACTGATCCTCCTGGGAAGGGGGCGGTCGCGGGGTGCGGCGGTGGCAGGAAGGGGGGGTGTTGGGTGATTGGTGTCGGGGGGGTGTGTGTGTTGCCGGCGGGCGCCAGATCTCGCAGGGAGACAGTGTCCTGTCGGCCGTCGGGGTACTCCACGTAAGCGTACTGCAGGTTCGCGTGAAGGAGGTGGACCCTTTCGACCAACGGGTCTGACTTGTGCGCCCGCACGTGCTTTCGGAGCAAGATGGGTCCTGGGGCCGCCAGCCAGGTCGGCAGCGATGTTCCAGAGGAGGGCTTCCTGGGGAAGACAAGGAGGCGCTCATGAGGCGTTTGGTTAGTGCTAGTACACAGTAGTGACCGGATGGAGTGGAGGGCGTCCGGAAGGACCTCCTGCCACCTTGAAACTGGGAGGTCCCTGGACCGTAGGGCCAGTAGGACGGTCTTCCAGACCGTGCCGTTCTCCCTCTCTACTTGCCCGTTCCCCCGGGGGTTGTAGCTGGTCGTCCTGCTCGTGCCTATCCCGTTGCTGAGCAGGAACTGGCGCAGCTCGTCACTCATGAAAGAGGACCCCCTGTCGCTGTGGACGTATGCGGGGCAACCGAACAGTGCGAATATGGTGTTTAGGGCTTTAATGACTGTGGCCGCGGTCATGTCAGAACAGGGGATGGCGAATGGGAAGCGGGAGTACTCGTCCACCACATTAAGGAAGTATATGTTGCGGTCGGTGGTGGGGAGGGGTCCTTTGAAATCCAGACTAAGGCGTTCAAAGGGGCGGGAAGCCTTAATCAGGTGCGCACCATCCGGCCTGAAAAAATGTGGTTTGCACTCTGCGCAGATGTGGCAGTTCCTTGTGACTGTACGGACCTCCTCTAAGGAGTATGGGAGGTTGCGGGACTTGATAAAGTGGTAGAACCGAGTGACCCCCGGGTGGCAGAGGTCCTCGTGGAGGGTTTGGAGGCGGTTAATTTGTGCGTTGGCACATGTGCCGCGGGATAGGGCATCGGACGGCTTGTTCAGCTTTCCGGGACGATACAAGATCTCGTAGTTGAAGGTGGAGAGCTCGATCCTCCACCTTAAGATCTTGTCGTTTTTGATTTTGCCCCGCTGTGCATTATCGAACATGAAGGCTACCGACCGTTGGTCCGTGAGGAGAGTGAATCTCCTGCCGGCCAGGTAATGCCTCCGATGTCGCACAGCTTCCACTATGGCTTGGGCTTCCTTTTCCACTGAGGAGTGGCGGATTTCTGAAGCGTGGAGGGTTCGGGAGAAAAAGGCCACGGGTCTGCCCGCTTGGTTAAGGGTGGCCGCTAGAGCTACGTCGGAGGCGTCGCTCTCGACCTGGAAGGGGAGGGACTCGTCGATGGCGCGCATCGTGACCTTTGCGATATCCGCTTTGATGCGGCTGAAGGCCTGGCAAGCCTCTGTCGACAGAGGGAAGGTCGTGGTCTGTATTAGGGGGCGGGCCTTGTCTGCGTACTGGGGGACCCACTGGACGTAGTATGAAAAGAACCCCAGGCAGCGTTTCAGGGCTTTTGAGCAGTGCGGGAGGGGAATTCCATGAGTGCGCGCATACGTTCGGGGTCGGGGCCTATTATCCCATTGCGCACTACGTAGCCCAGGATGGCTAGCCGGTTGGTGCTAAAAACGCACTTGTCCTCGTTGTACGTGAGGTTCAAGGCTTTAGCGGTCTGGAGGAATTTTTGGAGGTTGGCGTCGTGGTCCTGATGATCGTGGCCGCAGATGGTTACATTGTCGAGATATGGGAACGTGGCCCGCAACCCGTGTTGATCAACCATTCGGTCCATCTCTCGTTGGAAGACCGAGACCCCGTTTGTGACGCCAAATGGGACCCTTAGGAAATGGTATAATCGCCCGTCTGCCTCGAAGGCTGTGTACTTGCGGTCACTTGGGCGGATGGGGAGCTGATGGTAGGCGGACTTGAGGTCCACGGTGGAGAAGACTTTATATTGGGCAATCCGATTGACCATGTCGGATATGCGGGGGAGAGGGTACGCGTCTAATTGTGTGTACCTGTTGATGGTCTGGCTATAGTCTACGACCATCCTTTGCTTCTCCCCTGTCTTTACTGTGCTCTCCAGGGACTATTGCTGGCCTGGATTATGCCTTCCTTTAGTAGCCGCTGGACTTCGGACCGAATGAAGGTCCGGTCCTGGGCGCTGTACCGTCTGCTCCTAGTGGCGACGGGTTTGCAATCCGGGGTGAGGTTTGCAAACAAGGACGGGGGTTGCACCTTGAGGGTTGCGAGGCCGCAGATAGTGAGTGGGGGTATTGGGCCGCCGAATTTGAAGGTTAGGCTCTGTAGATTGCACTGGAAGTCTCATCCCAGTAATGTGGGGGCGCAGAGTTGGGGAAGGACGTAGAGCGTGTAGTTTTTGAAATCCCTCCCTTGCACCGTTAGGGTAACTATGCAGAAGCCTTTGATCTGTACGGAGTGGGATCCTGCAGCTAGGGAAATTTTTTGTGCGCTGGGATGGGTGGTCAAAGAACAGCGTCTTACCGTGTCGGTGTGGATAAAGCTCTCCGTGCTCCCGGAGTCGACTAGGCATGGTGTCTCGTGCCCGTTTATCAGCACCGTTGTCGTCGTCGTCTGGAGTGTCCGGGGCCGAGCTTGGTCCAGCCTCATTGAAGTGAGACGTGGTTGTAGTAGTTGAGCGTCTTCTTCGAACCCCGTGGAGCCGTCGACACTAGGGTCCGTTGTTGCCGTCCAAGATGGCGTCGGGGGTGAACAAAATGGCTGTCCCCATGCATCGCACATGGCTGGGGGGTCACAAGATGGCGGCGGGGATGGACAAAATGGCCGCCCCCATGCGTCGTACAGGTCTGGGGTGGTCCACGATGGCGGCGCCCTTCCTCCCCTCGTGGTGGCCGGGACCCAAAATGGCGGCGTCAGCGGGTCGCACATGGGGCGCTGGGGGGGGTTGGGGAGCGCTAGGCACACGCGGGGCTCCCTCTTCTCTGGGGACAGCGGTGGTCGGGACCCAAATTGGTAGCGCCGGCGGGTCATACGTGGGGCGCGGGGGGGGGTTTGGGGGGCGTTAGAGACGCGCAGAACTCCCTCTTCTCCGGGGAGAGCGGTGGTCGGGACCCAAGGTGGTAGCGCCGGCGGGTCATACATGGGGCGTGGGGGGGTGGGGGTTGGGGAGCGTAAGCGGCGTACAGGGCTCCCTGTTCTCCCGGGACAGTGGTGGTCGGGACCCAGAGTGGCTGCGCCTGCGGGTCGTACATGGGGCGCTGGGGGGGTTGGGGAGCATAAACGGCGTGCAGGGCTCCCTGTTCTCCCAGGATAGCGGCGACCTCGCGGGACCGGCACACAGCCGTGAAATGGCCCTTTTTCCCGCAGCTCTTACAGATCGCTGCGCGGGCCGGACAGCGCTGCCGGGGGTGTTTCGCCTGGCCGCAGAAATAGCAGCGGGCGGCCCCGGTGCGACTTGGCGTTTGGACCGCGGAAGCCTGTGGGGTGTCCGGGGGGGGCTGGGTTTGTCACGACGGGTACCTACGGAGCCCAATGGGCTGCCGCGCGGTCGGGGCCGTAGGCGCGGGTATTTCGCGCGGCCACGTCTCGGGAGGCTGCTGGGGCCCGTGCCTCTGAGAGTCCTAGCGACTCTTTTTCTAGAAGTCTTTGGCGGATATGGGAGGAGTTCATACCTGCCACAAAAGCATCGCGCATTAACATGTCCGTGTGTTCATTTGCGTTCACCGACGGGCAGCTGCAAGCTCGTCCCAAAATTAGTAGCGCGGCGTAGAATTCATCTATCGATTCTCCGGGACTTTGCCGTCTCGTTGCGAGTTGATAGCGAGCGTAGATCTGGTTTACTGGACGGACATAGAGACTTTTTAGTGCTGCGAGCGTCGTCTGGAAATCCTCTGCGTCTTCGATGAGAGAGAAAATCTCCGTGCTTAACCTCGAGTGCAGGACCTGTAGTTTTTGGTCTTCTGTGACCCGGCCGGTGGCCGTTCTGAGGTAGGCCTCAAAACAAGTCTGCCAGTGCTCGAAAGCTGCTGCCGCGTTCACTGCATGGTGGCTGATCCTCAGGCATTCCGGGATGATCCTGAGCTCCATAGTCCTTTAGTCACGCTTAATAAATTGTAGCGCACAAAGACTCCGAGAGACGAACAGAGTGAAGTCGATGAGGCTTTATTAAGCATGACTGTTCCCCCGCAGTTCAGTAGTAGACTGCCTGCGGGGGAGGACTCCAGGTACTTATACTCCGCCTTCAGGGCGGAGCTAGAGGTCAACGTCCAACCAGGACACGGAATCTGTCAGCCAATGACATCATGGCTTCACAGTCCCACATGACCCCTAATGCATACTACCACACTCTACCAATAAAAGCTAACACACCGTACGCCTTCTTAACAACCCTCTCAACCTGGGTGGCAACTTTCAGGGATCTATGTACATGGACACCGAGATCTCTCTGCTCGTCCACACTGCCAAGAATCTTACCATTAGCCCAGTACTCTGTCTTCCTGTTATTCCTTCCAAAATGAATCACCACACACTTTTCTGCATTAAACTCCATTTGCCACCTCTCAGCCCAGCGCTGCAGCTTATCTATGTCCCTCTGTAACTTGTAACATCCTTCTGCACTGTCCACAACTCCACCGACATTGGTGTCATCCACAAATTTACTCACCCATCCTTCTACGCCCTCCTCCAGGTCATTTATAAAAATGACAAACAGCAGTGGCCCCAAAACAGATCCTTGTGGTACACCACTAGTAACTGGACTCCAGTCTGAACATTTCCCATCAACCACCACCCTTTGTCTTCTTCCAGCTTGCCAATTTCTGATCCAAACTGCTAAATCATCTTGAATCCCATGCCTCCTTATTTTCTGTAGTAGCCTATCGTGGGGAACTTTACTAAAATTCATATACACCACATCAACTGCTTTACCCTCATCCACCTGTTTGTTCACCTTCTCAAAGAACTCAATAAGGTTCGTGAGGGGGACCCACCCTTCACAAAACTTTGTTGACTATCTCTAATCAAATTATTCCTTTCCAGATGATTATATATCCCATCTCTTATAAACCTTTCCAAGATTTTGCCCACAACAGAAGTAAGGCTCACTGGTCTATAGCTACCTGGGTTGTCTCTACTCCCCTTCTTGAACAAGGGGACAACATTTGCTATCCTCCAGTCTTCTGGCACTATTCCTGTAGACAAAGATGACTTAAAGATCAAAGCCAAAGGCTCAGCAATCTCCTCCCTAGCTTCCCAGAGAATCCTAGGATAAATCCCATCCGGCCCAGGGGACTTATCTATTTTCACACTTTCCAGAATTGCTAACACCTCCTCCTTATGAACCTCAAGCCCTTCTAGTCTAGTAGCCTGAATATCAGTATTCTCCTCGACAAAATTGTCTTTTTCCTGTGTGAATACTAACAAAAAAATATTCATTTAGCACCTCTCCTATCTCCTCGGACTCCAAGCACAACTTCCCACTACTGTCCTTGACTGGCCCTACTCTTACCCTAGTCATTCGTTTATTCCTGACATATCTATAGAAAGCTTTAGGGTTATCCTTGATCCTACCTGCCAAAGACTTCTCATGTCTCCTCCTGGCTCTTCTTAGCTCTCTCTTTAGTTCCTTCCTCGCTAACTTGTAATTCTTGAGCTCCCTAACTGAACCTTCATATCTCATCTTTACATAAGTCTCCGTCTTCCTCTTGACAAGTGTTTTCACTGCTTTTGTAAACCACGGTTCCCTTGCTCGACCACTTCCGCCCTGCCTGACAGGTATAGTTTTATCAAGGACACGCAGTAGCTGTTCCTTGAACAAGCTCCACATTTCCATTGTGCCCATCCCCTGCAGTTTTCCTCTCCATCCAATGCATCCTAAGTCTTGCCTCATCGCATCATAATTGCCTTTCCCCCAGATGTAACTCTTGCCCTGTGGTATAAACCTATCCCTTTCCATCACTAAAGTAAACGTAATCGAATTGTGATCACTATCACCAAAGTGCTCACCTACCTCCAAATCTAACACCTGTCCTGGTTCATTACCCAGTACCAAATCCAATATGGCCTCGCCTCTCGTTGGCCTATCTACATACTGTGTCAGGAAACCCTCCTGCACACATTGGACAAAAACAGACTCATCTAAAGTACTCGAACTATAGCGTTTCCAGTCAATATTTGGAAAGTTAAATTCCCCCATAATAACTAACCTGTTGCTTTCGCTCCTATCCAGAATCATCTTTGCAATCCTTTCCTCTACATCTCTGGAACTTTTCGGAGGCCTATAGAAAGACCTAACAGGGTGACGTCTCCTTTCCTGTTTCTAACCTCAGCCCATCCTACCTCAGTAGATGAGTCCTCATCAAACGTCCTTTCTGCCACTGTAATACTGTCCTTGACTAATAATGCCACCCCTCCCCATCTTTTACCACCTTCCCTGAGCTTACTGAAATATCTAAACCCCGACACCTGCAACAACCATTTCTGTCCCTGCTCTATCCATGTCTCTGAAATGGCCACAACATCCAAGTCCCAGGTACCAACCCATGCCGCAAGTTCACCCTCCTTATTCCGGATGCTCCTAGCATTGAAGAAGACACACTTTAAACCACCTTCCTGCCTGCCGGTACAGTCCTGCAACTTTGAAACCTTACTCATGACCTCTCTACTCTCAATCTCCTGTATACTGGAGCTACAATTCAGGTTCCCAAGCCCTTGCTGAACTAGTTTAAACCCTCCCGAGGAGTATTAGCAAATTTCCCCCCCAGGATATTGGTACCCCTCTGGTCCAGGTGTAGACCATCCCGTTTGTAGAGGTCCCACCGACCCCAGAATGAGCCCCAATTATCCAGAAAACTGAAACCCTCCCCCTGCACCAGCCCTGTAGCCACGTGTTCAACTCCTCTCTCTCCCTATTCCTCGTCTCGCTATCACATGACACGGGTAAAAACCCAGAGATAATAACTCGGTTTGTCCTAGATCTAAGTTTCCACCCTCGCTCCCTGAATTCCTGCCTTACATCCCTATCCCTTTTCCTACCTATGTCGTTGGTACCTATGTGGACTACGACTTGGGGCTGCTCCCCCCCCCCCTTAAGGATCCCGAAAACACGATCCGAGACATCACGCACCCTGGCACCTGGGTGGCAACACACCAACCGTGAGTCTCTCTCGTTCCCACAGAATCTCCTATCTATCCCCCTAACTATGAAGTCTCCAATGACTAATGCTCTACTCCTCTCCCCCCTTCCCTTCTGAGCAACAGGGACAGACTCTGTGCCAGAGACCTGTACCCCATGGCTTACACCTGGTAAGTCGTCGTCCCCAACAGTATCCAAAGCGGTATACTTGTTACTAAGGGGAACGACCACAGGGGATCCCTGTACTGACTGCTACCTCCCAGCCCCTCTCACCATCACCCATCTATCTTTATTCTTCGGAGTAACTACATCGCTGAAGCTAATATCTATGACCACCTCTGCCTCACGAATGATCCGAAGTTCATCCAGCTCCAGTTCCCTAACGCGGTTTCTGTGGAGCTGGAGATGGGTGCACTTCCCATAGATGAAATCAGCAGGGACACTGACAGCGTCCCTCACCTCAAACATTCTGCAGGAGGAACATTGCACTACCTTCCCTGCCATCCCCTCTAGATAAAAAAAGAAAAAGAAAGAAAGAGCTTGCCTGTTATTCACTCCCCTTCTCAGCAAGCACTCACTCAGCAACCTCTGCGCCCCGCACGACAACACCGGAGGGAAAATCAAAGAAAAACTACTTACCAGTCACCAGCCAATCCCTTACCTGCAGGCTGTGACTTCACGGTTCAACTTCTGCCTGCCCTCAAGCCTCCCTCTTGATCTTTACATCAGTTGGGTTTTTTTGGTTAGAGGAGGGGGTAGGGAGGGAAACACTGAAGAAGTGTTTTGGGTTTAAGTGTCACTTGACAACAGCTCCTCCACAAACCACCTTCAAGTTAGGGTGAGCACAACAGACGTATGCAAATTTCCCCTGCAACAGCCAATCAGCAGCTCCGCTCTACTGCCCTCTGCTGGATGCTTGTCTTCACTTGAACAGCTCAGGTCTCTTGCTCAGGTACACCTTCAAGTTAGGGTGAGCACAACAGACGTATGCAAATTGCCCCCGCAACAGCCAATCAGCAGCTCCTCTCTACTGCCCTCTGCTGGATGCTTGTCTTCACTTGAACAGCTAGGGTCACTTGCTCAGGTACACCTTCAAGTTAGGGTGAGCACAGCAGATGTATGCAAATTGCCCCCGCGACAGCCATTCAGCAGCTCTGCTCTACTGCCCTCTGCTGCGTTAGGTAATATGTTACACTCATACAGGAAGAGAGAGGGCTGAACTCCCAAATTTGTGAGGCAAGACCCTCCCTTTCATGCGACTAAGCCCACAGAAAATTGAAGACATTAACAACAAGACGATAATGTGGAGGAAAATAAAAGAATATAAAATCTTTAGTGAGCAAATAAATAAATGTTCATTATACGAAACTAGACTACAATTTTGGAACCTCTTTATGAGATATTCCAAGGTCATGTTTCCATGTGCACGAGAAGTGAAAGCCCACCAGAGTTTATTTTGTTCAGTAAGAGGCCAATTTATCTGCATCGCATGGGAAATGTAGGTCTTTGTGACTGACTTGTCCCTTCCAGTATCAGAAAAACGGGTGCGTCACAAGGTTGGACGCCTAATTTTCCAACCTGCAATCATCGATAGAAGCGCCCCATTGTATTGAAATCGAATCTGATTAACCTGATTTCTGTGATGGCATGGTGGATACTGTAGCCACCTGGGTTGTCCACTTCCCGACTGAAAATGAGGTCCGCAAAGAATGCAGGGAAATTCAGTCAAGCCAGGAAAAACTAGCAGGTGCAACGTTTCCTGTGTATTAGAACTTGCAGAAACCCGGACAGCACTGAAACCAACAGCCATCTGCATATTAATGAGCGATCCCCAGAACAATTGGAAACATTTAAGGTGAATGTGGCCAAGCCAGACTCCTCGGCGCCAGCAGAAGACAAGACAAAGGAAGGCCAACGGACACTCAGGGACGCCCAGCGATCAGGGAACGGCTCCAGTATTGGAGAAATCGATCCAAGTGATAGGAACGTAGTCCAATCACTTGGAACCAGATACGGGGTCCGCCCCGAACGGCACGAAGCCCCTGGGGACTATAAAGTAAAGACCCCAAGTTCAATTTGTCCTTCTTGGCCGGGTCACTCAGCAGCTCGAAACAACCCTTGACAGTGACCTGCCTAGCAGCTGCACCAACCAAGTAAGTCTCCAGTCAACGCACGCTACGAGATAGGCACTCCGAGCTACCAGTCTATACCAGCTTTGAATCCTGCAGATTCAGAATCGAACAAAAGGCCATTTGTTCCCCTGACCTGGTGGGCCAGTTCCAAAGCTAAGTATAGGCCTTTTAGTACGAAGTCTTACAACACCAGGTTAAAGTCCAACAGGTTTGTTTCGATGTCACTAGCTTTCGGAGCGCTGCTCCTTGAAACATCGAAACAAACCTGTTGGACTTTAACCTGGTGTTGTAAGACTTCGTACTGTGCTCACCCCAGTCCAACGCCGGCATCTCCACATCAGGCCTTTTAGTGTTAGAGATAGTCTAGTAAGTAGAGTTTTATGCATGAGTAGTGATTGACTGTGTATAATAAATGTGTTTTGATTTGAAACTTACAACTGGTGTATGGAGTTATTGATCAGCACTTGAACTTGAACCTCGTGGCAGTATCATAAAGATACCTGGCGACTCCAGAGCAAAGGTTATAGAAACAGAGCAAATTAAGTAAAGACACAATGAGCAACAAATTAAGAGCCAACCAAAGTTAGCTACAATTCTTATTCACAAAACTTCCATTTCTATAAAAGCTATGCTGGGACCAGGGCTCGATTTCCCTTGTGGCCCAAAGGGCAGGGGCTACACATGAAATAAATTGACATTCTTTTTCTGAGAACCTTGCTGCTAACCTCCTGTGTCAGTGATTGAATGTTTTTCTTCTGAAGGCCAAGGACATTCCCATCATCTACTCAATAGGTCACGTCTTGTCATGAGGTCCAAGTAATTACGTAAAAAGTAGAATAAATGCAAACGTTTCCATTAATCAGAAGGAGTCAGAAATGTCAACACGTACTGCACCGTAGACTGTAGGAATCCTGTGTATGATTAATATTTATTTCCCAAGCTTCTTCCCACAAGTCAAAACAAGGTTATTGGTATCAAGCAGGTGTAAGGTGGCAATCCAATGGAAGGAACAGGAAAGACACATAAGATTACGTAGGTTTCAATACAGTGTGTCATTGCATCCATAAAAGAGACTTGATGGAGGTTGCAGACATATGTACAATCCCCAAATGATTTCCAGCTAATAGCACTGGACAATGCACCTAAGAGGAACAAACGTAAGGGTCAAGCTAGAATATTGAAAATAAAGTTAAATTAAATACATTTTAAAATATATCATCCCTAGTATGAAAAGGGAACCTCTTGTTTTCTTCCAAAATATACTCCTGTCTTACCTGGCCTTTCAAATAAATATATTTTTCTTGCTTTTAATTTTGTGTAGGGAAAATTCAAACTGCTATAATTCACTTTCCTGTGACTATTAGGCTGGAATTCTCCAGTCGTCGGGATTCACTTTTCCTGGTGGCAGTGCCAGCGGGTTTCATGGGATGATTCGAGTGGGAAATCCCATTGACAAGCAGCGGGAAGATAGAATTGCACCACCAGCGAATGTTGGAAACCTCACTTTGCAGTCGTCTGTGGTTTAATTGGTCAGCATTTAAAGGAATTGCCAGAAATAGCAGCTAGATTATTTCAGAAGTGCAATTCACTTTTTAGGTCAGACCTTTTGGAAACAAACTGCACAAACCTGCCTTGAAAGTCATGTCCCACAACAACTGTATATCGTGAAAGTAGAAGGTGATAAACTGGAACAATGTGGTCAGCCACAGTTATCAATATCAACCTGATGAGTCTGTTTCTCAATCAGTCAAAGCAGAAACAGTGAGCTTCATTACATTAACACGGTTCGAATTGACAGCCTAGTTCTCTCTTGCACAAGTGCACTTACAGCCCTCTTCTGAAGAGTGTCTCCATGTTAAAGTGATGCTTATACCTCATTGGTAATGCATTACTGCTGATGGGAGGTTTGAAATCACTTTGTGATGAAAACTTTGAGAAGACCAGTGCCTCCAGTGGCACCATGAAGTGTTTATTCCCTCATTAACAACCGAGTGGTGCTTGCAGAAACATTGACACATTTAGGGCTGAAATTCCATACACATTTCCATTGGGAGAGTGCAGGCATTACACACCCTAAACAAAAATGCAAACTGTAAAAAGATGTAAATTTTAAAATAGAAAATTCTCAGGATGCAAATGCTATTCGCAAATCCAGAAATTATTGCTTATCTGCCAAATTAAGGTGGTTTTCTTGGGGCACTGGAGTCCATGCAGTATTCTTAATACAGTGAAAGTAACATGTAATATACAGGGTTAAGTGACCCCACAACGTGCTACATCCAGTTTTCATAAATGACAAGCCAACGGAGGGGCTGTACAAATATTTCCAACCACATCAGTGCAAGAGACATCTTCAGTCACAATTGCTGAGTGGACGGTCCATCGAGGTGTTGCTAACTTTTGGTTGGTTCAATTGGCTCTGTTTTATAACCTTTGCTCTCGAGTCACCAGGTATCTTTATGTTACCACCACGAGGTTCAAGTTCAAGTAATGATCAATAACTCAATACACCGATTAGTAAGATTCAAATCAAAGCACATTTATTATACACAGTAATCGCTACTCATGCACAAATTCTACTTCTAAGCTACTTCTACAACTAACAGGCCTAGACGTAGCTTCGGACTGGCCCAACAGGTCAGGGGAACAAATGGCCTTTCGTTCGGGTTCTGAGTCTGCGGGATTCGAAGTTGGTATGGATTGGTAGCTAGGGGCGCCTATCTCGTAGTGAGCGTTGACTTAAGACTTACTGGATATCGACGGCAGCTGCACCGGTCACTGTCAAGGTAGGTTCGCGTTGCTGAGTGACCCGGTCAAGAAGAACGATTTGAACTTGGGGGCTTAACTTTATAGTCCCCAGGGGCTTCCCGCCTTTCGGGGCGGACCCTGTACCTGGTTCCAAGTGATTGGACTTCGTTCCAATCGCTTGGTTCGATTTCTCCAATACTTGAGCGGTTCCCTGATCAATGGGCGGTCTTGAGGTGTCCGTTAACCTCTTTTCTGTTGGCTCCTGCTGGTGCCGGGGAGTCTGGCTTGGCTTTGTTTATCCCAAATGTTTAGATTGTTCCCGGGGATCGCTCATTAGTATGTAGATGGTTGCTACATTATTATGCAGATGGCTGCTTGTATCGATGCTGTGTGGGTTTTTGCAGAGTTTAATACACAGTAACATGCACCTGCTAGTTTCTGCCTGTGTTGGCTGAATTTCCCTTCAGCCTTTGCTGTTCTCCATTTTAAATCAGGACTTGGCCAATCCAGGTGGCTACAGAGGCCTCCACCAGTTGTCTCCAGCATCAGCGCTGCCTGTCTTGAGTCAATTTGATTTACTCTGTGTGATACCAAGAAGTACCAGAAGGCACTGACTACAGCAAAGGTTATAGACCCTGCCAAACTCCTGGCAGTATCATAGAATCATAGAATTTACAGCGCAGAAGGAGGTCATTTGGCCCATCAAATCTGCACACACCCTTGGAAGGAGCATCCTCCTTAAGTCCACACCTCCACCCTATCCTCATAACCCAGTAACTCTACCTATCCTTTTTGGACACAAAAGACAATTTAGCATGGCCAATCCACCTAATCTGCACATCTTTGGATTGTGGGAGGAAACCGGAGCACTCGGAGGAAACCCCAGCAGACACATGGAAAACATGCAGACTCCGCACAGACAGTGACCCATGCTGGGAATCAAACCTGGGACGTTGGAGCTGTGGAGCAACAGTGCTAACCACGGAGTTACCGAGCCCTTAGTGCTGTATTACTGTAAACTTGTGCTCCTTAACAAGCCATGCCTGTAGTCAAGTTTTTTTCCAGTACAGCGACAACATGGGCATTTACTCCACAATGTGGCACATTGGTCAAGTATGGCCTACTTTGAAAACAGGAGGATCCAATGCAACCAATTACCGGACCAAAAGTCTGGTTTCAATTATCAGGAAATACGTGGAAGGTGTCATTAACAGTGCAATCAAGTGATACTTAGACAGCAATCGCCTGCTCACTGCTGCTCAATTTCAGATCACAAGGACCATTCAGCTCCAAACTGCATTTAAGCTTTGGTTGGTTTAAACGTGGACAGTAGAGTAGAATGCTAGAGGTGAGGTGAGAGTGACATTAGTGCAGGAGTTCCTCACCGCATTGTCTCGGCCTAACCATCTTCAGCTGTTCCATCAAGGACCTTCCTTCCATCATAAGGTCAGAACTGGTTATGTTCGCTGATCATTGCATAATGTTGAACACCGTTCACGACTCCCCAGATGGTGTAGCACTCAATGTCTAAAAGCATAATACCCTAGCTTGGGCTGACAAGTGGCATGTAACATTTGTGCTGCACAAGCACCAGCAATGACCATCTCCAACAAAAGAGAATCTAACCATCTCCCCTTGACATTCATTGGCATTACTATCACTGAATCTCCCACTATCAACATTCTGGGGGTTACCATTGACCAGAAACTGAACCAGACTAGCCACATAAATCCTGTTGCTACAACAGAAGTGAGAGGTTAGGAATCCTGTGGTGAGTAACACACCTCCTAAATCCCCAAAGCCTGTCCACAATCTACTGAGCACAATTCAGGAGGGTAATGGAATACTGTCCACTTGCCTAAATGAGTGCAGCTCCAACTATACTCAAGAAATGCAACACCATCCAGGACAAAGCAACCCATTGATTGGCACCCCATCCACAAGCATTCACTCCCTCCGCCACCAACCCACAGTAGCAGCAGTGTGTACCATCTACAATACGCACTGCAGGAACTCACCAAGGCTCCTGAAGCAGCACCTTCCAATCTCATGACCATTGCCATCTAGAAAAACAAGGGCAACAGATACATGGGAACGTCACCATCTGAAAGATCCCCTCCAAGTGACTCGCCATCCTGACTTGAAAATATATTGCCGTTCTTTCACTGTTGGTGGATCAAAGTCTTGGAACTCCCTCCCTAACTGCACTGCGGGTGTATCTACACCTCATAACTGCCATGGCTTAAAAAGGCAGATCAGCAGCACCCTCTAAAGGTCAATTAGGGATGGGTAATAAATGCTGACCTATCCAGCAACACTCAGCTCCCTGAAACAAATAAAAATATAATTGAAGTCAATCGGACTCAGCACATATCTAGAACATAGGAGGATGGTTCTAGTTGTTGGCGGCCAATCACCCAACCACCTCCCCCCACCATCTTGACATCACTGCATGATTTATTCAGGGTACTGTGCTCTTCAGCTGCTTCATGAATGATCCTCCCTCCATTATAAAATCTGAGTGGGTACATTCACTTACGAATGCATATTATTAAATACCATTCGCAACTCAGATACTGAAGCAGCCTGTGCCTGTATGCAACAAGACTTGGACAACGACCAGGCTTGATTGATAAGTGGCAAGTAATATTCACAACACACAAGTGCCAGGAAATGAACACATCCAGGAAAAGAGAATTTAATTATAACCCCTTGACTCAATGGTATTACCATTGTTGCATTCCACATCATCAACATCCTATGGGTTAACATTACTGAGAAACTTGACTGGACTTACTGTGGTGCTGTGAGCAGGTCAGGGGTTGGGAATTCTGAGGTGTATAACTCACCTCCTGACTCTTCAAAACATGTTCACCATCTACAAGACATAGATCTGTCGTATGTTTGAATATTCTTCACTTGCCTGTGTGGTAGCGTGGCCCCTTTAAGGGGCAATCCTTCGCGAGCCACGTGACACGCCCAGAGCCTATGGTGATGAAGCGCATGAGCCTGCACCTATTGGGAGCCAGGATGTAGACCAAGGTTGTGTGAGATCATCAG
Organism: Scyliorhinus torazame; assembly: GCF_047496885.1. Taxonomy (NCBI): domain Eukaryota; kingdom Metazoa; phylum Chordata; class Chondrichthyes; order Carcharhiniformes; family Scyliorhinidae; genus Scyliorhinus; species Scyliorhinus torazame. Next base: position 65,816,886 of record NC_092721.1, on the reverse strand, counting down.
AGTTATAGTTGAGGAAACTAGTCCTGTTTTCGAGTTGTGCTGATCTGTAATCTAAAGTTCTTCCTTTGTTAAATAAATCCCCATTGTAATTTACACTGCCTCATCATATTATCTCACGCTACCACAGCCTGGTTGAGTGCAGCTCCAATAACAGTCAGGAATCCTGACACCATCCAGGATGAGCCAGATGCTCTAACCTGCCCATTTCCTATTGGCTGGGAAAAATTGGTTACGGGCAAATTATAACAGCAGCCCGCTCGCTCAACACTCCATCTCCCACCTTAAACATTTACTCCCCCTACACATAGTTTCAGCTGTGAATTCAATCTACAAAATGTATCATAGGAACTCACCAAACCCTCCAACAGCACTTTCCAGACCCACATCCCCTACCATCTGGAAGGACATGGGCAACAGATACATTGGGACACCTGCAAGTTCCTCTCCAAGCAACATACCAGCCTGAATTTTGCCTTTCATTCACTGTAGAACAAGAACATAGAACATAGAACGATACAGCGCAGTACAGGCCCTTCGGCCCACGATGTTGCACCGAAACAAAAGCCATCTAACCTACACTATGGCATTATCATCCATATGTTTATCCAAGAAACTTTTAAATGCCCTCAATGTTGGCGAGTTCACTACTGTAGCAGGTAGGGCATTCCACAGCCTCACTACTCTTTGCGTAAAGAACCTACCTCTGACCTCTGTCCTATATCTATTACCCCTCAGTTTAAAGTTATGTCCCCTCGTTCCAGCCATTTCCATCCGCGGGAGAAGGCTCTCACTGTCCACTCTATCCAACCCCCTGATCATTTTGTATGCCTCTATTAAGTCACCTCTTAACCTTCTTCTCTCCAACGAAAACAACCTCAAGTCCATCAGCCTTTCCTCATAAGATTTTCTCTCCATACCAGGCAACATCCTGGTAAATCTCCTCTGCACCTGCTCCAAAGCCTCCACGTCCTTCCTATAATGCGGTGACCAGAACGGTACGCAATACTCCAAATGCGGCCGTAGCAGAGTTCTGTACAGCTGCAACATGACCTCCTGACTCCGGAACTCAATCCCTCTACCAATAAAGACCAACACTCCATAGGCCTTCTTCACAACCCTATCAACCCGGGTGGCAACTTTCAGGGATCTATGTACATGGACACCTAGATCCCTCTGCTCATCCACACTTTCAAGAACTTTACCATTAGCAAAATATTCCGCATTCCTGTTATTCCTTCCAAAGTGAATCACCTCACATTCTCTACATTAAACTCCATTTGCCACCTCTCAGCCCAGCTCTGCAGCTTATCTATATCCCTCTGTAACCTGCTACATCCTTCCACACTATCGACAGCACCACCGACTTTAGTATCGTCTGCAAATTTACTCACCCACCCTTCTGCGCCTTCCTCTAGGTTATTGATAAAAATGACAAACAGCAACGGCCCCAGAACAGATCCTTGTGGTACTCCACTTGTAACTGAACTCCATTCTGAACATTTCCCATCAACCACCACCCTCTGTCTTCTTTCAGCTAGCCAATTTCTGATCCACATCTCTAAATCACCCTCAATCCCCAGCCTCCGTATTTTCTGCAATAGCCTACCGTGGGGAACCTTATCAAATGCTTTGCTGAAATCCATATACACCACATCAACTGCTCTACCCTCGTCTACCTGTTCGGTCACCTTCTCAAAGAACTCGATAAGGTTTGTGAGGCATGACCTACCCTTCACAAAGCCATGCTGACTATCCCTGATCATATTATTCCTGTCTAGATGATTATAAATCTTGTCTCTTATAATCCCCTCCAAGACTTTACCCACTACAGACGTGAGGCTCACCGGTCTATAGTTGCCGGGGTTGTCTCTGCTCCCCTTTTTGAACAAAGGGACCACATTTGCTATCCTCCAGTCCTCTGGCACTATTCCTGTAGCCAATGATGACATAAAAATCAAAGCCAAAGGTCCAGCAATCTCTTCCCTGGCCTCCCAGAGAATCCTAGGATAAATCCCATCAGGACCCGGGGACTTATCTATTTTCAGCCTGTCCAGAATTGCCAACACCTCTTCCCTACGTACCTCAATGCCATCTATTCTATTAGCCTGGGTCTCAGTATTCTCCTCCACAACATTATCTTTTTCCTGAGTGAATACTGACAAAAAATATTCATTTAGTATCTCGCCTATCTCTTCAGACTCCACACACAACTTCCCAACACTGTCCTTGACTGGTCCTACTCTTTCCCGAGTCATTCGCTTATTCCTGACATACCTATAGAAAGCTTTTGGGTTTTCCTTGATCCTACCTGCCAAATTCTTCTCACGTCCCCTCCTTGCTCGTCTTAGCTCTCTCTTTAGATCCTTCCTCGCTACCTTGTAACTATCCATCGCCCCAACTGAAACTTCACACCTCATCTTCACATAGGCCTCCTTCTTCCTCTTAACAAGAGATTCCACTTCTTTGGTAAACCACGGTTCCCTTGCTCGACGCCTTCCTCCCTGCCTGACCGGTACATACTTATCAAGAACAGGCAGTAGCTGATCCTTGAACAAGCTCCACTTATCCAGTGTGCCCAACACTTGTAGCCTACTTCTCCACCTTATCCCCCCCATGTCACGTCTAATGGCATCATAATTGCCCTTCCCCCAGCTATAACTCTTGCCCTGCGGTGTATACTTATCCCTTTCCATCATTAACGTAAACGTCACCGAATTGTGGTCACTGTCCCCAAAGTGCTCTCCTACCTCCAAATCCAACACCTGGCCTGGTTCATTACCCAAAACCAAATCCAACGTGGCCTCGCCTCTTGTTGGCCTGTCAACATATTGTGTCAGGAAACCCTCCTGCACACACTGTACAAAAAACGACCCATCTAATGTACTCGAACTATATCTTTTCCAGTCAATATTTGGAAAGTTAAAGTCTCCCATAATAACTACCCTATTACTTTCACTCTTATCCAGGATCATCAAAGAACAACAAACAAAGAAATGCACAGCACAGGAACAGGCCCTTCGGCCCTCCAAGCCCGTGCCGACCATACTGCCCGACTAAACTACAATCTTCTTCACTTCCTGGGTCCGTATCCTTCTATTCCCATCCTATTCCTATATTTGTCAAGATGCCCCTTAAATGTCCCTATCGTCCCTGCTTCCACTACCTCCTCCGGTAGTGAGTTCCAGGCACCCACTACCCTCTGCGTAAAAAACTTGCCTCGTACATCTACTCTAAACCTTGCCCCTCTCACCTTAAACCTATGCCCCCTAGTAATTGACCCCTCTACCCTGGGGAAAAGCCTCTGACTATCCACTCTGTCTATGCCCCTCATAATTTTGTATACCTCTATCAGGTCGCCCCTCAACCTCCTTCGTTCCAGTGAGAACAAACCGAGTTTATTCAATCGCTCCTCATAGCTTATGCCCTCCATACCAGGCAACATTCTGGTAAATCTCTTCTGCACCCTCTCTAAAGCCTCCACATCCTTCTGGTAGTGTGGCGACCAGAATTGAACACTATACTCCAAGTGTGGCCTAACTAAGGTTCAATACAGCTGCAACATGACCTGCCAATTCTTATACTCAATGACCCCGGCCAATGAAGGCAAGCATGCCGTATGCCTTCTTGACTACCTTCTCCACCTGTGTTGCCCCTTTCAATGACCTGTGGACCTGTACTCCTAGATCTCTTTGACTTTCAATACTCTTGAGGGTTCTACCATTCACTGTATATTCCCTACCTGCATTAGCCCTTCCAAAATGCATTACCTCACATTTGTCCGGATTAAACTCCATCTGCCATCTCTCCGCCCAAGTCTCCAGACAATCTAAATCCTGCTGTATCCTCAGACAGTCCTCATCGCTATCCGCAATTCCACCAACCTTTGTGTCGTCTGCAAACTTACTAATCAGACCAGTTACATTTTCCTCCAAATCATTTATATATACTAAAAAGAGCAAAGGTCCCAGCACTGATCCCTGTGGAACACCACTGGTCACAGCCCTCCAATTAGAAAAGCATCCCTCCATTGCTACCCTCTGCCTTCTATGGCCTAGCCAGTTCTGTATCCACCTTGCCAGTTCACCCCTGATCCCGTGTGACTTCACCTTTTGTACTAGTCTACCATGAGGGACCTTGTCAAAGGCCTTACTGAAGTCCATATAGACAACATCTACTGCCCTACCTGCATCAATCATCTTAGTGACCTCCTCGAAAAACTCTATCAAGTTAGTGAGACACGACCTCCCCTTCACAAAACCGTGCTGCCTCTCACTAATACGTCCATTTGCTTCCAAATGGGAGTAGATCCTGTCTCGAAGAATTCTCTCCAGTAATTTCCCTACCACTGAAGTAAGGCTCACCGGCCTGTAGTTCCCGGGATTATCCTCGCCATCCTTTCCTCTACATCCCTAGAACTATTTGGAGGCCTATAGAAGACTCCCAACAGGGTGACCTCTCCTTTCATGTTTCTAACTTCAGCCCATACTACCTCGGAAGATGAGTCCCCATCTAGCATCCTCTCCGCCACCGTAATACTGCTCTTGACTCCCCCTCTTTTGCCTCCTTCTCTGAACTTACTAAAACACCTAAACCCCGGAACCTGCAACATCCATTCCTGTCCCTGCTCTATCCATGTCTCCGAAATGGCCACAACATCGAAGTCCCAGGTACAAACCCATGCTGCCAGTTCCCCTACCTTATTTCGTATACTCCTGGCATTGAAGTAGACACACTTCAAACCACCTACCTGAACACTGGCCCCCTCCTGCGACGTCAAATCTGTGCTCCTGACCTCTATACTCTCATTCTCCCTTACCCTAAAACTACAATCCAGGTTCCCATGCCCCTGCTGCATTAGTTTAAACCCCCCCAAAGAGCACTAACACATCTCCCCCCCCCCAGGATATTTGTGCCCCTCAGGTTCAGATGTAGACCATCCTGTCTGTAGAGGTCCCACCTTCCCCAGAAAGAGCCCCAGTTATCCAAAAATCTGAATCCCTCCCGCCTGCACCATCCCTGTAGCCACGTGTTTAATTGCTCTCTCTCCCTATTCCTCATCTCACTATCACGTGGCACGGGCAACAACCCAGAGATAACAACTCTGTCTGTTCTAGTTCTGAGCTTCCATCCTAGCTCCCTGAAAGCCTGCCTGACATCCTTGTCCCCTTTCCTACCTATGTCGTTAGTGCCAATGTGGACCACGACTTGGGGCTGCTCCCCCTCCCCCTAAGGACCCGGAAAACACGATCCGAGACATCACGTACCCTTGCACCTGGGAGGCAACATACCAAACGTGAGTCTCTCACGCTCCCACAAAATCTCCTATCTGTGCCCCTGACTATCGAGTCCCCAATTACTAATGCTCTGCTCCTCTCCCCCCTTCCCTTCTGAGCTACAGGGACAGACTCCGTGCCAGAGGCTTACCCCTGGTAAGTCCCCCCCCCACAAGTATCCAAAGCGGTATACTTGTTTCTCAGGGGATCGACCGCAGGGGATCCCTGCACTGACTGCTTCTTCCCAGTCCCTCTTACAGTTACCCATCTATCTCCAATCTTTGGTGTAACTAATTCCCTGAAGCTGCTATCTATGACCCCCTCTGCCTCCCGAATGATCCGAAGTTCTTCCAACTCCAGCTCCAGTTCCCTAACTCGGTCTTGGAGGAGCTGGAGATGGCAGCACTTCCTGCAGGTAAAATCAGCAGGGACACTAACGGCATCCCTCACCTCAAACATCCTGCAGGAGGAACATTGCACTCCCTTCCCTGCCATCCCTCTAACTTTCTACCAAGATCTGGCTAACAACTAAATTAAATTTTTAAAAAAATAATAATAATAATAAAATATGGTACTTACCTCACACCTGTAGCTGGGTCAAAAACCTGGAATGATCTTCCCAACAGCATGTTAGGTTTGCCTATATCACATGGAGTGCAGATGTTCAAGGAGGTGTGCACCAGCACCTTCTCAAGGGCAATTAGTGATGGGAAACAAATTTTGGCCTTGCCAGCAATGCTCAAATCGCAGAAACAAAACAAAATGATTGTTTAATTCTCAATGACGAGAATCCTGATGATGAACACTGATGATGAACTTTTTCCACCTTAAGAATGGTGATGCACTTTGTAAGTAACCAGCAGCATACCAACTACTATTGAAGAGTAACTTATTGTTATCTATTTATTTGGTTTGAATGCTTCAAAACTGAATGCTGAGTAATAAATGAGACATTATCGAAATATCAGACCGATCAATCCAACAATCCTTGTACACAATGTTTGTAATTGTACTATTGAATCAGTGGATACAATTCCAGCCAGATTTGTTAATGGTTTTCAGGAGCAGGCTAATGGAACTTCTTTTCCAGGGTACAAATGAAAGGTTATATCAAAAACCTGTCATGAGATTCCAATGTAAGAAGTTGAGGAACATAATATACTAAATAGCTCGCCAAAACAACAAAATAAATGAAAATTGGGATATGGTACTGTCATCCTCTCAAGATTAAATTTCACTGTGGACCAAACAAACAGCGTCTGCGAATGTTATTGGAGTCTCATACAATTTTCTTCTAACAAATTCATAACCGTGAAGAGCTACTGCTTTTGAGGTATAATTCTATTGAGTGAAATATTTTCCAGCTGCGACAGCCTGTTCTCTGAGGCATAACCATCCATTTCAAAATGTAAAATTCCAATAACATTGAGGAAAATTATTTATAAAATGGAGAATGTAAGTTGATTTTGACATTGCTAATGAGAAGGCTGATTAAGCACGCCTACATTTTTAAGCATTGCCCTGCGTTATTGCATCAAGAATTCATCACAATCTCAAAATACTGCCATAGAAATTTGCAAAAATGCCACAGCCACATAATCTCTTATTTGTGAACATTGGACCAATGCTTGTCATCTGACCCATTAATCTGAGTGCAAGGGTTTGCTTCATTTCTCCTTAGTGACAGTAATATTGGTGAATTTGTGTTTTGATTACTTGATGTGTTGCTGCATGCTTCAGATAACAATGCCTATTTTTGCCTGCCCACAGAAATACAACCAGCTTTGCTCAACGTGAGGGCGATAAGCAGAAAAAAAGGTGTTTGCAGTGAGGAAACAGACTCCCACTGATGCCATGTGAGATAATAAGTCAAAGGTAGGCACTCTGTAAAGGCTGATGTGCTTTTGGATGAGAGTTTAGTTACAGATTTCATAGAATTCTTACAGTGCAGAAGGAGGCCATTCGGGCCATTGAGTCTGCACCAACCCTCTGACAGAGCACTCCACTTGAGCACACTTCCCCACCCTATCCCAAGAACCCCTTAACCTAACCTGCACACTAAGGGGCAATTTAGCATGGCCAATCCACCTAACCTGCACATCTTTGGACTGTGGGAGGAAACCGAAGCACCCGGAGGAAACCCAAGCAGACACGGGGAGAAAGTGCAAACACCACACAGACAATCACTCGAGGCTGGAATTGAACCTGAGTCCCTGGCGCTGTAAGGCAGCAGTGCTAACCACTGTGCCACCGTGCCACCCTGACAGGTAAGCATTTTTTATTCACACTGATCTCTGGTTCTTTCCCCACCTTTCAAACAATGAAACTATGTTTGCAGCAAATTTATATTGCAAAAGTGGATAGCCTTGGAAATGTTATTTTTCTATATACTCCCACAGTCCAAATATGTGCAAGTTAGGTGGATTGGCCATGTTAAATTGCCCCTTCATGTCAAAAGGTTGGGTGGGGGTGGGCCTAGGTAGGGTAGTGTTTCGAAAGGTCGGTGCAGACTTGATGGCCTGAATGGCCTCCTTCTGCACTGTAGGGATTCCATGATTCTATTATTCTATTACGTATGGTTAATTGGTCATTATTTCACAATTCCATACATGAAGAACACATGGTAGCACAATGGTTAGCACTGTTGCTTCACAGCGCCAGGGTCCAAGGTTCGATTCCTGGCTGGGTCACTGTCTGTGCGAAGTCTGCACGTTTTCCCCGTGTCTGCATGGGTTTCCTTCGGGCGCTCCGGTTTCCTTTCATAAGTCCCACAAGATGTGCTTGTTAGGCAAATTGGACATTCTGAATTCTCCCTCTGTGTACCCGGACAGGCGCCAGAGTGTGATGACTGTGGGATTTTCACGGTAACTTCATTGCAGTGCTAATGTGAGCCTACATGTGACACTAAAAAAGATTATAAGGTTGCAGGGTTTTTTGTGAATTCACAATTTGAAAATCTTTGCTGTTTTCCAGACTTGTATTGTATATGTAAATATATCTAACAAAACTGATCATAAATATAAATATGCAGCAACATTGTAAAACATGAATATTGTTGAGTTGATGCAATAGGGATTTCTATATAATTTGTTTGCATAGAACAGATGGAATAAAACTGTAATGCTGTCAGTATCTGAAAAGTACACACATTACAGTTAAATGGGGTGATGACTCAAGTGAAATAATATCCACTGTTTTAGATGAATTTTTCGACAGGAGCTTATTCAAGTTGTAATGTGTTTAACTTGCCTTAAAGGCATCAAACTAACTGACACAGAATTAAGTCACCTACAATAGTTACTATTTTTCTGATGCCTGCAAATCAGCCGTTCGTTTTTTTTACCATTTGTCCTACCAGACTCAATAATGTTACGCCATCGCTAAATAGCCCATTCTCCAGTCATTTAATCTCACGTTGAGTCGTCTGGTCTGTTTTATTTCCAAGTCTTGTACATTATTTATTATTTCAAAATTCCATTAATTCTTCAATAATACCAGTTAGATAAAACTCATTTCAAATTTGGAATTCATCTGCATGAATAAAATGTCAAGAACTACCACTTCAAAGCGATCTAATCAAGATGGTTTCAGCAGTGTACTGAAAAACATGGGCTGGAAGAGATGTTGCTCCTTGATGGTGATGCACAGATGAAACTTACCTGCTCCTGCGAAAAGGGTCAAATATAAATAGTTTGCTTTTCATGCAAGGGTTGAACCCAGAAAACAGTCATCCCATTTGGCAGACGTCAGTCTGGATCTCCATAGAAACTGAACAGTTCCTCTCAGAATCTGGTGCTCAATCTAACAAATGGAGTCAAAGGATTAACTCCACAGAAGGTGAAAATATAAAAATTAGAGTACGCCATTCAGGCCTCGAGCCAGTTCTATCATTCAATTAGCGGATGGCTGACCTGTACCTCAACTCCATTTACCTGCATTTGTTTTCCATATGCGTTGATACTCTTTCCAAGCAAGTCTCTCAAAATCAGTTTTTAAAATTTTAACGGGTACTGAAGAGCTCTCTGATGAGATAGTGTGTGCAGAAGCTATTAACAAGTCCTTATAAAAACATCTTTTTTGGACCAGGCATCTATGCAGATGACACAGCTCCAAAAGATGCATCTATTGACTTACAAACGTCACATTCAATTAGAAAAGCTGAATGAAGAAAAAAAAAGAATCCTTGATGTAGGTAGCAGGAGATTTTAACTGCAATGCCTGATCACATAGGGACACAATTTCTTCTGGTGGGGAAATCCAGAACAAAAAGACACATTGGACGGGATTCAGCGATCGCGTTGGGCCCGGCCGAGAGCGGGCATGCCGGGTGAATTTTGGAAGAGCCCCAAACCGATCGCACGTCACCCAACCTGCTCTGCCAAGCGCGATCTGGATCTCACCGTCGCTGGGCGAGATGCAGATCTGCATATTTAAATTGGCCATGAGGCTCATTTAAATACCCAGGCGCCGGATTCACCCATGCATGCAAGACCTTGCCAGGGCGCCTTTTAATATTAGTCCACACAATTGTGGACCAGGTATAATGGCAACTCCAGGGGTCTCACAGGGCATTGGAGACCACCACGTGGCTGGGGGCAGAGCAGAGTGATACCCTTGTACCTCCCTGACACCCGTGAACCTTAGCACTACCAGACTGGCACCCTAGCAGTGCCACATGGACATTCTACCAGTGCCACTCCAGGTTGACACTGTCAAGGGTCGGGCCCAACGAGAGGAATGGGTCTTGCCAATTTGTGGGGAAGTGACAGTGGGGGTTCTCATGGGCCATGACAAGATTGTGAGGTGAGGGAAGGGGCCCCTAAAAATGGGGAGGGGACAGCTCGGGGCTGCGCTCAAAATGGTGCCCCAATCTGCAAACACCCATTCCTGCTGATCAGATCAGCTCACCAGCAGGAAATCTCGCTAAATAAGGCCTGTTCAGGGAGTAACTCCCCGAGCCAAAATGTCGTTGAATAGTGGGGTAATTCTCGCCCCTGGAGCCACTGAGAAGTAATCCACCAAACGCGTCCGAAAGCGGACTTAGTTTTAAGTCCACTGGATCGCGCCCATCGTTTTCAAAACATAGCTAGGTCATAGATCATAGATCATAGAATTTACAGTGCAGAAGGAGGCCATTCGGCCCATCGAGTCTGCACCGGCTCGTGGAAAGAGCACCCCACCCAAGATCAACACCTCCACCCTATCCCCATAACCCCATAACCCAGTAACCCCACCCAACACTAAGGGCAATTTTGGTCACGATGGGCAATTTATCATGGCCAATCCACCTAACCTGCACTTCTTTGGACTGTGAGAGGAATCCGGAGCACCCGGAGGAAACCCACGCACGCACGGGGAGGATGTGCAGACTCCGCACAGACAGTGACCCAAGCCGGAATCGAACCTGGGACCCTGGAGCTGTGAAACAATTGTGCTATCCACAATGCTACCGTGCTGCCCATTTAAAGGTCATTTAAAAGTGAAGTGAGCAAGCAATTTTTAACAAAAATGATAGTGGAAAACTAGAGCAGGTACTGCTTTCACCACTGTACATTACAATCATCTATTTACATGCTCAATTAGTAAGAGACATAATAGGCTTAGATTTTAAAGGACATCCCACCAATCCCCTTGACTAAAACCCCACCCCTGTCCCCCACCAACAAGCTGAACAGGCAGGAAAAGGTCAGATGAGAGGTTAAGACTTCTAAATCTAGATTATCCTCCAAGCCGCAGTATTTCTGCTCAGTGGAATACTTACTGCTGTGGTTCAGACCTTGGACAAGGTTGGTCCTTTTAAAAGCAGCTGAGGGCCTACTTAATGTTCAAAGGTTGCTGCCTGATGATGTCATCAGTGCTACAAAGTAATGTTTCGGTCCATGTAGAAGGAGTCCCACTCTATCTGACAACCGGCAGTTTAAAATATTGCCTGGCCTCTTCTTGCCAGTGAACACCTGTGAATTCCTTGTGGGTCAGAAGAATTCCTTGTGGATCTGACGAAGCAGAAGGTGCACTAAGGGCCCACAAGGTCAAGGAGAATATATATTTTTTAAAATTTAGAATACTCAATTCATTTTTTCCAATTAAGGGACAATTTAGCATGGCCGTCCACCTAGCCTGCATATGTTTGGGTTGTGGGGGCAAAACCCACGCAAACACAGGGAGAATGTGCAAACTCCACACGGACAGTGACCCAGAGATGGGATCGAACCTGGGTCCTCAGCGCGCTGAGGCATCAGCACTAACCAATGCGCCACCGTGCTGCCCGTCAAGGAGAATATATGGCTTCCCTGTATTTTCACAATCTTCTTTCAAGGGAAAATACACCTTCCTTTCCCATCACAAAACCGGGAAATTCTTTCAACCCTCTGGGGATCATTCCCTGACCTGTGGTTTCCTGCTAGTAAATACTGACTCATGCCTATCAGACACTCCATCTGGCTGGGTGTCAGGCATGACTCTGCACATAGTTATTCAGATAATGTCCTGGTCTTAACATTGGCACCGCCTCCAGATTGATGGCCGAGCCTAGTTTGTCACCTGTTACTGGGCTCCTTTAACCCTTCTTATCCCCTGTCAAACTAAGGCCGTGAAGTGAACCTGTTGCTCAGTGGTGGTATTCTTGTCTCTGCAACAGAAATTCTCATTGACAAATCCAGCTCCCAACTCCTGGCAAGTGAATTTCGGAGCTCCAGATGTAACTTCTTTGTTAGTACGCAACTGGATACTTGTACACAGTGGGTGTGAGTGGATTGTCAGAGCCCAAAAACCCTCCCACTTCATAGGCCTAACTAACCTTGGCTGGTATAATGATAGCTACAAATGCGGATCATGTGTTCATGATAATCAGCTCACAAATTCTTCCACTACTTCACATTAGAAAAGTACACTGACAAACAAGCCGAGGGGCATTGATCAGGATTTACAAATGCAATGATAATCCAAATACAAAAGGCTGAATTCTCCGTAACACGACGCCGAAACCGGAACGGCGATCGGCGGTGAATGGCTTCCGCCACTGGAATTGGGGCAGGCGGCGGTTTGATGCCGGTTCACGCTGCTCCACTCCCTCCAAATCGGCGTCATCGGGACTTGCACCGTGCGCAGCCACAATGCCGTTGGCGCATCATCAGCCTGCCCACCCGCAATGCTCCGCCTCCGATGGGCCAAGTTGTGCAGATAGTGTCCAGCGCCGCCACACTCGGCCGCTGCCTGGGGGGGGGGTTTTGACAGGGCTGGGGTGAGTGGTGGGGGGTGGCCACGGGGTGGACTGTGGGGTCGGGGTGGGCGGGTATGCGGTCCAACACGGCTGGGGCCATGTTTCCCGGCGCGATCGGTGGGGGTGGAGGCATGCACGGCTGCAGCTTGTCAGCCCTGCACATGCACAGCCCGGGACCCGGCGATTCTCCGTTCGTTCTCTGTGCGATCCACGGATGTCCATGTGGCGCCAGTGCGAGTCACTCACCGGAATCGGTGAGGGATGCACGCTGATTTTCCCATTGTGGAACACCACGGATTCTCCGTTGGCGCTGACACTTAACCTCAGAAATGGAGAATCCAGCCCAAAATGTTTCACTGAGTTACCTAATTTGAGAAGGAAATATATTTTAAACTTGGTAGCATAGAACCCACTGAGCTGTTCAGTCGAGGGTGATTGCCATGATGGAACGGTTCCATGTTACAAGTCAACATTTAAAACCAGACACAGTGACTTCATTTGTTTCAGGTGAAAGTAACAGGTATTGATGGAGGAGCAAGAGATGGAAGAGCATGACGAGAGTCATGAAGAAGAATATCTCTTACTCATTCTAACCCTCCTAGCCACCAACTCCAATAATGATGCTGTATGTACTTTCGAGCAGCACTTTTTAAACTGTAGTATCCTTAAGGGTCAGATACATCTCTGGGTATTACATAGAAAAAGAAATGCTGAATGGAATCCTCTCCTGTGCTCCCTCAGCTTGAACTTATTCTCATAATTCAAATTATATTTTGAAAACAGTAATTTCATGAGAAAAATGTAGACTTATTTTCACCAAATTCATCGGCTGGCTGACTAAGTATCTTTGTGAAATTCATTATTTTTATTAAAAATGCATCAGTAAATCTGGAACAAATAACTTGACTAAGAAACACAGCGTCATTGAAATGTGAAATGTATTCATCTATAAAGTTAATACTTTGAGGAGCAAACTATTTAAAATAACTGCATGAGTTGTCCTATTTTTAGATGTGGTTGATGTTAAGCAAAATAGGAAGCATTATGAATAATGCATCAGGAGGATGTGTTGTAGTTTGCAGGTACAGTAGTTACGAGACCGAATGACGTCCAATGTTGTGAATTGCAGTTACTAAAATCTGCATGGTAAAGTTTTCTTCTTGGACAATAAATATTCTTGAACTTTGCAGTATCCGAAAGTGTTTCTGGGAAATGTCAAACAAGAAAATGTAATTATTAACCAGAGATTTGAGGGAGATGATCGGGTCTGACATTCTCGATTTAGGTGAAACTGGTAGGGAAGGTTGTTTTGAATGCTGTACTCTGCAAACGCAAATAATTGGGTCGACTAACACATTACACATTTGTCGATAGTCCCCGTGCCACAATAGTTGTCAGCAAAAGAATCTCATGCACATCTCAGCTGAAGGTGGATTCACAATTGAATTGCAGCTGGATGAGATTTGGGTCCAAGTGCAAGTAGAGTTCCCCAAATGGTCAGACAGGACTGTCAAAGTTTTGGTACCATTTGTTACAATTTCCCAAAGTGAAAGTGAATTTTCATCATTCTCTTGAAATTAAATCAAAGTATCATAAGCTCTCTGCATAGAAATTAGCTATTACTCAAACTAAAAAAGTTGTACATGTGTAATATAGTTTGTATATTTTGTACAGTGCTTGAGCATTAGGAGAAGTAGTATTAAACCTGTCAACAGGGAGGGGTTCATGGGCAGCTGGTAAGCCTGGAAGGGGATATGCAAGATGTAAGAGGATAGATTTGAGGTGTGCCATCGTGAGGCACCTGGCACACGTGGGTTACAACCACTGCAGCCGATAAGGGTAGCGCAAGTGCCAGCTCAACAAATGATGAGCCACTCTCAGATTCTATCACAGAGTATTTAAATGAGGACTTCACTGGGGTGACTGACAGAAAAAGGCCGATGGAAATGCAAAAGGAAATGCTTGGTGCAATGTTAGGCCTGCCAGAAAGCCTTCAGTCAATATCTAGAAGTATGGAAGATTATGGCACCAATTTGGAACAGGGCTTTGCACAGAGTGTGGAACTTGTCCTTTCCAGTGTCATAGCGGTGGCTGGCTCCATGAGAACATTGTGGACCCACCCATGATGCTGTGAATGATGGCCAATGTCTCAGCATCCATTGCAGTGCAACTCATGTCATCTAATGTCTGGGTGCATTGGTGGAAGCTCAGACTGTTCTTATGGAAGCTCAGATTTCAGTCATCATAGCTGTAGATAAGAGTGTTCAAAGGGACTTTCCAAGTACTATGTAACCAATTAATCTGCCCTTCAACAGGATGTCTGTGATGCCATCTTGTTGGAATGGCAGTGGCTCTTTGAGGCATGAACCTGCTGTCCTCTCTCAGGATAATAGTATTTGCCCTCCGATAGCTACCACTTCTCCTGTGTCCTTCCAATTGACTGTCAGCCAGCTGCCATGACTACTACTGCCCATTTCAAGATGAAATAGTCTGAACCTGGGCCTGCTAGGGCCAGAGCTGCTGGAGTTCACCTTGCAAGGTCATTTGCAACCTCCCCAGTGAAAGTCAGCACTCTTGCACACCAACAAGGCTGGAGCCACTGGGTAGCATCCCGTAGCAATTCTAAGGCAAAGAAATATTGAAGACAAACACTAGAACATAAGAACATAAGAACTAGGAGCAGGAGTAGGCCATCTGGCCCCTCGAGCCTGCTCTGCCATTCAATGAGATCATGGCTGATCTTTTGTGGACTCAGCTCCACTTTCCAGCCCGAACACCATAACCCTTAATCCCTTTATTCTTCAAAAAACTATCTATCTTTATCTTAAAAACATTTCATGAAGGAGCCTCTACTGCTTCACTGGGCAAGGAATTCCATAGATTCGCAACCCTTTGGGTGAAGAAGATCCTCCTAAACTCAGTCCTAAATCTACTTCCCCTTATTTTGAGGCTATGCCCCCTAGTTCTGCTTTCACCCGCTAGTGGAAACAACCTGCCCGCATCTATCCTACCTATTCCCTTCATAATTTTATTTGTTTCTATAAGATCCCCCCTCATCCTTCTAAATTCCAACGAGTACCGTCCCAGTCTACTCAACCTCTCCTCGTAATCCAACCCCTTCAGCTCTGGGATTAACCTAGTGAATCTTCTCTGCACACCCTCCAGTGCCAGTACGTCCTTTTTCAAGTAAGGAGACCAAAACTGAACACAATACTCCAGGTGTGGCCTCACTAACACCTTATACAATTGCAGCATAATCTCCCTAGTCTTAAACTCCATCCCTCTAGCAATGAAGGACAAAATTCCATTTGCCTTCTTAATCACCTGTTGCACCTGTAAACCAACGTTTTGTGACTCATGCACTGGCACATCTAGGTCTCTCTGCACAGCAGCATGTTTTAATATTTTATCATTTAAATAATAATCCCTTTTGCTGTTATTCCTACCAAAATGGATAACCTCACATTTGGCAACATTGCATTCCATCTGCCAGACCCTAGCCCATTCACTTAGCCTATCCAAATCCCTCTGCAGACTTCCAGTATCCTTTGCACTTTTTGCTTTACCACTCATCTTAGTGTCATCTGCAAACTTGGACACATTGCCCTTAGTCCCCAACTCCAAATCATCTATGTAAATTGTGAATAATTGTGGGCCCAACACTGATTCCTGAGGGACACCATTAGCTACTGATTGCCAACCAGAGAAACACCCATTAATCCCCACTCTTTGCTTTCTATTAATTAACCAATCCTCTATTCATGCTACTACTTTACCCTTAATGCCATGCATCTTTATCTTATGCAGCAACCTTTTGTGTGGCACCTTGTCAAAGGCTTTGTGGAAATCCAGATACACCACATCCATTGGCTCCCTGTTATCTACCGCACTGGTAATGTCCTCAAAAAATTCCACTAAATTAGTTAGGCACGACCTGCCCTTTATGAACCCATGCTGCGTCTGCCCAATGGGACAATTTCCATCCAGATGCCTCGCTATTTCTTCCTTGATGATAGATTCCAGTATCTTCCCTACTACCGAAGTTAAGCTCACTGGCCTATCATTACCCGCTTTCTGCCTACCTCCTTTTTTAAACAGTGGGGACACATTTGCTAATTTCCAATCCGCCGGGACCACCCCAGAGTCTAGTGAATTTTGGTAAATTATCACGAGTGCATTTGCAATTTCCCTAGCCATCTCTTTTAGCACTCTGGGATGCATTCCATCAGGTCCAGGAGACTTGTCTACCTTTAGCCCCATTAGCTTGCCCATCACTACCTCCTTAGTGATAACAATCCTCTCAAGGTCCTCACCTGTCATAGCCTCATTTCTGTCAGTCACTGGTATGTTATTTGTGTCTTCCACTGTGAAGACCGACCCAAACAACCTGTTCAGTTCCTTATCTCCCATTATTAAATCTCCCTTCTCATCCTCTAAAGGACCAATATTTACCTTAGCCACTCTGTTTTGTTTCATATATTTGTAGAAACTTTTACTATCTGTTTTTACATTCTGAGCAAGTTTACTCTCATAATCTATCTTACTCTTCTTTATAGCTTTTTTAGTAGCTTTCTGTTGCCCCCTAAAGATTTCCCAGTCTTCTAGTCTCCCACTAATGCTTGCCACTTTGTGTGTTTTTTCCTTCAATTTGATACTCTCCCTTATTTCCTCAGATAGCCACGGTCGATTTTCCCTCTTTCTACCGTTCTTCCTTTTTGTCGGTGTAAACATTTGCTGAACACTGTGAAAAATCACTTGGAAGGTTCTCCACTCTTCCTCAACTGTTTCACCATAAAGTCTTTGCTCCCAGTCTATCTTAGTTAGTTCTTCTCTCATCCCATTGTAATCTCCTTTGTTTAAGCACAAACCATTAGTGTTTGATTTTACCTTCTCACCCTCCATCTGTATTTTAAATTCCACCATATTGTGATCGATCGTTCCGAGAGGATCCCTAACTATGAGATCTGGGGCGAAATTCTCCGTTATCGGCGCAAAGTCCGCCGATCGGCGCCAAAAACGGCGCAAATCCGACCTTCATCACGCCGCCCCAAGCGTCGCAAAGTCTCCGGCCCGGAATGGGCTAGCAGCGACGTGACGGGATCCGTGCTTGCTCACATGCTTCACGCCGTGTGGCGTCATACACGCCGCATGGCGTGACGGCTCATCAGGACGCGCTGCTCCCCCCCACCCGACCGGAACACCCGACCGGAACACACGACCGGATGGCCGCCTGCCGCTCAGCCCCGAGGTTCCAGTCACGGGATGTGGAGGCGCTCCTGGACGCAGTGGAGCAGAGGAGGGAGGCCCTGTATCCCGGACACGGCCGCAGAGTTGCCCCACGCCACAGCCGGCATCTGTGGAGGGAGGTGGCAGAGGCCGTCACCGCTGTGGCCCTGACACCATGGAGAGGCACCCAGTGCCACAAGAAGGTGAAGGACCTCGTCAGAGCAGCCAGGGTGAGCCTCCCCCTGCCCGATATCCATATCCCCCATATCACCCCTCCCCCATATCCCCCATATCCCCTCTCCCCCATATCCCCCATATCCCCCCTCCCCCATATCCCCCATATCCCCCCATCCCCATATCCTACCTCCCCATATCCCCCATATCCCCCCTCCCCATATCCCCCTCCCCCATATCCCCCATATCCCCCATCCCCCATATCCCCAAATCCCCCCTCCCCATAATCCCCCATATCCCCCTCCCCCATATCCCCCTCCCCCATATCCCCCCTCCCCATATACACCCTCCCCATATCCCCCCTCCCCATATCCCCCCTCCCCCGTATCCCCCCTCCCCATATCCTCCATATCCCCCCTCCCCATATCCCCAAAATCCCCCCTCCCCCATATCCCCCCTCTCCCATATCCCCATATCTCCCTCCCCATATCCCCCATATCCCCCCTCCCCATATCCCCCCTCCCCCATATCCCCCATATCCCCCCTCCCCCATATCCCCATATCCCCCCTCCCCATATCCCCCATACCCCCCCTCCCCCATATCCCCCCTCCCCCATATTCCCCCTCCCCATATACCCCCTCCACCATATCCCCCCTCCCCATATCCCCCCTCCCCCATATCCTCCATATCCCCCCTCCCCCATATCCCCAATATTCCCCCTCCCCATATCCCCCCTCCCCCATATCCCCATATCCCCCTCCCATATCCCCCATGTCCCCCTCCCCAATATCCCCCTCCCCATATCCCCCCTACCCCATATCCCCCCTCCCCATATCCCCATATCCCCTCCCCCATATCCCCCCTCCCCATATCCCCCCTCCCCATATCCCCCATATCCCCCCTCCCCCATACCCCCCTCCCCCATATCCCCCTCCCCATATCCCCCAGATCCCCCTCCAACATATCCCCCATATCCCCCCTCCCCCATATCCCCCATATCCCCCCTCCCCCATATCCCCCATATCCCCCTCCCCATATCCCCCATATCCCATCCTCCCCCATATTCCCCCTCCCCATATCCTCCATATCCCCCTCCCCCATATCCCCCCTCCCCCATATCCCCCCTCCCCCATATCCGCCTTCCCCCATTTCCCCAAGTGAATCCAGCCCTAACCTTAACCTCTGCAATACACGCGCAACCGATGGCGTGCATTCATATACCTGTCTAACACTGTTGCCTTTTACCCCTGCCACCCCCGCCCCCCCCCCCCCCCCCCCCCGCTCCCCACAGGAGAAACGCGCACACAACAATAGAGAGAATTTGAGGACTGGAGGAGGCCCCGCTGGTGAGAGGCCACTGACCGAACACGAGGAAAGGGCCCTGGAACTGGCTGGCAGATCTGAGGACCGGGAGGTTGCTGATGCAGAGGTCAGGGGCGTACTAGCAAGTGAGCCACCGACAGCCCGTCCCCATATCCCACTCCCCTATATCCCCTTCCCCCACCTCACTTGATCACTGCCTGCGTGTCTAACCATGCATGCTCCATTGTGTATCGCAGGAGCAAACGTCGAGGCACCCATCCCCGCAGATGCAGACCTCCCGCATGATGCCCCTCGGAGGCCACGGGAGACGGAGAGACCCGGACCCTCCGGCATGCGACGCCCGCAGGATGCCCCTTGCACATCACGGGAGACGGAGACCCGGACCCTCCAGCATGCGACGCCCGCAGGATGCCCCTCGCACACCACGGGAGACGGAGAGACCCAGACCCTCCGGCATGCGACGCCTGCAGGATGCCCCTCGCACACCACGGGAGATGGAGAGACCCGGACCCTCCGGCATGCGACGCGGGCAGGATGCCCATCGCACACCACGGGGGACGGAGAGACCCGGACCCTCCGGCATGCGACGCCCGCAGGATGCCCCTTGCACATCACGGGAGACGGAGACCCGGACCCTCCAGCATGCGACGCCCGCAGGATGCCCCTCGCACACCACGGGAGACGGAGAGACCCAGACCCTCCGGCATGCGACGCCTGCAGGATGCCCCTCGCACACCACGGGAGATGGAGAGACCCGGACCCTCCGTCATGCGACGCCCGCAGGATGCCCCTCGCACACCATGGGAGACGGAGAGACCCGGACCCTCCGGCATGCGGCGCCCGCAGGATGCCCCTCGCACACCACGGGAGACGGAGAGACCCGGACCCTCCGCCATGCGACGCGGGCAGGATGCCCCTCGCACACCACGGGAGACGGAGAGACCCGGACCCTCCGGCATGCGACGCCCGCAGGATGTCCCTTGGAGACCACTGGAGACGGAGAGACCTGGAGCAACAGGGAGACGACGCCCCCGTCTCGTGCGGGTGCGACGATGCAGGCGTGTGCCACCCAGCGACGAGAGGGGCAGCCACAGGCCCCCGTCACAGCCGAGCCAGGACACCACTCCCGAAGACACCACTACCCAGGACACCACTACCCAGGACACCACTACCCAGGACACCCCTACCCGGGACAGCACTACCCAGGAAAACGAAATACCGGACAGTGACACAGAGTGGATGGGTGGAGGCGAACCCCCACCTCAAAGTGCCATGGACTCAGAGTGGGACGAAGAGCACGACACAACGCCACTGCTGTCACCAACACCCTCCACCATCGCACACCACGGGAGACGGAGAGACCCACCTCGGTTGGGCACTTTAGTGATGAGGCGTCTGGTACACTCACTGGTGCCCACAACACAGCCGTCACGATACAGCAGGTGGAGGTAGGAGCAGCAGAGGGGCCGGGCGGTCGGAGGGCAGCCCAGCCCAAGCGAACATCTGCTGCCCAGATGGATCCCGGGTTCCTGGAGTTACCACGTCCACCCATAGATCCGATGCAATCACCAAACCGGAGACGACCGAAGAGGGTGACGGCCGGCTTGCGGCGGCTGCAGTCGCAGGTGGAGGAGTCCACCCGCGTCCAGGAGCTGGGAGTGGTGCCGGTCATACGTGCCACCCAGGCCGACACCGCATGGGTGGCGTCCGCGGTGGAGGCAATGGGTGCGACGGTGTCAGACATGGGGAACGGTTTGCGAGGCCTGGGGCTTTCCGTGCAGGCGGCGTCTGTGGCCCAGGACATGGCTGCCCTCTCACAGGAGGCCATGAGCCAGTGCCAGCGCCAGATGGCAGAGGCGCTCAACGCCATGGCCCAGTCTCAGCATTCCATAGCCCAGTCTCTGCAGGCCATGGCCCAGTCTCTGCAGGCCATGGCCCAGTCTCAGCAGGCTATCGCTGAGGGCATCGGTGCCATTGGCCATGTGCGAGCCGGTGTCGCACAGTCACAGACAGGGTTTGCCAATCCCCTGAGCTCTATGGCTGCAAACCTGCAGACCCCTGTCGATACCAGCACGGGCCTCCAGGACTGGCAGCGCCAGATGTCGGGGGGGCATCGGATGGTCAGTCCGTTCGCATCCCCCACCCATGTAGAGGCCTGGGGGCCATCAGGCACCCCGAGGGAGGAGGAGGTGCTGTGGTCCGTCCCGGGTCCCCCTGTAGGGGAGGTCCCGGAACACCGCGACACCTCGGACTCCCCCCCTTCCGTCCCAGGTGCATCGGGTGGGCAACTGGCAGGACAGGCTGGCAGCTCGCCATCCCAGTCGCCCGGGCCGCAGCCTGGCCCATCTAGGCCAGGACGCCCCAGGAAACGGCCGCCAAAGGGATCCCGTGTCAGAGGGCAGGAATCACAGGAGTCCACCTCCAGTTCTGCTGTGCCGTCTGGGGAACCACGTCGACGTAGTCAAAGGGCCCGTAAGGCCAAACAATTAGACACTGAGTAAGTTGGCACGGGTGCAGGGCACAGATGAGTTTTAGGGGCTAGGGCACGTGCATGAACTCCTTTGGTTATTAAAGTCAATGTTACACCTACAGAAGCTGCCTTTGTGCTCTGTCCAAAGCATGCGGGGGTGTCATGTACGTTGAGCGCAAGTGTGTGTGTGTCAGGGGTGGTCTTACCTCAGCCCCAGGTGAGTCTGCCCCCTTCCCCCTGGGCCGCCATCAACATCCCCCCGGGCAGAGGACGGGACCGTGCGCTGCAGTGTCACAGCCGCATGCAGTGGATGGTGGTACTGTGGCCATGGGTCAGACATAGTCCAACGATGTGGAGCCAGGAGCTCATTGCAGGGCGGGTTGTCATCATCCTCCATGGCCTGCAATAGACACGCGTCCACCGGCAACTGTGTGAGCCCGGCCGTTGTGCCGCAGGTGGATCGGCAATGGGGGGGTGGTGTGCATGCGGGTGGGGCGGGTGGGGTTGGGGAGGGGGGTGAGGGTGCTGGGTGGGTGGATGGGTGGGGGGTGTGGGTGGTCGGCTGTTGTCATGGTGTGCGGTCTGTGGCCATACTACCCGATTCCCACGCCCATCTAGTCAGTGAAGCGGGCGTCTATCAGCCTGTCCCGTGCCCGCTGGGCCAGCCGGTAACGGTGGACAGCCACCCGTCTGTGTCTAGCCCGTCTGCCCTGACCATTGCCCCCATCCCCCTCATCTGGGGAGGACTGGGCCTCTTCCTGCTGCTCCTCCACTCCGCCCTCCTCTGCCTGCGGCACATCGCCCCTCTGCTGGGCTATGTTGTGCAGGACGCAGCACACCACAATGATGCGGCCGACCCTATCTGACCGATACTGGAGGGCGCCCCCAGAGAGGTCCAGGCACCTGAAACGCATCTTCAGCACGCCAAAGCACCTCTCGATCACTCCCCTTGTCGCTACATGGGCATCATTGTAGCGGTTCTCCGCCTCATTGCGTGGCTTCCGTATAGGTGTCATCAGCCACGATCGCAATGGGTAGCCCCTGTCGCCCAGCAACCAGCCCCTCAGCCGGGGATGGCGTCCCTCGTACATGCCGGGGATGGATGACCGCGACAACATGAATGAGTCGTGTACACTGCCTGGGTGACGGGCGCAGACGTGCAGGATCATCATGCGGTGGTGGCAGACCACCTGTACGTTCATTGAATAGGTCCCCTTCCTATTAGTGAACACGGCCCTGTTCTCTGCAGGTGGCCGCACGGCGACGTGCATCCCATCGATCGCGCCCTGGACCATGGGGAACCCGGCAACGGCAGAGAAGCCCACGGCCCGGGCATCTTGGCTGGCCCCGTCCACGGGGAAGCGGATGTAGCGGTGCGCCATGGCATAAAGGGCATCTGTCACTGCCCGGATGCACCGATTCACCGATGTCTGCGATATGCCGGACAGGTCCCCACTCGGTGCCTGGAATGACCCCGTTGCATAAAAGTTCAGGGCCACCGTGACCTTGACGGACACGGGGAGAGAGTGTCCCCCGCCAGTGCCACGCGGTGACAGGTGTGCCAGCAGGTGGCAGATGTGTGCCACAGTTTCCCGGCTCATCCGGAGTCTCCTCCTGCATTCCCGGTCCGTGAGGTCCTGGTATGACTGCCGGGGCCGGTACACACGGGGCGCCCTCGGGTGCCTCCGTTGCCGTGGGGCCGCGACGTCCTCCTCCCCCTCCTCGTCCTGTCGGTCAGGTGTCCCTCCAGCCTGGGCGGCTGCCGCCTGCCCCTCTGCGGCAGCCTGCGCCGCCTCTCTGGCACGCTCCTCCTCCTCCTCATCCAGGGCAACATAGACATGAGCGGCTGCCACCACGGCGGCCAACATCGCTGGATGGTCTGAAAACATGACGGCCTGGTGGGGGGGAGGGGAACAACAACATGTCATCATTGCCCATATCCCCTCCTCCCCCCAGCCAGGTGGCATGGACCGCATGGGTCCAACTGTTGGAGGCTGGCACCTGGCCAGGTGGACCAACTCATTTGCCCTCCCATCACCCACCCCAGCACGGACCCCCCCCCAACCCCCAACCTCCACCCCGGCACGGACCCCCTCCCCAACCTCCACCCCGGCACGGACCCCCTCCCCAACCCCCAACCTCCACCCCGGCACGGACCCCCCCCCCCCCCAACCTCCACCCTGGCACGGACCCCCTCCCCAACCCCCAACCTCCACCCCGGCACGGACCCCCCCCCCCAACCTCCACCCCGGCACGGACCCCCCCACCCCAACCTCCACCCCGGCACGGACCCCCTCCCCAACCTCCACCCCGGCACGGACCCCCTCCCCAACCTCCACCCCAGCACGGACCCCCCCCAACCCCCAACCTCCACCCCGGCACGGACCCCCTCCCCAACCTCCACCCCAGCACGGATCCCCCCCCAACCCCCAACCTTCACCCCGGCACGGACCCCCTCCCCAACCTCCACCCCGGCACGGACCCCCTCCCCAACCTCCACCCCAGCACGGACCCCCCCCCAACCCCCAACCTCCACCCCGGCACGGACCCCCCCCCCAACCTCCACCCCGGCACGGACCCCCTCCCGGCACTCCCCCGGAGCCCAGCCTACTCTAACCACCCCACCCCCCTCCGCCGCACACACACACAAGCCGAGACACACCTCTCCTCACGCAATCAGTCTGCGGCCACGCCATTTCCTGCCCAGAGCCAACCCCCCAGGCCGTCACTCACCTCCTCGCTGGTCGGCGTGAGCCTGGAGCACCGGGTCACGCCGATGAAAAGGAGGTTTGATTGACGTCGACGTGAACGGTCATCACGTCGACGGGACTTCGGCCCATCCGGAAGGGAGAATATCGGCAGGCCGAAAATCGGCTGCCTTGCGCAGACCCGTGACATTCTCCGCGGCAGCGGCGCCATTAACGCCCCGCCGACTTTTCTCCCTTCGGAGACTTCGGCGGGGGCGGGATTCACGGCGGCCAACGGCCATTCTCCGACCCGGCGGGGGGTCGGAGAATGACGCCCCTTATCTTTTCCTTTCCAGATGCTAACTAAGATAGTTACTTTCCATGAAGGTGTGAGCCATTGTTTTTGGCTTCATTCAAAATCCTGTTTGTCTTGTTTGCTCAGCCTGCTTGACCAAGGCTATCTGCATTTTACAATCCTTCCCTGGCAGCTGCTGTTAACCCTTTGTGGGATCTTTCCCTGTATCCTCTCATGTTTCTCTCAGACCTGATATTGCCAGACTTCCATGTTTCAAATGACACATCTTTCCATATTTTCAATAACACCCCTTACTGCCTTTTGTTTCTGTCCCTGTTTTACTAACTTCCAACTTCCTGCATCGGTTCCCATCCCCCGCCACATTTGTTTAAACCCTCCCCAACAGCTCTAGCAAACACACCCCCTAGGACATCGGTTCCAGTCCTGCCCAAGTGCAGACCGTCCGGTTTGTGCTGGTCCCACCTCCCCAGAACCGGTTCCAATGCCCCAGGAATTGAATCCCTCCTTCTTGCACCATCTCTCGAGCCACGCATTCTATCCTGACATTCCTACTCTGACTAGCTTGTGGCACTGGTAGCAATCCTGAGATTACTACATTTGAGGTCCTACTTTTTAGTTTAACTCCTAACTCCCTGAATTCAGCTTGTAGGACCTTGTCCCGTTTTTTACCTATATCGTTGGTGCCTATGTGCACCACGACTGCTGGCTGTTCACCCTCCCCCCCCAGAATGTCCTGCAGCCGCTCCGAGACATCCTTGACCCTTGCACCAGGGTGGCAACATACCATCCTGGAGTCTCGATTGCGTCTGCAGAACCGCCTGTCTATTTCCCTTACGATTGAGTCCCCTATCACTATAGCCCTGCCATTCTTCTTCCTGCCCAGCTGCGCAACAGAGCCAGCCACGGTGCCATGAACCTGGCTGCTGCTGCCTTCCCCTGGTGAGCCATCTCCCTCAACAGTATCCAAAGCGGTATATCTGTTTTGCAGGTAGATGACCGCAGGGGACACCTGCACTGTCTTCCTACACTTGCTCTGTCTTTTGGTCACCCATTTTCTATCTCCCTCAGTACCTTCCACCTGCGGTGTGACCAATTCGCTAAACGTGCTATCTACAATGTCCTCAGCATCACGGATGCTCCAAAGTGAGTCCATCCGCAGCTCCAGAGCCATCAAGTGGTCTAACAGGAGCTGCAACTGGACACACTTCTTGCACGTGAAGGAGCCAGGGACGGTGGACGTGTCCCTGAGCTCCCACATCGCACACGAGGAGCATGACACGGGTCAGAGATCTCCTGCCATGTCCTAAATCTTTGGTTAACTTATACAACTACAGTTCCTCTTTACTGTCTCACTCTGGCTATGTCTTCTCTGGCTCACTGGGAGAACTCACTGGGGACATAGAAAATAGAACATACAGTGCAGAAGGAGGCCATTCGGCCAGCCGCGTCTGCACCAACCCACTTAAGCCCTCACTTCCACCCTATCCCCATAACCCAATAACCCCTCCTACCCTTTTTTTGGCCACTAAGGGAAATTTAGCATGGCCAATCCACCTAACCTGCACGTCTTTGGAATGTGGGAGGAAACCGGAGCACCCGGAGGAAACCCACGCAGACACGAGGAGAACATGCAGACTCCACACAGACAGCGACCCAGCGGGGAATCGGACTTGGGACCCTGGCGCTGTGAAGCCACAGTGCTATTCACTTGTGCTACCTAACGAAAGCATAAGTGTGATTAGTTGACTTTTGTTCGCAACTCACCAAGTCTCTTTTGACAGCACCATCCAAACCCATGGCCGGGAATCTCCGAGGAGGTGCCGGGGTCGGAGAATCGGCTGGGGGGGCGCGTGACTCCCGCCACGCTGCTCCGACGCCGGGCTGCCGGTGCAGTCGCCGTGGCACTGGTCGGGGGCCGTTGAAAGCGGCCCTCGCAGCGATTCTCCATGTTCGACAGGCCGAGTGCCCTCCGAGTCCCACCAATGTCGTTTGCGTATGGTCCTCCCCGGCGGACCCTCAGTGTTCTGGCTGTGAGGGCCATCCTGGCGGGGAGGCAGGGGGAGTCGACACGCGGGGAGGCCTCCAGGCTCGCGATCGGGGGCAACCAATCGGCGGGAGTGTTAATTCCGGTGGGAGGGGGCCTATGTTCCTCTGCGCCGGGTCCCTGTAGGGCTAAGCCATGTTGCCCAATGCCGGCGCGGAGACGGCCGTGGCGCACGTGCGCGGACCTGCGCCGGCCTGGCGCGCATGTGCGGACCCGCTCCGGCCATGGCGCGCACAAGCGGACCCACACCGGCCGGCTTTCGGTGCCGAAGCAGCACACAGCACCCCGGCACCGTTCTAGCCCACGAGGACGGGGAAAATGACTGGGCCTGGAGGCCCGTTGACGCCGGCGTCGCTCACGTCGGATTTGACGCCGGCATCAACACTTGGCCGGGATTTCGGAGAATCCCGGCCATGATCTCTACCATCTGAAAGGACAAGGCAGCAGATGCACAGGAACACAACTGCCTATAAATTCCCTTCCAGGCCGCTGCCCATTCTGACTTAGAACTATATTGCAACATATTGCTGCAGATTTTGAAACTGCGCACTTTGCATCAAGTCCTGGTCGCTAATATTCATCAAGAAGAGCAGTGGTTCTTTTATTGATCCATGGGGAACCCCATTATAAACCTTCCTCCAGTCCAGAAGCAATCGTTATCACCACTCTCTGTTTCCTGTCACTCAGCCTATTTTATAGATATGTTACTATTGTCCCTTTTACAAGTCTGTTTTGCAGTTCATTATCAAACATCATTTGGAAATCCATATACACCACATCAACAATATTACCCTCATCTACCAAGAACAAAGAACAAAGAAATGTACAGCACAGGAACAGGACCTTCGGCCCTCCAAGCCCGTGCCGACCATGCTGCCCGAATAAACTACAATCTTCTACACTTCCTGAGTCCATATCCCTCTATTCCCATCCTATTCATGTATTTGTCAAGATGCCCCTTAAATGACACTATCGTCTCTGCTTCCACCACCTCCTCCGGTAGCGAGTTCCAGGCACCCACTACCCTCTGCGTCAAAAACTTGCCTCGTACATCTACTCTAAACCTTGCCCCTCCCCCCTAGTAATTGACCCCTCTACCCTGGGGAAAAGCCTCTGACTATCCACTCTCTCTATGCCCCTCATAATTTTGTATACCTCTATCAGGTCTCCCCTCAACCTCCTTCGTTCCAGTGAGAACAAACCGAGTTTATTCAACCGCTCCTCATAGCTAATGCCCTCCATACCAGGCAACATTCTGGTAAATCTCTTCTGCACCCTCTCTAAAGCCTCCACATCCTTCTGGTAGTGTGGCGACCAGAATTGAACACTATACTCCAAGTGTGGCCTAACTAAGGTTCTATACAGCTGCAACATGACTTGCCAATTCTTATACTCAATGCCCCGGCCAATGAAGGCAAGCATGCCGTATGCCTTCTTGACTACCTTCTCCACCTGTGTTGCCCCTTTCAATGACCTGTGGACCTGTACTCCTAGATCGCTTTGACTTTCAATACTCTTGAGGGTTCTACCATTCACCGTATATTCCCTACCTGCATTCGACTTCCAAAATGCATTACCTCACATTTGTCCGGATTAAACTCCATCTGCCATCTCTCCGCCCAAGTCCCCAAACAATCTAAATCCTGCTGTATCCTCCGACAGTCCTCATCGCTATCCGCAATTCCACCAACCTTTGTGTCGTCTGCAAACTTACTAATCAGACCAGTTACATTTTCCTCCAAATCATTTATATATACTACAAAGAGCAAAGGTCCCAGCACTGATCCCTGTGGAACACCACTGGTCACAGCCCTCCAATTAGAAATGCATCCTTCCATTGCTACTCTCTGCCTTCTATGGCCTAGCCAGTTCTGTATCCACCTTGCCAGCTCACCCCTGATCCCGTGTGACTTCACCTTTTGTACTAGTCTACCATGAGGGACCTTGTCAAAGGCCTTACTGAAGTCCATATAGACAACATCCACTGCCCTACCTGCATCAATCATCTTAGTGACCGCCTCGAAAAACTCTATCAAGTTAGTGAGACACGACCTCCCCTTCACAAAACCATGCTGCCGCTCACTAATACGTCCATTTGCTTCCAAATGGGAGTAGATCCTGTCTCGAAGAATTCTCTCCAGTAATTTCCCTACCACTGAAGTAAGGCTCACCGGCCTGTAGTTCCCGGGATTATCCTTGCTAACCTTCTTAAACAGAGGAACAACATTGGCTATTCTCCAGTCCTCCGGGACATCCCCTGAAGACAGCGAGGATCCAAAGATTTCTGTCAAGGCCTCAGCAATTTCCTCTCCAGCCTCCTTCAGTATTCTGGGGTAGATCCCATCAGGCCCTGGGGACTTATCTACCTTAATATTTTTTAAGACACCCAACACCTCTTCTTTTTGGATCTCAATGTGACCCAGGCTATCTACAAACCCTTCTCCAGACTCAACATCTACCAATTTCTTCTCTTTGGTGAATACTGATGCAAAGTATTCATTTAGTACCTCGCCCATTTCCTCTGGCTCCACACATAGATTCCCTTGCCTATCCTTCAGTGGGCCAACCCTTTCCCTGGCTACCCTTTTGCTTTTTATGTACGTGTAAAAAGCCTTGGGATTTTCCTTAACCCTATTTGCCAATGACTTTTCGTGACCCCTTCTAGCCCTCCTGACTCCTTGCTTAAGTTCCTTCCTACTTTCCTTATATTCCACGCAGGCTTCGTCTGTTCCCAGCCTTTTAGCCCTGATAAATGCCTCCTTTTTCTTTTTGACGAGGCCTACAATATCTCTCGTCATCCAAGGTTCCCGAAAATTGCCGTATTTATCCTTCTTCCTCACAGGAACATGCCGGTCCTGAATTCCTTTCAACTGCCACTTGAAAGACTCCCACATGTCAGATGTTGATTTGCCCTCAAACATCCGTCCCCAATCTATGTTCTTCAGCTCCCGCCTAATATTGTTATAATTAGCCTTCCCCCAATTTAGCACATTCATCCTAGGACCACTCTTATCCTTGTCCATCAGTACTTTAAAACTTACTGAATTGTGGTCACTGTTACCGAAATGCTCCCCTACTGAAACATCTACTACCTTGCCGGGCTCATTCCCCAATACCAGGTCCAGTACCTCCCCTTCCCTAGTTGGACTGTCTACATATTGTTTTAAGAAGCCCTCCTGGATGCTCCTTACAAACTCCGCCCCGTCTAAGCCCCTGGCACTAAGTGAGTCCCAGTCAATATTGGGGAAGTTGAAGTCTCCCATCACCACAACCCTGTTGTTTTTACTCTTTTCCAAAATCTGTCTACCTATCTGCTCCTCTATCTCCCGCTGGCTGTTGGGAGGCCTGTAGTAAACCCCCAACATTGTGACTGCACCCTTCTTATTCCTGATCTCTACCCATATAGCCTCACTGCCCTCTGAGGTGTCCTCCCGCAGTACAGCTGTGATATTCTCCCTAACCAGTAGCGCAACTCCGCCACCCCTTTTACATCCCCCTCTATCCCGCCTGAAACATCTAAATCCTGGAATGTTTAGCTGCCAATCCTGCCCTTCCCTCAACCAGGTCTCTGTAATGGCAACAATATCATAGTACCCTCACTGTTCCCTCTTTAAACAACTTAAGCAAGCTAGTTAAACAATTTATCCCGAGCAAATCTGTGCTGGATCTCCATCATTAACCAATATTTTCCCAAATGACTTAATTTTGTCAAGAATTAACACTTCTAAAAGCTTCTCCATCATTGAAAATAAACTGATTGACCTGCAGTGTTTGGATTTATTCTTACACCATTTTTAAAATAAGTGTGTATCATTTGCATTTCTCATGTTGTCTGGCACCATCCCTGTAACTAAGGAGGATTGGGAAATTATGGCTATAGTGCCTCTACATTTTCCACCTTTGCTTTCCTCAGTATCCTTGGATGCATCCCATATGGTCCTCGTGACTTTTCAGGCAGAATTCTCCCAAGCCAGTGGTGGTGGTGAGTTTGATGGCGGGTGTGGGGGAGAATATGGTAGGAGATCCAGAAATTGGTTTCATGCGGCGTGAATGTACAATGAAATCTTCCATTGATGTTCTCCATGGCGGGTCGTAAAACTCATCAGAGGCCGGCATGAACCTCAGTTGCATTCCATCAATGGGATGCAGATGAAGGTCTGACCCCCCACTCCATACTGGATTCTCTGCGACACCGGCGGGAAAATACACCGGCACAAAACACGTTTGGAACTATACAGAGTGCCAATATTTGGACTCGCCTGAACAAGTCTGGGGCTGCATCCAGAGCTCAGGGTGCAGGCTACCTGTAAGCCTCTTCCATAGTTCACTGAAATCCTCCACCCAGGAGTCATCTGAAGGATTTTCCGATGAGTCAAAAAGTTCAACATTAATGTTTTCACTCAGGGGAACTGCTTATAGTTTATGGAAGGTATGTTGATGAGGCCTGAGAAAAATTTCCATCAATCATCAGGCATTGCAATTGGGTTATGGCTGGTAATATTGCCTAAAGAGCCAGGCACAAAGTTTTTTTCTTGTTTCTTCTCTAGATCATCGGATGAATCTCGGATAGGAATCTCATCCATCAGTCGATTAATGCCAGCATAACATCCGTTTAGTCTTCCCAAATTTGATATAGATCATTATTTTCTATTGCAGTGTAACAATGAAACTATGATTGACTAAATTGTTTTCTCAGGACTACAATAATAAATCATCAACCTACCCCAGATCTGCCTGTCTCTCTTTATAACCTAACTAGAAGGTATCTTGTTTTGTACAATTTAGCTTCTCAGTTTTGATTTTGTTTCTTTTCTTTACACAAAGCCAAATAATTATCTCAGCTCCTTAATGTTTCAGAAAGCTTGCTGACCCTAAAACTGTTCTGAATGCTCTTCAGCATGAATTTGGCCAGCGATTACCTCAGAATCAAATCACTTGTTGTCAGGTTTTTGGTTTACTTCTGCTTCAAAGGAACAAATCCTACATATCTAGGTCTGCATTTTTTAAATTAGATTTCCATGTCAGCTTCTGCATGAATAGGATTTATACTTAAACACAAGAAATAGAAAACACCACCCAGTATCTCTGCAGGAACTAAGTTATTTTTAGGCCATTCACAATTTGTAAGATTATGAACAAACATTGATAAACAAGTATTAAGGCCTTCAGCATGGAAGCAGCAAGTCTGCTTCTGATATATTGGTTCCAAATCAACATGCTCAGTATCATATATCAAATCACTTGATGAGGTGATGTGATCAGCCAAATCAGACATCTTGTCCAACATTTGTTTCTCATCATCAGGTTAATGTGTATCTGTGGAATGAAGCCTTGACATCTATCCTTTATTCACACCCAATCTCCAGTGGCATATTATATGGCCCCTGAAAATGGGTGTGTGAGGATCATAATGCATGATTGAACTTCACCTGTTGATTGCGATGCAGGCAGCATGCTAACTTTATACTCATCTGAATAATCTGTGTCCAACCAGCATTAACTACATGTCTATGACTCTATGGCACACTGCTCATTGGCTGAACACATCAGAAAGGGGCCAAGCTTGTGAATAGCTAGCACCATTTAAATGTAACCGACAATGTACATCTTAAAGAGAATATGCATTGTGGTTCGGACAGGTTCTGAGAGCCATGGCATTGCATCCAGTTATTCAGGGCTTGCCTCCTGGTGATGACCTCCATGGATATCTAATCCCACTACCTTTTGACCACATATCTACTGGACCTCCTTCCCCGTTGGGACAAATGTTGCTCTTATTAGCCTTAGTTTATTAGCTCTAATTCTGTCACCTTTGCTCCTGAGTCGCCAGGTATATTTCTGATACCGCCACGTGGTTCAAGTTTAAGTAATGATTAATAATGCAGCACACCGCTTCGTAAGAGTTAAATCAACGCTTGTTTATTATATACAGCAATTAATACTTATACAATAATCCTACTTCTAGACTAATACCTACAACTAACAGGCCAATACTTAACTTTGGAAATGGCCCACCAGGTCAGGGAAACGAATGGTCTTTCGAATTGGTCCTGAGCCTGCGGGATTCAAAGGCTGATACAGGTCGATGGTTAGGAGTGTCTATCGGGTAGCGATCGCTGGAGTCAAACTTACAGTTTCTTTGTCGAAGGTTTTTGCGAAGGTTGCAAGCAGGAAGAGAAGGGTCGAGTTGAACTTGGCCCCTATTCTTATAGTCCCCAGGGGCTTCCCGCCTCTCGGGGCGGACCTTGACCCTGGTTCCAAGTGATTGGACTTGGTCCCAATCACTTGTTTCGATATGCTCCAATAATGGGGCGATTCCTTGATCGGGGGGTGGTCGTTTACCTTTCTTTGTGTTAGCCCTGGCTGGCGCCGAAAGGTCTGGGTCGGCTTTATGTTGCTAATGTGTAGCAATTGTTCCCGGGGATGGCTGCTTAGTATGCAGATGGCTGGGTTGTTGTGATGTTGATGGCTGCAGGTATCGGTCTGTCTGGATTCCCCCAGAGGAAAATACACTGTTTTACCTGCAGCTGTCCGTTTGAGTCCTGTTGGCTGATTTTCCCATCAGCCTCTTCCGTTCTCCATTTTAGATTGGGGTTTGACCATTCTAATCGGGAATCAGCCATTTTACGTGGCTACACAGAGGACAACCCTCCTCTTTCCACATCCTCTACTAAAACCTCCAGTGCAGCATTTGGAAAGTTTGGAGACCAAGCTCTCCCATGTTGTGTCATGCCCTATTCTTTCTGAGATCAGATTATTTCAACCATGTCTTACAGAACGTTTTGGACCTCTTCTCTAAAGTAGAAGTTCGCAAACTGCGACATGTTGAAAATTACCTCTTGCTTCTGTCATGAAAGTGACAGACACTTCAGGGCCATCATTGCCCTGCTCTGAGGTTGTGGTCGTGACTGCAGGAGGTAACAGATTTCAGTGAGGAAGTCCTGACTGAACAGCAGACGTCTCACGCCTTGGATGGTATTTTGTCTGTGCTGCACCATTCTCAATGGTGGAACCAGAGATGGGTGGCACTTCTGCTCTTGTGTTAGGAGATGGCTCCCACACAAAGGGTGGCACAGTGGTTAGCACTGCTGCCTCACAACACAGTGTCCCGGGTTCAATTCCAACATTGGGTGACGATGTGGAGTTTGCATGTTCTCCCTGTGTCTGGATTCTAAATAAAGTTCCAAGTGCCACAGTGTGCATGGGATACAGGTGGAATCACGTGACAGGGGCAGACATTCATTGGTGGCGCCTGCTGTCAATCTGGGTTCTGGGAGCTGTGAGTTACACAAAATTATTGAGTTTGATTGATCCTTGGGAAACAAGCACAGATATGCCTTATACTCAGCCAGTGGTCACAATCCAAATGTATGTTCAAAGAATGAAAGCCCTTGCTGTTCATAAATGTCACTGACCAGTCCCAGGGAGCTCTAAAAGCCACATCAATGCGGCCAATGACCCATTGCACCCCAGGGGAAGGAGTGATGACTGTGAAGTCTTAACTAACTGGCTGTACTCTTCTGTGAAATAATTGATGAATCTTTTGCATGATTGAAGAGAGCATTAGTTACCTCATTTATGGGCAGCATGGCAGCATTGTGGATAGCACAATTGCTGCACAGCTCCAGAGTCCCAGGTTCGATTCCGGCTTGGGTCACTGTCTGTGCGGAGTCTGCACATCCTCCCTGTGTGTGCGTGGGTTTCCTCCGGGTGCTCCGGTTTCCTCCCACAGTCCAAAGGTGTGCAGGTTAGTTGGATTGGCCATTATAAATTGCCCTTAGTGTCCAAAATTGCCCTTAGTGTCGGATGGGGTTACTGGGTTACGGGGATAGGGTGGAGGTGTTGACCTTGGGTCGGGTGCTCTTTCCAAGAGCCGGTGCAGACTCGATGGGCCGGATGGCCTCCTTCTGCACTGTAAATTCTATGATAATCTATGATGCACATGTGTGTCGCAACATGTGAAGAGCTACAAATATTTCCCATGGACCCCTGGAAGTGCTAAAGAAAATTGAGTGATGCAGTCACCTTGAGAGCCACTGAGATAGGGTTCCTGCCAAAACCACATGGCTGCAAATCTTGCTGCACAATCCCACATATTGCCCAGTGACCAGTTCCAGTGACAGCATTAATCATCTCTGACATTGCCTCTCCAACTTTTGTAGGTAGATAATACTTGCCCTAAGGATTCAGTGACACGCCAGTCACTGTGAAATCTTTCCTGGATGGCTGCATCCTGTCCAGCCTGATCCTTTGGTGTTGCCTGCTGCTGGTGCTGTGACCTCTGTTGTTGGCCGGCAAGAGCCCTCCTTTATTGTATTCTCTCCACCCTGCCTCTGACTCCACTCCAACTCATGTACCCCATTCTCCCTAGCACACCCTTGGTGGTCAGCAGCCTCCATGAAAGAGATTCTTTTGCTCTGTGGACTTTATCATGTACGTAAGGCATAATTAAAACATTTTTTAATTATAATGGTGACTCATGGCAGACAAATGTTGGACAAGAAGGAACCTGTCATGGGACAGTGTGAGGCCTAACCAGCCACTGTCTCCCCGGTGACTTTGTGGTAGAAAACGAGACTCCCGAATGGTATGTTGCCTCCCGGGTGCACGGGTCAGGGATGTCTCAAATCGGCTGCAGGACATACTGAAGGGGGAGGGTGAACAGCCAGTTGTCATGGTGCATATAGGCACCAACGATAGAGGTAAAAAATGGGATGAGGTCCTACAATCAGAATTTAGGGAGTTAGGAGATAAGTTAAAAAGTAGGACCTCAAAGGTAGTAATCTCAGGATTGCTACCAGTGCCACGAGGCAGTCAGAGTAGAAATACAAGAATAGTCAGAATTAATACGTGGCTTGAGAGATGGCTCAGGAGGGAGGGGTTCAAATTTTGGGGACATTGGGACCGGTTCTGGGGACGGTGGGACCATTACAAATCGGATGGTCTACACCTGGGCAGGACTGGAACCAATGTCCTAGGGGGTGCTTTTGCTAACACTGTTGGGGAGGTTTTAAACTAATGTGGCAGGGGGATGAGAACCAGGGGCGAGATTCTCCGACCGCCCGCCGGGTCGGAGAATCGGCGGGGGCTGGCGTGAATCCCGCCCCCGCCGGTTGCCGAAGTCTCCGGCACCGGAT
Organism: Scyliorhinus torazame; assembly: GCF_047496885.1. NCBI lineage: Eukaryota > Metazoa > Chordata > Chondrichthyes > Carcharhiniformes > Scyliorhinidae > Scyliorhinus > Scyliorhinus torazame. The sequence continues at coordinate 65,781,016 of NC_092721.1, read as the reverse complement.
ATTCGGCGGGGGCAGGAATCGCGCCGCGCCGGTTGGCGGGTCCCCCCGCGCGATTCTCCGGCCCGGATGGGCTGAAGTCCCGCCGCTAAAATGCCTGTCCCACCGGCGTAGATTAAACCACCTACCTTACCGGCGGGACAAGGTGGCGCGCGCTGGCTCCGGGGTCCTGGGGGGGGGCGCGGGTTGATCTGGCCCTGAGGGGTGTCCCCACAGTGGCCTGGCCCGCGATCGGGGCCCACCGATCCGCGGGCGGGCCTGTGCAGTGGGGGCACTCTTTCCCTTCCGCCTTCGCCACGGTCTCCACCATGGCGGAGGTGGAAGAGACTCCCTCCAATGTGCATGCGCGGGAATGCCGTCAGCGGCTGCTGACGCTCCCGCGCATGCGCTGCCCGGAGATGTCATTTCCGCGCCAGCTGGCGGGGCACCAAAGCCCTTTTCCGCAGCTGGCGGGACGGAAATTCGTCCGGCGCCGACCTAGCCCCTTAAGGTTGGGGCTCGGCCCCCAAAGATGCGGAGCATTCCGCACCTTTGGAGTGGCGCGATGCCCGACTGATTTGCTCCGTTTTGGGTGCCAGTCGGCGGACATCGCGCCGTTTCCGGAGAATTTTGCCCAGATTAGGAAGTTAAAGGTCAGTAAAGAGGCAGCAACTAAAGCCAGTAAGGTACAAGATAATAAACTCAATGTGACTAAGGGGAAGAGTAGACAGGTAAAAGATGATGAACGCAAAGGGACAGGTGCATTTGTTTTAATGCGAGAAGTGTAGCAGGTAAGGCAGATGAACTTAGGGCTTGGATTAGTACCTGGGAATATGATGTTATTGGTATTACTGAGACTTGGTAGACTGGCAACTAAATATCCCAGGGTATAGATGCTTCAGGAGGGATAGAGAGGGAGGTAAAAGGGATGGAGGAGTTGCATTACTGGTTAGAGATGATATAACAGGAGGGCATGATGGAGGATTCGAGCACTGAGGCACTATGTGTAGAGCTAAGAAATAGGAAGGGTGCAGTAACATTGTTGGGACTTTACTACAGACCTCCCAAAAGCGAGCGTGAAGTCAAGGTACAAATATGTAGACAGATTACAGAAAAATGGAGGAGCAATCGGGGGGTCGTGATGGGAGATTTTAACTTCCCCAACATTGAATGGGACTCAAGTAGTGTTGGAGGCGTAGATGGAGCAGAATTTGTAAGAAGCATCCAGAAGAGTTTTTTAGAGCAGTATGTAAATAGTCCAACTCGGGAAGGGGCCGTACTGGACCTCATATTGGGATACGACCCCGGCCAGGTGGTTGTAGTTTCAGTCGGTGATTACTTTGGGAACAGCAATCACAATTCCGTAAGTTTTAGAATACTCATGGACAAAGACGAGAGTGGTCCTAAAGGAAGAGTGCTAAATTGGGGAAAGGCCAAGTATAACAAAATTCGGCAGGAGATAGGGAATGTGGATTGGGAGCAGCTGTTTAAGGGTAAATCCACATTTGAAATGTGGGAGTCTTTTAAGAAAAGGTTGATTAGACATGTCCCTGTGAAAATGAGGGATAGAAATGACAAGATTAGGGAACCATGGATGACGGGTGGAATTGTGAGACTAGCTAAGATGAAAAAGGAAGCATACATGAGATTTAGGCGACTTAAAACTGATGAAGCTTTGGAGGAATATCGGGAAAGTAGGACAAATCTCAAATGCGCAATAAAGAGGGCTAATAGGGGTCATGAAATATCTTTGGCTAACAGGGTTAAGGAAAATCCCAAAGCCTTTTATTCGTATATAAGGAGCAAGAGGCTAACTAGAGAAGGATTGGCCCACTCAAAGACAAAAGAGGAAATTTATGCGTGGAGTCAGAGGAAATGGGTGAGATTCTTAATGAGTACTTTGCATCGGTATTCACCAAGGAGAGGGACATGACGGATGTTGAGGCTAGGGATGTATGTTTAAATACTCTCGGTCAAGTCGGCATAAGGAAGGGGGAAGTTTTGGGTATTCTAAAAGGCATTCAGGTGGACAAGTCCCCTGGTCCAGATGGGATCTATCCCAGGTTGCTGAGGGAAGCAAGGGACGAAATAGCGGGGGCCTTAACAGATATCTTTGCAGCATTCTTGAGCTCGGGTCGGTCCCGGAGGACTGGAGAATTGCTAATGTTGTCCGTTTGTTTAAGAAGGGTAGCATGGATAATCCAGGGAATTATAGACCTGTGAGCTTGATGTCAGTTGGAGAAGGTACTGAGGGATAAGATCTATTCACATTTGGAAGAAAATAGACTTATCAGTGATAGGCAGCATGGTTTTGTGCAGGGAAGGTCATGTCTTACAAACCTAATGGAATTCTTTGAGGAAGTGACCATACTAATTGATGAGGGAAGGGCTGTGGATGTCATATACATGGACTTTAGTAAGATGTTTGATAAAGTTTCCCATGGCAGATTGATGGAAAAAGTGAAGTCGTATGGGGTTCAGGGTGTACTAGCTAGATGGATAAAGAACTGGCTGGGCAACAGGAGACAGAGAGTAGCGGTGGAAGGGGGTGTCTGAAAATGGAGAAAGATGACTAGTGGTGTTCGACAGGGATCCGTGCTCGGACCACTGTTGTTTGTGATATACATTAATGATCTGGACGAAGGTATAGGTGGTCTGATTTGCAAGTTTGCAGATGATATTAAGATTGGTGGAGTTGCAAATAGCGAGGAGGACTGTCTGAGAATACAGCAAAATATAGATAGGTTGGAGAGTTGGGCAGAGAAATGGCAGATGGAGTTCAATCCAGGCAAATGCGAGGTGATGCATTTTGGAAGATCTAATTCAAGAGCGGACTATACGGTCAATGGAAGAGTCCTGGGGAAAATTGATGTCCAGAGAGATCTGGGAGTTCGGGTCCATTGTACCCTGAAGGTGGCAACGCAGGTCGATAGAGTGGTCAAGAAGGCATACAGCATGCTTGCCTTCATTGGACGGGGTATTGAGTACAAGACTCGGCAGGTCATGTTCCAGTTGTATAGGACTTTGGTTAGGCCACATTTGGAATACTGTGTGCAGTTCGGGTCGCCACATTACCAGAAGGATGTGGATGCTTTAGAGAGGGTTGAGAGGAGGTTCACCAGGATGTTGCCTGGTATGGAGGGTGCTAGCTATGAAGAAAGGTTGAGTAGATTAGGATTGTTTTCATTGGAAAGACGGAGGTTGAGGGGGGGGAACCTGATTGAGGTCTACAAAATTATGAGAGGTATGAACAGCGTGGATAGTAACAAGCTTTTTCCAAGAGTGGGGGTGTCAATTACAAGGGGTCACGATTTCAGGTGAGAGGGGGAAAGTTTAAGGGAGATGTGCCTGGAAAGCTTTTTACACAAAGGGTGGTGGGTGCCTGGAACGCTTTGCCAGCGGAGGTGGTAGAGGCGGGCACGATAGCATCATTCAAGATGCATCTAGACAGACATATGAACAGGCGGGGAACAAGTAGATCCTTGGTTTAGATAAACTATCTGGATCGGCGCAGGCTGGGAGGGCCGAAGGGCCTGTTCCTGTGCTGTAATTTTCTTTGTTCTTGTTCTTTACTTAATCTCTGCATTTCAATCTGGCGTCAGGAAACCAAAATCCTTCTTCCTGTGCCTGCATGAGTCTCACCCCCACAACCCAATGATGTACAGAACAGGTGGATTGTCCATGTTATATTGCCCCTAAATTGGAAAATAAAATGAATTGGGTACTTTAAGTTTATAAAAGAAAAGAAAGGAAACCGAAATTGAAATGGAATGCCGCCCATTATTCCTCCTAAGGTTCAGTCAGAGAATTGCTCCCTGGGCACTTTGGGCACAAATAATAAGAACATAAGAACTAGGAACAGGAGTAGGCCATCTGGCACCTCGAGCCTGCTCTGCCATTCAATGAGATCATCGCTGATCTTTGTTGACTCAGCTCCACTCTCCGGCCCGTACACCATATCCCCGAATCCCTTTATTCTTTAGAAAGGTATCTATCTTTTTCTTAAAAACGTTTAAAGAAGGATCCTCAACTGCTTCACTGGACAAGGAATTCCAGAGATTCACAACCCTTTGGGTGAAGAATTTCCTCCTAAACTTGGTACTAAATCTACTTCCCCTTATTTTGAGGCTATGCCCCCTAGATCTGCTTTCCCCGACCAGTGGAAACAACCTGCCTGCATCTATCCTATCTATTCCCTTCATAATTTTATATGTTTCAATAAGATCCCCCTGCATCCTTCTAAACTCCAATGAGTACAGTCCCAGTCTACTCAACCTCTCATCATAATCTAATCCCCTCAACTCTGGGATCAACCTAGTGAATCTCCTCTGCACTCCCTCCAGTGCCAATATGTCCTTTCTCAGGTAAGGAGACCAAAACTGAACACAATACTCCAGATGCGGCCTCACCAACACCTTATACAATTGCAGCATAACCTCCCTAGTCTTGAACTCCATCCCTCTAGCAATGAAAGACAAAACTCGATTAGCCTTCTTAATCACCTGTTGCTCCTGCACACCAACTTTTTGCGACTCGTGCACCAGCACACCTAGGTCCCTCTGCACAGCAGCATGTTTTAACATCTTACCGTTTAAATAATAATCCATTCTGCGGTTATTCCTCCCAAAATGGCTAGCCTCACACTTGGCAACATTGAATTCCATCTGCCAGACCCTAGCCCATTCACCTAACCTATCCAAATCCATCTGCAGACTTCCGGTATCCTCTGCACGTTTTGCTTTACCACTCATCTTAGTGTCGTCTGCAAACTTTGCCACATTGCACTTGGTCCCCAACTCCAAATCATCGATGTAAATTGTGAACAACTGCGGGCCCAACACTGATCCTTGAGGGACCCCACTAGTTACAGGTTGCCATCCAGAGAAACACCCATTTATCCCCACTCTCTGCTTTCTGTTAGATAACCAATCCGCTACCCATGCTACCACTTTACCCTCAATGCCATGCATCTTTAGTTTATGCAGCAACCTTTTGTGTGGCACCTTGTCAAAAGCTTTCTGGAAATCCAGATATACCACATCCATTGGCTCCCCGTTCTCTACTGCACTGGTAACGTCCTCAAAGAATTCTACCAAATTAGTCAGATACGACCTATCCTTTATGAACTCATGCTGCGTCTGCCCAATGGGACAATTTCCCTCCAGGTGCCCCGCTATTTCCTCCTTAATGATAGATTCCAGCATTTTCCCTACAACCGAAGTTAAGTTTACCGGCCTATAATTACCCGCTTTCTGCCGACCTCCTTTTTTAAACAGTGGTGTCACGTTTGCTTCTTTCCAATCCTCTGGGACCACCCCAGAGTCTAGTGAATTTTGATAAATTATCACTAGTGCGTTTACAATTTCCCTAGCCATCTCTTTTAACACTCTGGGATGCATCCCATCAGGGCCAGGAGACTTGTCTACCTTTAGCCCCATTAGCTTGCCCAATTCTGCCTCCTTAGTGGTTACAATTATCTCAAGGTCCTCACCTATCATATCTTTATTTCAATCAGTCACTGGCATGTTATTTGTGTCTTCCACTGTGAAGACTGGCCCAAAAAACCTGTTCAGCTCCTCAGCCATTTCCCCGTCTCCTATTATTAAATCTCCCTTCTCATCTTCCAAAGGACCAATATTTACCTTTGCCACTCTTTTTTGTCTTATATATTTGTAGAAGCTTTTACTATCTGCTTTTATGTTCTGAGCAAGTTTACTTTCATAGTCTACTTACTCTTCTTTATAGCTTTTTTTAGTAGCTTTCTATTGTCCCCTAAAGACTTCCCAGCCCTCTAGTCTCCCACTAATATTTGCCACTTTGTATGTTTTTTCCTTCAATTTGATACTCTCCCTCACCTCCTTAGATATCCATGGTCGATTTTTCCCCTTTCTACCGTCTTTCTTTTTTGTCGGTATGAACCTTTCCTGAACACTGTGAAAGATCGCTCGGAAGGTTCTCCACTGTTCCTCAACTGCTTCACCATGAAGTCTTTGCTCCCAGTCTACCTTAGCTAGATCTTCGCTCATCCCATTGTAATCACCTTTGTTTAAGCACAAGACACTAGTGTTTGATTTTACCTTGTCATCCTCCAACTGTATTTTAAATTCCACCATATTGTGGTCGCTCCTTCCAAGAGGATCCCGAACTATGAGATCATTAATCAATCCTGCCTCATTACACAGGACCAGATCTAGGACCGCTTGTTCCCTTGTAGGTTCCATTACATACTGTTCCAGGAAATTATCCCGGACACATTCTATAAACACCTCCTCAAGGCTGCCTTTACCAACCTGGTTAAACCAAACGACATGCAGATTAAAATCTCCCATGATAACTGCTGTACCATTTCTACATGCATCCGTTATTTCTTTGCTTATTGCCTGCCCTACCATCCTGTTACTATTTGGTGGCCTATAGACTACTCCTATCAGTGACCTTTTTGCCTTACTATTCCTGATTTCCACACAAATTGATTCAACCTTGTCCTCCATAGCACCAATATCATCCCTTACTATTGCCCGGATGCCATCCTTAAACAACAAAGCTACACCACCGCCCTTACCGTCCATTCTATCCTTTCGTATAGTCTGATACCCTTGGATATTTAACTCCCAGTCGTGACCATCTTTTAACCAGGTTTCAGTAATGGCCACTGAAAATGGTCTCCTTCTGAGTGCCCTTCTCGCCCTCCTCTCTCTTCCAGTGACTCTTCCTGCTGTGTACCTCCTTTGTTCATACTGAAAATCATGGTGGTCTCCTTAGAATCAAAGGATCGCCACAGCGCAGAAGGGGGCCATTCGACCTATCAGGTCTGCACCGATCCTCCGAAAGATTACCCTATCTAGGCCCAGGCCCCCAAGGAAAATGCCAACTGGTGTATGTATTTTTGGGAGCAACTGAAAGTCTTGAAGTCAGCAAAAAGTCCTTTGGCACCTGGCACACTATTCCCTGTAGATGTTTGCAACTTTTCTTCTGCAATGGTGCATATTAGTTGAAGCGTTGAGGCATAAAATAGAACTACTGGCATCAAATCAACATTGCGTGCCATGATCTGTCTGCTCTGCATATCTCTGGGGGTTGGTCACTGTGTGTGTGCTAATGCCTGCGCCATTATGTCATCCACAAGTGTGCACTTGGACTGCAGCCAGCATTTTGGATCACTAATTAGTACCAAAAATGTGGGACCAAATGAATCCAATCACCCTTGGTCTTTCCAACAGCAAAGCATGAAAATATTGTTTTCCTAATTCAGCCCATGTTTAATTATTGTTTAGCTGTAAAAGAAAATATGCAATTTTCCTTTGGTTATGGTTTAGATGTAAAATGCCGATTACAATGTTGTATCAATTATCCTTTCCCCATTAGAAAAAATACAAAAACTACTTGTGAAAGTTGATTAGGAAATAGAACTTTCACTGAAATGTCACCTTTCACATCCTCTGTTCATGCCAAAGTGTTTTGAAGCTCACAAAGCACGTTAAATGTGAACCTGTTACAGGGCTGGATATTCAGAGAGATTCCATGGACTTTTAAAAGTGGTGACTAGGGCCCAATTCTGTGATTCCCTGCCCCATTCCTGATGTGCCCAGTTTTCACCAGCACAGGATAAGGATTCCACTGTGAGGATAGCCATTATCCTTGCTGTGTGTAATTTTCATGGAATTGGGTCGCCTTTTCAATGTGTTATGGTTGACAGTCCCTCAGAGGTGTCAAGAACCATAGACTGGATGAGGGAACATTGTATAGACGAGATGAGGGACCCCATGTAATAATAATAATCTTTATTATTGTCACAAGTTGGCTTACATTAACACTGCCTTGAGCTTACTGTGAAAAGCCCCTAGTCGCCACATTTCGGCGCCTGTTCGGCTACACAGAGAGAGAATTCAGAATGTCCAATTCACCTAAAAGCATGTCTTTTGGGACATTTGGGAGGAAACCGGAGCACAAGGAGGAAACCACACAGACACAGGGAGAACGTGCAGACTCCGCACAGACAGTGATCCAAGCTGGTATCGGACCTGGGACCCTGTTGCTGTGAAGCAACAGTGCTAACCACTGTCCTACCGTGCCGTGCACCAATATCTCCTGACATGTCAGCCTATGTTGTCCCATCCAACCCAATGGTCCCTTATATCTGCCGCAGAAACCAATAAACTTTCACACACACCAGATGGCTTTTTAATTTTCATGCCAACATCTGATACTCCATACCCATTTGTTCAGTATACACTATGTATGAAGCTATGAACCCTATAGTAAAAAATGTGCGAAAATGCTTTTAAAAACTGAAATATATTCATGACATTTTTACAAAAACTCCTTTTACTACAGCCCTATAAAAATGTCAGACAGCCCTTTAAAGTATCAATAAAAGAAACTGCAAGCACTTGATACATCGTTGTCTTGTGTAAGCAAACACTGAGCAAATTGAAGCGTAATTCGAAGAGAAAAATCTGTCAATTAAGCAATGTTTTCCTAAAGGTGAAGCTATTTCAACTGATTAATAAATTACTGGATCCTCTGCCAAACCTCATTATGAATATCTCTAATAAAGTTACAGATGAATGATTTTTAGCTCTGAAGAAGAGTCATGCAGACTTGAAATATCGGTCATGATTTAACCACTGCATTGCGCCCAGCGCGAATCTGGGCACATCGGTTAAATAGTAGGAAAGGCCAAAATTGCGAATTGCCCTAGGTGTGAATCAGTTTGCTATTTAACTGATCTGCTCCCGATTGCGACTTCTGGATCATGCCCAAATATGGTGAGCATATCATTGACCCCAATTTGCATCAATTTCCATCTCATTGCGTGATTGAACTCGAATGTAACAGCTTCCCGAGATTTAACCGCCTCCCCAGCAAGAAATCACGCAGGCGTTGTTCAGTACTCCTTTTTAAAAACGTGAAGATGGCGCAATGGCTGCTGACGGAAACTGAGGTGGTGAATCATGGGTCTGCTTACACATGGCTCTCATCATCCTAGTCAAAGAACAATATCTCTGTACATATTCATTTATGAATGTGAGAAACAGCTAGCTCTGTTCCTCCAGGATGTCCTTTGCCTAGATGCCATGCAGAGGCCAGGTGAAGGGCTTAGCAGTGGCCTGCGGGTTTTGAGATGGAGGGAAACCTGTAAAAGACTTGCTCACTCAATGTATCATTGCCGGCTCTCCGGTAGGAGCTGCGGCCTGAAGGACTTTGGAAGAGTAGCGCAGGACTCCTGGTCTGCAATGAGTGAGTATCTGCCTGGCTGCTTATTAAAAATGGTGCCAGAAAATTTGACCCTGTCAGGGAACAGAGGGATGGGCGTCTTTCTGACTGCCCCTCCCACAAGATTTGCCAAGCTCCCCACTGATGCATAATGAATTAGCTTAGAAGTAGAAGATTGAGCATGTTCACCCACTCCACCGCCCAGCGGGAATCACACCTACTTGCCTGCCGCCACCTGACTTAGTCTCCAGAATAGGAAATTCTGCCCTGACTGTTAATTTATAACCTGGTTGGCTAAATGCAAATATTTCCCATGTGCAATGCAGTCTGCAACTTCTATAAGGGGAAAAGTTTACGCAGAAGCTCAGTTTACTAATGCATGCAATCAAACTCACATTAATTAGCTCAGGCTATGTTTTCACTTCTATTTTTGTTATGCCTGACTGCAATCAAAACTAAAGGACAGCCAAGTCATAAAAAATCAACACATAAAAAGATAGCGAGGCCTGGCATATGCAGGCTATTCTGAAAACGAAAATGTCAAACTAGATGGAACAAGCTAAATCAGAGAATGGTATTTTTAATGACATTCACACAACACTAATCGAGCATCTGAGGTCAAATTCATACTATTTTTCAAACATACCAGGAATAAAAAGGGGAATTTAATCTAGCTGATACGGTTATCCATGAACCCAGTGCTTAAAATCTTCATTTACTAACAAGGATTAATGTATTAATGCTGTCATTGACATTGAATCAAACAGTTGAAGTTCATTGATTTAATCAAATTCTATTTTTGTTAAATGGATGCTATTTAGCTGCCAGATAAAGAGAGAGACAAAAGATGAAAGAACTCTTCTTCCGAAAGATTTCATTTCCTGAGCTGTGTGCTTCTGGGGCTTTCAGAACTACCAATTATGATGTATGCCCGTCTTAAAACATAAATACAGCTCCAGATGTTCAAACACGCTTGTAATGTTTGTCACTCTTGTTGATCGTAAATGCCACTCCTAACATGTTCCTGGTTTTGATAGCTCTTGAGTTTTACTTGGCACCCCGGGATATATTGCCAGTGCTGAGTACCTATAGAATGCCAGAATGATGTAAAAGGTTAATAAGCAATGTTTCCTCTAAAGTCATAAGTGTTATACAGTCGTATATGATCCACATATCATCTTTGAAGACTCCAGACAGCTGTTTTTCAAACCATTTCTGCCATGATTTTACAATGCAAATCACAAGACATACCAAGCAGATCCTCACTGTAGTTAATAATCCAAGTCCAGTTGGCACCTGTCAACTCTTCTTACTATTTTTTACATTATCTTCTGTTGAATAGATACACCATTCATTTCCATGGATGTCATTTTCTGCAGGATCCTGGGGGAGATAATGTCACATTACTCTGAACCATCAGGAGAATCTCCATGGAATTTCCATCCGATAGCATCAATGAATGTGGAGCCCTAAAATTTGTTCTGCAATAAAAATCAGGGTTGTATCCATTTATTGGTCGCCAAGGAGGCTGCGCTTGATGAAGTTTCAGGAACTGCCCCATTTCTTCTCATTTCTCATGAAAGACACGAGAGGGAACCTGGCCAACTGAGCGATTACTTGGTAAGATCCAGAATCAGGCAACACAGCAGTCCTTAAAGGGCTTCCTCTTGGCCTTAAAACAAGGATTCTTTTAATGTTTATCAGGGGAAAAAATATGATTTTGTGCCAAAAAGTTCCTCTCAATCCTGAAAAAATAACAGCCCTGAAAACCACACAGCTGTTTCAACATATTCCTGCTTTAACTTTAGATAGAAAACGTTAGAATGGCCAGAAATTAAGGTAGAAGACTAGATACATCAGATTCTATGGCGGCTATGAGAGGAGGACAATAAAGTGCCCAAATTAAATTTAAAAAGGCTGTTAAAGAAGGAAAGATAAAAAAACGTACTCACCCTAAATATGACCACTGACAAAGGAGCGGGTGAGCATCAAACATTAAGGTGCTAGGCCTCGAGTCATCACTGGGGCTTGCTATATGGTAGTTCAGATCAGGTACACTAGCTGACCCAGTATCAGATCTGGGTACCCACCTGCAGTCCAAGCCAGCATTCTGACATGGAGTCCTGGACATTCTCCATCAGGTTATTTAAAAAATGTACAAATGACTTCCACCCAAACGAGTCATTTAGAACATAGAACATACAGTGCAGAAGGAGGCCATTCGACCCATTTAAGCCCTCACTTCACCCTATCCTCATAACCCAATAACCCCTCCTCACCTTTTTGGACACTAAGGGCAATTTAGCATGGTCAATCCGCCTAACCTGCATGTCTTTGGACTGTGGGAGGAACCCGGAGCGCCCGGAGAAAACCCATGAAACACGGGGAGAACGTGCAGACTCCGCACAGACAGTGACCCAGCGGGGAAGCGAACCTGGGACTCTGGCTCTGTGAAGCGCCATTTGGGGAACTTACTTTGCTTTAACGTGGATCTTCAACAATATCATCTTTTCCAATCTTGCGAGCCTAGCTGGAAAGCAGGATGTCCCAGATATGCCACTGGTGACATGGGTATCTGCTATAGTTGATAAATGCCCAGAAAACCTTTCCCAGGGTCAGTCCTGGGTTGTCAGGGGCAAAATTCTCCGGTATCGGCGCGATGTCTGCCGACCGGCGCCCAAAACAGCGCAAATCAGTCGGGCATCGCGCCGCCCCAAAGGTGCGGAATCCTCCGCATCTTCAGCCAGCATTATTAATGTTGGAATAAAGCATTCAAGGCCTGAACAAAAACGGTGGGCTACAATACATTGCTGTTGAGGAGGTAGATTATAGATATTTCCACTTTTTCTGCACATTACATAATTACACAAAAACTGTGGGAAATTTACCTCAGATATTTAGAGTGCTAAAGAGCCTCTGAGGTGTCATCAGCTTTCTAGGGATAGGGAAGCGCCATGATTCCTGCCCTTTATCAGGCAGTAACTCTACTGGGAGTCATTTGTGTGAAGAGTGGGTAAGAACAACCTGGATGGTGTACTCCAGGTTGACTGGTGCTGATGGAAGGGAAGGGAGGGAAGATAAACTCTGCGACACTCAAAGGTAGATATTCCAAGTGAACATTCTTGATATGGGATCTTTCCCACTGTGAGCACATATCAAGGGATTATGAGTGTTCCTTTCTTTTATTTCAAGATGTGTGCCTTGATGGGTGGGACTCTTCTCCATGAGCCAAACATTATTCCATATACGTTTTAAATGGCATCTCAAAATCAGCACTGAAGCATGACACTGCCATTAACATAAACAAAAATCTATCAGTCTCTTCATCAATATTAATTCAATTTATAATTGAAAAATATTGAATTACCATTTGAACATGTTTGTCGAAATAACCCAATATGTTGCTATTCTACTCATTTGTTTATTTAAAGTACGGCAGACTAAATTCAGCTTGTAAAACCATTGCGGTATGAATAGAGTAATGAAGCGATTAATAATGTATTGTAACTTTTCCTTTGGTGACAACAAGCCGCTGAATCAATTTAATAAAAAGATCGTTTGATCATGTTAACTTGCAAAACTGCTATTTATTCAACCCTTAAAATAATGGACTATTTAAATCACCCAATGTTGTTCTCTCTTATAACTTTTGCATCTTGGGTGATGTTTTTCACATATTCATTACTGTAGTTTGCGGCATATAAGTCGATCTAGCGTATAAGCAAATTCCTTTTCTCTGCACCAAAATGCACGTTTAGGCCGACACTCGCATTAGGAGTTGGTCTCAATTTTTCAGATTCGACATAAATGTTACAGGTTTTGCTCCCCTTAGAAGTCAACGCATGGGAACAAGCAGGTTATACAGGCTGTGTTGCCAAAAAGATGCACAGGAGTTTAAGACATGGCCACACAGAGCAGATTGTGCATGGCAACCAACAAACAGAAATGGTCCTTCTGCACCAACACCAGCAGTTCACATTTTATTCTCAGTGTATAAGTTGACATCCATAAGGCCATGATGTGGAGATGCCGGCGTTGGACTGGGGTGAGCACAGTAAGAAGTCTTACAACACCAGGTTAAAGTCCAACAGGTTTGTTTCGAATCACTAGCTTTCAGAGCACTGCTCCTTCCTCAGGACTTTAACCTGGTGTTGGAAGACTTCTTACTGTCCAGAAGACCATAAGACATAGGAGCAGAATTAAACCAACGCGGCTCATCGGATCTGCTCCACTATTCAATCATGGCTGATATTTTTCTCATCCCCATTCTCCTACCTTCTCCCCATAAATCAAGAACCTATCTATCTCTGTCTTAAAGACACTCAGTGAAATGACCTCCACAGTCTTCTGCAGCAAAGTGTTCCACAGATTCACCACACTCTGGCTGAAGAAATTCCTCCTCATCTCTGTTTTAAAGGATCGGCCCTTTAGTCTGAGATTGTGTCAAATTACGTCCTCTGGTTCTAGTTTTTCCTACTATTGGGAACATCCTCTCCACGTCCACTCTATCCAAGCCTCGCAGTATCCTGTAAGTTTCAATAAGATCCTCCCTCATCCTCATAAACTCCAACAAGTACAGACCCAGAGTCCTCAACTGTTCCTCATACGACAAGCTCTTCATTCTAGGGACCATTCTTCTGAACCTCCTCTGGGCTCTTTCCAAGCCCAGCACATCCTTCCTTAGATACAGGGCCCAAAACTGCTCACAATACTCCACATGGGGTCTGACCAGAGCCTTATACAGCCTTAGAATACATCCCAGGTCTTCCATTTTTGGAAGGTTTTTTTGAAGCTTCAATGGTCGACTTATACAGCGGCGATCTACAGTACCTCAGCCATTCAGATGTTTATTTTACCATTAAATATCTGTGACAATTTGACTATCGGTCTTCTCTCAAATCAGTGCTTAACTGGGACCTCCAGATATGCATTCTTACATGGATCTTTGGGCACTTTTCCAACTCAGGTTTGTAAGGTGCTAATAACAACTGGAACATTCTTAGTACTGGTCTAGCTGGCTAACACAAGATGAACCAAGATTCAAACCTGAGGAAGAACCTGTATTATCCTAATTCCATGTTACTTGCTCCTACTTAGTTAATCACCAACTCATCAAGGATCCATCACTAAATAATTGATTTATCCAGTAATTCAAATCAACAAGTAGTAACTTTGAGCACATTACAGAGAGCATGTCAATAACATCAGATGGAATGCTGCACTACTGAGGCAGACCTTCTGGCTCCTGTGCCAAAAACAATTGAATATTCTTAACACAATGGATAATTCTGCTAGTGATATGTAATTTTCTCCTGTGTTTGCTATGCCAAGACAATTCAATCTGGCCAAGATCAGATGAAGCCAAGATTTCCACAATGATTCTTGGATTTATAAAACTGTGCCACCCTTTCACTGCCTTAGAATTGAGGGTGGGATCCATGATCCAACCTATTTTCATTAGACAACCCACTCATTCACGGAATGAATCGAGTAAACGACCGCTGAATCACTACCAATGCATTTACATCCTTCCTTAAATAAGGAGACCACAATTTCACATAGCATTCCATAAGACCATAAGGTATAGGAGCAGAACCATTCGGCCCATTGAGACTGCTCCGCCATTCAATTCAGGCTGATATGTTTCTCGTCCCCATTCTCCTGCCTTCTCTCCATAACCCCTGATCCCCTTTTAATCAAGAACCTATCTATCTCTGCCTTAAAGATACTCAGTGACTTGGCCTCCTCAGTCTTCTGCGGCAAAGGGTTCCACAGATTCACCACTCTCTGACTGAATACATTCCTCCTCATCTCAGTTTAGGATTGTCCCTTCAGTCTGAGGCTGTACCGTTGCGTTCTAGTCTCTACTACTACTGGAAACATATTCTCCATGTCCACACTATCTAGCCCTCTCGGTATTCTGTAAGCTTCAATTAGATCCTCCCTCATCCTTCTGAACTTCATTGAGTACAGACCCAGAATCCTTATATGACAAACCCTTCATTCCTGGACTGATTATTCTAAACCTCCTCTGGAACCACCCCCTCCTCCAAGGCCAGCACATGGGGCCTAGAACTCTAGAATTGCTATCAATATTCCAAATGGGGTCTGACCAGAGCCTTCTACAGCCTCAATAGTACATCCCTGCTCTTGTGTTCTAGCCCTCTCGAGGTGAATGATAACATTGCATTTGTCTTCTTAACTGACAACTGAACCTGCATGTTAACATTAAGAGAATCCTGAACTAGCTCTCTTATGTCCCTTTGTGCTTCAGACTCCGAAGCCATTCCCCATCTAGAAAATACTCTATGCCAGTATTCTTCCTACCTAAGTGCATTACCTCACACCTTTCCGCATTGTATTCCTTCTGCAGTTCTTTGCCCGCTCTCCTCGCCTGTCCATGTCCTTCTGTAGCCGTCCTGCTTCATCAACACCAACTTTATGTATCTTTGTATCATCTGCAAACTTAGCAACAATGCCCTCAGTTCCTGCTTCCAGATCATTAATGTATATTGTGAATAGTTGTGGACCCAACACTGACCCCTGCGGAACACCACTAGTCAATGACTGCCATCTTGAAAAAGACCCTTTTATCCCCACTCTCTGCCTTTTGCCAATCAGCCAATCCACTATATAGGTCAGAACATTGCCCCTAACACCATGGGCTCTTATCTTATTTGGCAGCCTCCTTTATGGTACCTTGTCAAAGGCCTTCCAGTGGTCCAATGCCATTCTTGCCTCTCTCTTACCTTTTATATATATCAAACAAACTCTTGCAATTTTCCTTTATATTACTAGCTAGCTTAGACTCATATTTAATCTTTTTCCCGTGATTGCTTTTTTCGTTGTCATCATCATAGAATTTACAGTGCAGAAGGAGGCTATTTGGCCCATCAAGTCTGCACCGGCTCTTGGAAAGAGCACCCTACCCAAGATCCACACCTCCACCCTATACCCATAACCCAGTAACCCCACCCTACACAAAGGGCAATTTTGGACACTATGGGCAATTTAGCATGGCCAATCCACCTAACCCGCACATCTTTGGACTGTGGGAGGAAACCGGAGCACCCGGAGGAAACCCACGCACACACGGGGAGGATGTGCAGACTCCGCACAGACAGTGACCCAAGCCGGAATCGAACCTGGGACCCTGGAAGTGGTAAGTTACATTTATGCCAAAGAAGAGCCAGACCACAACCATCTCCAATCAGAGAATCTAACCTTTGGATTCCATTGGCATCACTATCATTGACTCCCACATCATTGGCATCACTACCATTGACCAGAAACTGAACTGGAACAGCCATTTAAGTACTTTGGATACAAGAGCAGGTCAGAAATTTAGGGGGCCGGATTCTCTGTTTCTGAGACTAAGGGATTATATGAGTAACTAACCTCTTGACTCTGTAAAGCATTTCAACCACCTACAAGGCAAAAATCAGAAATGTGATCAAGTACACTTACCTAGACGAGTGCAGCTCCAGCAACAAGAAGCTTGACGCCATACAGGCCAAAGCACTGATTCAACATTCATTCCTTCCACTACTGGTGCACAGTGACAGCAGTGTGTATTAGTTTGTACAATCTACAAGCTGCACCACAGTAACTCTTCAAGGTTCCTGTGATAGCACCGTTCAAGCCTGCAACCATCTAAAAGAACAAGGGCAGCGAATCACATACCATCAAAACGTAGAACTGTATCATTGTCCCTTCACTGTGACTGGATTCAAATCCTGGAGTTCCCTCCTGGGCAGCGCGGTAGCACAATGGTTAGCACTATGGCTTCACAGTGCCAGGGTCCCAGGTTCGAATCCCGCTTGGGCTCACTGTCTGTGCAGAGTCTGCACGTTCTCCCCATGTCTGTGTGGGTTTCCTCCGGGTGCTCCGGTTTCCTCCCACAGTCCAAAGATGTGCAGGTTAGGTGGATTGGCCATGCTAAATTGCCCTTAGGTTTGATGGGGTTGCTTGGTTACAGGGATAGGGTGGAGGTGTGGGCTTAAGAAGGGTGCTCTTTCCAAGAGCCGGTGCAGGCTCGATTGGCCGAATGGCCTCCTCCTGCACTGTAAATTCTATGATATCTATGATGATTAACAGCACTGTGGCTATATCTGTACAACACTGACTTCAATGGTTTAAGAAAGAGACGCAACCATCACCTTTTCAAGGACAATTAGGGATGAGCAACAGATACTAGCCATCCAGTGACATCCACATTCCATGAACAAAGGTAAAAAAATGGATCAAATTTCCATGCTACCTAACTCAAATGGAACTGATGCTGACATGTCACCCAGTGTCATCCTCATAGCCAAAAAAAATGACACAAATCACTTATGTTTGCATATCTTTATCTTCCAAGAGAAAATTGACAGCTAGCTTCTGAAGATCAGAAAAAGTTTTTAAAAACCGCCACATAAGTAAAAGATGCTTATAGTTTAGCATGGTACGTATGAACAGTAAGAATTTTCTACTGTTGCACAAGGAGCTGAACAAATATTGTTAAATAATGTGATTCTGTTTAATCAATTTGGTCGTTAAAATCTAAGCCAAAATCTATGCTATTGTTCCTTTGTTGCTTTTCAAAGGCAGGGAGGGTCAACTGGGCTCCATCAATAAGAATCAGTGGTTGAAATGAACTGGAGAGAATTCAGTTGGTTGAATCCTTGGGAAGGCTACTGTCATATTTGCATAATGATATAAATGCAGCAATCACTCATAATTGATTAGGTAAATAAGTTGTGAGTTAATTTATTAAGACTAGGCACATGAGAGCAAATATACATGGACAGAAAGCTTGAAGATGCTAGCAGGAGAGCTCTCTGTGTACTTTTTAAAATTAATTCTTTGGATGTAGGCATTGCTGGCTATGCCAGCATTTATTTCTCATCCCGAATGCCTTTTAACCCCTGCAGTCCTTGTGGTGGAGGTACACCCCCACAGTACTGTTAGGGAGGGAGTTCCAGGATTTTGACTCAACAACAGTGAAGGAACAGCGATATATTTCCAAGTCAGGGTGGTGAGCGGCTTAGAGGGGAAATTGAAGTTGGTGGTACTCCCATGTATCTGCTGCCCTTGTACTTGCAGCTGACAATATTTTTCCTCACATCTCCTCTTAACCTTCTGTCCCTTACCTTAAATCTATATCTCCTGGTTATTGAGTCCTCCACTAAGGGGAAAAGTTTTTCTTGTCCACCCAATCTATGCCCCTCATAATTTTATATACCTCAATTAAATCTTCCCTCAGCTTTATCCGCTCGAAGAAAAAGAACTCCGGCTCATCTAGTTTTTCTTGATAGCTGAAATGCTTCACCCCAGGCAACATGCTGGTGAATCTCCTCTGCACCCTCTCTAGTGCAATCACTTCCTTCCTGTAATGTCGCGACCAGAATTGCACGCAATACTCTAGCTGTGGCCGAGCCAGCATTTTATACAGCTCCATCATAACCTCCTTGCTCTTATATTTTATGCCTCAGCTAATAAAGGCAAGCATCCTATTTGCCTTCTTAACCACCTTAGCTACCTGATCTGTTGTCTTCAGGGTTCTATGGACATGCACCCCAATGGTCCCTCTAGCCCTCTGTACCTTTGAGCGTCCTACCATTCATTATTTATTCATTGTTGAATCTCCACGCATCCAGGCACAGTGAGAGCATATCATCACATTCCTGACTTGAGCCTTGAAGATGATGGACAGGCTTTGGGGAATCAGGAGGTGAGTTACTCTCCACAGAATTCCTAGCCTCTGAGCTTTTCTTGTTGCCACAGTATTTATATAACTAGTCCAGATCAGTTTCTGGTCAATGGTAATACCCCGAGGTGTTGATATTCACCTGATGACTGGGAGTCCAATATCAATGCATGGAATTTACTTGTGCAATTTAATGAATAACATGACCCTAAATGTATAGGTGTTGCCAGTACTATATTTTCATTTCATTTCATTTTGTTCAATATTTAATATGTCTAATTCTTTTTTTTTTAATTTAGAGTACCCAATTATTTTTATTTTTTTTCCAATTAAGGGACAATTTAGCGTGGCCAAACCGCCTAACCTGCACATCTTTGGGTTGGGGGTGAAACCCACGCAGACATCGGGAGAACGTGCAAACTCCACACGGACAGTGACCCAGGGCCGGGATTTGAACCCAGTTCCTCAGCGCCGCAGTCCCAGTGCTAACCACTGCGCCACATGCCGCCCCAATATGTCTCGTTCACTGTCTGAAGATCAGTTGTTTTGATTGGCTGGCCTGTTTTGGAAAATGTTACATTTTTTGGTTTCCGAATCAAACTTGAGGAAACCTTTGAACTCATCTCTGTTGAAGCAAACAGCCTACATTGGAGCTCTTCAATCTCAAGAGGACACATCTATTTCACATTAGTTCCACAAGTTTTTCTTCCTATCATCCCATTTCTTTCAATGATTTATTTTCACAGGAGCAACTCTGACACATTGCAGTTTAAAGATCAACTGGTGAATTAAAGTGTGAATTGATTGAAGAAGAGAAGGTTCGGCATTGTGGTTGACAGTCAAGCATGAATTGCTTTTATTCTTACCCATAAGCTAATTAAGAAATATCAGCAGCAATTTCAGAGATCTCTGTAATGCATTCCAGCTTAACAGAAGGATGGAGTGCTCATAAGGCTCATTTCATCATGCATAAAGCATGCCATCTGTTTGCTGATCTTGGTATAGCATTACTATCAACGGTTAAAATAAAACTGCATTTTTCTTTGCCTCCCATATTGGCCGATATCTTTCAGTCTCCGGATCGCCGGCGACCGGATGTATGGCCCAAGACGTCCTTTGGGACCCAGCGGAAGTGCCAAAGCACTGGCCTTGATTTCATAGATTTCATAGAATTTACAGTGCAGAAGGAGGCTATTCGGCCCATCGAGTCTGCACCGGCTCTTGGAAAGAGCATCCTACCCAAGCCCACACCTCCACCCTATCCCCATAACCCAGTAACCCCACCCAACACTAAGGGCAATTTTGGACACTAAGGGCAATTTATAATGGCCAATCCAACTAACCTGCACATCTTTGGACTGTGGGAGGAAACCGGAGCACCCGGAGGAAACCCACGCACACACGGGGAGGATGTGCAGACTCAGCACAGACAGTGACCCAAGCCGGAATTGAACCTGGGACCCTGGAGCTGTGAAGCAATTGTGCTATCCACAATGCTACCGTGCTGCCCTAAATGATGGGAGCTTGATGGGAGTTGTCTGGGAAGTTTGAACTCCCAATGGGCAATTCCCCTATTCCCAACATCCCCTGTGCATACCTCCAGCTCTGAGTCAGAGACTTTGGATAGTTCCACTTTACTCACCTGAATAGTTACCCAGGAATTGTTAAGCAGGAAAATCCTAGTCAAACTTCTTGGGTAACTACAGAACTGGTTGCACTCAAATACAGAACCCCCCCCCCCCCTCCAACCCCCCCACCCTCCAACCCCCCCACCCCCCACCCCCCCTCCACCCATTCATCCTGAATGCTCCAACTGACCCCTGACTACCACACTGACTCGATCTTACTACCCTCCGGACCACACTAACCCCTGACTGACCAGCCACCCTCCTGACCAGACTGGACTATCACTCCTGATCTGACCTGGCTATCAACTAATCCACCTCACCCATTTTACCACCTTACCCACCTTCCACCCTACCTACTTCCCTCATCCACCTTACTCACTTACGCATGTATGTCACCTCCTTACCCACCCTAATGTTCTGCACACTCACCCATTCATCCAATCACCAACTCACTAACATTCACACTGGATATTTAAACTTACCTTACGGCAGCTAGTGCCATGAAAATGGGATGTGGCTTCAGCACTGATTCTTTTCACTGCAATGTGTGGGTTCCTGTGCTAATGAAGCTCTTCCGGCTGCTGCATCAGAATCCTTCTCAATGTAACCAGGTAAGTGAGCAGTGTTATGTTATGTAATTTGGAATAACACAAGCTGCCACTTGATGCAGTTTTGAGTAAAAGATGCTCCAGACTTTGAAGTGAGTTCAATGTGTTTTATTGAACAATTAGCACAGTTCTCAATGAGTTCGACTCTCTGCTAATCTAAATGTAGTAACTCAGTCTAACTGAACCAGCCTTGCTCTAATCCATGATGCTGAGGATACACCCTGTCTCACTCTGTAGATGTTGGTCTGTGGAAAGAGGCGGGGTGTGAGTGCCTCATCCCTTTTATAGTGAGATATCACCCCTGAGTGTCCTGACTGCTCATTGGTCGTGTCCCATTCTATGTGTTCATTAGCTGCATGGTTGCTTATCATGAAATCTCGCCATTTTAAAATGTTTTGTTGGCGTATGTGAATGTATTTACAGGCGAATGAGTCTGTCTAACGTGACTGATGGAGGACAACAGAACAGAGCAAACAAAACAAATATTCACAAGTCCAGTCTCTGAGGCTTGTGTCTGATCCTGGTCGACCGCCGGAGAGGTGGTGGAGAGGACGACGGCGCCTTGACAGGCGGGATGGAAGCCTGACTGGTGGCCTCGTGGTGCGAGGTATCAGGAGGTGGCAATTCAACATATGTAAATGGAGGAGAAAGTGATTGTGGGCAGGCAACTTTGCACGATGGAGCCATCAGCCATACAAAGAACAAAGAACAAAGAAATGTACAGCACAGGAACAGGCCCTTCGGCCCTCCAAGCCCGTGCCGACCATGCTGCCCGACTAAACTACAATCTTCTACACTTCCTGTGTCCGTATCCCTCTATTCCCATCCTATTCATGTATTTGTCAAGATGCCCCTTACATGTCACTATCGTCCCTGCTTCCACCACCTCCTCCGGTAGCGAGTTCCAGGCACCCACTACCCTCTGCGTAAAAAACTTGCCTCGTACATCTATTCTAAACCTTGTCCCTCTCACCTTAAACCTATGCCCCCTAGTAATTGACCCCTCTACCCCGGGGAAAAGCCTCTGACTATCCACTCTGTCTATGCCCCTCATAATTTTGTAGACCTCTATCAGGTCGCCCCTCAACCTCCTTCGTTCCAGTGAGAGCAAACCAAGTTTATTCAACCGCTCCTCATAGCTAATGCCCTCCATACCAGGCAACATTCTGGTAAATCTCTTCTGCACCCTCTCTAAAGCCTCCACATCCTTCAGGTAGTGTGGCGACCAGAATTGAACACTATACTCCAAGTGTGGCCTAACTAAGGTTCTATACAGCTGCAACATGTCTTGCCAATTCTTAT
This sequence comes from Scyliorhinus torazame, assembly GCF_047496885.1. Taxonomy (NCBI): domain Eukaryota; kingdom Metazoa; phylum Chordata; class Chondrichthyes; order Carcharhiniformes; family Scyliorhinidae; genus Scyliorhinus; species Scyliorhinus torazame. The sequence continues at coordinate 65,758,595 of NC_092721.1, read as the reverse complement.
ACTCAATGCCCCGGCCAATGAAGGCAAGCATGCCGTATGTCTTCTTGACTACCTTCTCCACCTGTGTTGCCCCTTTCAGTGTCCTGTGGACTTGTATTCTTAGATCTCTTTGACTTTCAATACTCTTGAGGGTTCTACCATTCACTGTATATTCCCGACCTGCATTAGACCTTCCAAAATGCATTACCTCACATTTGTCCGGATTAAACTCCATCTGCCATCTCACCGCCCAAGTCTCCAAACAATCTAAATCCTGCTGTATCCTGTGACAGTCCTCATCGCTATCCGCAATTCCACCAACCTTTGTGTCGTCTGCAAACTTACTAATCAGACCAGTTACATTTTCCTCCAAATCATTTATATATACTACAAAGAGCAAAGGTCCCAGCACTGATCCCTGTGGAACACCACTGGTCACAGCCCTCCAATTAGAAAAGCATCCTTCCATTGCTACTCTCTGCCTTCTATGACCTAGCCAGTTCTGTATCCACCTTGCCAGCTCACCCCTGATCCCGTGTGACTTCACCTTTTGTACTAGTCTACCATGAGGGACCTTGTCAAAGGCCTTACTGAAGTCCACATAGACAACATCCACTGCCCTACCTGCATCAATCATCTTAGTGACCTCCTCGAAAAACTCGATCAAGTTAGTGAGACACGACCTCCCCTTCACAAAACCATGCTGCCTCTCACTAATACGTCCATTTGCTTCCAAATGGGAGTAGATCCTGTCTCGAAGAATTCTCTCCAGTAATTTCCCGACCACTGAAGTAAGGCTCACCAGCCTGTAGTTCCCTGGATTATCCTTGCTAACCTTCTTAAACAGAGGAACAACATTGGCTATTCTCCAGTCCTCCGGGACATCACCTGAAGACAGTGAGGATCCAAAGATTTCTGTCAAGGCCTCAACAATTTCCTCTCCAGCCTCCTTCAGTATTCTGGGGTAGATCCCATCAGGCCCTGGGGACTTATCTCCCTTAATATTTATTAAGAGATCCAACACCTCGTCTTTTTGGATCTCAATGTGACCCAGGCTATCTACACACCCTTCTCCAGACTCAACATCTACCAATTTCATCTCTTTTGTGAATACTGATGCAAAGTATTCATTTAGTACCTCGCCCATTTCCTCTGGCTCCACACATAGATTCCCTTGCCTATCCTTCAGTGGTCCAACCCTTTCCCTGGCTACCCTCTTGCTTTTTGTGTACGTGTAAAAAGCCTTGGGATTTTCCTTAACCCTATTTGCCAATGACTTTTCGTGACCCCTTCTAGCCCTCCTGACTCCTTGCTTAAGTTTTCCTTCCTACTTTCCTTATATTCCACGCAGGCTTCGTCTGTTCCCAGCCTTTTCGCCCTGACAAATGCCTCCTTTTTCTTTTTGACGAGGCCTAAAATATCTCTCGTTATCCAAGGTTCCCGAAAATTGCCGTATTTATCCTTCTTCCTCACAGGAACATGCCGGTCCTGAATTCCTTTCAACTGACACTTGAAAGCCTCCAACATGTCAGATGTTGATTTGCCCTCAAACATCCGCCCCCAATCTATGTTCTTCAGTTCCCACCTAATATTGTTATAATTAGCCTTCCCTCAATTTAGCACATTCTTCCTAGGACCACTCTTATCCTTGTCCACCAGCACTTTAAAACTTACTGAATTGTGGTCACTGTTCCCGAAATGCTCCCCTACTGAAACATCTACCACCTGGCCGGGCTCATTCCCCAATACCAGGTCCAGTACTGCCCCTTCCCTAGTTGGACTGTCTACATATTGTTTTAAGAAGCCCTCCTGGATGCTCCTTACAAACTCCGCTCCGTCTAAGCCCCTGGCACTAAGTGAGTCTCAGTCAATATTGGGGAAGTTGAAGTCTCCCATCACCACAACCCTGTTGTTTTTACTCTTTTCCAAAATCTGTCTACCTATCTGCTCCTCTATCTCCCGCTGGCTGTTGGGAGTCCTGTAGTAAACCCCCAACATTGTGACTGCACCCTTCTTATTCCTGATCTCCCCATATAGCCTCACTGCCCTCTGATGTGTCCTCCCGCAGTACAGCTGTGATATTCTCCCTAACCAGTAGCGCAACTCCACCACCCCTTTTACATCCCCCTCTATCCCGCTTGAAACATCTAAATCCTGGAACGTTTAGCTGCCCATCCTGCCCTTCCCTCAACCAGGTCTCTGTAATGGCAACAACATCATAGTTCCAAGTACTAATCCAATCTCTAGGTTCATCTGCCTTACCCGTAATACTTCTTGCATTAAAACATATGCACTTCAGGCCACCAGACCCGCTGTGTTCAGCAACTTCTCCCTGTCTGCTCTGCCTCAGAGCCCCACTGTCCCTATTCCCTCGTTCTCCCTCAATGCTCTCACCTTCTGACCTATTGCTCCCGTGCCCACCCCCCTGCCATACTAGTTTATACCCTCCCGTGTGACACCTCTCAGACCGTACGTACAACATACGAGCGGGGCGTGGCTTGTCGAACAACGACAGCTGGGGCAGACCACCCACCAGCGGGTATCTGGATGCTGACAGTGTCTGCCGGGGATAGCAGGGCCAGATCGATGGCATGGGCATCATAGTCCTGCTTTTGACAGTCTCTGAGCTGCTGCATCTTCTGCAGCACCGGGAGGTGATCCAGGTTGGGCAGGTGTATGGCTGGAAGTTTCGTTCGCAGGTCCCTGTTCATCAGGAGTTGAACCGGTGAATTGCCACTGGACAATGGAGACGCCCTGTACGCGAGCAGTGCAAGGTGTATTTCGGAAGCAGAGTCCGCGGCCTTGCAGATGAGCTGTTTCACAATATGCATCCCTTTCTTGACTTTTCCATTGGACAGCAGATAGTACGGACTGGAGGTGACATGCTGGAAATTGTATGAACTGGCAAACGTGGACCATTCTCAACTGATAAAACACGGGCCATTGTCGCTCATGACGGTTATTGGGATGCCATGCCTTGAGAATGTCTCCTTACTGGCTTTGATGACGGTCTGAGAGGTGAGGTCCGGGACCTTCAGCACCTCAGGGTAATTAGAGAAATAGACGATTATCAATACGTAGTCGCATGAATTAGGTCAATGCCAACCTTGGACCACGGAGAGGTCACTATGTCATGCTATTGGAGCGTCTCCTTGCTCTGCGCTGGCACAGTTCAGGACCATTTTTGTGATGTCCTGGCTGATGCCGGGCCAGTCGACAGCTTGCCGGGCTCTGTGTCTGCACTTCTCGACTCCCAGGTGTCCCTCATGAATCTGGCGCAGCACCAAACTCTGGAGACTGAGCAGAATGACAATCCTGTCCAGCTTGAGGACGATACCATCAATCACCGTCAGGTCATCCTTCACATTGTAAAATTGTGAGCACTGCCCTTTCTGACAGCCATTGGTGTGGTTGTGGATGACGCGCTACAAGAGGGGGTCCTTGGCTGTCTCATCACAGATGTCGCCGGGAGAGTGCTAGCACACAGCTGCACCTGCGATTCGATGTGCTGGATGATCTCCAGCGGATCACTGGGCGAGGCGATGGAGCGGGACAATGCACCAGCGATGATGAGCGCCTTGCCAGGTGTGTACACCAAGTTGAAGTCATACCTCCTAACTTTAAGCAGGATTCTCTGCAACCGAGGCGTCATGTCGTTCAGGTCCTTGTGGATGATGTGGACCAGAGGCCTATGATCTGTCTCGACAGTGAATGTCGGCAGGCCGTAGACATAATCATGAAATTTGAGGATGCCGGTGAGAAGACCCAAGCACTCCTTCTCAATCTGAGCATATCTGGTTTCAGTGGGCATCATTGCCCTTGATGCGTAGGCTACTTGTGCCCAGGATGATGTGTCATCTCGTTGAAGCAACACCGCACAGATGCCATCCTGACTCGCATCTGTGGATATCTTTGTCTCCCGGTCCGGGTCAAAGAATGCCAGGACTGGTACAGTGGTAAGCTTGGCTTTCAGCTCCAGTACACTCTGTCTGGTGTGCCGCCTTCCACTCAAAGGCTTTTCACCAGGTTGCGTAGGGCCGTGTTGTGTGTGGCCATGTTTGGAATGAACTTGCCCAGAAAATACCCAAGAAGCGCAGCACCGCCTTTTTGTCCTCAGGGACCTTCATCGCCTTGATGGCCTTGACTTTGTCTGTGTTCGGGCGCATACCATGCTGTGAATTCTGGTCGCCTAGAAACTTGAGCATCGATGTGCCAAAACAACATTTGGACCTGTTTAACTTTAGGCCATTGGCATGTACACGGCGGAATACCTTCTGGAGACGGGACACATGTTCTTCAGGGGTCGTGGACCATATGATGATGTCGTTCACGTACACACGAACCCCTTCACTGTCTTCCATCATCTGCTCCATGATGTGATGGAATATCTCCGATGCCGAGATGATGCCAAATGGCATGCGATTGCATCAGTATCTGCCAAAAGGCGTGTTGAAGGTGCAGAGCCTTCTGCTGGACTCTTCCAGCTGGATTTGCCAAAATCCCTGTGATGCATCCAATTTGGTGAAGAAGCGCGCATGTGCCATCTCACTCGTGAGTTCCTCCCACTTCGGGATGGGGTAGTGTTCCCGCATGATATTCTTATTGAGATCCTTGGGATCAATGCAGATGCGCAGGTCCCCCAAAGGCTTCTTTACGCACACCATTGAGCTGACCCAGTCAGTCGGTTCGGTGACCTTGGATATGATGCCTTTTTGCTGAAGATCCTTGAGCTGTGCCTTCAGGCGCTCTCTCAGTGGAGCAGGGACTTGTCGTGGTGCCTGGACCACTGGCTTGGTATCAGGTCGTAGCAGAATCTTGTATCGATACGGCAGCGTGCCCATCTCGTTGAACACATCTGAATACTGGGCAAGGATGTCGTCGATGCCGGCCTGAAGATCAACATGGGAGGATGTCATGGTGTAAACCCTTTGACTGAGGTTCAGCTGCTTGCAGGCATGCGCACCTAGTAGGGATGCCCTGTCCAGCTTAACAATTTCAAAGCGTAGTCTGTGAGAGGAGGTTGGCAGAGGCACCTGTGTCCAGCTTGAACTGGATGGGGCAGTGGTTGACCTTCATCCCTGCTCGCCATTCGTCCTCGGAATCCACAGCTAGGATCGATTGGACTGCGATGAGTCTGGTGTGGCATATTCACACATTGTAATAATGCCCACACGGTAGGCGTTGTCAGGCATTCAGCATCTGGATCCGTTGCACTGCCGGGATCGGAATCCTGTAGGCGTTATTGCACAATCCGGATGCGCGTAATCGGATTTGGGAGCGCTGGCTCCTGACTGGTGGTGCAGATCTGCACAGGGCTGCATAGTGGCCTGGCTTCCCGCAGTTTAAACAGCCTCTGCCTCTTGCAGGGCAGTGTTTTTTTAAATGGGTGGTGCCACAGTTCGAACACGTCATGACGTCGGCGTTCTGACGCTTCGTGCATCATTGCACATGGGCAGTGTGGTTCTTAGATGTCTGCACCTGCACAGTGCGGGTTTCGGCCGCTTCGTTATCCCATTTGCATCGCGCATGCGTCGGGTCCCGGGAAGAGCATGCAAAATGGCCACTTGCGTCAATGTTGAGGCGCTGCATCCGGGAGATGGCCTGTACACTCTCCGCCGCGTGGGAGGCTAGTTTATCATTTTCTGCCTTTTAGTACTGGGAATAGCGATTTTTAGCGTGTTCATGCACTGTGCATGTTTCAATCGCGACTGGCAGGGTCATATGCTTGATCTTCAGTAACTGCTCTCTCAGAGGATCAGAGTGAACTCCAAAAACGATTTGGTCTCTGATCGTGGAGTCAGTGATATTACCGAAGTTGCAGGATTGCGCTAGCAGTCTTAGGTTAATTAAATATGAGTTGAAGGATTCGTCTTTTCCTTGCAATCGCTGCTTGAATATGTAGCGCTCAAAGATTTCCTTGGTGTCCACCTCACTGTGGCTGTCAAACTTATCCAGGACGGTCTGAAACTTTGTCTTGTCCTGGTCTTCGGCGAAGTGAAAGGAGTTGAAAATTCCAAGGCATGATCACCCGCTGTGGTGAGGAGAAGAGCTATCTTCCGTGCATCAGACGCATTATTGAGGTCTGATGCTTTGACGTAAAGCCGAAATTTCTGCTTGAATGTCCGCCATTTGGCACTGAGATTGCCGGAGGTCCTGAGCTGGTGAGGAGCCTGAATCTTTTCCATTGTGCCGGTATACATTCGCTGGTCGTCAAGGATCTTGCTGAGTTGAACTAACTAGATTGACCAGAGTCCTGGTATCATGTTGTGTTATGTAATTTGGAATTTGATGCAGTTTTGAGTAAAAGATGCTCCAGACTTTGAAGTGAGTTCAATTTGTTTTATTGAACCATTAGCATAGTTCTAAATGAGTTTGACTCTCTGCTAATCTAAATGTAGTAACTCAGTCTAACTGAACCAGCCTTGCTCTAATCCACGTGCTCGGGTGTGATGCTGAGGATACACCCTGTCTCACTCTGTAGATGTTGGTCTGTGGAAAGAGGCAGGGTGTGAGTGCCTCATCCCTTTTATAGTCAGATATCACCCCTGAGTGTCCTGACTGCTCATTGGTCGTGTCCCATTCTACGTGTTCATTAGCTGCATATTTGCATATCATGACAAGCAGTTTTCTGACTCACCTGCTAAAGGTTTGGAAGCTGATCAGAAGATCTCGGCCACTAAGGGCTTTAATTTTATGCAAGTACCAAAGTTCTTTGTGGTGCTGTGGATACAATGCTTTTTTTAAATATCAGGGGCGTGATCTTCCGGCATTGTTATTCTCGTGCTCAGGCGTAACGAGGCCTGTGAATAGCGGGAGAGGCCAAAAACGGGAACCGCGCCAAGCGCCAAATAGTTTGTGCAGCAACCGGCCTGCTCCGTGGGCGAATTCGGAATCTCGCAGTAGTGTGGCGAGAAACCAATTGTCACCACTTAAGGCCCATTTTCAACAATTACCGAGAGCCACCTGTCATCCAACGGCCTCCTGTCATTCACGGCCTCCCCAGCAAGTGCTCACTCTGGCGCTTATTCGCACTCCTTTTTTAAAATGTGAACCTGACGGAAGGGCTTCTGTGATGAGCTGAGGCGAGGAGTAGCCATCTTTGTTCATAGACAAAGAGACTGGGGGCTTTGCCTTGCCACCCCAGTGCTTGGCAGGGGGTAGGGGACCCTCGACTGGGGGTGGGACACCCTCCGCAGGGGTGGGCCATCATGGGAGGATGGGAGTGGAGGCGCTGGAGGGGCAACTGGAGGGGCAATCGCTCAATGCACCACCATGCTAAGCCTTGGATCCCAACCCCATGTCCGAGGAAACCCCTGTCTCTGCCTGTCTGCCCCACTGATCATCCATAACCCCCACCGACTGTTGAGGCCTCTGTCAGCGCGGCTGAAGGCTATCACTAAAACCATAAGACCATAAGACAGAGGAGCAGAATTAGGCCACTCGGCCCATCGAGTCTGCTCCGCCATTCAATCATGGCTGATGTTTTTCTCATCCCCATTCCCCTGCCTTCTCCCCATAACCCCTGATCCCTTTATTAATCAAGAACCTTTCTATCCCTGTCTTAAAGACACTCAGTGATTTGGCCTCCACAGTCTTCTGTGGCAAAGAGTTCCACAGATTCACCACCTCTGGTTGAAGAAATAGGGAATTGGCAATCGTGGTTAAGTGAGCACTTGATGCATGCCAATTGGGTTCCCGTAGGTAGGCGGGCCACGGAGCATGTGGGAATCATTGTCTAGCACTGCAATCAAATCTTGATGCCTGGACACTGTGGGAGTCAGCACCACACACGCTTCAGCCAACATCCGAACACCCAGGGGATTGGACACAGCTTCCGGGACACGACCACGGTGTGGGAGGGTGGGTTGGTGCCACGGGGCTGGGGGTTTGCCTGGAAAGACAGGCAAAGGGTCCAGGGGTCAGCCTGCATTGTGGAAGAAAGTGACAGAGGCATCATAATGGTTGTGCAAAGAGTTGATTAATGTGCTGGACACTGCCTCTTTCTCGATAGTGGGGTCCACCTTGGGATGGAGGGGCAGCTGGTTCAGGCCCCGACTGCCCCTACATCATCTGGTTCTGCCAGCCTGGCAGTTTCCCATGGTCCGCACCATCTTATCGACGCTCTTGGCGATGCCCCTCAGTGACTGGGATACTTCCCCCATTGATTGGGCCATGCTCTGCAGTGCCTCAGCCATGCCCACCTGTGACTGGGACAAGCTCGGCAGCGCTTTGGCCATTCCTATCTGAGAGCGGTACATGTCCCTCAGAACCCCATCAGGTCGTCCTGGTACTGGGTAACACCCCAGTGCAGCAGCCATACTGCTGAGATCCTCAGCCATGACCGTCACCAACTGCAGGACACCTTGGACACCTTCACTCATGGTGCCAATGTTGTGCACCAGGCTCTCCACTGCGGTCGCCACCCCAACAGTGTTGGCCTCGGTGCCACTCATTGCCAGCGTCGTCTCCTGTGCCCGTAGCCTCCGGGACTCCTCCAATTGGCTATGGATCTTCTGGAGTGATGCTGACATTTCCCTCTGAATGTCCCAGCCGCTCCCTAACGTCTCCATCAGCTCCGGGAAACTCTGTGCCGGGGCACACATCAGACTGGCTCCCATCTGGGTCCTGGGATCCAGCAGACCTCCGACTGCTGTCTTGCCTTGGGGTTCCTGCCTCTACCTGATGTGCATCATCAGTATGACCACCCTGTCCTCAGACACACCGGTCAGCTCCAGGGCCGGCACCGCGAAGGAGGTGATAGAAACTGGGCGGCATGGACCAGCTGGGCCGAAGGGCCTGTTTCCTTGCTGTAAACATCTATGACTATGATTCTATGTGGTGAGGATTCTCAAGTCTGACACCCCACCGGCAGTCTAGACTCTCCCATCGATTTTGGGACAACTTTTCCTGAGGGGACACAGAAAGGGCGTCGTTAGCCACATGCGTGTTTCACAGTTGTGGGGGGGAGGCGTGTGTGAAGGGAGGGTTGGGATGGAGGGAGAGTTGGAGGGGTGGGTGGAGGGAGTGCTGAAGGGGAGGGGAATGGAGGGAGGGTTTGGGATCACCTGGGGGATGTTCCCTCAGGGGGTGACATGTTGGTGTCTATTCACTCATGCTGCCCGGTGTAGTTTGTTGACCACTTCTTCCGACACTGGAGGCCAGTCCTCCTGGTCACACTGCCCGAGCTGACTGTTGCCGCCACCTCATCTCAGGCAGCACTGGCTACCTTGTGGCTCACCCTCCGGGACCCTCGGGGGAACAGGACATCCTTCCAGGAGTCTCCCCAGGTCAGCATCCTGAATCTTGGGGCCAGTCTCCTCGGTGCCATTGTTGTGAACTGGCTGGGGTTGGCTGAGCAAGTGCAGCCTAAGTGCTGCTTGACCTTGTCAGCGGGGGCTGCCGAGCGCAGTCACGGTGAATCAGTGGCGAGCTGGCATCGGGGCAGGAAGCCCATCAGACCTCGTTAACTGGACCAATTATCGTTGAATAGTGTTGCTGGCATCGCCGGGCCGAGCGCCAGGAAACACACGGCACTTCCTGCCCGCTACAGCACTTGGAACGTTTTCCGGGGAATCACAATCTATGTTTCTATTTCATTATTTTACATTTACAGTGGTGACTGACAGTTCAAAAAAAAAGTTATCTTGGAAAACATCGTTGAGTTGTCAAGAAATGTCAACATTTTGGCATTTAGGTGCCCACGAAGAAAATATTGCAAATACATGTCATATGCTCTATCAAGCTAGCGTCATATGGAGGTGAATAGTATTTATTTTTCATGCTAGATGACAGCATATTTCATGAGTTGTTTCTTCAGATGTTCATTGTGACTAGCTGTCGAATGTTTGTTGCAGAATTTATTTTTGTTGTATTTCTATTACTCTTACAAGGTTTGGGAACGTTATCTCCAAACTTGGCATAAATGGGGAATTGTGGCAATTTAAAACATGAAGCTGCAGTATTTATGGCGTATATCTCTTTTTACCATATATTTTGGAAGGTTGCTGCTTTGAAACTTGACTTTGGCTGTCAGATTCAACACTTCACTACTGCCTTTGGTTAAGTAGGTGGAGAGAAGGAGAGATCTATCCGCATGGCGTGAAGAGGCCCTACAGACAAACGCTCAGACGGCATTGGGGTCAGATAGCCATGGAGGTGGGTGCCAGAAATCTATCCGAAAACATCTAAATGCAGTGTCACAAAAGGTTCAAGAACCTGACATGCGTGTGGCCAAGATCATCAAATGTATCTCTAAATGCTATTCTCACCACTGCTCTACTAACCTGAGAAACTGCTCAATGCACCATACACAAATTGTTCTCCTACCAACAATTTGTATCAATCATGATACCAATCTAAGATTAATCTGCTTAAGTTCACCCTCACACACCTAGCACTGCTGCAAGACCTACCCCCATATCTCACAGCTTGCACATACTGCCGGCTATTCATTCTGGACAGCAAAAACACCAAAACACATTAGACATAGACATAGAACATACAGTGCAGAAGGAGACCATTCGGTCCATCGAGTCTGCACCGACCCACATAAGCCCTCACTTCCACCCTATCCCCGTAACCCAATAACCCCTCCTAACCTTTTTGGCACTAAGGGCAATTTAGCATGGCCAATCCACCTAACCTGCACGTCTTTGGACTGTGGGAGGAAACCGGAGCACCCGGAGGAAACCCACGCAGACATGGGGAGAACGTGCAGACTCCGCACAGACAGTGACCCAGCGGGGAATCGAACCTGGGACCCTGGCGCTGTGAAGCCACAGTGCTAACCACTTGTGCTACCGTGCCGCCCTTGTATAATGGTCTCCAGTATGTTCCTCTCTCTTCCAGGACAATGTGATGTACAGGGGGTAGAACATTAGCACAGTGGTTAACACTATTGCTTCACAGCTCCAGGGTCCCAGGTTTGATTCCTGGCTTGGGTCACTGTCTGTGTGGAGTCTGCACGTTCTCCCCGAGTCTGCGTGGGTTTGCCTCGGTGCACCAGTTTCCTCCCACAAGTCCCGAAAGACGTGCTGTTAGATGAATTGGACATTCTGAATTCTCTCTCGGTGCACCCGAACAGGCGCCAGAAGGTGGCGACTAGGGGCTTTTCACAGTAACTTCATTGCAGTGTTAATGTAAGCCTACTTGTGACAATGAAGGTTATTATAAAGCCGAGGTAGCAAGTGCAAACCTGAGGGGTATAAGTCCCTGTATGTCCGTATTCAAAGGGAGGAGCTGGTGCTCGCCATTGAATTGGCCATGACCGAAGCAGAGGCCAACAATGGAGCTGAAAATATTGAAGATGATGATATGCCCCGACCGAATCCTTATCCTCCCATTCCATTTCAACTCATCCTGCAATCGCTTCTGGCATAAGCTGCAAATCATATAAGAACACACCTCTGAGAGACGCATTCGATAAAGGAACATCCGTAATTATGGGTGCTTTTAGTCTTCATATAAATTTGGCAAATCAAATTATTCACAATGCTGTAGATGAGGAATTCCTGGAGTGTACATGGGATGGTTTTCTGGACTAATATGTTGGGGAACAAACTTGAGAATAGGCCATTGTAGACTGGGTATTGTGCTACGAGAAAGGAAACATTGGCAACCTGGTTGTGTGAGACCCCTTGGGGATGAGTGACCCCACACAATAGAATTATTCATCAAGAAGGAGAGTGACATAGTTGATTCTGAGACTAGGGTACTGCATTGATGGTCATCTTCCAAGATTTTATAGACTCTGGAACAGTTTCTACAGTTTGGAGGATAACTAATGTAACCCCACTACTTAAACAGGCAAGTAGAGAGAAAACAGGGAATTTTGGACCAGTTTTGGGGAAATCTCTAGAATCCATTATCAAAGATTATATAACCAGGTACTTGGAAAACAGTGGCAGGATCGGGACAGAGTTAGCATGGATTTATTAAAGGGAAATCATGCTCCAACATTGATGTGACTTTGGAAAATTTCTCCAATGGAATGACTGATATTACACAAACTTTAATCCCTCCTGCAGAAGAGATTTACCAGAATGTTGACGGGTATGGAGGGCATTAGCTATGAGGAGCAGTTGAATAAAATTATGAGGGACATAGACAGAGTGGATAGTCAGAGGCTTTTCCCCAGGGTAGAGGGGTCAATTACTAGGGGGCATAGGTTTAAGGTGCGAGGCGCAAGGTTTAGAGTAGATGTACGAGGCAAGTTTTTTACACAGAGGGTAGTAGGTGCCTGGAACTCGCTACCGGAGGAGGTCGTGGAAGCAGGGACGATAGTGATATTTAAGGGGCATCTTGACAAATACATGAATAGGATGGGAATAGAGGGATACGGACCCAGGAAGTGTAGAAGATTGTAGTTTAGTCGGGCAGCATGGTCGGCACGGGCTTGGAGGGCCTGTTCCTGTGCTGTACTTTTCTTTGTTCTTTGTTCTTTGTTGTTCTCATGTGAACACTACTTCGTCCTCTTCCAATTCAGGTAATTAGCATTCTTTCACTTTGGCATAGGAACTTTTTCACTGACCCTTTTTGGATGTAGCCTGTAACATTCCACACACTTTGGCCATCTCTGTCTATAAGGTTCTCTCAATCGCTTCTCTATCCTCAAAGTAATGAAGATAATAATAATGATCACTTATTGCCACAAGTAGGCTTCAATGAAGTTACTGTGAAAAGCCCCTAGTCGCCACATTCCGGTGCCTGTTCGGGGAGGCCGGTACGGGAACTGAACCCGCGCTGCTGGCCTTGTTCTGCATTACAAGCCAGCTGTTTAGCCCACTGTGCTAAACCAGCCCCTAACTGACATCACTGGTGATGAATACTGAATGTTTGCCCATGATTCAATTTTATTCTGTTTTTCATAGTGGCGGTTCTCAATTTTTCAAACAAGACATATTTCACCCTATACTCAAAATTCTCGAACGTTTTGCAGTTCAACGCCAGTTTTAAATACCATAGGGAAAAAAATGAATGGCAATGGTTGGAAGAGTGATGTGTTGACCTCTATGCTAGGTATTCTCACAGCAGTTTCTTATTTGCTTATTGCAGAGCACCTGCACTTTGATTGAATGGAAGCTCTTAAATTAATGCACATTGACAAAATTGCTGGCAATGATGTCTCTAATGTGGCTGCGGTCAATCACATTGAAAACTCAGGAGAAGCCAGCAATGGCACAGCATATTTTCTGGCACTACAACTGTTTATTTGCATATCTACTGGAATGGATAATTCCTGTGACCCTTGCGGAACAGTATAATCAGTCAGAACTTATTTACTTATTGCATGAGTAAAACCTGCTAAGTGACTGGAATGATATACTGGTGAAAAGAGCTTAAGAAAACTGTAACTTTGATACCCACTGGCAGAGCCCCTAAAAAACACCTTACTCATTCGCTATCATGTTGTATTCTCCGAACATGCCTTCCTATAGCCCCACAAGTTTTTAATATATCAGCATTTTGTTCGGAAAGATGGACTGATAGGTCCACGTACATTCTTCCTCCACATAATGTGTTAATAATCTGCATATGTTCATCCTATCATTCTTTATCTACTTTGAATGGCGATTGTTCATATAATAGCAACATAACAAATACTGTTGAGCTTCTGCTCAGTTAACTAAGTATTCTGTTTCGGTGCTCCAGCGTAATCTGTGCACAAACCACAAAACCATTCAAAATATGCAACACTGGTTAAATCAATTGGAATCACCTACTCAATATATGCTGCCTATATTTTGTTTTAATCTTTATAGATGGATATATGCTGGAAAATAAGCAGGAGTTTCCAATAAGTCTGGAACATCAACCGATCACTACTCCTCAGCTCCTCTTTTCTCCGATTGTTTTCGCAGGCTTGTATCTTCTCAATCAGAGTAATACCCTTGGTATTATCCAATGGGATAGTTGAAGCAGCCAATCCTGGCTTTTATGAAAGGAGCAGCAACCCGTATATAGACACACTGAGCTAACATTGCTTTGCATCCAGTTCACCTGGCTTCTGGACTTTGATAGTGGGTCAATAATAATTACCACATACTGTCGGGATTCTCCCCTAACAAGCGGGTTAGGCCGTACCGGCACCGAGAAGTGGCGTGAACCACTCTGGCGTCGGGCCGCCCGGAAGGTGCGGAATCCTTCGCCGCGCTAACCGGCGCGAAGGGCCTCTGCTGGCCGGCGCGAGTTGGCGCATGCGCGGGTGCGCCAGCCTATACTGGTGTCATCCCAGTGCATGCGCAGGGGGGTTCTTCTCCGCGCCGGCCATCGCGGAGGTTCACAGCAGCTGGCGCGGAGGGAAAGAGTGCCCCCACGGCACAGGCCCGCCCGCGGATCGGTGGGCCCCGATCGCGGGCCAACCACCGTGGGGGCCCCCCGCGGGGCCAGATTCCCCCCCCCTCCGCACCCCCCGAGGACTCCGCAGGCCGCCCGCAGACGGTGCGGACCAGGTTTGATTTACGCCGGCGGGACCGGACGAAAATGGGTGGCCACTCAGACCATCGCGGAGCGGAGAATCGCCGGGGGTGGGGGGGCCAATGTCAACGGCCCCCGACCGCCGTAACACGATTCCCACCCCCGGCGAAAACCGGCGCCGGAGAATCCATCAGCCGGCGTCAGGGCGGCGGGGCGGGATTCACGCCACCCCCCCACCCCCACCCCCACCCCCACCCCGGCGATTCCACCCATATTGGTGTCATCTCTCGAATATCAGTTCACTTGCAAACAAATCTCTTGCACAGAAAATATCATTGTGGATGAAACTTGACAACCCAACTTTACTTGAGACCTGGAATCATCTTTTTCCTTACTGAAGCTTCCTTGTCTGGTTCTAACTTTCATGACCCACCCATACTGCTCCACATTGGCACTGGCATGAGCCAGCAAATTGCTTCTCTGACATTCTGAAGTTAACGGAAAAGAGATTTGTACAGGGTGCTTATCAGGTAGCCATCATGAAGATGACTTCTGTAACATCCTGATCAGCAATGCTGCTGCTGAAATTCTCAATTATATATTTTTTACCGCCAGGCTCAATTGGTAAATTGTTCTCTCACTTGACCTCCCATTCTGCACTCATCATTGATGCACGATCAATAACTACTAAAACGAGGTTGTAGCACAACTGAAGGCTTTAATAGACTAGAACTGTTCCCCAGCAGCTCAGGTACAGAATGAGGGCTGCTGGGACGGCACTGATTCTTATACCCCACCTATCAGGGCGGAGCTACATACTATACAATGGTAAACCCCCAGTTTTAACCAATGGAACTTCAGCCTCTCGGGTACTGCAATACCTGATAATACCACATTCACCCCTTGTTAAAAAGGAGTCCGGCGGGGGTGGTGGCCAGCGGCTACAACTGTATTCAACATGGTATGATCAGATATGGAGGTACCGTGATATCTCCTTCCAGTGTTTAGAGGATATTTACAGTCATGGCAGATCGGTTAAAATGAAGCAATCAGTCGGTCGGGTGCCCTGGTCGTCCTCTGGGATCGTCTGAGCCTCAGTGGTGATTCCGGTGGTGGTCCAGGCATCTGCGATTCTGGGAGCGTGGCTTCGGCCTCCATGGCAGCACCCTAGTGGGTGGTGGGGAAAGCGGTTGACCTGGGAGGGGGCGCCTGTAGAGGGCGTCGGTGGGTGGGAGGGCCCAGGCAGGGGCGACGGGAGGACTGACCCTCCTGTAAGGTGCTGTGAAGGGGGGGGTTGGGGGTGGTGGTTGGGGTGCGCGTGGGGTTCCGGGTGGCCCCAGGTCCCGTAGGGAGACCGTATCTTGTCGGCCGTCAGGGAACGCCACGTAGGCGTACTGGGGGTTAGCATGCAGCAGATGGACCCTCTCGACCAACGGGTCCGATTTGTGCGCCCGCACGTGTTTTCGGAGCAGGATGGGTCCGGGTGTTGCTAGCCAGGTCGGGAGCGAGGTCCCGGAGGAGGACTTCCTGGGGATGAGAAGGAGACGTTCGTGAGGTGTCTGATTGGTGGTCATACAGAGCAGTGGCCGGATGGAGAGGAGGGCCTCCTGGAGGACTACTTGCCAGCAGGAGACTGGGAGGTTCCTGGACCGTAGGGCCAGTAGAATGGTCTTCCAGACCGTTCCGTTCTCCCTCTCTACCTGCCCGTTTCCCCGGGGGTTGTAACTGGTCATTCTGCTTGAGGTTATGCCCTTGCTGAGCAGGAATTGACGCAGTTCGTCGCTCATAAAGGAGAACCCCCTATCACTGTGTATGTAAGCGGGGAAACCGAACAGTGCAAAGATACTATGGAGGGCCTTGATGACGGTGGTTGCGGTCATGTCTGGACAGGGATGGCAAATGGGAACCGGGAGTACTCGTCAATCACGTTCAGGAAATACGTGTTGCGGTCGGTGGAGGGGAGGGGGCCTTTGAAGTCCATGCTGAGGCGTTCAAAGGGACGGGAATCCTTTATCAGGTGCACCCTCTCAGGCCGGTAGAAGTGCGGTTTGCACTCCGCGCAGATTTGGCAGTCCCTGGTGGGTGTCCTGACCTCCTCGATGGAGTAGGGCAGGTTGTGGGTCTTAACAAAGTGGAAGAAGCAAGTGACCCCCCGGGTGGCAGAGGTCCTCGTGGAGGGCTCGGAGGCGGACCACTTGTGCACTGGCACATGTGCCGCGGGACAGGGCATCAGGAGGCTCGTTTAGCTTCCCGGGACGATACAAGATCTCGTAGTTGTAGGTGGAGAGTTCTATCCTCAACCGCAAGATCTTGTCGTTCTTAATCTTGCCCCGCTGTGCATTATCGAACATGAACGCCACCGACCATTGGTCAGTGAGGAGAGTGATCTCCTGCCGGCCAGGTAATGCCTCCAGTGTCGCACAGCTTCTACTATGGCTTGGGCCTCCTTTTCGACTGAGGAGTGGCGGATTTCGGAAGCATGGAGGGTACGGGAGAAGAAGGCCACGGGTCTGCCCACTTGGTTGAGGGTGGCCGCCAGAGCTACGTCGAACGCATCGCTCTCGACCTGGAAGGGGAGGGACTCATCGATGGCATGCATCGTGGCCTTTGCAATGTCTGCTTTGATGCGGCTGAAGGCCTGGCGGGCCTCCATCAACAGGGGGAAGGTTGTGGACTGGATCAGGGGATGGGCTTTGTCTGCGTAGTTAGGGACCCACTGGGCGTAGTCGCTAAAAAACCCGAGGCAGCGCTTCAGGGCCTTGGGGTAGTGAGGGAGGGGGAACTCCATGAGGGGGTGCATGCGTTCAGGGTCGGGGCCCATAACTCCATTTCGCACTGCGTAGCCGAGAATGGCTAGACGGTCGGTGCTAAACACACGTTTATCCTCATTGTACGCTAAGTAAAGGATTTTAGCGGTCTGGCGAAATTTTCGGAGATTGGTGTCATGGTCCTGCTGATCATGGCCGCAAATCGTGACGTTATCGAGATACGGAAACGTTGCGCGTAAGCCGTACCGGTCAACCATTCGGTCCATCTCGCGTTGGAAGACCGAGACCCCGTTCGTGACACCGAAGGGAACCCTTAAAAAATGATAGAGCCGCCCATCTGCTTCGAAGGCAGTGTATTTGCGGTCACTAATGCGGAGGGGTAGCTGGTGGTAAGCGGACTTGAGATCCACCGTGGAGAAGATCTTATAATGCGTGATCCTGTTTACCAGGTCGGATATGCGGGGGCGAGGGTACGCGTCCAGCTGCGTAAACCTGTTGATGGTCTGACTGTAGTGAATGACCATCTTATGTTTCTCCCCAGTCTTTACCACCACTACTTGGGCTCTCCAGGGACTGATGCTGCATCAAAGTCTTCCGCCTCCTCGATGAGGGTGTAGATCCCAGGGTTTACCGTAGAGTGCAGGAGATGCAGTTTCTGCTCCCCCGAGGGTGTGCCTCCAGCCGTCTCAAGGTAGCCTTTGAAACACACCAGCCAGTGCTTGAAAATCGCCACTGAGTTTGCCGCGTGGGGACTGAGTTGCAGACACTCCGGCTTGATTCGGAGACCCATCCTTTCTACTTATGTTTCGTCTATTAAATTGATGCACGATCAATAACTCCTAAAACGAGGTTGTAGCACAACTGAAGGCTTTAATAGTCTAGAACTGTTCCCCAGCATCTCAGGTACAAAATGAGGGCTGCTGGGACGGCACTGATTCTTACACCCCCGCCTATCAGGGCAGAGCAACATACTATACAGCCAATGGTAAACCCCCAGGTTTAACCAATGGAACTTCAGCCTCTTGGGTACTGCAACACCTGATAATACCACAATCATAAAATACATTCAGTTAAAAGTGCTGTCTGAATATCTCACACCAAAGCAAACTCACCCACCAATCCTTTCTTCACTAACGTACAGTGACTGCAGACCCGCTCTTTCCTCAAATTAAAAATTATATTTGTATAAAAAACATCTGATGGCCTTGTGCCTCCCGAGGTAATCGATATTTCTTTTTCAGCCTTACTATCCATTCCTCAAACTCTGCTCAACTCACATAAATATATAAGAATATAGAAAATAGGAACTGGAGTAAGCTCCTGTGGCCTGTTCTGCCATGCAACAATTTTGTGGCTCATATTTGACCACAACTCTATTTTCTGCTGAATCGACATTTCTCTTGATTCCCCTAAAGTCCGAAAATCTATCAATCTCAGCCTCGGATAGAATTAACACCAAGGGCAGGATTCTCCGGTCTTCCAGCCGCACGTTCCTTGGCGGCGCGCTGTTCGCTGGCAGTGGGTTTCTCTCTTCCCACTGCTTGTCAGTGGGATTTCCCATTGAAGCAACCCACACCATCAGGAAACCTGCGGGCGGGTCTGAACTACCAGTGGGAAAAAAGAATCCCAATAGCTGGAGAATTCCGACCCAAGTATCCAAAACTCTCTGGGGTCAAAACTTCTAACAAGCCATAGCCCTTTGGGTGAAGAAATATCTCCTTGCCTAACTCCCAAACAGCCAACCCATTATCTGAAACTATTCCCCCCTCCCCTCCCCCCTTCACCCCCACCTGTAAAGTTCGATTCTCTAACCAGGGAAAACTACCTCTCAGCATCTATCCTACTATCTGAGGTTATTATATGTTTCAATTAGATCACCTTTCAATCCTGCCAACAAAATGCAGAGCAAATCCAATCTAGCTCACCACCACCTACTCAATGTCAATTAGGTATGGACAGTTTATGCCGGTTTGACCAGTGATGTTCGAATCCTAAGAATTATTAAAATATGTATTCCAATTTCGAGAGTGTATAGTCCCATTCTACTCCATTTCTCTTCAAGGGACAGGAGCTATCATCCCAGGGATCAATCCAGTCAACATTTGCT
Source organism: Scyliorhinus torazame (assembly GCF_047496885.1). NCBI lineage: Eukaryota > Metazoa > Chordata > Chondrichthyes > Carcharhiniformes > Scyliorhinidae > Scyliorhinus > Scyliorhinus torazame. Next base: position 65,739,326 of record NC_092721.1, on the reverse strand, counting down.
GCATCCTCTCCAATGTATGTGTATCCTTCCTTAGGGACAAAGACCAACATTTTTCCCTGAACTCCAGAGGTGATCTCAACCTTTACAATTGAAGCTTCCCAAACCTTCCCAAAACTTCGAACAAGTACCGCCACTCCACCCAATCAAATGCTTTCTCCGCACCCATGGACACACCACCACCACCGGTACCAGAGCTCTCGACGGATTCATTACCACATTCAACAGCCGTCTTATATTACTCGCGAGCTGCCTGCCCTTCACAAAGCCTGTTTGATGTTCTGCAACCACCCCCGGGACACGATCCTCCATCCTCCCCGCCAACCACTTAGCCAATACTTTCACATCCGTGTTCAATAGTGATATGGGTCTATACGACCCACATTCCACCGGATCCTTCCCTTTTTGGGGATTAGTGCCTGCTTCATCGTCTTCGGCAACTCCCCCTTCTCCAGTGTTTCATTAAACGCCCCCAACAGATGTGGTGCCGGGTCCGCTGCAAATTCCTTATAAAATTCTGCAGGGTACCCATCCGGCCCAGGGGCCTTCCCCGACTTCGTACCGCTGATACTATCCAGCACCTCCCTCAGCCCCAGGGGCTCCTCCAAGGCCTGCCTCTTTGCTTTATCCATCTGGGGAAATTCCAGCTTATCAAGAAACCACCCCATGTCCCCCTCCTCTCCTCCTGGGTCTGCCTCATAAAGTCCCTGGTAATACTCTCTAAATGCCTCATTTATCTTCCCTGGCTCTGTCACCACATCCCCAGCCCCAGTCCGGATCTTCAATATTTCCCTGGACGCAGCCTGCGCCAGCATGTGGGTCACCTTCTCCCCATACTCGTATTGCACTCCTCTTGCCCTACGCAGTTGCCCTACCGCCCTCCCCATTGTCAGCCTGTCAAATTGCCCCTGCAACTTTTTCCTCCTCGCCAATCCCTCCATGGTGGGCACCCTCAAATATTCCCTGCCCACCTCCACTATCTCGCTCACTAGACGGTCATGTTCCGCCCTCCTTTCCTTATTCGCACGAACCGTAAATGAGATAATTTCTCCCCGGACCACTGCCTTCATTGCTTCCCAAAGAATGCCCGTTGACACGTCCCCATTCTGATTGAAGTCCACATAATCCCTAATCGCCAACCGCATCTTATCACAAAAACCTCCAACCGCCAACAACCCCGAGTCAAAACTCCACCCCGGCCTCTGCTCGCGTCCCCTACTGAACCGAATCTCCAGCCAGTGGGGTGCATGGTCCGAGATAACTATCTCCGCATACTCTGCCCCCTCCACCTCAACCAAAATCTCCCGACTCACTACAAAGTAATCAATCCTCAAATACACCTTATATTTGTGTGAAAAGAAGGAATACTCTCTTCCCCTGGGTTCTGAAAGCGCCATGGATCCACCATACCCATCCTCTCCATAAACCCCCCCCCCCCCCCCAGCTCCCTTGCCATTCGTACCCTACCCATCGACCTGGGGCTCGATCTATCCGCCCTCAGCTCCAGGACACAGTTAAAATCTCCTCCCATGATCAACTGGTGAGTGGCCAAATCCAGGATTGCTGTCAGCAACCCCCTCATAAAACCCACATCATCCCAATTTGGGGCAAACACATTTACCAACACTACCGGTGCCCCTTCCAATACCCCACTCACAATCACATATCTCCCACCTGGATCCCTCACCTCCTTCGCAGTCACGAATCCCATTTTTTTGCTCATTAAAATCGCCACACTCCTCGATTTCGAATCAAACCCCGAGTGAAAAACCTGCCCAACCCACCCCTTCCTTAACCTAACCTGGTCCTTCACACAGAGGTGTGTCTCCTGCAAAAAGACCACCCCCGCTTTCAAGTTACTGAGGTGCGCGAACACCCGTGACCTTTTAACTGGCCAATTCAGTCCCCGGATGTTCCACATTACCAACCTTACCGGAGGATTGCGCCTCCAATCCCTTCTACCGTCCGTCATCTTCCCCACCTAACTCTTGCCCCTTTAATTCCACTCTGTACCTAGCCCATCCCAGATGGCCCCTTTCTCCACCCTTGACCATGTCACCTCTCACCCCCTGCCGCGTCGCAAACACCCCCCCTGGCTTTTCCCCTTCCCCTTCCCCCCCCTACTTCCCCTATCCCCCCCTCCCCCCGGCCACCCCTCTTGGCCTTCTCCCCCACCACCTCACCTCCGTTCACCAGCATAACCTGGTGGCACGGCTGCCCCTACCCAAAGGCACATCCTAATGACCTTCCCCTCCCTCTCTCCCCCACTCTTCAGCTCAAAGAAGAAGGCCCCCTGCTGGCCTTACTCTCCCCCACCCAAACAAGGACTTCTCCTGAACTCCAGGTAGCCTTCTCCAAAAGCAAACAAGCAGATGTTAAACACAAACAGTCCCATAAAACAGGAGGGGGGATGGGAACATCCATCCCCACATAAACTTTTAACCCCTACAACTCCTTACAATCTCAACATTGAACAGAACTCCCCCCCCCCAAAAAAAGGCGAAAATCCCCCAATCCCTACACCCACTTCAAACATGCTCCCGACCATTACATAGTGCATGCACCCTGGTTCCCAAGCATTGTCCACTCAGTTCTCCCCCAGTTTATGCTCCTTAATGAAGTCTTCAGCCGCTTCTGGGGTCTCGAAATAATACTCCCGGCCTCCGAACGTCACACATAATTTCGCCGGGTATAGCACCCCAAACCTGATCTGCCACCGGTACAGCACCGCCTTGGCCTTGTTGAAACCTGCCCGCCATTTTGCCAACTCAGCTCCAATGTCCTATTAAATCCGGACGTTATTTCTTTTCCAGTCGCAGCTATGCTTCTCCGTGGCCCACCGTAGAATTTTCTCTTTCTCCACAAATTTATGGAGCCTCACGATCACCGCCCGCGGCAGCTCCCCAGCTCTAGACTTCTGCCTCAGAGACCTATGTGCTCGGTCCACTTCCGGTGCCTTATCCAGCACCCCTCTGCCACCAGCCCCACCAACATCCTCGAGATGTACCTCGTGGCACTCACACCTTCCACTCCTTCAGACAGGCCCACTATTCACAGGTTCTGTCTTCTCAAGGTATTTTCATGCTCCTCAACCTTTTACAAAGGTCTCCTAGGAGCCCCACCTCCACCTCCAGAGCCACCACACGATCCCTGTGGTCTGATATCACTCCTTCAATCTCCCGAATCTGTGACCCCTGCACCTCCAAACACCTCTCCATCCGCTCCAAAGTACTCTTCAGGGGTGCCACAGCTTCTGCAATGGCCTTTGCATGATCCTCACGCATTTCTTTCCTCTGTTTATGGAATTCCTCCTTGATTAAAGTCATCAGTTCCTGTATCTGGGGCTTTCCAGCTTGCCCCTCCCCCGCCTGCATGCTGGAAGAGACGGTCTGTGAAGCACAAGACTGTTTCAACTTTCCAGCCAAATTTTTCACTGTTTTCTGCCGGGTCTGACGATCAGGAGACACACCATTCCAGGGGTAAACTACTCCTCTAACATTCACCTACGCCTTTTCATCAAAATTCCACCCGGATCTGTGTGAAAAGACCCCGTTTCTGTGATTTTAAGCAGGAACAGCCCTCTATGTGACCACTCACTCGTCACAACCAGAAGTCTCATTTCCATTTATAGTTGACCCTCTGGAAGAGCAGGAGTACCATCGTTCACCTCAAAGGTTGTTTGGGTGGTGCCGTGAAGCTGAAGATTGGTGTGGGAATCTGGCCATGCTAGTGAGTTGAAGGCAGACCTCTATTTGACTGGAAGGATGATGTGCGAAGGTTCATCTGAATTGTTTATGTTGAAGTGCCTGCCGTGCCTACCTTGCACCTTTGCCCTTGTGCTCTCCATGAGACCCTTAATATAATTTTGGATGCTGCAGCTGGTCATCAGCTTCCTCATCACCTTCCTCATCTGAGGATGCCTTGTAATCGGCTATATTCTCATTGTATGTGGCCTTTTGCTTTTGGTTTAGCAGGTTGTCCAAAGTGTCACAGACCACCATGACCCAGGAGACCCTTACTGGTGTATATAGAAGTGCCCCACAGAAGCAATCCAGGTACCAGAATTTCAGCTTCATGGTCTGTTTGATAATGGCTCAGGTCACTACATGGTTGGTGTATTTCTCCTTTGTTTCTATCCTCGGGTTCCTCACTGGGTTTAGTAGCTATCTCTTTCATGGGTATACATTGTCGGCAAAAATCCGAACTCAATTGTGCATCGGGGAAGTGAAAAGATCAGCAGGCATCTGGATGTGCCTGAGTATATAGATATCATAGCTGCTCTCAGGGTACTGAGTACAAACCTGCTGGATCCATAGAACATAGAACATTACAGCGCAGTACAGGCCCTTTGGCCCTCGATGTTGCGCCGACCTGTGAAACCACTCTAAAGCCCATCTACACTATTCCCTTATCATCCATGTCTATCTAATGACCATTTGAATACCCTTAGTGTTGGCGAGTCCACTACTGTTGCAGGCAGGGCATTCCACACCCTTACTACTCACTGATGTGGAGATGCCGGCGTTGGACTGGGGTGAGCACAGTACGAAGTCTTACAACACCAGGTTAAAGTCCAACAGGTTTGTTTCGATGTCACTAGCTTTCGGAGCGCTGCTCCTTCCTCAGGTGAATGAAGAGGTCTGTTCCAGAAACACATATATAGACAAATTCAAAGATGCCAAACAATGCTTGGAATGCGAGCATTAGCAGGTGATTAAATTTTACATTTAACGAACGAACCATTGTTTGCAGCAAACTACCCAGTCTTCAGAACAGTGACCACGACACCACACAACCCTGTCATGGCAATCTCTGCAAGACGTGCCAGATCATCGACATGGATACCACTATTACACGTGAGAACACCACCCACCAGGTACGCGGTACATACTCGTGCGACTCGGCCAACGTTGTCTACCTCATACGCTGCAGGAAAGGATGTCCCGAAGCGTGGTACATTGGCGAGACCATGCAGACGCTGCGACAACGAATGAACGGACATCGCGCAACAATCACCAGGCAGGAATGTTCCCTTCCAGTCGGGGAACACTTCAGCAGTCAAGGGCATTCAGCCTCTGATCTCCGGGTAAGCGTTCTCCAAGGCAGCCTTCAGGACGCGCGACAACGCAGAATCGCCGAGCAGAAACTTATTGCCAAGTTCCGCACACATGAGTGCGGCCTCAACCGGGACCTGGGATTCATGTCGCATTACATTCATCCGCCACCATCTGGCCTGCGAAATCCTACCAACTGTCCTGGCTTGGTACAATTCACACCTCTTTAAACTGGGGTTACCCCATCTCTGGATCTGTAAAGATTTAATCACCTGCTAATGCTCGCATTCCTAGCATTGTTTGGCAGCTTTGAATTTGTCTATATATGTGTTTCTGGAACAGACCTCTTCATTCACCTGAGGAAGGAGCAGCGCTCCGAAAGCTAGTGACATCGAAACAAACCTGTTGGACTTTAACCTGGTGCTGTAAGACTTTGTACTGTTACTACTCTCTGACATCTGTCTCATATCTATCACCCCTCAATTTAAAGCTATGTCCCCTCGTGCTAGACATCACCATCCGAGGAAAAAGGCTCTCACTGACCACCCTATCCAATCCTCTGATCATCTTGTATGCCTTAATTAAGTCATTTGGGCAGCATGGTAGCATTGTGGATAACACAGTTGCTTCACAGCTCCAGGGTCCCAGGTTCGATTCCCGGCTTGGGTCACTGTGCGGAGTCTGCACATTCTCCCCGTGTGTGCGTGGGTTTCCTCCGGGTGCTCCGGTTTCCTCCTACAGTCCAAAGATGTGCGGGTTAGGTGGATTGGCCATGCTAAATTGCCCATAGTGTCCAAAACTGCCCTTAGTGTTGGGTGGGGTTACTGGGTTATGGGGATAGGGTGGAGGTGTGGAACTTGGGTGGGGTGCTCTTTCTAAGAGCCGGTGCAGACTCGATGGGCCGAATGGTCTCCTTTTGCACTGTAAATTCTATGAAATAAGCCACCTCTTACTTAACCTTCTTCTCTCTAACGAAAACAGCCTCAAGTCCCTCAGCCTTTCCTCATAAGATCTTCCCTCCATACCAGGCAACATTCTGGTAAACCTCCTCTGCACCCTTTCCAATGCTTCCACATCCTTCCTATAATGCGGCGACCAGAATTGCACGCAATACTCCAAATGCGGCCGCACCAGAGTTTTGTACAGCTGCAACGTGACCTCATGGCTCCGAAACTCAATCCCTCTACTAATAAAAGCTAACAACCCTCTCAACCTGAGTGGCAACTTTCAGGGGTCTATGTACATGGACACCAAGATCTCTCTGCTCATCCACACTGCCAAGAATCTTACCATTAGCCCAGTACTCTGTCTTCCTGTTATTCCTTCCAAGATGAAGCACCTCACACTTTTCTGCATTAATCTCCATTTGCCACCTCTCAGCCCAGCACTGCAGCTTATCTATGTCCCTCTGTAACTTGTAACATCCTTCCGCACTGTCTACAACTCCACCGACTTTAGTGTCATCTGCAAATTTGCTCATCCATCCTTCTACGCCCTCCTCCAGGTCATTTATAAAAATGACAAACAGCAGTGGCCCCAAAACAGTTCCTTATGGTACACCACTAATAACTGGACTCAGTCTGAACACTTCCCATCAACCACCAGCCTTTGTCTTCTTCCAGCTAGCCAATTTCTGATCCAAACTGCTAAATCTCCCTGAATCCCATGCTTCCGTATTTTCTGCAGTAGCCTACCGTGGGGAACCGTATCAAATGCTTTACTGAAATCCATATACACCACATCAACTGCTTTACCCTCATCCACCTGTTTGGTCACCTTCTCAAAGAACTCAATAAGGTTTGTGAGGCACGACCAACCCTTTACAAAACCGTGTTGACTATGTCTAATCAAATTATTCCTTTCCAGATGATTATACACCCTATCTCTTATGAACCTTTCCAAGATTTTGCCCACAACAGAAGTAAGGCTCACTGGTCTATAGTTACCGGGGTTGTCTCTACTCCCCTTCTTGAACAAGGGGACAACATTTGCTATCCTCCAGTCTTCTGGCACTATTCCTGTTGACAAAGATGACTTAAAGATCAAAGCCAAAGGCTCTGCAATCTCCTCACTAGCTTCCCAGAGAATCCTAGGATAAATCTCATCTGGCCCAGGGGACTTATCTATTTTCACTCTTTCCAGAATTGTTAACATCTCCTCCTTATGAACCTCAAGCCCTTCTAGTCTAGTAGCCTGAATATCAGTATTCTCCTCGACAACATTGTCTTTTTCCTGTGTGAATGTTGATGAAAAATATTCATTTAGCACCTCTCCTATCTCCTCGGACTCCACGCACAACTTCCCACTGCTGTCCTTGACTGGCCCTACTCTTACCCTAGTCATTCTTTTATTCCTGACATATCTATAGAAAGCTTTAGGGTTATCCTTGATCCTACCTGCCAAAGACTTCTCATGTCCCCTCCTGGCTCTTCTTAGCTCCCTCTTTAGGTCCTTCCTAGCTAACTTGTAACTCTCGAGCGCCCTTACTGAACCTTCATGTCTCATCTTTACATAAGTCTCCTTCTTCCTCTTGACGAGTGTTTCGACTGCATTAGTAAACCACGGTTCCCTTGCTCGACCACTTCCTCCCTGCCTGACAGGACATACTTATCAAGGACACGCAGTAGCTGTTCCTTGAACAAGCTCCACATTTCCATTATGCCCATCCCCTGCAGTTTTCCTGTCCATCTGATGCATCCTAAGTCTTGCCTCATTGCATCATAATTGCCTTTCCCCCAGATATAACTCTTGCCCTGCGGTATATACCTATCCCTTTCCATCACTAAAGTAAACGTAATCGAATTGTGGTCACTATCACCAAAGTGCTCACCTTCCTCCAAATCTATCGCCTGTCCTGGTTCATTACCCAGTACCAAATCCAATACAGCCTCGCCTCTCGTTGGCCTATCTACATACTGTGTCAGGAAACCCTCCTGCACACATTGGACAAAAACGGACCCATCTAAAGGTCAATGGTGGTTGTTGTTTTTTAAAGGGTTAACAGAATGTAATATGCTAATATATGACGTAAGTGATGATGGACCTTGACATCAGCCAGTCATGTGTAAAACTCGAGAGAGAGAGAGAGAGAGAGGTTAATATCATGTCAAAGAGCAACATGCCTACTTTTTAAACAGTTTAGAGATAGTACCAATAAACAAGCTTTAAGCACATATTATAGCATATCTACAGTCTGGCTAAGAACAATTGAAACCAAAGTAGAAAGATTCATCTCAGAACATGGTGATAGCCATGTAGACAGCGATATTAAAAAATCAAACCGGTGTTTTTGAAGCATCTACAGAGTGAAGAAACCCTTGATAGCAGCTCGTAAAAAAATCAGCGGAAGAAGGAGGCACACTGGAGATATGATGGCTGCACCTGGTGACCTGTCCCTGCCCTTGCCCTGCTGTTTGTCAGCCTTGAGGGCCTGCTGAGAGGTCAGAAATGGGAGTCATGGAAACGCCATTTCCTCCAGTACCAAGTGATGTGTTGGGTGTTCTGGATCACAAACAGGTCACCAACACTTGAAGTGGTGCAACTCTATTTTATTATAAGGTTAACTATATTAACATACTTGAACTGTGGGTAAATGCAATACCAGCTTTAACTGTTGACCCTTGCCTAGTCCTAACCAGTTGATGCACTCAGCACATGGTGAATGTCTGTGTTGCAGGCTGTGAGCTCTGTGCTCCGAGCTGGCTGCTACTAGAATGAGCGGGAACTCTCCTGTCCCCTGTCTTAATAGTGCGTGTGCCCTCACTGGTGATTGGCTGCGGTCTTGTGTATGCTGATTGGTCCCACTGCATGTCCATCAGTGTGTGTGTGTGTGTCTGCACCATAATATACTGGTGTATATTATGACACCAAGCAGCAGCAAGGCTTCACAGGAAGGAGCCAAAGCTTTAAGTTAGTTCCTTTATGCGGTAGGTCGAGTAGGAAATGCAGATAACGTTCTCCAAAGAAAGGGGATGCAGATGTCCAAACTTTGAGCTGGCCGATAATATAACATTCAATTAAATGTTTCCTTACCTAAACTGGCTCTCAATTGCCATCTTTTCACAAGCGCAGCCAGCCCACTTGACATGCTGCCTGGCACTGGTAAAATCTGGACCTACCATAATAGCTATGATGCCAGGACTGGACTCGAGTGGGCACAGTAAGAAGTCTCACAACACCAGGTTAAAGTCCAACAGGTTTACTTGAAATCACAAGCTTTCGGAGCGCAGCTCCTTCATCAGGCAGTATAATGTGGATACATGTGAGTTTATCCAATTCTGTAGCAAAAATAGGAAGGCAGATTATTATTTGAATGGGTGTAAACTGAGAGAGATGGATACACAGTGAAACCTTGGTGTCCTCATACATCAGTCACTGAAAATAAGCACAAAGGTACAGCAGGCATTAAAGAAGGCAAATGGTATGTTTGTCTTCATAACTACAAGATTTGAGTACAGATATAGGGATGTTTTACTGCAATCATATAGGGCATTGGTGAGGCCACACCTGGAGTAGTGTGTGCAATTTTGGTGTCCTTATCTGAGGAAGGATGTTCTTCCTGTGGAAGCAGTGCAGTGAAGGTTTACCAGACTGACTCCAGGGATGGTGGGACTGTCATATTAGGAGAGGCTAAGTCGGTTAAGATTATATTGATTGGAGTTTAGAAAAGTGAGCAGGGAGTGGGCCGAATGACCTCCTTCTGCACTGCAAATTCTATGATTGTATGATTCAAACATGACTGTCATAACCTGGGATTAAGCAGTTTATGGGACATTTATGAGACTGGGGGATTGATATTCCCAAAGGACGATGGAGAATACACACTCCACCGCTAAGGGCCAGGGTGGCCCCTTCTACATCCTGTATAAAAATGGAGTAACGTGAACTGTGAGCTGGCTCCTGTAGTAGAGTAACTGCTCTGTACTCTTGTTCTGTTGCATTAAACCTTTTCTCTTCGACTCAACCTGTTTGGCTCGGTGTGGACTTTCCGGACCTTATAATAATGATTTTATTTCTTTTATTAAGAAAGCAAATATGAAGAGAGCAGCCCAGATTCAACATTCAATTCACAATTACTGTTTTTTTTTAAGTAAATGATCCATTCATGTTGAACACCATTTTCCTGCTTGGATGTTGCAGAACAGTGACTCAGTGGGGCTGAATCTATGGCAGAGCACAGGCATGATGACACATTATGATATTCTGCAGCTTGAATGAACTGTGACTACATAGACAAGTTGAGCAATTCTGTATTATTTCTGTGATTCAATTCCACTTTGATCAATGAAACCTGTTGTCACGTTGCAAAACTCACCATGAGTACTTTCCCTTCATTGCTTGCCTATAGGGCAGGGAATCTCCCAGTCTTCCTTGCCTGAATCATACTTAACTTGATGGTTTAATGAGCTCCAGGAGTGAAGTGCCGTCTTAACGAATAAAACAGTCTAAGGGAAAGACCAGGCGGCTTATGGCAATAGCATCTGAAATGTCAAGAATAACGAGTTAATTAAATAAAGTTGTTCAAAGGTCCTGTTTTAATATTATGGATTTACTTAAATATTGCTATTCTTATTTAAAAGGCATGTTTTCTACAACTGCAGGTAGTATATTATCTTGAATTTTAATAGGACACTATTAAGAAACCTTAAAACACTTAATCTACATTTTTTAGTTGGCATTTTATATCACACTCACAGTAACATTTACAGCCCACTTAAAGACATTTCTCTTTGCCTTCAGCAGTGTCCATTCTGTCTGACATTAAATAAAAAACATTACTCATTCCTCCTGTCATTAAAAGTAATAGTTTATACTGGGTTGTCATTTTAGAGCATCAGCGCCATACTCATGTCTTAATATTTGCAGTTTTTGTGACCTTGGTGTAGGCCAAACGGTGTAGTTGAGTGGAGATGGGAGTGGTGTTGGGGTGGGGGGGGGGGGGGGGGGGGAGAGATTTGTCTTTGTTTCTGATTCCATCTTCACCCAAGCCCTAATCTAGTCTCCCAGGTGAAATCAGCTTACTCCAACTAGCCAAGGATTGAACCTTGGGAACCACTGCTGTGTGTCATTCCAGATTAGCAACCAACACGTTTTCACATTGAAAGAGGTGAACTATTTCTTAACACACTCAGCTTTAGATACTTATTTTCTCACGGTATACCCCCTCCCTGTTTGGTCTCACTTTTCAGTGCTATCATGCTCCTTGCTTCCCTTAAAAACTAAAGTATTTTAATTTCCAGGTTTATTGAAATGCTTATGAAAACAGCTCCAATTTCAGTTATAGCCTTTGAAATAAATCCCACTAACTATAGTTTCTCCAGAGTCCTATTTGTAAAGGAAATGAAAAGGGCTCGCCCATGAGTAAGTGGCATTGCCTCGGAGGAGGAAGCATTTAGACTCACGTCTTTTGTTGTTGAACCTGTTGCATGTACAGTGAAACTGAATTATACATCATGCACTACATTCTGAAGAAATGCCCCAGGGAGACTGCCTTGCTCACTGGGAGTGCACAGAAGAAAATGACTGATGCACACCTCTTGATTAACCAGCCATACATTTTAAAGGAGAGGAAACCAGGGTAAGCATGCCTGTGATTTTCTGAAGGCCGCTCAAACATGCTTTTTGGATTAATCCGATTGCAGGATATGGTGGCCTGATGGCTACAGGGGTGGATTAGCAACCCTGAACTCCAGAGTTCCTCTTGGACAGTAGTGCAATACAGGCAATGCAAACTCAGTAGCCCATTTTACCCACCATCCAAATAATTTCAACATCTCATGGGTTTAAATTTATTTTATTTTTATTCATTCATGGGGTGTAGGCATTTCTTGCAGTGCCAGAATTAATCCTCCATTCTAATGGCCCTTGAGATGGTGGTGAGTGACCTTCTTGAATCGTGGAGTCACTGTGGTGTGGTCATTCACACATTTCTCTTAGGCTTGCAGTTTGAGGATAGTGACAGTGAAGGAACGACAGTATAGTTCCAAGTCATGTTGTCACTTGGCAGGGGGTGGGAGTGTGGGGAGAGCGTGGGGGGTGCAGTTGCAGGTAATAATGTACCCATGCTTCTGCTGTCACCTTCTTCTAGGTAGCAGAGGGTTTAGATCTGGAAGGTGCTGTCAAAGGAGCCTTGTCAAGATGTTGCAGTGCATCCTGTCATGATATACATCAGCATATCATGGTGCAATCACACACACACTGACACACTGATGGACATACAGTAGGACCAACCAGCATACACAACATCACAGCCAATCACCAGTGAGAGCACACGCATTATAAAGACAGGGGACACAAGAGTTCCCGCTCATTCTAGCAGCAGCCAGCTCAGAGCACAGAGTTCACAGCCTGCCTCTCAGACATTCACCATGTGCTGAGTGCCTCACCTCGATAGTGATAGGACAGGGTCCATAGATAAGCTGGTAATGCACGTACCCAAGCTTACAGTATGTTATTTCAGTTGAGTTGTGAATAAAATAGAGTTACACCATCTCCAGCCGTGTTGACCTGTTTGTAGACCAGAACACCCAACACGACATGGTTCCAGGAGTGGATGCATACTAGCCCCTGTGAGACCTACCTGCAACTTATCAGCAATCCGCCATCCTGCAGCATGGAGAACATCAACCCACCGCCGCTACGCATCCCTGGCAATCTCAGGGTGAATTGGAAGCTTTTTAAACAGCGCTTCCAGCTCTTCCAGACAGGGAGAATGCATCGGACACCAGGAAGATTGCCCTTCTTATCTCCACAGCAGGGCAACACACCATCCACATCTTAAACTCCCTTACATTCACGGACGGCGAGGACAAAACCAAATACAAGACGGTGCTCCTAAAATTTGATGAGCACTTCAGCGTTGAAGTCAACGAAAGCTTTGAAAGGTACCTGTTCCAGCAGCGCCTGCAGGGTAAGGACGAGCCTTTCCAGTCTTATTTAGCGCACCTCCGCATCCTTGTGCAGTCCTGCGGCTATGGGCCCACCTCTGATTCCATGATATGCGACCAGATAGTTTTCGGGGTCATGTCGGACACCCTGTGCCAGCAGCTCCTTAAAATCAAGCAACTCACCCTAGCGATGGCCATCGATACCTGCGTCCTGCATGAGAATGCCACCAGCCGGTACTCACACATCCAGGTGGCTGATATGGCACGGCAGGGGCCCCACGAGGCAGAGCGGGCCCAGACGATCGAGTACCTCCCGGCCCGCGGCCCGGAGGAGGGCGGCCGTTTCGCGCGCTTTCCGAGGCCTCCCGCGCTTCTACGCGCCAAAAGAGGGGACATTGATGCGGAGGAGCGCGATGCGCAGGCGCGCACTATGCAAGACCGCACGGCGCATGCGTGGTGGTGCAACAAACGCACTGACGTCATGACATGCGGCAACTGTGGCTCCGCCCATTTAAAGCGGCAATGTCCGGCCAAAGCGCGACAATGCCTACGCTGTGGCAGGCTTGGCCACTATGCTGCCTGCTGCCGAGCACCTCAGCCTGCCAACTCGCAATAGTTTAACCAGCCTCGCAGAAATGTTCGGCCAATTCTACCCACGTTCACCGAGTCCGATCCTGACATCATACAGACCAGTGACACTGATTTCAGGGAGCCTTTCCGCATTGCTGTCATCAACAAGAACAAGCTGTCCCCGAGTCAAACGGACCAGCCGCTGTCGGTGCACAGCATTAATACGGACGACGAGTGGTGTGCCACCCTGATGGTCAACCCGAATTCGTCGCCCACCCCAAAGACTTGATTTATAAACCTTGCACTATTGGACTCACTGACTTGTTCTGCCGTCTTGTTTAAGAGTTTTTCATCGTTTGTTCATTGCATTTGTTTCGTTCTTGGTGTAACATACTTTTCCTCTGCACTTGGCACCTTCCCATGTATATAGCATAGCCACATGTACATATTGATGTAAATAATGCACACACATGATCAGACACACTCACTACACTTTGTTTATTCTCATGTGGGCACATATTCTTTGCGAAAAGGGGGGATGTCATGCTGTACCTCAGGATATCATGGTGCAATCACACACACACTGACACACTGATGGACATACAGTAGGACCAACCAGCATACACAACATCACAGCCAATCACCAGTGAGAGCACACGCACTAGAAAGACAGGGGACACCAGAGTTCCCGCTCATTTTAGCAGCAGCCAACTCAGAGCACAGAGCTCACAGCCTGCCTCTCAGACATTCCCGCGTGCTGAGTGCATCCCGTAGATAGTGATAGGACAGGATCCACAGATAAGCTGGTAATTCACGTACCCAAGCTTACAGTATGTTATTATAGTTGAGTTGTTAATAAAATAGAGTTACACCATTTCCAGCCGTATTGACCTGTTTGTAGACCAGAACACTCAACACGACACATCCTGTACATTTTTATTAAATCCTTTCTTGGGATGAGGGTGTTGCTGGCAAGGTCACTGGTGCCACAGTGCACTGCTGGTGGAGGGAGCAAATGTTTAAGGTGGTGGATGGAGTTCCAATCAAGCAGCTTCCTTTCCCTTGGATAGTGTTGAGCTTCATGAATGCTGCTCGAGCTGCACTCATCCAGGTAAGTGGAAGTATTCCACCACACCACTGATTTGTGCTGTTGTTAGATGGTGCCCATGTTTTGGGAAGTCAGAGGTGAATTATTTTCTGCAGAATCTTTAGCCACTGACCAGCTGTGATAGTCATAGTATTTATGTGGTTGGTCCAGTTAATTTTCTGGTCAAGTATATCTACTAATAGAACCTAAACTGAACATGAGTGAGCAGGTCATTGGTAAGTGTTGCTAGATAGCATTGTTGACAATAAGTTCCATCACTTTGTTGATGGTTAAGAGAAGACTGATTGAAGGGATAATTTGTTGGATTAGATTTTCCTTTTTTTGTTGACAGGACGTACCTGGGGACATTTCCACTTTTCTCATTAGATGCTGGCATTGCATCTGTACTGAAAGAACTTGGTTAGGACCCTGAATAGTACTGGATTATTTGCAGATGACACTAAAGTCGGTGGAGTTGTGGACAGTGTGGAAGGATGTTACAAGTGACAGAGAGACACAGATAAGCTGCTGCGCTGGGCTGAGAGGTGGCAAATGGAGTTTAATGCAGAAAAGTGTGAGGTGATTCATTTTGAAGGAATAACAGGAAGACAGAGTACTGGGCTAATGGTAAGATTCTTGGCAGTGTGGACGAGCAGAGAGATCTTGGTGTCCATGTACATAGATCCCTGAAAGTTGCCACCCAGGTTGAGAGGGTTGTTCAGGAGGCGTACAGTGTGTTAGCTTTTATTGGTAGAGGGATTGAGTTTCAGAGCCATGAGGTCATGTTGCAGCTGTACAAAACTCTGGTGCGGCCGCATTTGGAGTATTGCGTGCAGTTCTGGTCGCCGCATTATCGGAAGGATGTGGAAGCATTGGAAAGGGTGCAGAGGAGATTTACCAGAATGTTGCCTGGTATGGAGGGAAGATCTTATGAGGAAAGGCTGAGAGACTTGAGGCTGTTTTCGTTAGAGAGAAGAAGGTTAAGTGGTGACTTAATTGAGGCATGCAAGATGATCAGAGGATTGGATAGGGTGGACAGTGAGAGCCTTCTTCCTCGGATGGTGATGTCCAGCACGAGGGGACATAGCTTTAAATTGAGGGGAGATAGATATAAGACAGATGTCAGAGGTAGGTTCTTTACTCAGAGCGTAGTAAGGGCGTGGAATGCCCTGCCTGCAACAGTAGTGGACTCGCCAACACTAAGGGCATTCAAATGGTCACTGGATAGACATATGGACGATAAGGGAACAGTGTAGATGGGCTTTAGAGTGGTTCCACAGGTCGGTGCAACAAAGAGGGCCGAAGGGCCTGCACTGCGCTGTAATATTCTATGTTCTATTTCTTCAATGTTGCAGCTGGCATGTTGTTCAGGCCAGACTTTGCTGCATCTAGTGCACTTAGCCATTTCTTGATATCACATGAAGTGACTCAAATTGGCCAAGGACTGGCATCTGTCGGACCTAGAGGAATCTGAGATGATTCATTCAGTCTGCACTTCTGGCTGAAGATGGTTGCGATTCCTTGTCTTTTGCAGTCACGTGCTGCACTCTGATTGATGCTAGGTATGCTCATGGAATCTCCTTCCATTAGCTGTTTAATTGTCCACCACCATTCACATCTGAATGGGGCAGGACAGCAGAGTTTTGATCTGAACCAGAGCTAAGCACCCTCACAAACAATATGGGCGGAATTCTCTGATAATGGCGCTATGTCCTCACGCCAGCAAGTAAACGGGAGGGAATCACTCTTGACTTTCCTGGAGAAAGTCCAGAGCGATTCTCCATTTTGAAGTGGGCTAGCGTGGGTTTCGCCCCCACAACCCAAAGATGTGCAGGGTAAGTGGATTGGCCACTCTAAATTGTCCTTTAATTGGAAAAAATGAATTGGGTACTCTAAATTTATAAAAAAGAAAAAAAGAAATTTTAAAAAACCAAATAAACTTATTAATACATTTCAGCCAAGAAAGCCTGTCAATGCAAGATCTCATAACACCAGATGGTTAACTCTTAGGGTGCAATTCTCCAGAAAAGTGATGTAGGGAGCAGGAACTGTCGCAAGTTTCCCGACGCTCAGTGAGGCTGGCAACACTATTCAATGTTAATTGGTAAATTTAACGAGGTCTCAAGGACTTCCCGCCGCAAATGAAGGCTCGCCAGCTGTTTCGCCGACACTACGCTCACCAGCCCCCTGCTAACAAGTTTGAGCAGCACATAAGCAGCACTCAGCCAATCCCAGCAAGCTCGCAACCAGGGCGCCAAGGAGACCAGCCCCAAGATTCGGGGACTCAGACCTGGGAAGGTTGCTGGACGCTGTGGAGCCAGGAAGGATGTCCTGTTCTGAGTAACCTGGACGGTCAGCCATAGGGCAGCCAGTGCTGCCTGGGATGAGGTGGCAGTGGCTGTGAGCACCAGGAGTGTGACCAGGAATGGCCTCCAGTGCAGGAAAAAGGTCAACGATCTACACCGGGCAGCACTGGTGAGTAGACACCAACCCACCCTGATGAGACCTTTCTGCCCCCACGGGAGCATCCACGCCCCAACTCTCCACGAGACCCCCAACCCTCCATCCCTCCACGCCCCCCTCCATTTCACATCCCCCCTCTCACAGCAACCCACCCACCACTCCCTCCAGACACACCCCTGCCCCCACCACTGTGAATCATGTGTGTGGCTAATGATGTCCTATCTGTGTCTCCTCAGGAAAAGCTCTCCCACAATCGCCACAACAGGGCCCAAACTGGTGGTGGTGTGTCAGAGATCAGAATCCTCACCACCTTCGAGAAGCGTGCCCTGGAGATGACTGGTGTGCCCTAGACAGGGCGGTCACCAATGTGGAAGCAGGCGTATGGCGCAGAGGTGAGCGACCACTGGGACCACCCAGGGAACCTGTCAAACGAGAGTTGTTATTGCCTTACTGACTGACCAATCCCTCCCACTGACCACATGTGCATTCCCCAGCAGGTAAACCAGCCACCGGTGCTGGCCCATTCTAGGTGGCCCCCTCTCCTGCCTCCCAGGAGAATACCTTGGAGGAGAGTCCCGAGGATGCCACCATAATACTGGTGTGACATCTGTCATCCCCACCCTCCAATTAGAGCAGATACACACACCTCGGTGGGAAATGTTAGTAGTCAGTGTTCTGAGGCACAATCTGGTGAGCACCACACTGCTGCTGATGTACATCAGGTGGAGGCAGGTACTCCCAGGCAAGACAGCAGTCGGATCCCTTGGCCGAAGATGCACCTGTGGAAGAGGTCATCCCGAAGCTGAAGAAGACTTTAGATTGCAGCGGGACATTCAGAGGGAGATATCAGCATCACTCCAGCAGATCCATAGCCGCTTGGAGGAGTCCCAGAGACTACGAATGCAAGAGATGTCGCTGGCAATGTGTGGCATCGAGGCCAACACTGCCAGGGTGGCGAGTGCATTGGAGAGCATGGTGCACGATGTCGGCATCCTTAGTGAAAGTGTCCAAGGCGTTCCGCAGTTGTGGGTCTCGCCAAAATGTCTGCCTTGCTGGGGGATGTCATCCAGTAACAGGCTGACCTTGATGAGATTCTGTGGGACATGTCCCACTTTCAGATGGTGCAGACCATAGGGAACCATGAGGGTTGGCAGAGCCAGATAAGCAGGGGCAGCCGGGGCCCGATCCAGCTGCTCCTCCGTCCCAAGGTGAACCCCAGGGCCCGATGGGCAATGACCGGGAGGAGAGGGCCCTGAGTGCCAACTCGGACTCGTCCTATGGAGTGGGGATGGTGGCCATCAGCTCTCCCAAGTTCCACCTTCTTATGAGGCCGCGTCGCACAGTCAGCCCACTGCACAGGACAGCTGTGCATGTGCCACTGACAAGCGATCCAAGGCCCTTTGACCCAGAGCCTGCCAGGGGCATTAAAGGCCAACCCACTCAGATGTGCATCCTGGGGATACATCTAGACGTAGCAGTAGAGCTAGGAAGGCAAAGCGCATCGAGGATCGCTGAGGGCATTGGGGGAGGGGTGGAGGAGGGTTGGGGGGGAGGAGCCACAACTTTGGGAGAGTGGGGAATTGTAAAACACAATAAACGCTCTTGTGCAGAACCAGTATGATGCCTCTGTCACTTTCTTCCGCAATGCGGGCTGACCTCCGACCTCCGAACCATTGGTCCATCTATCTCTCCAGGCATCTCACCACCCCACCCCAATCTCTGCCCCAGGCACACCCCATGCAGGTAATGGGTGTGAGCGAGCACTCAGTGGACAGGCAGTGTAGTGATCTGTACATCTGCACATACACCAGGGGCTGCAGCACAGATGTAACAGCCACAGCATCACTAGAGGGCAGCATCAGAGACGGGTATAAAGGGTCGAGCCCAAGGCAGGGTCTGCCTCTTTCAGAAGCACAGGGCTAGTGAGCAGCAGCACACAGAGACAGCTCAGCATAGGCAGCTGACCTTAGCTTCACTGGTCAAACCTCATGACTATTATATCGATTTAAGCTCTGGAAACAGAACAAACCTACTGAATAAAGTATTTGTGTTAACTGGAAGTCTACAATCTTTATTCAGACTTAGAGAATAACATATGGTACCCGGAGTGGTTTCAGAAAGCTAACCAGACACCAGCAAGAGAAGGAAAACTTGAACCGGATATTCGACTGTGGAAGACTTTGCAGCAAATGGTTCCTCGACGACTAACTGATTCAATGGAACTTGTTGGAACTCCATGGTAATTTAAGTTATAACTGGAAAATGTTTGAACAGCTGTTCCAAATATTTATAACAGGATCAGCTAATGATTTAAGCACTGCCTCTGACGCAATGAAAATAGTCCTACTACTCTCAACAGGAGGGCAAGAAGCTGGAGAAATGTATAATTGCTTTAATTACTTAGAAGGTGAAGACAACACCAAAGTAGACGGTTTACCCCAAAAATTCACTAAACGCTGTAATAGTCAGGCTGGTGCGATGCTGTAAAGATTTAACTCTTGGAAGAGAAACGGAGGGCCCATCTCTGATTTTATTAATGATCTCAAGTTAATACCATAAGGCTGTGATTATGCTGATTTCAGAGATACTGTGATAATGCATCAATTAATTTCTGGACTATCTGATAAAAATTTGAGGGAAGAACTATCACAAAATAAACATCTAACTCTAGAAACTGCTATACAAAAATGCCTTGCTTATGAACAAAAACAAAATCAATGCTGTCAGTCTTTACAAAGACAGAATCAGTGTCTAGAAAAGAAAATCGGAAAAAACGGCACCAAAACTTAGGCAGGATTGAAGGAAAATCAATACTGTCAGTCTTTACAAACGCAGAATCATAAGACCATAAGACATAGGAGTGGAAGTAAGGCCATTGGGCCCATCGAGACCACTCCACCATTCAATCATGGCTGATTTCAACTCCATTTACCCGCTCTCTCTCCATAGCCCTTAATTCCTCGAGAAATCGCTCAGGGGTCGCGTAACTATTTAGTGTTCAATCAGTGTCTAGAAAACAAAATCGGAAAAAACGGCGCCAAAACTTACCACGAGGCAGAGGCAGGATTGAAGGAAGTTCTGAGCGGCAGCCATCTTGAGAAAGGAGCCGCACATGCGCAGTTGCGAAAAGAGCGCACAGTGCAGGAAACTCGGAGTGCGCATGGGCAATCGAGTCCTACGCATGACGTCACGAGCGTCATGACATCAGAGGACCAGGACCACACCCACTTAAACGGGAAATGCACAAAAATGACCAAAAAGACATTTAAAGCTGCAAAACCCAATTTTCTTGCCTCAAAAGATAGAACAATGCCCGAACTTACACCAGCAGTTGAAAATAACTGCCACAACATCCTGGTACAAGTAGTTAGCACCGCCCTCGAAGATGATATGGTCCTTGTAGACTATGAATCAGACGAAGATTTCATCTTGGGAGGTGTTTACCCCAGGAGCAAATCCGAACCGCAACTAGAGGTGTTGTACCGTGAAGACCCCGACGATGAGTTCTTTGGATTGGGGAATCTTCAGCCCAGCATATATGACATCCCGACTCGTGAGTGCAGGATTATGCTGCGGCCTGACGCCAAGAAACAGAGAGTGGTCCACGCACCAGGAAGGGTTCCAGCCTCCACACAAGGTGATTTGTTCATTGAACATGAAAAGAACGATCACAACTCCGAAACAGAAAGCAATGATAAGTCCAACGAACAATACACACAATACTGCTCAGACATGGCTGAGACATTCGGAGATCCTGATCACAGCATCAGCAACATGGTTGAAAAGCTCAATATGACTTTTCTCATGGTAGATGAATCCAATACCATGGTGCCATGGCAGATCGCCGGTACATTGGATGACAGCAATACCCAAGACGAAGACGATGCCACACAGAGAACACAGAACGACTCCGTTGAGAGAGCACAGATCGACTCTACAGCGAGAACACTGCACGACTTCACAAAAGAGCGATGACAGACTCCACAGAGAGAGCGATGACAGACTCCACAGAGAGAGCGATGACAAACTCCACAGAGAGAGCGATGAAGGACTCCACAGAGAGAGCGATGACAAACTCCACAGAGAGAGCGATGAAGGACTCCACAAAGAGAGCTACACAAGCCTCCACAATGAGAGTGATGCAAGCCTCCACAGGCAGCTCAGTGACAGACTCAAAAATGGAAGCAAGCAAATACTCCATAGAGAACGCCATGCATGTACAAGACCATGAAGATGTATCAAGCTTATTTGAGCCACCAGAAGAAGACACTGAATGTCTACCCACTGTATGTGAGACAAGTGACGAATAAATCACAATTCCCATACAGGATGTGCAGGATCACAGCGAGACTGACATATCTCAGCTTGTCTGCACAGAAGCACTCAATAATCAGAGGGCGGCCACCCATGAGACCAGAGAGACCACGTCAATAGAAATCTTGAAGATTTTGACTCCAGAAAAGGAGCACTAAGAGATCACAGATGATTCAAATGAGCATGAAATGACTCCAAAAGAGGAGCACCAAGAAATCAATGATAATTCAAGTGACCCTGAAATGACTCCAAAAGAGGAGCACCAAGAAATCAAAGATAATTCATGTGTACCTGAAATGACTCCAAAAGAGGAGCACCTAGAAATCAATGATGATTCAAGTGAACCAGACATGACTCTAGAAGAGGAGTACCAAGTAAGCAAAGAAGAGGAATCGAATCCGCCACAAATGACTGATGTCACCAACATCAATGTAACATCAGATCATTCTCATAATTCTCAAGAAGATACGCTCAATGTAGCAGAGACCACAAAGGACACCGACACCAATAACTGTGACAATGACTCAAATCATCCACATGGCACACTCATTGAGTGCAACAAGAACAACAAAAACCGCAAGAAGTACAGCAGAAACAAGAACAACAACAGCAACAACTAAAACAACATGCAGCGCAACAAGAACGACAAAAGCAACAAGAAGCATCCCAGAAACAACAAGCACGACAAGAAAAAGAACAAGAATAAAAGCGAAGACAACGAAAACAGAATCAACAAGCGCAACCAAAAGAACAACAAGAACGACAACAACAAGAACGCCAACGAAAACAACAATGACAGAAACGACAGAAACAACAACAATGAAACAATGACCTGTACAACATGGTACAACTCTGCACGTGAAGGACAATGCCACAGCACACTGCGAAACAATGACAAAACTACAACATGCCTTGGCATGATAAAGAATCTCACAAATTCACATCTGCTCCAGAACAAACAAGCAAAACAGCTTTCATGAACGATGACATAC
Source organism: Scyliorhinus torazame (assembly GCF_047496885.1). Lineage (NCBI taxonomy): Eukaryota > Metazoa > Chordata > Chondrichthyes > Carcharhiniformes > Scyliorhinidae > Scyliorhinus > Scyliorhinus torazame. Next base: position 65,716,963 of record NC_092721.1, on the reverse strand, counting down.
TGAATCAATACCACAAACACAGGAAAATGTCGAGGTCAGACAATGGTGCGACACAGAATCGCTATCCGCAATCAAATGGAACAGGGGAAAAAGGTGTCTACATCATTAAACGACTCATCAGCAAAGCAGCCGAGTCACGTTCCGACATCAACCTAGCACTGTTATCGTACCGAGCAACCCCATTGAGCTCAGGACTGTCGCCAGCACAAATGCTCTTTGGCAGAGACATCCGGAGAACTCTACCGGCAAAGCAATTCCAAGACCCCAGTAACGCACCGGTTCTCGACGACATGCGGGCACTATGCTCCAAACAAAAACTATACAACGATCAACATGCGATCCCACTCAAGCCACTGACAATAGGTGACACCATCAGAATCAGGGACCCAGAAGGCAGATGGTCTGAGTCAGCCACGGTGATCAGGCAGGAGGCAGCGCAGTCCTACATTGTCAAATTGTCTGCGGGAGTACTTTTTCGCCGTCACCGCCGGGATCTATTAGAGATTCAACCTACAATGCCAATATTTCCCACACTGGACTTGACTGAGTCCATTTGTCCACAGGACGTTCCTCGCCACACAACGCCAGACAGTACTCTTGATGACATCAAACCATCATCCCTACTACCACCGGTAAGACGCTCCAGCAGAAGCCGTAAGGCACCCGACAGGCTAGATTTGTAACGACACTTCAACACACCCACAAGACGAATATGAACATTTCTCACGATGGACTCATAACACTGTTAATTGTTTCTGTATTACTTTATCATTTTCGCAGTGTGCAGCTTTGCTTATTCTCACCACTTGTTGTGCACAGTTTTCTTGCGGCCAATCTAGAAAATATATCAAATCAAAAGGGGGGGGATACAGTGATCTGTACATCTGTACATACATCTGCACATACACCAGGGACTGCAGCACAGATGTGACAGTCACAGCATCACTAGAGGGAGCATCAGAGACGGGTATAAAGGGTCGAGCCCAAGGCAGGATCCGCCTCTTTTAGAAGCACAGGACTAGTGAGCAGCAGCGCACAGAGACAGCTCAGCATAGGCAGCTTACCTTGGCTTCACTGTACCTCTTGACTGTATTTTTCTAGTTAAGCTCTGGAAACAGAACAAACTGACTGAATGAAGTCTTTGTGTGAACTGGAAGTCTACAATCTTTATTCAGACTTAGAGAATAACATAGGCAGCGGTCAGACTATGGCATTGATTGAAGAGCACTGCCGCTCAGCTCTCTCCAGGTTATCATCAACCCCCTCCCCTCCACAGTGACCTGCTGACAGTGCCGACAGTCTCAGCATCCTGGAGTGATGCGACACATACCCTGGGAGGGTACAAAACGGGCATGGGCGTGACAGACCAGGCCAAATCCTAAGTGAATCGGGCAAGTATGAGGGCTTCCTGGCCCTCTGGGATTGCTGGACCCTCGCCGCTGTTGCCTGTTCTGCAACCTCCGGCTGATCCTCTGGTTACTCCCCGGCCTCATCCTCCAGCCCCTGCTGGTCCTGCGCCACCTCACCATCCTCGTCCTCCTCCTCCTCAGTGGTGCCACATGTTCCTCACCACGAACCTTCAGCTTGTTGCCCTGCTGCTGTGCCAGATTGTGGAAGGCACAGCAGACCACCACAAAGCGGGCGACCCTCTGGGCGGTGTACTGGATTGCACCACCAGAGTGGTCGAGCCATCGAAACCGCACCTTGAGGAGTCCGATGCACCGCTCAATCACAGCCCAGGTGGCTACATGGGCCTCATTGTGCCGGGTCTCTGCTTAGGTCTCCAGCCTCCGTACTGGCATCATTAGCCAGGTTCTCAGCCCTTATCCCCCAAGAGCCATCTGCTCATCCTGAGTGGTCCTCAAAGAGACCGGGGATGACCGACTGCCCCAGGTTGTAGCTATCATGCACACTCCCCGGGAAGACGGCACACATGTGCATTATCTTCATCTGGTGGTCGCACATGAGCTGGATGTGAAGGAAGTGGGACCCTTTCTTTTAATGTCGGCCACTCCCAGATGGCAACATGCATGGCATCTATTACCCCCTGAATCTGGGGCTTCCCAGCGATGATGGAGAAATCTGCTGCCCGGGCATTTTGCTGGGCTTGGTCCATGTCAAAGATGATGAAGTTCTCTGCCCGGTTATGCATCTGCGCGCTCTGGTCTGTGAGATATTACACAGGTCCTCGCTCGAGCTCTGGAATGATCCTGAGGTGTAAACGTTCAGGGCTGTAGTATCCTTGACAGCCACCGGGCGCAGATGTCCTCCTCCTCCATGTGGGGCCAGGTCCGCGAGGAGATGGCACAGGTGCTGCACCGTCTCCTTGTAGAGGCGGAGGCTCCTGCTATTCGTCATCTATTCAAACGACCTGCGACACCTGTACACCCTGAGCCGTGGTGGGACTCCCCCTCTGGGTACCTCCCTGACCTGATGGGCGGCTGGGTCCTCAGGGAGTAGAGCGGAGTCCCTGCACGTGGTCCACTGGAGTACTAATCGATGCCAGCATGACCACTTGCTGAGGAGGCCAATGAATGAGGAGAGGCCATTGGATACTGGATGGCTCCCGTTATTTGTCTGGAAATTGGGCTTACGTGTTGATAATTGGTTTCTCACCACGTTACAGCGCGATCCTGATTTCGTCTACGGGAGCGTACCAGTTGCATCACACACTGTTTGGCGGGGTTCTCGTTTTCAGCCTTGAGCGGGAGCGCAACGAGGCCAGAGAATCACGCTCGTAATCTCACCATTAGCAACCAAATTCCAAAATCAAATATAATATCTGCTGCATATCTTTTCACCTGTTTTTGTGATTTAACTCTGAAGTTGAATCTGGTGTTGCTTTTAGAGTGAAAGCAATTAACACTAAATAAACAAAAAAAGATAATACTGGACAATCTCAGCAGGTCTGACAGCATCTGTGGAGAGAAAAGGGAGCTCACATTTCACGTCTGGACGACTCTTTGTCAAAGCTTTTCTCTCCACAGGTGCTGCAAGACCTGCTGAGATTTTCCAGTATTTTCTGGTTTTGTTTCAGATTCAAGCATCCACAGTAATTTGGTTTTAGCTCTACATAAAGGTACCATAATCTGGCGTTTCAGCAGTTCTCATCCTGCAGCTATGTTTATTGGAGAAAATTAGTGGATTTCGGAGGAACGTGGGCATCAGTGGCGTGGCCAACATTTGTTGCCCATCCCTAATGCCCCTCTAACTGAATGGCTTGATCAGCCATTGCAGAGGCCAGTTGAGGTGCTTTGCATCTGGAGTCACGTGTCGGCCAGATCAAGTAAGGATTACAGATTTCCTTCACTAAAGGACATTAGTGAACTAGATGGCCTTTTATGAGTCTTTTTGTAGCTTTATATTCCAAATTACTCAACTGAACTCAAATTCCACCAGCTGCCATTGTAGGATTGGAACCTATGCCTTGAGAGCATTAACCCAAGTCCCTGGAGTACTAATCCAGTGGCATTACCACTATACCACCATCTGTCAGACATGTTATACAGTGAAACCTCTAGGCAGTATATTTGACATGTTATGAATATTATAAATATTAACTGCATTTCAAAAACAGAATGAGTAAGTTAAAGCACTGGAAGCTCCTTATGTAACGTCAATTTTGAACAATCATGTAAAATACTTTAAATTTTATATTTTTGGAAAAAATAGTTGATTTCTACAAAATTAGATTGATGACCTGATTTTACTGAGCTAGCAATTGGAAACCTTATTAGCATAACATCATTGTACACATGTTTGAGCAGTTTTTAAGAAAACTAAATGTTTTTGGATTTGTATTTATTGTCACGTGTGCAAGGTACAGAAAAATACTGTTCTGCTTACAGTCCACACAGATCATTCCATACATGAAAAGCACAGGATATACGATAGATACACAAAGTAAATACACAGGCATATACATCGGGTGAAGCATACGGAGTGTAGTGCTACTCAGTAGAGAAGATGTGTGGAGAGATCAGTTCAGTCCATATGAGGGTCATTCAGGAGTCTGGTAACAGCGGGGAAGCTGTTTTTGAATCTGTTAGTGTGTGATCAGGAAGCTCCTCCAATATAAGCTGAGAGGTGCGTTAGCAGACAGGGAATAAATTGAAATGCTCATTAATTGCGATAATTAGGATAACATGGAGGGAATAAATGGATTAGCACATAGAATATGAGTAAATTAACATCTGGAATGTAAGTAAGTTAGTAACTAGGACATAAGTGGGTTAGAACTTAGGGTATAATACTTATACCAGTATGGGACGTGCGCACGGTGGTCATCACTGCTGCCTCACAACACCAGGGATCCAGGTTCGATTCCCACCTTAGGTGACTGTCTGTGTGGAGTTTGCACTTCCTCCCCGTGACTGCGTGGGTTTCCTCCGGGTGCTCCGGTTTCCTCCCACAGGCCAAAGATGTGCAGGTTAGGTAGATTGGACATGCTAAATTTGTCCCTGAGAGTGAGGTTACTCGGGTGGGTAATAGAGCCTAGGTCGGGTGGTCTTTTGAAATGTCAGTGCAGACCCGATGGGCCGTATGGACTCTTTCTGTACTGTAGGGATTCTAGGATTCTATTCTACTCTATTAATATAACAAAAATAATTTCTCAACAGATACAACTATTTGAATAAAATGAAATAAAAAAGTTTAGTTTTTCTAATTCACAAATGGCATGAATTTATGTTTACACAGCACATTATTAAATGTGTAAAATGTACATTAAACTGTATGTAATAGGAAATAAAATTCAGCAATGTGATATTCTGATAGGCTCAATTAAGTAATTTAACCATACTGATTCACAATTAGATCTGGGCATTCATTCTTGGCTGAGGTGATGATATAGCCATATAAATGTTGTTGCTAGCATATCTTCACACCAATATACTTTTTTTTTACCCTTTGAGGAATAGTGGCAGAAAGTGGTGGAATGATTTCCAAGCTGATGACCAGCCCGCTGAACCACATTGAATGCTTCTTCCATAGCCAACACATCCTGGCGTTGGACTCAAACTCAGAGCTTCTGGTACAGCAGTAGGGGTGCTATCCCTGCTCCGGGAGGCTTCCAAGCCATATAAATAACTATATTCAGTGTTGGAAATCTCTCCTAGCCTTGAATGTTGTACAGGTTTTGTGTGCCCATGAGAGATTTTTAACAGTGACTTTTCTGTTTTACACTGATGAGCAAAATACCAAGGTGTTTAAATATCAGAAGATTCCCTCCAAGTCCTGCATTATCATCACAAGAAATCTACTCATCAAACGTACCAAACATTAGAAAGACTGGGCTGATATGCAGATTAGGAGATTTGCTATCGGGGAAAAGATTTAGCTCTTTGATTCATTGAAGGATTACTATAATCTTCCAGAATACTTCTTTTGAATTTTTTTTTAATGAATGACATCTGATTAGTGTTAGGAGGACAGGGATTTAAACCTTTAGATCGAGATAATTCTGGCCTGGGACTCTCTTTGTAAATAACACTGTACAGGCTGTATTTTGAAGCAGCTACTGAGAAGTTTTGAATTAATTTGATAAGAACAGCTTGACTCCAGCTTAGAGGAGACAGGAAGAAAATTGGAGATGAAGGAAAGTAATATGGTTTGATATCCATCTTGTTCCACTAAGTATTTGTCTAATAATATTGTAAATTGGAATTGTTACTTTGGGATATTGATAACATCAAAACCTTCAATTAAATTCACAAGGAATCGTCTATATATGTGAAAGTAGAAATCAGCAACAGGATCTTCAATTGACAGTGTGGATTGCGCTGGGATTCCATCTTTTGGGAAGTTATTAGTCCTTGTAGATTTTTGTGTTACAGATAATGCATCAGTCATTACATTGAGGGATTTAAACCGAGCATTGCAATCACGAAAGACATTCATTTTGTGTTGCTGATGGCAAAACACCTGGTAACCTTTAAAAGATTTTTTAATACCCCACTGTCTAGGGCAGAATGGGTTAATACTTTGATGCTCCTTCAAGCCTGGAGCAGATGACTGGTCTGACAACACACAGCTCTCATCTGTAACAACTTAGATGGGATTTATCAGAACTATCTATCATGAGAAACAAAGGGAAAGTTAAGAAGTCCATCGTTCAGTTTCAAACAGAAGTGAGAGATTGTAAGTGTTCAGGCAGTTTGCATTCTTGTTTTTTTTAATTCCTTTCTCTCTTCTGTGCAAGTAGAAAACATATAAATTTTGTTTTTATATGTTTGCAATAACTTTGCCAAGGCAAGCCTTCCAATAACAAACCCACTGCTGTGGCTTACAACACATACATCCAAGCCCGGGGACCTACGGAGATGCCGGTCTGGGTTAGAACAGTGAGTTTTCAGCTCTCGCCATACATTCCCTATTGGGTGAGCTACCACCCACTTATTAGGGTAATTCATATTCCACGAAGCCCACAGGGAGATGTATTGACGATCCCCGTTGTGGTGATATGCCTCTGGGCTATATCATAGATGGATGGAGTGCGACCTCCAATCAGCAGGTGATGGTGCAGACACTCATGTGACCAGTGACTTCCATATAAGGGGAGACACATCCGGCCATCTTCAGAAGAAGATTGAGAGGGTAATAAGACATACAAGTGAATGGTCATTGCTAGGTGCAGATTCCAGAGGAGTAACAAGCAGACTCCATGATGCTCTGTATCAGGTTGCTATCTTATTACACGAGACTCAATAATGAATATGGTTTGGATAAGTCGAGGTGTTTGGTGGATTCCTTCGTAAGGTATAAAAGACCAAACACAGCACCCGTGTGCTTTGTGGCCACCATAGTAATGTCTAATTCAGAAGTTTGAAAATTCTGTGCACATTTTTGACATCACAAACATGAACACAGGAAAAAGGTGACCTAGTTTTTTCAGCACAAATTAAAATCAAGATTGTCTTTCTCCTTTGTTTTGACTTGTGTTGTGCTCTATGGCTCAACAATAAAGTTGCACCGATGCCAACATCAACTTGGCCACTCCAGAGATCTGAAGGTTTGCTTTGCAGTTATAGCACTAGATCAATGTATTAATAAATAATATTGTGTGTGAGTGTACATCCTGCACAACCTTTTTACGGTTTTGGTTCATACTTTTATTTCACTTTGAAATTACCTATCTAAACATCTACATGGCTTGCATTTCCACATTAAAATAAAACATATATCCAGCAGCTGATCACTGGGCAGCACCACAAACAATTTAGTAATGTATTAACAATAATTGCGATGGTTCAATAGGGAAATGTTCTATGTGTCAGTAATTCATATAGAGTAGGAAAATTTCAGGCTCATTAATGGTCTGTGCTGATTTGGGTTGGTGTAACTACAGGGCGAGGCTCTCCGTTCTAGAGTCTAAGTGCACCCGCCAGCGGAGAATCGGAACTGGTCCCCACTCGCACTAGGGGCGTCACCCAGGTGCTATTCCCAGACGTTTGTCATGCAAATTTATGCACAGCAGCAAGTGCGCCGGTTTCCCTTCCCTTCCTGGTCTTGGGCCACCATTTTGAACAGGCATCCCGATCCTTGCGTCCCGCAGCAGGTCCCCTCCCCCCAACAACACAAATATTGAACCCCCAGCTGACAAGGGTAGCACCCTAACCCCTTGTCGAGAGGGGCATCTTCCTCCCCACCACGGGAGTGAGTTCAGACTGAGAAGGCCTCTTCAAAGTTTAAACAGATCATACAAAGATGAATTTGAACAGAGGGCTGCCTGAGATCATCATGCCTAGGATTGGAAGGGACAGACCAAACACTGGACCATCACCCCAGGGGAGTGTCCCATGGTCTACCCCTTACCGCCGGCCCGAGCCCACCCAACCCCCAAAGACCCTCGGGGGACCCTCCCTCTGCAGCCTGGCCGTGGCAGAAGGGCACATGATCAATGGACAAACCCTTTTGATCCTCCTCAGGGTACATTGCTCTTGGCTATACTCACACCCAAAGCCCGCCGGGTGGAGTTCCCGCTGTGGGGGTCAGAGCATAACAGAGATTCCAGCTTCCAGCCCGTTAATTGTATTGTAATCCATGCAAATCAGCTGTTTGCATGTACCCAACTGCATGTTGCGGAAATGGAGACTGGGGATGGGTCTGGCACTGATCCTGTGTTTTCCCTGATGCGGGATTCTCCGCCCAGTTGGATTCCCGATCTTAGTGGCGGGGAACGGAGAATCACGGCCACAGTTGTATTCAGGATCCCATGCCAAAGGTGGGAATAGAAATCACCCAATGTTTTTGCTTCTGACAAATTCCTGAAGATGTTGCTATGTGTGGATATGGTCAAATTCAGACTTACTTCCCAAAGAACCTGATGCCATTGACGTTTGAGGCATAAGCTTCATCAGATGATGGTCTAGAGAACTTAAGGTATCAATGAAATTGTACTCTTGCATGAACCATCAGTTTGAAGGAGATGGGAGTAAAATTGGAAAAATAATTTATCTAGAAGTAATAGCGAGGAATCAGAAATAACTGCTTTATTCTGTCTGAAGTGCAAATTAAGTTTAACATGAGTCAAATGTGGATGAATGTTCACTTTAGTTTTGTGAGTCTCATTCATCAAGCTATTCAGCTGTACTGCCTGAATATAAAATATCTCCTGGGTGTAGCTCAGGAAGGTGAATCTGATTGGACACTTCTAAGGGAGTCTGCTTGATACTTCTCCATTTAAATTAACAATCGCAATCTCTCCCTCAAGGGCACAAGTTGTTTCCTGTCCCCTATCAAATCCATTTCAGAGTTTCATTAGTCCAAATTGTGGCAATCCCAGTTTCCTGGTTTTTCATTCATTTTATTCGCTGAGGGTCCACATTGGGACTTACCCTATTACAGTGAAATTTTTATCGCATATCACTGCAGCTTGAAAGAATATGAAATATTAATTTTGCATGGTTGAATAAAGTACCTATTTTACGATAAAATTTGCACAGACATGAATATACCACATTAAATTGTACGTTACCACTTTGATGTGTAATCAGCAACTTCTAATTGGACCGTTTGGATCGGTATCCAATCATCACTCCCCCAACTGTTGCTGTGCCTCAGAAGTCAATTTTTTAACTCAGGATTTGAATCACGGAACATTAGTTCAAAGGTCATAGTGGTGCATCTCACGTAAAGATAGCTACACATGAACACCAAAGCTAAACATTTTCTCTGTGCTTCATCTTTTATTCAGTAGAAAGCCAGATATCATCTTATCTTCAAAATGCATGTTTTTCCTGAGTGCCACTGCTAGTGAAGATGATGGGGTAGTTTTTGAACTTTACTGCCTGGGTGTCAAGTGCCTCCTGGGTGGATTGCACGGAGGTGAATCAGGTGGGGAGGATCCATCAGGAGTATGAGCTAATTCCAGTCCAACATTGTATTTACTGCAGTCAAACGCTTGGCAGGAACAGATGAATCTGCCCCATTAGCACCTAACGTATTCTTGGAGATCACACAGAGCAATGTTATTCTGCAAATTCTAAATACTTCATTTCAAAATCCTCTTTCTGCTATTTCACCCCATTTGTTTGAAATGGGCTAATATTTCAGTAACACTGCTTACGGTAATACCCTGACTGCCAGATTTAGTAAGATTCTCTGTCATATTTACGCGATCTAGTGGCATTTGCCTCCTGACTTTGGGTAGCTTGACATAGTTAGTTGACAAGTTAAAAAGGCTGGCATTTCCCACGGGATGGAAAGGAAAGTTGGAAAGGACATGTATTGCTCTATACTTCCCAGCAGTCAGATATGGAGAACCATTGGCTGACCCCTGTCCTTTAACTCTGTGAAACATGGCACAGCCAGAAAAAGCAGAAGAAACGGTGAAAAAAAAGAAAACAAACAAGAAAACTCAATCAAATCAGAAATAAACAAGTCGGAATTAGTCACAGATTAAATTGACTGTAGTTTAAAGTAGTTGACTTTCATTGCTGCAAAGTAAATCTGCACATGTGATACTCCCAAAAGTAATGTATAGCAACATGAGTGTTCATCTCTAAACTGCCTGACCTGTTCTTTCATATTACCAATGGAACCACAGTCTAAATTAAGACCATTTGCAAAGGGAAAGGTTCTTTTCAAAGGGTATTAAATTGCTTTGAAATGAATTGCTCTTCTCATTGTGTTAACGGTGTTACTTTTGCTGAGCATAATTATTTCTATAATTAATAGGTCTGCAATTACAACCATTTAGACATCAAACAAGGGTTTTAAAACTGTTTAAAATATGACCATTGATAGATGTAATATAAACAATATTATGTTTGATGTCTACTTGATTAAGGTGGAGACAGATTTATGCATACTTCAAATTGATCTTTTAATGCTTTAGACAAACTGCTCTAATGCTTCAGCATGGTGTTAAAGACATTGAGGCTTTCCTGGGCCATTTGCTTGGACTTAGGAAGGAACTTGTATCCAATGTGTATTGAATTACAGGAAAGGGTCTGTGATAATGCACAAGTGCTGGAGCCAGCTCTTATTCATGTGAACATATACATTAAGACCGCGCAATAACAATGGTCCGAGGGAAAGAGGCTAAAATGAAAAGAAAGCTAATTAAAGACTTTTGTCAGATTTAAGTGATTATGACTCCATTGTTCACTCCTTATCAGCACAGGATGAAGCAATGAGTGTGATTATACACACTCAGCAACCTATGATTTACAATTTGCACCTGGAAACGACTAACAGCCTCATTAGTGTAGGCCTCCCCACTTAGTGTAGGCCTCCTCAATTTTTTCACACAAGGTCCTTTGTGATAATTATGAATCAAGTCTTCCTTTCCCAAAACAATTGTAACAAAGAAAAAAATAGAAGAGTTAAAATACTAAAGGACTCAATTTTTGTGCTTAATACAAGGAATCATAGTACAACAAAGTGAGACAAAGGCAGCCAGATAAAGAATCAAGCAATTCCAGATGTGATACAGTACAGAGGTACAATAAGAGACCTTCTTCTCTGCTCCGACACAGCCCACCTTCAGAAAAACACCTCATTCATAGTAATGTTTTCATATCATCCATTCGGTGGCACCTTTCGGGGGAAGAACTGGACAGGCCCTGAAAACAAGTGTAGGGATTATGATGTAGGCCCTGAAAACAAGCATAGGGATCATGATGTGTACTTAATCTGTGCCTGTTGCTTTTGATGCAAGCACCATACAAATTGTATGCTACCAGCCAGCTTAAATAATTGTAACATGCAACCTAGTGCTAAATATATTGATGAGTGGCTGCAAAGCTCAACAGGGGGCCAAGATTTTGTGAGGTTAGCACCACTTAAACTTACTGGGGTTGTTTAATTCAGTTGGCTGAATGGCTGGTCCATAATACGGAATGACACCAACAGCATGGGTTCAATTCCTGTACAGGCTGAGGTTATTCATAAAGGCCCTGCCTTCTTAACCTTACCCCTTGCCTGAGATATGGTGACCCTCAGGTTAAACCATCACGAGTCAACTCTCAAAGGTGAGAGCAGCCTATGGTCGTCTGAAACTGTGACGACATTTACTTAAAGACAGCCTGCATTTTGGTGACGCAGTGCTGATGCCACTGGACTAATGATGCTTTGGGGCAGAAGATGGATTCAAATCCCACCACAGCAGCTGGTGAAGTTTAACTAAAATTAATTGGAAAAAAAATCTGGAGTTGAAAGTTAATCTCAGTAATGGTGACTGTGAGCCTCACTGATTGTCTACTAATTCCCTTTAGGGAAGAGACTCTTCCATTCTAAGCCTACATATACTCCAGATCCACAGCAATTGACTCTTAACTTCCCTCAAAGGAAATTAGGGATGGCTAACAAATGCTGGCCTGGCCAGCAATTGATCCCATGAATGAATATTTAAAGGAGAGGTGCTTTCTGGCTCGAGTAGATACTGGAAGTGGCTGAAAAGAAATACTGAGCAGGAATAAGACTACTAATGTGCAACAGGAAAGAGAGACTGCTCCAGAGTTCTCTGGAAAAGCATATATTCTGGTCAAGTGGACGACATTGTTACCATCCCCTCTATTCCAACCTGAAACCCTCAACTCAACAGCAAACTACTTCCTGCACTCTGGCACTGTTTCATTTAAAATTCATCCCATTAGAACATAGAACATAGAACAATACAGCGCAGTACAGGCCCTTCGGCCCACGATGTTGCACCGAAACAAAAGCCATCTAACCTACACTATGCCATTATCATCCATATGTTTATCCAATAAACTTTTAAATGCCCTCAATGTTGGCGAGTTCACTACTGTAGCAGGTAGGGCATTCCACGGCCTCACTACTCTTTGCGTAAAGAACCTACCTCTGACCTCTGTCCTATATCTATTACCCCTCAGTTTAAAGTTATGTCCCCTCGTGCCAGCCATTTCCATCCGCGGGAGAAGGCTCTCACTGTCCACCCTATCCAACCCCCTGATCATTTTGTATGCCTCTATTAAGTCTCCTCTTAACCTTCTTCTCTCCAACGAAAACAACCTCAAGTCCATCAGCTTTTCCTCATAAGATTTTCCCTCCATACCAGGCAACATCCTGGTAAATCTCCTCTGCACCCGCTCCAAAGCCTCCACGTCCTTCCTATAATGCGGTGACCAGAACTGTACGCAATACTCAAAATGCGGCCGTACCAGAGTTCTGTACAGCTGCAACATGACCTCCCGACTCCGGAACTCAATCCCTCTACTAATAAAGGCCAACACCCCATAGGCCTTCTTCACAACCCTATCAACCTGGGTGGCAACTTTCAGGGATCTATGTACATGGACACCTAGATCCCTCTGCTCATCCACACTTTCAAGAACTTTACCATTAGCCAAATATTCCACATTCCTGTTATTCCTTCCAAAGTGAATCACCTCACACTTCTCTACATTAAACTCCATTTGCCACCTCTCAGCCCAGCTCTGCAGCTTATCTATATCCCTCTGTAACCTGCTACATCCTTCCACACTATCGAAAACACCACCGACTTTAGTATCGTCTGCAAATTTACTCACCCACCCTTCTGCGCCTTCCTCTAGGTCATTGATAAAAATGACAAACAGCAACGGCCCCAGAACAGATCCTTGTGGTACTCCACTTGTGACTGTACTCCATTCTGAACATTTCCCATCAACCACCTCCCTCTGTCTTCTTTCAGCTAGCCAATTTCTGATCCACATCTCTAAATCACCCTCAATCCCCAGCCTCCGTATTTTCTGCAATAGCCTACCGTGGGGAACCTTATCAAACGCTTTGCTGAAATCCATATACACCACATGAACTGCTCTACCCTCATCTACCTGTTCAGTCACCTTCTCAAAGAACTCAATAAGGTTTGTGAGGCATGACCTACCCTTCACAAAGCCATGCTGACTATCCCTGATAATATTATTCCTATCTAGATGATTATAAATCTTGTCTCTTATAATCCCCTCCAAGACTTTACCCACTACAGACGTGAGGGTCACCAGTCTATAGTTGCCGGGGTTGTCTCTGCTCCCCTTTTTGAACTAAGGGACCACATATGCTGTCCTCCAGTCCTCTGGCAGTATTCCTGTAGCCAATGATGACATAAAAATCAAAGCCAAAGGTCCAGCAATCTCTTCCCTGGCCTCCCAGAGAATCCTAGGATAAATCCCATCAGGTCCTGGGGACTTATCTATTTTTAGCCTGTCCAGAATTGCCAACACCTCTTCCCTACGTACCTCAATGCCATCTATTCTATTAGCCTGGGGCTCAGCATTCTCCTCCACAACATTATCTTTTTCCTGAGTGAATACTGACGAAAAATATTCATTTAGTATATCGCCTATCTCTTCAGACTCCACACACAATTTCCCATCCCTGTCCTTGACTGGTCCTACTCTTTCCCTAGTCATTCGCTTATTCCTGACATACCTATAGAAAGCTTTTGGGTTTTCCTTGATCCTTCCTGCCAAATACTTCTCATGTCCCCTCCTTGCTCGTCTTAGCTCTCTCTTTAGATCCTTCCTCGCTACCTTGTAACTATCCATCGCCCCAACCGAAACTTCACACCTCATCTTCACATAGGCCTCCTTCTTCCTCTTAACAAGAGATTCCACTTCCTTGGTAAACCACGGTTCCCTCGCTCGACACCTTCCTCCCTGTCTGACCGGTACATACTTATCAAGAACACGCAGTAGCTGATCCTTGAACAAGCCCCACTTATCCAGTGTGCCCAACACTTGCAGCCTACTTCTCCACCTTATCCCCCCCAAGTCACGTCTAATGGCATCATAATTGCCCTTCCCCCAGCTATAACTCTTGCCCTGCGGTGTATACTTATCCCTTTCCATCATTAACGTAAACGTCACCGAATTGTGGTCACTGTCCCCAAAGTGCTCTCCTACCTCCAAATCCAACACCTGGCCTGGTTCATTACCCAAAACCAAATCCAACGTGGCCTCGCCTCTTGTTGGCCTGTCAACATATTGTTTCAGGAAACCCTCCTGCACACACTGTACAAAAACCGACCCATCTATTGTACTCGAACTATATCTTTTCCAGTCAATATTTGGAAAGTTAAAGTCTCCCATAATAACTACCCTGTTATTTTCGCTCTTATCCAGAATCATCTTCGCCATCCTTTCCTCTACTTCCCAGAACTATTAGGAGGCCTATAAAAAACTCCCAACAGGGTGACCTCTCCTTTCCTGTTTCTAACTTCAGCCCATACTACCTCGGAAGAAGAGTCCCCATCTAGCACCCTCTCCGCCACCGTAATACTGCTCTTGACTAGCAGCGCCACACCTCCCCCTCTTTTGCCTCCTTCTCTGAGCTTACTAAAACACCTAAACCCCGGAACCTGCAACATCCATTCCTGTCCCTGCTCTATCCATGTCTCCGAAATGGCCACAACTTCGAAGTCCCAGGTACCAACTCATGCTGCCAGTTCCCCTACCTTGTTTCGTATACTCCTGGTATTGAAGTAGACACACTTCAAACCACCTACCTGAACACTGGCCCCCTCCTGCAACGTCAAATCTGTGCTCCTGACCTCTATACTCTCATTCTCCCTTACCCTAAAACTACAATCCAGGTTCCAATGCCCCTGCTGCATTAGTTTAAACCCCCCCAAAGAGCACTAACAAATCTCCCCCCCAGGATATTTGTGCCCCTCAGGTTCAGATGTAGACCATCCTGTCTGTCGAGGTCCCACCTTCCCCAGAAAGAGCCCCAGTTATCCAGAAGTCTGAATCCCTCCCGCCTGCACCATCCCTGTAGCCACGTGTTTAAATGCTCTCTCTCCCTATTCCTCATCTCACTATCACGTGGCACGGGCAACAACCCAGAGATGACAACTCTGTTTGTTCTAGTTCTGAGCTTCCATCCTAGCTCCCTGAAAGCCTGCCTGACATCCTTGTCCCCTTTCCTACCTATGTCGTTAGTGCCAATGTGGACCACGACTTGGGGCTGCTCCCCCTCCCCCCTAAGGACCCGGAAAACACAATCCGAGACATCACGTACCCTTGCACCTGGGAGGCAACATTCCAAACGTGAGTCTCTCACGCTCCCACAAAATCTCCTATCTGTGCCCCTGACTATAGAGTCCCCAATTACTAATGCTCTGCTCCTCTCCCCCCTTCCCTTCTGAGCAACAGGGACAGACTCCGTGCCAGAGGCCCGTACCCCATGGCTTACCCCTGGTAAGTCCCCCCCCCCCCCCCCCCCCACCAGTATCCAAAGCGGTATACTTGTTTCTCAGGGGAACGACCGCAGGGGATCCCTGCACTGACTGCTTTTTCCCAGTCCCTCTTACAGTTACCCACCTATCTCCAATATTTGGTGTAACTAATTCCCTGAAGCTGCTATCTATGACCCCTTCTGCCTCCCGAATGATCCGAAGTTCTTCCAACTCCAGCTCCAGTTCCCTAACTCGGTCTTGGAGGAGCTGGAGATGGCAGCACTTCCTGCAGGTAAAATCAGCAGGGACACTAACTGCATCCCTCACCTCAAACATCCTGCAGGAGGAACATTGCAAGAGTGGCTTCCACTCGAGGCATAAAATGATAGCGGGGAAGCCCTGGAGATGGTCACCATAAAGTGAAGTGCTCTCCCAGATCTGTATGAGTACAAACATATGGGACGTGATTCTCTGGCCTCGTTGCGCTCTTGCTCAAGCAAAATAAGGCCAGTGAATAGCGATAAAGGCAGAAAATGAGAACCAGGCAAGGTGCCAAACAGTTTGCAATGCAACCGGGTGTTTGTTGCGTGGTGAGAAACCAAGTCCTTAGGCCCTATTTCCATACAATTAATGAGAGCCACCCCATATCCAATGGCCTGCGGTCATTCATCGGCTACCCCAGCAAGGGTCACGCTAGCGCCAATTAGTACTCCTTTTTAAAACCGTGAACCTGGCGGATGGGCTTCTGTGGGGAGCCGAGGAGGCGAGTAGCCATCTTTCCTCACAAAGAGCCCGGGGCGCTGGGCTTGCCACACCAGTGCTCGGCGAGGGGTAGGGTTCCTCTGCAGGGGTGGGCCGCCATGGGAGAGTTGGGGGGGAGGTGCTGGGGGGGGGCAACCGGGAGGGGAAAACGCTCGTGGTGCGACCATGCCAACCCCTGGATCGTGTTTCCTGTTCCGCAGCAACCCTTGTCCCTGCCCTTTTGTCCCACTGACCAAACATAAACCCCACCGACGGCCGAGGCCTCTGGCCATGCGGCTGAGGCTGTTGCTAATAGGGAATTGGTTAAGTGAGCACTTCACACAACCCAAGTGGATTTCCTTGGGTGGGTGGGCCATATAGCATGTGGGTGTCATTGCCTAGCAGCCTAATCAAACTGTGATGCATCGATACTGCACCTGAACACTGCTGGAGGCAACAATGCACATGGAGCAGAGGAGACCCAAACACCAAGGTGATGGGACACAGCTCCGGGGACATGTCCATGTCCGGAGGGTGTGTGCGTGCAACAGGGAGGGAACCAGTGCCAGGTCCAGGTGAGATTCTGAGCGGGAGTTCAGGGTACAGGGTCTTGGGTCCAGTAAGGGGAGCCCACTGCGCCGGGTGTGAATGGGTAGAGTGTTCTGAGTTGGTGGGGTGGAGGCTTTCATGTACATGAGAGATAAGACCTGGAAAGCTCCCAAGGTCCTCCTATAGAACAAAGCCACAAACTCAGCACATATACAACATTCAAAAATCAATAGCCCTCCCCAGTTGGATGTGATCTAATCCCTGAAGCTGCTGTGTTTAAACTCACCCAATAGAATTGCAAGCAACCCATGATTGATGCCAGGATCCTTATCCTGACAGCTATGTACAATCTCAGCATCATGTGCTGTTTGTTTGTGAGAAACAGAACAACAGAACCAGCACCCTGGATTGTTTCACTATTGATTACGTATTACTGCTATGTCCTAAAAATACATGGTTAATGGTTAATAATGATTATTCGGTACTCTTCCGATAATTCATCTCAATCCTTAATGAAGTAATTTATGTAAAACTAATCTAGTGGCATGCTAACTATTTTGTTTTAAGAGGTATCATCGCTGAAACCCCCCTTCAAACACCCTCTCCCAATTCCTTACAGATATTGAACGCTGAGGCAGGGATTTTGGACCAAATTTGCGCAAATGGTGCTGCTGTAGCCCGGGCGGCCAAACGCCAGAGGCAGCAGCAGAATCAGCAGATGTTCGAGGTGGCGGCCCATGTGCTGGACCACACTCCCCACCCTGAGGACCCGACCTCCCACCAGGCCAGGAAGGGACCCAGAAAGGGATTCTCGTGATGGCACAAGTTGTACAGGCATCACTGGTCGTTTGAACAAAAGACAGACAGCCCGAGCAGCCGAAAGCTCCCTCTCAACAAGGAGATGGTGCAGCACCTGTGCCATGTCCTCGCAGACTTGGTTCCACATGGAGAGAATGACACTTGCTCTAAGTGGCCATCAAGGTCACCGCAGCTCTGAACGTTTAAGCTGCAGGGGCAGCTGATTCCAGCCCCGACTGCCCGTGCATCATCTGGCTCTGCCAGCCCTCGCAATTCCCCATGGTGTGCACCATCATGTTGACACCTTCGGCAATGCTCCTCAGTGCTCTGCAGCGCCTCAGCAATGCCCACCTACGAAGGGGCAAGCTCCGCAGTGCCTCGGCCATTCCCATCAGAGAGCAGGACATTTCCCGCAGAACCTCATCAAGTTCAGCCTGGTACTGGGTGACATCGCTCAGCAAGTCAGACATTCTGTCGAAACCCTCAGCCATGGCCGTCACCAACTGCGCGATGCCTTGGACACTTGACATCGTGCACCAGGCTCTCCACTGCGGTTGCCACCCTAGTAGTGATGGCTTGGGTGCCATACAATGCCGGTGACATCCCCTGCGTTGTAGCCTCTGGGACTCCTCCAAGTGACGATGGATCTGCTGCAGTGACATCTCCCTCTCAATGTCCCGGCCGAACCCTCATGTCTCCATCAGTTCCGGGATGATCTCTTCCAAAGGCTCAGTATCAGGCTGGGACCCAGCATGGTCCTGAGATCCAGCAGACCTCCGAATGCTGTCTCCCCTCGGCCACCCCACTCACCTCCAGGGCCCGCTGCTCAAAGGAGGAGGGGATTCTTATGTGCGGCACCCCTCCACCAATCTGGCCCTCTCCCGGCGATTGGGGGAGAACATTTCCTGAGGAGACGCAGATAGGGCATCAGTTGTCAAACGCAATGTTCACAGTGGTGGGAGGGCTTGGGGTGTGTGACAGAAAGGTTGGGGGGTTGAAGGGGATGGGTGGTGGGGGAGGGTTGCGGGTCACATGGAGAGTTGGGGGTGGATGCTTGCATTGGGGTGGAAAGGTCTCGGGTGAGCGGGGGAGGGGGGTGAGGGGGGGGGAATTGGTGTTGGTGTCTACTCACTCACACTGCCCGGTATAGGTCATTGACCTTTTTCCTGCACTGGAGGCTAATCCTCCTGGTCACACTCCTGGCGCTCACAGCCGCCACCTTGTATCAGGCAGCACTGGCTGCCCGTTGGCTGACCCTCTGTGACCCTTGGGGGAATAGGACATTGATTCTGGCCTCCACTGCATCTTGGAGCCTCCACAGATCAGCCTCCCCGAATCAACACAAAATGACACAGTGGATAAGTTTAATCAAAATTGCCTGGCAAGAAGTTATTGAGTCAGCTTGGCTAATGATCTGGTCACTGTCACGTTGTTGCGTGTGCGAGAATTGTCACGTTTTCTACATTACAATAGTGACGACAGTGACTATGGTTCAGAAGTAAGCATGGTTCTATAAAAGTCCTCTTCGGGACATCCTGAGGTTGTGAAAAGCACTACATCAATCCAATGTCCTTCGTTCAACGTAACATCAAAATAAAATAAGTGGGACGACATGATAGCACGGTGGTTAGCACTATGGCTTCACAGCTCCAGGGTCCCAGGTTCGATTCCCGGCTTGGATCATCATTTGTGCAGAGTCTGCACGTTCTCCCCGTGTGTGCGTGGGTTTCCTCCGGGTGCTCCGGTTTCCTCCCACAGTCCAAAGATGTGCCGGTTGGGTGGATTGGCCATGTTAACTTGCCCTTAGGTTAGGTGGGGTTACTGGATTACGGGGATAGGTTAGGTGGGGTTACTGGATTACGGGGATAGGGTGGAGGTGTGGGCTTTCCAAGAGCCAGTGCAGACTCGATGGGCCGAATGGCCTGCTTCTGCTCTGTAAATTATATGATTCTATAAGTGGATGGAATCAGTTTTTCTCTGGTTGGAATTGTCAACCTTACTCTGAGAGAGTCAATGTAATGTATGTTTCATAAACAGAACTGAACTTAACTGGCGCAAAACTTAGTCAAGTTTGACTTCAATCACATATTTTGTTCACAATATATATATATAGCAGCTGGCGGAGTTTCAGTGTAGAGCAGGGTGTGAAATAACTGTAGGTGGACCAAGTATTACCCATTTGTCAGGCAACAGAGTTACCTCAATCTCACCAGGGAATGCTGATGAAGATCATACTTCCTTGTTGGGACAGCA
The DNA here is from genome assembly GCF_047496885.1 of Scyliorhinus torazame. Lineage (NCBI taxonomy): Eukaryota > Metazoa > Chordata > Chondrichthyes > Carcharhiniformes > Scyliorhinidae > Scyliorhinus > Scyliorhinus torazame. Next base: position 65,696,997 of record NC_092721.1, on the reverse strand, counting down.
TAGAAAAATATGGACTGATATCAAACTTGAGATTAAAAATCAACATCAACACTGTGCCCCCTCCTCCGTCACTGACCTGCAAAGTATTCAGGATAAGTAATTCATGCAGCTTTTATGACACAAATATACCAGAATTGCCACACAGGCCCTCCAATCAGTTTGAAGCTAACTTCTGCACTACTGAGGTCACAGGTGCTTTATGGCATGTTGCTGCTCTGTACATTAATCTGAGAGGAGTATGTTACATTAGTTGGAGAAGCTGACACAGTCCCTCAAAATGTGACATTCTTGCCCCATGTTTGCAGAGTGGTGCCCCTCAAGCAACATAAAACAATTGTCTCCCTCTAATGGAGGGCGTTATCTTTGGTCTCTTGCAGATTATGGCTCATTACTTGCTTACTTTAGTTTATCAGAATAAATTGACTCTAGCCCCACAGCCTATCAACAAATATTGGCGCAACATCCTGTGTGTTGTATTGGTTTTACTTATTGAAAGACCTTTAGTTTGTGGCAAGTAACAAAATTATTACATTGTCCTTAAACCAATAGTAAACTCCCTGATGCCAAACCAATGTCCCTGTCTTCTTTTAGGGTAGATCAAATAATAACCAAATAATAACCAAATTAGTTAAAGTATAACATATACTTTTCCACTCAAAATAACTCTTCAGACACAATGTGTGTCTCCTGACCCTGAAAGGGAGGTTGCAATTCTCTGAATATTTATGGCTGCATTATCTGTTTCATAATCACTAACACAAATATTGTGTATAGTCTGTGTAATGGGTTGAGGAAAAGAGCGGTCCATTTCTTGGAATCTTCTGGAGTGGTTAGCGAGGAGCCAAGTTCTGAATATGGGGCTGGGTTTTGTCATTGCAGCCGAGTTCAAACTGATGGATCAGGAGCATGAAATGGGAGTGGTGGGTTAAGGCGGATTTGCGGGACTTAGGTTCCATGGGCTGGAATTTCCGTGCCAAAATTGCGTTTTGTGCGGGGGCGAAGAATCGAAGTTCCCGACCAAATCGAGGCCGGCGCCTCTCCGGCGATTCTCCAGGCCCCGGAGAATCGCCCGTCCGTGAATTACACCGCGCGGCTGGGAGGCCATTGCCAGAGGCCCAACCAGGGATACTCCGCTTCCGACCGGCCGATTTCCTGACGGCGTGGAACTTATGAGGTATGGCCGGTCAGGACTCTCGCACGGCGGCTGCATACTCAGTCCGCGGCAGCCCTGGTGGGGGGGCGGGGGGATCAACCACTGGGGGGCCTTATGGGCGGCCGGGGCAGCGATCGGGCCGGTCCGATGCAGCAGCGCGCGGCCGATCGGGGGGGCCTACATTGTCCGTGTTGGTCCGTGGTCCGAGTCAGCCATGGCCCTCGGACCAGCCGCTGAAGGACGACGCCGAGCGCATGCGCGGACACGGAACCGGAGGTGCGGGGGCCCGTATCCGCAGCCAAAGCTGCATGATGCTCCCTGGGGCCCTTCTAGCCCCCAGAAGGTAATTTTGCAGGAAACTGGGGAGTGCAATGCCAGTGTTTTTATGCCGGCATGGGTTCCTTTCCCCATTTTGGGAGAATCCAGTCCATCTGTTCAGCTACTGGGGATTGAAGGAGGATGACATGGATGCATAGTACCCTTACAATCAGTCAGATAGACCCCAGTGAGTTTTGGGATGTGGATGGTGAAGTCAGATGGTGCTTCATGAGTGGGCATTTCCAGCTTATCTTCTGATCTGCTTTTCTATTTTGTCATACTATTCTTTATTAATTGTTCTTAACCTGTCTCTGTTCCTCTATCGTATTTTTGACTGCCTCACGTTTCATGCTGTTTGAATCTCCCCCAATGCCTCCCTATAGCTTCCTCAGCAGTAGAATCTTGATCTGTTAAGTGTTTTGGTTGGTTCAATTGGCTCTGTTTTATAACCTTTGCTCTCGAGTCGCCAGGTATCTTTATGATACTGCCACGAGGTTCAAGTTCACGTAATGATCAATAACTCAATACACCGATTAGTTAGATTCAAATCAAAGCACATTTATTATGCACAGTAATCGCTACTCATGCACAAATTCTACTTCTAAGCTACTTCTCCGACTAACAGGCCTATACTTGAAATGAAATGAAATTTGCTTATTGTCACAAGTAGGCTTCAAATGAAGTTACTGTGAAAAGCCCCTAGTCGCCACATTCCGGCGCCTGTTCGGGGAGGCTGTTACGGGAATTGAACCGTGCTGCTGGCCTGCCTTGGTATGCTTTCAAAGCCAGCGATTTAGCCCTGTGCTAAACAGCCCCTTTAGCTTTAGCTTCGGACTGGCCCACCAGGTCAGGGGAACAAATGACCTTTCGTTCGGGTTCTGAGTCTGCGGGATTCGAAGTTGGTATGGGTTGGTAGCTAGGACGCCTATCTCGTAGCGAGCGTTGACTTAAGACTTACTGGATCTCGGCGGCAGTTGAACCGGTCACGGTCAAGGTTGGTTCGCGTTGCTGGGTGACCCGGTCAAGAAGAGCGATTTGAGCTTGGGGGCTTAACTTTATAGTCCCCAGGGGCTTCCCGCCTTTTGGGGTTGACCCCGTACCTGGTTTCAAGTGATTGGACTTTGTTCCGATCGCTTGGTTCGATTTCTCCAATACCGGGGCGGTTCCCTGATCGATGGGCGGTCTTGAGGTGTCCGTTAACCTCTTTTGTGTTGGCTCCTGCTGGCGCCGGGGAGTCTGGCTTAGCTTTGTTTGTCCCAAATGTTGCGATTGTTCCCGGGGATTGCTTATTAGTATGTAGATGGCTGCTACATTTTAAGCAGATGGCTGCTTGTATCGATGCTGTCTGGGCTTTTGCAGAGTTTAATACACAGTAACTTGCACCTGCTGGTTTCTGCCTGTGTTGGCTGAATTTCCCTTCAGCCTTTGCTGTTCTCCATTTTAAATCGGGACTTGGCCAACTCAGGTGGCTACACACCCTCCTTGTGATCCTAACGCGAAGCGTGAAGGATCACATAACTGCGTTGCTTTTCATTCCCTGACCCAGCGAGCACTCTTCTGTGGCCTCTACACTGACCATAACTTTGCAAAAATGTTTAACTGACAATTCTAAGGGGCGCTATGTCAAACAGGGACATGCATTACAAAACAAAAAAAATGGGAACCTCTAACTATCCTTAATATACGACACTCACTCAAACATTTCATCACACTAACTTCCTAAACCATACAAAAAAAAATCATAGCAGTATTCTACACATTTTCTGGCTTGGCAGTCAAGCTCAGGATTGTACAATTGTTCATGGACATTTCTTTATTAACAACAAATCGCAAACGAATGCTCTTTATTGTAGATCGCGGGGTCGGGGGTCTGGTCATATCCGAAAATAGGGGATCTTATCCTGTATACTGGGGTGCGAGCGCGGTAGGCTCTCCTTCTCCATTTTCTCAGACGAATAGTCTGCACGATGCAGCAGAGTATCGCCAATACCAATAGGGATTCTATCACGTAGGGCAGTGAGTACCAGGTTATAAACCTGTCACACCAAGATGGTGTGGTGTCGCTTGTGACTGGACTCTGGGTACTGTGGGGGAGTGAATCATTAACGGCAGGGGGAGTTGAGGTCAGTGGGTTCGCGTTCACGCGCAACCAAATGTCCATTATGGCGATGAGCCACGCGGAGGATGTCCTCATGGTTCTTCTTCTTTCACTTCTCTTCTCTTCTTTTCTCCGGTCCTGGAGCTTCTGGAGTTCTTTGCGATCAAGCATAGTGTCTGTTACTACCTTGTTTTAATATCTCGTACGATAGCCTGTTTGTCCTTTAGTGCCAATTACTCCCTTTATAATTGGTCACTATGTGTGACTCCCTCATTTTTTTTCAATAACCGAATTTCAGGACAAGGCACACTTACAAATAATGAACCAGTGTGAGCCGTCTCGCAGACTGTGCGGTTTACCATCCAAATGTTTGAGGATGTAAATAGCATAAGGTTGGCAACCTAAGGGTTACCTGAAAATAAAAGAAAACTTTCAGAACAAAACTTGACAAAATGAGGTGCGTACGATTTGGATGGAGTCCCCGGGTAGGACGGCGACCAATGCCGTGTGTGCCCTACTCGAGCATAGCTGACCAGAGGCAGGGTTCCCAGGCAGGGCGGGTCCCAATGCCGTTTCTCCACTGCCTGAGCAACCGACAAGAACCGACAAGAAATGTAGTCATCGTGGGGGGTTGCTGTAGTGGTTCTTCCCTCGAACGAGAAGGGCAGTTATGAATGGGGGTCAGTGTTTCCATCGACAGACGAGTTCCTCTGAACTGGCCCTGAACAAGTCTTTGTGGACAAATTCTCAGAGGTTTCAGCCGAAAAGGTGTGGGGCCGTGGAAAACAAAATTCCGGTCTGACATACAACATTTAACAATACAAGTACAGACAACATCAAACATGCTGCAGGTTCCATCAGAAAGGACACCGTTTTCTCCCAAGCGGTTCCTTCTAAAACATCATCTGGGCACCTCAGTTATCGGCTGCGAACAGGGCCGCAAAGGGGTTCTCGTTTTGGGAGTCAGACTCCAAGTCGTCATCTTCTCCCGGATGCCAACCTCTTGAGTGTATCAGGGCTGATAGGGCTGCATGGTGTGATCTGGGATCGCTCTCGTCATTCCGGACGAGTCTGTACGAATTATCTCGGTGCCAAAAGGTGGTGTCTAGTTCTGTGGGGACGGAGTCGGGTCGTCATTGTAGGTCGGTGGTGGGGTTTGTTTGGGAAAGTGATCGTGAAGGGATCACTCGAATCATGGTCAGATTCACTGGGTGTGGGTCCTGTTGCATGGGGACAGTAGTGAGGCGTGCTGTGGCTATTGTCCGAGTCACAGTCGCTGTCGCAGCTGCTGCTGTTTGTGGGCGTTCCAGGGCGGAGTGTATATTTCGGGGGTGGAGTCGAGGTTGAGTCCGTGGCTGGGCTGGACGTGTTGGGGGAGGGTAGGGTTACGTGGCTGTGGGCGGGGCGTGGTCTGCTGTGTCGAGCATGACGTGGTGTGCGTGGTTAGACTGTGTTCCATATGCCTTCATCTGGTTGATATGGAACCACACAGTCTTTCCATTGGGGTACTTTATTTTGTGGATGGAAGGGCTTACTGTGTCCGCAATGGAGTACGGACCCGAGTACTTTGGTGAAAGGAATGTGCTGGGGTTGTTACGGAGAGGAAGACTTGCTGTCCTACACTGAACTCAGTCGCATGTACTGTCTTATTGAAACAGGCCTTGCTCTGTTTCTTTCTTGTGCCCAATTTCACTGCGGCTGCTAGCTGAGCCGTTTTAACATTATCCCTAATTGTTTGACTGCGTTCCCGTGTTGTGAGGGCTGTCACTTCAGTGCTAGTCAAGTCTAAGCCTAATAAAAATTCTCTGCCTTTCATGGGGCGTCCGGTCATGAGGGTGTGTGGAGTGTAACCTCTGGATGTGGAAACCGTGTTTCGCAAAAACATCAGCGCAAAAGGGAGGACCGAGTCCCAAGTGGTGTTGTTTTGCTGGACCATTTTTCTGAGTGTTGATTTTAGGGTCCGATTCATGCTCTCCACGATACCACTCGACTGGGGGTGGTATGCAATGTGGAATTTTTGGGTAATGCCAACTATCTTGAGGACGTTCTTCATGACACATCCCGTAAAATGGGTACCTTGGTCAGATTCAATGCTGCGGGGGAGTCCCCATCTCGTAAAGATGTGGTGGTTTAAAATCTTGGCTGTGGTCTTTGCCGTGTTTGTTCTGGATGGGAATGCTTCCACCCATTTTGTAAACGTGTCTATCACCACGAGTAGATATTTATAACCATTCCTTCAAGGGGGCAATGGTCCTATATAATCAATCTGGAGGTTAGTCCAGGGGCCATTAATGGGTCGGGTGTGACTGAGCTGAGCCTTTTTGGCATCTCTGTCCAGATTATTCTGGGCACAGATAAGACAATTCTCAATGTAGTGAGTAACATCTTCTTTTAAACCCAGCCACCAGCAGAGATGCCTGAGGTGGGCTGTAGTGGGATCGATTCCCTGATGTCCATGACCGTCATGGAATAAACAAATCAGTTGATTCCTTTCCTGTTCAGGAACCACATAAAGGGTTTCTTTTAACACCACACCGTCATGTGTGGTCAGAGCATTTTGAAACCTCTCGTAGGGTGCTGGATAGTTTCCTTTTAAAATCTCCCTGAGATTGCTGTCCTTCTTCTGGGCCTGCACTAAATCCTCAATATTAGTCTGCGAGACCTGAACTGCATTCACTGGTGCGCTTTCGGGGGGTGTCCAAAAATATCAGTGCCTGGAACCTGCTTTAGCCAGTGCGTCGGCTTTTACATTTCCAGGGGGGAACGAACGATGGTGACTTCGAACTTTGACTATCCCAAAAGTCCTGTTCTGTGCTCGTTCTAAAATGTGTCGGAGCAATGGGGCTGAAGGGAGGGGTTTTCCGTCTGCGGAAACACATCCTCTTGCTTTCCACAGGGGTAGGAATTCCGTAAGGCTGTTGCAGACAAAGAGGCTGTCCGAGTATACGTCTGCTGGGCTGGGGAAGGAATCTGTGTGTTCCACTATGTATGCGATGGCCGCAGGTTCTGCTGCCTGCGCGCCTAAGTGTCCTGGAAGTTTTATTGCTATTTCTTCTAGGGCGCATCCCTGCGCATCCTCGACGTAAATACCACACCCTGTTATGCGCTTCCCTTCTAATATTGTGGAAGATCCATCCACATATATCTTTATGGGTTTGCACGTGTGTGTGCTTGGGGATCTGGGTTGAACTACATATCTTTCTGGGGGGTGTTTTATCAATAAAGGGGCCTGTGTTGTGGTGTAGAGAGATAATTTCACATTCATGGGGGGTTCGGGGGTACTGTAGGTTGTCGGCGAAAAAAGTGTGGGTCTGTGTCCGTTTAACAGTGATGTCCCGTCCCTGCAAAAGAAGGGTCCATCTAGCTGCTCTAACCTGACTATCTGTACCGTCCTTGAGTCGTCCGTCCAGTAAAAGTTGGGTGGGGGTGTGTTCTGTGAGGATTGTGATGGGGTTTAGTCCGGTTATGTACGAAAAGTACTGGACTGCCCAGAATGCTGCGAGCAGGTGCCTTTCACAGGCTGAAAATCCCTGCTCCACAGCATCTAAAACTCTGGAGGCGTAAGCCACGGGCCTTAACTGTTCGTGCCGTTCCTGGAGGAGCACGGCCGAAAGGGTGCAGTCTGTGCTTGCTACCTCTGTAGCGTAGGGGGAAAGTGGGTCTGGAACTTGTAGTGCGTGGGCTGCTATGAGTGCTTGTTTCAACAAGTCCACAGCATCCGTCTGCTGCGTAAGCCATTCCCAGGGGGCTCCTTTCTTTAGGAGGTCTGAGAGGGGTGCTGCCTTGCTGGCAAAACCGTCAATGTGGTTTCGGCAGTAGCCAACCAGTCCTAAAAATGACTGGAGGGCTGAAACGTTCTGGGGAAGGGACAATTTAGCAATTGAGTCAATCCTTTTTTGCTCGATCTCACGTTTACCATGTGTGATAATTGTACCCAAATATATCACCTTATCTTCCAAAATCTGGGCCTATTTGGGATTAACTTTACAACCAATCGCTTGTCGGAGTGCCAGGAGTTTGGACAGAAGCTCGATGTGCTCTTCCTTGGTGTCTGTCTGCAGTAGTAGGTCGTCTACGTACTGGACCAGACATTCGGGCCGAGAGAATTTGGCTAAACCATTTTACCAGCTGTCAGTGGAAAATGGAGGGGGAGTTGTGGAATCCTTGTGGAAGGCATGTCTACGTGTACTGTTGATTTTTAAATGTGAAGGCAAATTTGTACTGGCACGCCTTTGCCAATGGAATGGACCATAATCCATTACTGACATCCAAAACCGTAAAGTATCGGGAATTGAGTCCCTGCTTGAGCATGGTCTCGGGACTTGTTGCTACTGTGGGGGCTGCTACGGGGGTGACTTTGTTTAATTCCCGGTAATCGATGGTCAGTCGCCATGATCCATCGGGCTTTCTCACTGGCCAAATCGAGGCATTATTAGTGGAGGCTACTGATCTAAGTACGCCCTGCTCTGATAAGCTGTTGATTACCTTTGAGATTTCTCCCTCTGCATTTTGGGGAAATCCATACTGTTTTGGGGGTCTAGGGTCAGGTCCTGTGATTTGTACGGAGCCAGTCATCCGTCCACAGTCGTGTTTGTGGGTCGCGAATGCTGTCCTGTTCTTTTGCAGAACTGCCCTAACCTTCATATCCGTGCTAAGCGTTGTCGGGTTAAACCAAAATTCGCCTACTGCGCTAATTTTGTTGGCGTAGTCTCCTATGTTGAGCGTTGCGGGGGCTCTTGCAGACTTTGCCATTTTCCAGACACACTGGTTGACTGGATCAAAGGATAGATTGTGGGAATTCATGAAGACTATTCCCAGAATGTGTTCTGCTGTGTGGGGCAGGTCAACTAAGACTACGGGGTGCTTGGTAGTGATGTTGCCGATTTGAATGGCTACAGGGGCTGTGATGTGTCCCTGCTGTGAGTGGCATGTAAAGCCGCTGAGGGTGATAGCGGCTGTAGTGGGCCACGTGTCTTTCTGAAACAGGGTGGAGGAATTTATTGTGGTGCTGGACCCTCCTGTGTTCCAGAGAAACTCGATGGGCTGTCCCCATATTTTCGCTGCAACTACCGGTCGTCCGGCCTATCCCAAAGGGTGTCGCAGACCCAACTGGGGGAGCCCGAACACCGTCAGTCCGTTCCGTTCAGATCCGTCTGATCTGAATGGGTGCTCACACTATGTATGGGCTCTGTCTTATTCTTACTTGGAGTGCCCGTCTGCTGGGCTCTCTGTGGCTTTCGTGGGGCATTGCATTCCCTTGCAAAGTGTCCCAACTGTCCACAGTTGTAACACTCCTGTGACTTTGGTGGGGGGCTGTTCTTGCCTTCATTTACCCATGCGGGGTTCTGGTGTGTTGTAACTGCCTGTATATCTGCGTCGGCCTGCTTTTCCTCGGGATTTTTAACTGCGGGTTTGTTTTGTACAGACTGCTCCCAGGTGCGGGACAATCTTTTTCCGACCCATTTCTCATTATGAGCCTCCTCTGAGGGATCATAATTCGCGCAAGCTTTTTGTCCTGTTTCTGTGGCATGGGAGATAAGGGTGCGGGTCCATTTGGCCATGTTGTCTGGGGACAAATGGGCGCGGTCTAAGTCTCCAAAAACTGCCGCAAAATGGATCCACAGGTGTCCAGCAAATGCTGTGGGGTGCTCGGTTTTCTTTTGCCTGCATTTATTGAGGCCATCTACGGGGTCACCCCGGTTATACCCTATCGTGTCTAGGACCGCTGTATGCCTGCAAGGTGCCTCCTCCTACATTCTGTGGGTCAGGAAGGGCTGCTACGACCGAAGGGTCTAAACTCAAAACTGTGAGCTTTACATGCTCTCGCTCACCCAGGCCGTACATGGTCGCCTGCTGCTTTACTCTGGCAAAGAAATGGTGGGGGTCTGAGGTGGGGAGGAAAGGTGTGATTTTCTTGCACGCGTCCCGTAATTTGGTCGCTGTGCGGTGGGTGGTTACAGGGTTCATTGGAGCCTGAACTATCTGCTCTGTGGGTGGGTTGGGGTGCTTTCCTGTTTTGGGGCTTTCCCTGCGCACATGTTCCCTGAACATATCTCTGCGCTGTCTCATTTAACTCTTCCCAATCAGGACCGTCTTCCTCATCTAATTTTGCTCCAAAGGTTTCCTGGAATCCTTTTTGGACTGAAAGCAGCGATTGCAGCTCTGCAATCTGCTTCCAGCACTTTGCGTGTTCGAGTGAGCTTTGTCTTTGCTCCATGGTGGCAGCATGGAGTGCTCGTAACGCTGCCTTCAGGTCACTACACTGCCTCTGCAATGCTTCTGCCTGCTTCTCGGTTTCTTCACGTACCAGGACTGCACGTTGCGTATCCTGATAGGCCTTTTCATACTGGGACTGGAAGCTGCTTAAGTGCGCCAGACAAGACTGGTGTGCCCACTTGGCATCATCCAACTCTCCGTCTTTTGCTGCCAACTTCCTCCTTAACTCTAAGTTCTTTCTTTCTACCTCACTAACATCGACCTTACTCATTCGATGTATGCCTTCTATCTCTTTCCGGAGCGTCCTAACGACCTCCTCTGTGTCTCGCAATTGTGCCAAGCAGGACACGATTGCCATCGGCTTGCGAGCTTTCCCTAAGCTCTTTTTGTGGATCTCACTCAGGGTCTCCCACCAAGTATGTCCTATACTCTCGGGACCTGTTTCCTCATTGCTACAGAATTCGCTCCAAAGGGGCCAACCTTTCCCTTTGAGGTACTTCCTGATTTCTTACTCCCATACAGGACATTGTCCTACTCTACAGCTGCTGGTCGCTGCGACCGCAAATTCTTCTGGGTTCATGAGGCGCTGCATTGCCTGCATTGCCATCTTTCTCATCTGAATGCTTCTTTTAAATTTGGTACAGGGTGTCTAAGGCGGTGCTGTAAATACGGGTACGGCTTTCGCTAATTTCCGAAATACAAACTCCCGACAGTTTTGTCACAACAAAAAAAATCTATCAGTTTACCTTATAGCCCTGTTAGTTACGCATGCATTTAACACACTTCTGAATTATGAGGATTGATCAGAATTGCTTGAACACTTGTGGTTTTCTCTTCCCAATTGGATCTCTAATTCAAATTTTTGGGTTCTCCCGGTGTGGTTAAGCCAATTCTAGTTCGGGTCCCGTCAGATGTCGGCAGTGATATGTTGCTAACTTTTGGTTGGTTCAATTGGCTCTGTTTTATAACCGTTGCTCTAGAGTCGCCAGGTATCTTTATGATACCGCCACGAGGTTCAAGTTCACGTAATGATCAATAACTCAATACACCGATTAGTAAGATTCAAATCAAAGCACATTTATTATACACAGTAATCGCTACTCATGCACAAATTCTACTTCTAAGCTACTTCTACAACTAACAGGCCTATACCTAGCTTCGGACTGGCCCACCAGGTCAGGGGAACAAATGGCCTTTCGTTCGGGTTCTGAGTCTGCGGGATTCGAAGTTGGTATGGGTTGGTAGCTAGGAGCGCCTATCTCGTAGTGAGCGTTGACTTAAGACTTACTGGATCTCGGCGGCAGTTGAACCGGTCACGGTCAAGGTTGGTTCGCGTTGCTGGGTGATCCGGTCAAGAAGAGCGATTTGAGCTTGGGGGCTTAGCTTTATAGTCCCCAGGGGCTTTCCGCCTTTTGGGGCGGACCCTGTACCTGGTTCCAAGTAATTGGACTTCGTTCCGATCGCTTGGTTCGATTTCTCCAATACTGCGGCGGTTCCCTGATCGATGGGCGGTCTTGAGGTGTCCGTTAACCTCTTTTGTGTTGGCTCCTGCTGGCGCCGGGGAGTCTGGCTTCGCTTTGTTTGTCCCAAATGTTGCGATTGTTCCCGGGGATTGCTTATTAGTATGTAGATGGCTGCTACATTATTATGCAGATGGCTGCTTGTATCGATGCTGTCTGGGCTTTTGCAGAGTTTAATACACAATAACTTTCACCTGCTGGTTTCTGCCTGTGTTGGCTGAATTTCCCTTCAGCCTTTGCTGTTCTCCATTTTAAATCGGGACTTGGTCAACTCAGGTGGCTACATAAGTATGAAGCTTTACTTCAGAAGATGCTAATAACCTGCACAACATACATCTTCTTCCCATCTTTGTCTCTCAGTCTGTTTAGGTTGGCCTGATCTTACATGGGATTTATTTTCGGTCTTTTTAGTTTGTTCTTCATCTTCATTACAAGCAGGCTGAAATGATGTCTGCACTTGGGTAAGTGAAGGCATTTTTGATGCTGTTCTTAAACCCCCCACTGATCATCAACAAATCTATTTAATTTTTGTGAACATCTCTTAGACTCCTTCAGGGGTTGCTGTTTGAAGATCGTGTCCAAGATGACCAAGTTGTTAGGTGTTGGATTGGATTGGATTGGATTTGTTTATTGTCACGTATACTGCGGTACAGTGAAAAGTATTTTTCTGCGAGCAGCTCAACAGATCATTAAGTACATGAGAAGAAAAGGGAATAAAAGAAAATACATAATAGGGCAACACAACACATACAATGTAACTACATAAGCACTGGCATCAGATGAAGCATACAGGGTGTAGTGTTAATGAAATCAGTCCATAAGAGGGTCATTTAGGAGTCTCGTAACAGTGGGTAGGAAGCTGTTTTTGAGTCTGTTCGTGCGTGTTTTCAGACTTCTGTATCTCCTGCCCGATGGAAGAAGTTGGAAGAGTGAGTAAGCTGGGTGGGAGGGATCTTTGATTATACTGCCCGCTTTCCCCAGGCAGCGGGAGGTGTAGATGGAGTCAATGGATGGGAGGCAGGTTCGTGTGATGGACTGGGCAGTGTTCACGACTCTCTGAAGTTTCTTGCGGTCCTGGGCCGAGCAGTTGCCATACCAGGCTGTGATGCAGCCTGATAGGATGCTTTCTATGGTGCATCTGTAAAAGTTGGTAAGAGTCAATGTGGACATGCCGAATTTCCTTAGTTTCCTGAGGATGTATAGGCGCTGTTGTGCTTTCTTGGTGGTAGCGTCGACGTGGGTGGACCAGGACAGATTTTTGGAGATGTGCACCCCTAGGAATTTGAAACTGCTAACCATCTCCACCTCGGGAGATGTAGATGGAGTCAATGGATGGGAGGCAGGTTCGTGTGATGGACTGGGCAGTGTTCACGACTCTCTGAAGTTTCTTGCGGTCCTGGGCCGAGCAGTTGCCATAGCAGGCTGTGATGCAGCCTGATAGGATGCTTTCTATGGTGCATCTGTAAAAGTTGGTAAGAGTCAATGTGGACATGCCGAATTTCCTTAGTTTCCTGAGGAAGTATAGGCGCTGTTGTGCTTTCTTGGTGGTAGCGTCGACGTGGGTGGACCAGGACAGATTTTTGGAGATGTGCACCCCTCGGAATTTGAAACTGCTAACCATCTCCACCTCGGCCCCGTTGATGCTGACAGGGGTGTGTACAATACTTTGCTTCCTGAAGTCAATTACCAGCTCTTTAGTTTTGCTGGCATTGAGGGAGAGATTGTAGTCGCTACACCACTCCACTAGGTTCTCTATCTCCCTCCTGTATTCGGACTCATCGTTATTCGAGATCCGGCCCACTATGGTTGTATCGTCAGCAAATTTGTAGATGGAGTTGGAACCAAGTTTTGCCACACAGTCGTGTGTGTACAGGGAGTAGAGTAGGGGGCTAAGTACGCAGTCTTGCCAGTGTTGAGGACTATTGTGGAGGAGATGTTGTTGTTCATTCTTACTGATTGTGGTCTGTTGGTCAGAAAATCGAGAATCCAGTTGCAGAGTGGGGAGCCAAGTCCTAGGTTTTGGAGCTTTGATATGAGCTTGGTTGGGATTATGGTGTTGAAGGCGGAGCTGTAGTCAATAAATAGGAGTCTAATGTAGGAGTCCTCTAGGGATGAGTGTAGGGCCAGGGAAATGGTGTCTGTTGTGGACCGGTTGCAGCGGTATGCGAATTGCAGTGGATCAAGGCGTTCTGGGAGTATGGAGGTGATGCACTTCATGATCAACCTCTCAAAGCACTTCATTACGACTGAAGTCAGGGCCACTGGTCGGTAGTCATTGAGGCACATTGCCTGGTTCTTCTTTGGTACCGGTATGATGGTGGTCTTCTTGAAGCAGGTGGGGACCTCAGAGTGGAGTAGGGACAGGTTAAAGATGTCCGTAAATACCTCTGCCAGCTGGTCCGCGCAGGCTCTGAGTGCACGACCAGGATCCCGTCTGGGCCCGTCGCCTTCCGAGGGTTCACTTTCAGGAAGGCCAATCTGACTTCGGAAGCTGTGATGGTGGGTATGGGTGAATTATGGGCTGCTGGGGCACTCGCCAGCGGATTGTTGGTTGCCTGCTCGAACCGGGTATAGAATGCATTGAGTTCATCGGGGAGGGGTGCGCTGCTGCCAGAGATACTGTTCGGCTTCGCTTTGTAGCCCGTTATGTTGTTTAGTCTTTGCCACAACCGCCGAGAGTCTGTCTGTGACTCTAGCTTTGTTTGATATTCTCTCTTGGCATCTCTGATGGCTTTGCAGAGGTCGTACCTGGAATTCTTGTATATGTCAGGGTCATCTGCCTTGAACGCCTCAGATCTGTCCTTCAGTAGGGAGTCAATCTCGCGATTGAGCCATGGTTTCCGGTTGGGGAATGCACGTACTGCTTTCTTTGGCACGCAGTCGTCCACACATTTGCTGATGAAGTCTGTGACGGTGGTGGCATACTCATTTAAGTTGGTCGCTGAGTTCTTAAATATGGACCAGTCCACTGTCTCTAAACAGTCACGTAAGAGCTCTTCTGTCTCCTCGGACCAGCACTGTACAACCTTCTTAGCTGGATTCTCCCGCTGGAGTTTCTGCTTGTATGCCAGGAGAAGGAGCACCGTCTTATGGTCTGATTTCCCAAAGTGCGGTCGGGGGATGGAATGGTAGGCGCCCTTGATTTTTGAGTAGCAGTGGTCAAGAGTGTTGTCGCCCCTGGTGGGACAAGAGATGTGCTGGTGGAATTTTGCCTCTTATCCATCATGATTCTAAAAAATTGGTACTATGTTTTCTAGTTGCGAGGCTCTTATCTTCAGTTAAGAGAACTTTAAATATGTAAATATGATATGTCACAAAAATGTCCATTTATGCTCCCCTTCTCAAGGGCAACTAGAGATGGGTAATAAATGCTGGCCCACATCATGTAAATGAATAAATTGTCATGCGAGAGTGCCTTTAAGACATGGATGTTTAAGCAATGTACCTTTAAGAAAACAGTGATGTCATAGAGTGGGTGGACCTCAGCTCAGTTCAGCCATTTTGCAGTCTGTGTTTTGCAGGTTTTTAGTTTCAGTTTTGAAAGAGAGCTGCAGTTAGTTTAAATGCAGTGTCTGTGTGTTTCCAGAGAGCTGCAATTTTTGCAGTTTGGTTTTGCTGAGAGCAGCTAAAAAGTGCCTGGCTGGTTTTGCTGAGAACAGTTTAAAAGTAGAAAGCCAGCTTGCGACAGTCTCTGCCATTCTACAGAAAACATATATATCCTTTAACCTGATGTGATTCTGTTTAAAGGTGTTAAGTCTCTTGGAAGTTTGAAGGAACATTTTAAGGAATTATTTACTGTTGCAATATTTTCTGAGTTATCTCTGAAGTTATCTTTCCCATACCTAGGGAAAAAGCCATGTGCCTGGAAAAGCAACAAATCCATTAAAGGAAGAGGTTGGTTGAACTCCATGATACATTTTGGGGTTCTGAAAAGCCTCGCCCATAACAAAATGAAAAAACTCTAAAAGTCCATAAGGATGTTTTGACTCTACTAAATATACCAAAACTTAGTGGAAAGAACAAAATTAGTAATGGTCTTCTCGGGGCCCACTTTCTCTGGCACTGGATGCCTCAGTCTATGTGATGCAGATTGTGAGCTACCTGTCAAAGCGCCAGAAATAACCTGTTCACTTCTGGCTGTGGGAGAGTCTTGTAGACTAGAAATGTTTTTGCTACCTTTTTGCCTAAAGGTATAAGAACATAAGAACTAGGAGCAGGAGTAGACCATCTGGCCCCTCGCGCCTGCTCCGCCATTCAATGAGATCATGGCTGATCTTTTGTGGACTCAGCTCCACTTTATGGCCCGAACACCATAAACCTTAATCCCTTTGTTCTTCAAAAAACTATCTATCTTTATCTTAAAAACATTTAATAAAGGAGCCTCAGCTGCTTAACTGGGCAAGGAAATCCATAGATTCACAACCCTTTGGGTGAAGAAGTTCCTCCTCAGCTCAGTCCTAAATCTACTTGCCCTTATTTTGAGGCTATGCCCCCTAGTTCTGCTTTCACCCGCCAGTGGAAACATCCTGCCCGCATCTACCCTATCTATTCCCATCATAATTTTATATGTTTCTCGAAGATCCCCCGCATCCTTCTAAATTCCAACGAGTACAGTCCCAGTCTACTGAACCTCTCCTCGTAATCCAACCCCTTCAGCTCTGGAATGAACCTAGTGAATCTCCTCTGCACATCCTACAGTGCCAGTACGTCCTTTCTCAGATAAGGAGACCAAAACTGAACACAATACTCCAGGTGTGGCCTCACTAACACCTTATACAATTGCAGCATAACCTCCCTAGTCTTAAACTCCATCCATCTAGCAATGTAGGACAAAACTCCATTTGCCTTCTGAATCACCTGTTGCACCTGTAAACCAACTTTTTGTGACACATGCACGAGCACACCCAGGTCTCTCTGCACAGTAGCATGTTTTAATATTTTATCATTTAAATAATAATCCCTTTTGCTGTTATTCCTACCAAAATGGATAACCTCACATTTGTCAACATTGTATTCCATCTGCCAGACCCTAGCCCATTCGCTTAACCTATCCAAATCCCTCTGCAGACTTCCGGTATCCTCTGCATTTTTGCTTGACCACTCATCTTAGTGTCATCTGCAAACTTGGACACATTGCACTTGGTCTCCAACTCCAAATCAGCCATGTAAATTGTGAACAATTGTGGGTCTGATCCCTGAGGGACACCACTAGCTACTGATTGCCAACCAGAGAAACGCCCATTAATCATCACTGTTTCCTTTCTATTATTCAACCAATCCTCTGTCCATGCTACTACTTTACCATTAATGCCATGCATCTTTATCTTATGCAGCAACCTTTTGTGTGGCACCTTGTCAAAAAGCTTTCTGGAAATCCAGATATACCACATCCATTGGCCCCCCATTATCTACCGCACTGGTAATGTCCTCAAAAAATTCCACTAAATTAGTTAGGCCTGACCTGCCCTTTATTAACCCATGCTGACACCAATGGGACAATTTCCATCCAGATGCCTCGCTATTTCTTCCCTGATGATAGATTGCAGTATCTTCCCTACTACCGAAGTTAAGTTAACTGGCCTATAATTACCCGCTTTCTGCCTACCTTCTTTTTTAAACAGTGGTGTCATGATATGCAAACATGCAACCAATGAACACTCAGAATAGGACACAACCAATGGGCAGTCAGGACACTCAGAGGTGGCATCACCACAAGAGGGCATGACATAAACACTATAAAAGGGATGAGGCACTCACACCCTGCCTCCTTCCACAGACAGATATCTAGAGAGTTAGACATGGTTGATCAACAGCATCACACCCCAGCACGTGGCTTAGAGAAAGCTGGTACAGTTAGACTGAGTTACTACAGTTAGATTAGCAGAAAGTCGAACTCATTTGAGAACTGTGTTAATAGTTCAATAAACACGTTGAACTCATTTCAGAGACTGGAGCATCCTTTAGTTAAGACTGCATCCAGTAGCAGCCTGTGTTATCCAAAGCAGCATAACACAACAAGTGGTGTCACGTTTGCTAATTTAGTATTAGTCCCGCCAGCTTCGTTCACCTGTGGTCCTAAGTATGTACTGGCAAGGGGTTGTGAATGGCTAAAGAGCAGGCTGTTGGTTCATATTCTTCCGCACTTGTAGCGCTTTCCGAAGCAGAATTGGGACTCCAGCTATTATTCTCTGTTAGCGCAAATCATGAGGTCTCTGAATGTCTCCTTTGTGATAGTCACATCTTCAAATGTGAAAATTAATGACTTGGTTTTATCAGAAGGAGAAACCTGCTGTGCTTGTCATCTGTGCTCAGGTGCCCCCTGCAGATGCCACTGTCATTGGTTGCTGAGTAAAGGCAGCCTGAACAGCAGACACTATCAAGTAATCTTTACCCTAACCTGCCCAGTAGGACACTGATGATATTGCTTTAGCCAGCCTTTTCCAACGCTGTCTGATTAACTTTCCAGTAACATATGGGGCCCGATTCTCCCCCAAAATGTCAAAGTTAATTTGTGGCGGGTTTTTCAGGGAGTTTCTCAACGTTATTTAAAGACATTGTGCGGGATTCTCCGAACCCGTGTCGGGTCGGAGAATCGCCAGCGGGGGGGACACGAATCGTGCAACGCCACTCCGACGCCAGGCCGCCGAACGGAGAATTGGCGGCAATAGAATTTATAGAATTTACAGTGCAGAAGGAGGCCATTCGGCCCATCGAGTCTGCACCGGCTCTTGGAAAGAGCACCCAACCCAAGGTCTACACCTTCACCCCATCCCCACAACCCAGCAACCCCACCCAACACTAAGGGCAATTTTGGACACTGAGGGCAATTTATCATGGCCAATCCACCTAACCTGCACATCTTTGGACTGTGGGAGGAAACCGGAGCACCCGGAGGAAACCCACGCACACACGGGGAGGATGTGCAGACTCCACTCAGACAGTGACCCATGCCAGCATCGAACCTGGGACCCTGGAGCTGTGAAGCAATTGTGCTATCCACAATGCTACCGTGCTGCCCACATGGTCGCTGCGGCGCCTGTCGGGGGCCGCTCGATGCAGCCACCCCGGCGATTCTCCGTGCTCGATGGGCCAAGTGCCCGCCAAGTTCAGCCGTGTCACGCCGGCATTGTTCGCGTGTGATCCTACCCAGTGGGACCTCGCCGTTCTGTCTGCGGTGGCCATCCTGGTGGGGGGAATGGTGGAATCCGACTCCAGGGGGGGCCTCCACGGTGGCCAGGCCCACGATCGGGACGTACCGATCGGCGGGCAGGCTATTCCGGGGGAGGGTCTATGTTCCTCCACGCCGCGCATCCTGTAGGGTTCTGCCATGTTGCGTGGGGGCCGGCGCGGAGACGGCAACACACGCGCATGCGCATCCGAGGACCCATGTCGGCCGTGTTGGTGCCCGTATTGGCAGCTGGAGCTGCGCAAAGCGTTCCAGTGCTGTGCTGTCCCCCTGTGCGGCGCAGGATCGCTGCTCCTAACGGGCAGATGATGCCATTGTGAAACGCTCCAGCGTTTACCCCGGCGTCAACACTTAGCCCCATTATCAGAGAATCCCACTTAGTCACTTTTTGGGGCCCTGGGGAATTTCTCACCGGTTTAGCCCACACTTCAGAATTTTTTTTACCACTGGGGAGCTGAACTCAGAGATTGGGCCGCCATTTTGAAAGGGTGCCCCGAACTCTAAGTGAGTTTGTGGGACCACCACCCCCCCCCAACCATGGGCAATGTCACCCCCCCCACACACACACACATGGACACTACCCCACACACCCCAAGTGAGGACACCCCGCTATGTGGTCCCTGAGGGACCCCTCTTCAGGCCCCCCCAAGCCTCCTAACAGCACCTCCTTCCTTCTAGGACCCCCACCCACCACCCAACCAACCTCCCGGAGGTCCCTAATTACCTGGCCTGCAGTCCCCGCCCTTCTAACCCCCAGTCCATCCTCATTTCATGGGCATGGCCCCCTTTGCCCCCGACCCTTGGCAGTGCCACTCATGTACTTGGGGACCTTTGTACTGCCACTCTGGCACCCAGGCAGTATTCCTGCTGGCTTGGCAGTGCCATCTTGGCACCTTGGCAGTGCTAGGGTGGCAGTACCAAGGTGCTAGCTGGGCAGTGCCAAGGTAAGGGCGTTTCAGGGGGAGGGGCAGGGAGCCACCCTGAACTTACCCTGACCACCCTGGGATCTCCGGTGGCCCGGGAGACCCCCCATTCTGGGTGCCGTTCCACCTGGTTCACGTTTGTGTGGACCGTACTGATTGCCGCCCGGATGCAGCCTCCCTGGGGATGCCGAAGAATTCAAGGGAGGCCGCTGGATCCTGTGCAGGTAGGTCAAAAGTAGGTTTATGACCTACTTCCGTGAGCGTCATTCAGTCCCGCCCATTTGGGCGGGGTTCCGACTCCGCTGTCTCGCGGGGCGTCGGTGAATCCGGGAGGTGCGGAGCCTGTCAGGAGGCTTGCTTCAGACATTTCCAAGCATTCTCCGGTCGTTGTTGCGCTCAAGCGAGAGCCCAACCTGGCCGGAGATTCACGTCCATAGAATATTACAGCACAGCAACTGGGCTCATCTTCCCCATGTTGGTTCTCTGAAAAGGCTATTCAATTGAATGCCAAACCCTTCCCCCCCCCTCATAACTCTGTAAATCCTCTTCAAATATGAAAATTCCTTTTGGAAGTTACTGCGGAATCAGATTCCACCACTATTTCAGGCAGTGCAGTCCAGACATTAACAACCCTTTGTCTGAAGAAATCTTCCCAAATTTTGCCTCTAATTTTCCTACCCGTTACTTGTAAATATAGGACTGCTGGTTCCTGACAGAAGTGCTGGAAGAAATAGCTGTTCCTATATGCTTTATCAATACATATCATAATTTTGACAATCTCTATTAGGTCTAAAAGAGAATTTGATCTCATTGAAGCATACAAATTTCCGACAGGGCTTGACAGGATAGATGCAGGAAGAATGTTTCCCCGGGCTGACACAGTCTCAGAATAAGTGGTAGGCTATTTTGAACAGAGGTTAGGAGAAATTTCTTAATTCAAAGGGAATTCTCTATCCCCATTCAGGATGTGAGCTTGCTGAATGTTCAAAACAGAGATCTACAGATGCCTAGATATTAAAGATACCAAGGGGTATAGGATCATGTGGGAAAAGTGGTGGAACAGGCTTAAGTGGACCAATGGCCTACTCCCACATCTATGTTCCTATGTCACTCCTTCACTCCCTTTGTTCTGAGGAAAACAATGCAGCAATCCCACAGCACTGTATTGGAGCATCAGCCTTCCTTGTAATCCTCAAATCCTGGAGCAGAACTTAAATCTGATTCAGAGGGATGAGTGCCAACTGAGCCATTGGAATTAAAATGGATTTATCCAAAAAATTAGACATAATTAACACTGGACCATTTATTGTATTGCAGGCCAACATGGTAAATTTGTGTTGCAAACTGTTTTAAATGATTAAGTGTGCAATCAGTGCTGCTTAGGCCCATTGGTGGCAAAAAGTAACAGCTGCCCTGACAATGCAGGCGATTTGCACCACACACCTTAACAAAATTAAATTAGAAAATGACAGCACAGGTTTCAAATCCATGTAGCATATTCATTCGCACCGACTTCTCACTGTTCTGCATACTGTCGGCTGTCGTTAACCTTATGCATACAACCCATTTAGCTATATGGTGTTCTACGAACTTCACATCAAAATTTGGCTCAATTTTCAGGATGGTCAACCAAGGATGGGAATGGTGTGATGTGTGGTCTGAATGTCAGTTTTAAGATACCATTCGCCAGTGCGGAGGGGAGTGGTGCAACGGACCTGTCCATCATCCAATTAATACCAATTAAAATAGATATATAGACCATTAATAGCTTATTTAAAGTGAAGGGTATAATTTTGAATGCGTTTCGCATGGCTCAGAGTGGACTGATCAGCTGAAAAGAGGTGGACAAAGAGTAGGAAGCCAATCATATTTGACCAAGGAATTATCCAAACCCCATAAGACGGCTAACTGGGCAAAGGGGACTCGACATTTGGAAAGAGGAGCCCATGGCATTGGGCAGATGACGGGGAGAATGGGCACTCAATATTCAGGCAGTGAACAGCGTCATCACCATCTTGGCATCACAGGTGTGGAAGTGCAGGGGCATGGTTGTTGAAGTGTTGGGTACTCTGAGACACAGACGAACCAACACGGTTGCGATTGGTACAACGCAGTTTTATTTATTTTAACTATTTATATAACAAACTCTGGTACTCAGCACATGGTGACTGTCTGAGTGTCTGGCTTGGAGGTCCTTGCCCTGAGCCGTCTCCTGCTGGACTGCCCAGGAAGTGTCGTGTTCCTTGTTTGTACTGTGTATGCTCTTGTCTGTGATTGGCTGTCGTGTTGTGTGTGCTAATTGGTCCGTTGATCTGTCCATCATTATGTATGTGTGTATGTGCTGTGATGTTCACTTGAATATCATGACAGTTGTCAATCACATAGAGCGGCTATCTGTCAAAAAGAAAGACTGGAGTTGGTACTGGGGAACGATTGTCGGGCTTTGGGCCCAGTGGCCATCAAAGCAAACAGCCTCCACTAGAAAGTCAGAAGCCCAAGCAGCAGGATGGTATGGGAGAGCAAAGAGGAGCAGGGAGGATGCAGAAGCCATACCTGCAACACTGGATCTAATGCTGAAGACAGAGCTACCTGGAGATGATTATCACCGAGTGCTGCAGGACACTGACCCTCCAGGCAGATGGTCACAGACAACAGTGACCTTTTCTGCAGGGACTTTGCACATTGCAGCTCTGGTTAACATACCCTGTCAATAATCATTAAAGTCACTCTGGCCTTGAACTTCTTTGCTTCTTGCTCAGTTGTGGACCATAATGGCACCTCACAAACAGCAGACCATCACTGCATCTTGCAGGTCATTGAATCCCCTTTTTCCAGAGCAGGGCAGTATATCTATTTCTTGACAGATACAGGCTTGCAGGGAGAAAGGGCTTGTCACCGTCATTGGCTTTTCCATGGTTTAGGGCAAGATTGATTACTCCCATATAACCATCAAAGAACCCAGAGATTACATGTGCGCTCAAATGCATCAACAGGAAAAGATTCCACCTTCTCAATGTTTAGCTGGTCTATGACCACAAAAAGAGCTTTCACCACATGTGCACTTGCTTTCCAAGCAGCGGACCTTAGTCTTTGATCCTCTGGCATTCCTGGCGTGTGCCTTGTGAATTGTGAACAGTCTTTGGGGAGTTAGGAGATGAGTTGCATTGGATCCAAGTTCCTATAGTCTCATTTCTGCTTCTGGCAGTGACAACGATCTTGACTCAGGTGACTTTGGTTTCAGCTCATGGCCTCTTTGTGCTACCACCTGGGCTGAGGACCTCACGCTTTCCTTCACTGTCTCCAAAATTAGGTCAAAGTCTGCATCAATGAAATGAGAAACAGCCCTGTTGCAGACGATAGGCACTCATCTCTCCACCAACATCTCATTTCCTGCTGGTACTGCAGAGGGCATTGTTACAAACCACAGATCTCTCCTTCAGGACAAACAGTCGCCTCAATGAAGACTGCCATAGGTCCTGAAATCAGTAGCACACTTCATCTGATGCCCTTCCTCTCTTGCTGCCCCCTGTGGCTCCAGTTGGACCGAAAGCCGATTTCATCACAATTAAGGGCTCACCCACATAAAACGCAGCTTCTCATTGGAGGGTTGGGGGATTTCTGTCCCGAAAAAGAAAACTAACTCCTGTGGTGAAATGTTGGCCCCATTTTTGAGTTTTCTGCTTCCATGGTGTTCCTACAAATGACCACCATATAGCCCAACCTGGCCTCCATTGATCGTCCTTATTGTCCCTCATGACAGGAATTGGGCCTTCTGGTGATAAGTACCGCTGCCTGTTTCATGTTGAATGTGACCCTGTCTGTGAAGAGAACAGAAATCTGCATTGAATAAACTGATATTATGTATTTCAGTCTGCAGCACGTTTTGAATATTTTATGCATAGTTTAATACAATTTAAAATACTTAGGAGTAGTATTTCAAAAAGCATTTCAATTGGCATTGTCTTGTTCTGTGTGTAATAATATGAGCATTGATATTTTTTCTAAGCTGCACTTTTCTCTACTTTGTTTCTTTCAGTCTCCTCTAATATTTCTCAACCGTCTTCATTAGCTCATTTTGGTGTTGTAATTCCCAACAAGGTACTGGATGATTTCAGGTTAACTGTATTGTTAATAAAACTAATCTATGGATAAATCTATTTCATATTTGCCGAGAACTTGGGTATCCATTTATTGCAACTCCAATATCCATTCCTATTCTTCATCTTTGCACTTATTTTTATCCTGAAATGATTTCCTTGATACTTGTACAATTGTGTTGTTTATTGTCAACTTGATTACCTCTTATCACCATTATACCCTCCGTTTTTATTCTTGCGTTGATCCTCCACTCTGAAAGGAGCACATTTTTAGGAGCAAATGCTGCCAATCATAACTGGGGTTTCTTCAGTGAAGCATCTTTGTGTGCTTCGCATTTACCTTCTACCTTGGCACAACTAACACACTGCACATCAGAATTTACCCTTTCACAACCATTACTGCTTACTTTGAAACTAGATATCAAGTGCCTTTGTACCAATCCCGCAGGAGTATTCTTAAGTTGAGAGTTAGCAATGACACATTCCAGTCTTGTTAAAAATACATAGAATAAGCTTGTGTACTACTTAGAATGCGCTTAAAGATTGGAAGAAAATCAAGATTCATTCTTTATCTATTGAGAACAATTTCAACCTTATAATATTTCTTCACGACGAGCTCCCTGAAAATATTTTTGGGGAGAATTGAATGCCTTACTTTATGTTGTGATAAATGAAAATAGTTTATGCATGTAATGATGGATGGGGTATACATGGATTGATGAAGGAATATACAGTTAAATGGAGGAGAAATGTGTATGAATAAATGGGGGGTATAAGAATGGATACAAATATGAATATTGAGAGGCGTGATATATATGGCTTGATGGGTAAAGATACAGGGGAATGTATGGGTAGAGAAATTGATGTATAAATAAAGGAGGGGACTATATGGATAGATATAGGATGATTAGATGAACAAAAGGATGACTGGAGGATGGAGTTACTCACTAAAAGACATTAATGGTTGTACAATCAAAATGTTAAAATACAAAAGGACTGCAAAATAGTTTAGCTCAGTCCATAATAACGCTCGCGGCTGTTTTGCTCTCTGAAATGCAAGAAAATGATACGTTTACCATAATAAAGTGGCAGCTTTATTAGAAAGAGTTTTATTGTGTCAGACAATGCTGCTCACATCAAATTTCGACTGATCATGCACTTGATGTAATACATATAGATTTGCAAAATATCTCTGGAAATGGATAGATAGCTGACTACAAGAGAGAAAACAAAGAGAAGGGATAAATTGTGGCAGAGCTGGTAAGTGGGATCTAACAAGAAATAATGTGGGGTCATTGTTGCTCACAGTTTACATTAATAATTCAGATGTTGGAATCAAAAACCCAATTTCTAAATTTGTAAATGCCCCAAATTGGGAAGGTTAGTCAGCAATACTGAGGAGAATTTTGAAGATTATAAGAAGACATTAACAAACCCGCAGAATCATAATTGGCAAACAAATTTCAACATAGATAAGAACAAGACACTGTTGGTAAAATGTTGATGGCATGTTAAAATGACCCTCACTAGAACCTTAACATATTAAAATATGTTGCTCATTGCCTTGGAAAGGGGAACCTGCCTCATCCTGTTCCCTGACAGCAGGACATAGGATTGGGGAGCTGATCAAACAGGGTAGCCTGAGATTTTACCTGCCCTCCCAACTACATTCCCATCTCTTAGGGGATGATCACATTTTACCCATTTCTACTTGCTAGGAAGATCAAAGTTAAAAGCCAGCAATATAAAACAGTCACCAAAATATTCAAATAGGCAATTTAGACAAAACTTATTGAAATTGCTGCAGATGTGGAACTCACTACCACAGGGAGTCATTGAGATTAATAGAACAGTTGCATTTCATTTAAAGGGTATCTAAATAAGTGTATAAGAAAAAGATGACCCCTGACAAGAGTTACACAGATAGGCTTAGATAGGGAAGGATGAGAGGAGACCGGATTGATGTCTGTTCCCATGCTCCAGATTCTGTGCAATTTCATGCAGTCCCACTGCATTCTATAAGACATTTTTAACATTTGAAAATATGGACTAAATCAAAGAAGCTACAGGTTTAAAGATGCAGTAAATCTTATTAGGCACTTAATGGTTGCAAATGCTTATTTAAGAATCGAAATATGATTCACTAAACCCACTGGCAGTTACTAAGCTTCAAAGGCTTTCTCAATTAGACAGACTGGGGTAGATTTTCACCTTCCCTCCCCACCCCTGGGCATAAATGTGACATTGTGGATCAGCCAGACATATAGAAGCAACCCTATTTCCATTTCAACTGAAATCCAGTTTTAGGGAACAAGTGTAGCAAGATCAAAATCAAACCAATTATCTTTTCCTTATCATTAATGCAACCCTCTGAAAAAGGATTACATTTTGGAGTTGGAAAGACTTTCAAGGAAAAGGATTTGAGCATGACCACCACATCATTTTGTGTGAGTGTGTGTAAATATGTGTACCTGGATACACAGGCATAAGTATAGAACTGTCGCGCATCTACGGTTTCAGCCAAAGAGGTATGTACATCCCACCCAATTTCACCTTCTATTGACATCAATGAAAAGGTCAATTGGATGTGGTGGACGACAGGCAGCTAATTCTATCTCATCCAATTTACACCATCGCCCACCAGCCCTTCACTGATTCTTTACAAGTTCCATTCTAATCTGCTGCAAGATTGATTATTGAAAACCATGCTCTTTTGGCTGAGAGGAATTGCAATACAATTATTTCACTGAAGCTTCAGGAGATGTCATAAACCATAGAAGTGAGGCTCACACAGCAAACATTCAATAAAGTCTAATCTTAGATCATTCCAGAATATCTAGCTTTGCATAAATTTAAACAGTAAAGAGTAAAATGGAGGACAATGGGAGAAGTTTTATTATTTCATTCTGCATTTGCCATTTGGTACCAGATGTCATATAACTTGTTGCCAAATGTTCCCCATGTCACTGGTGATGCTCACACTGATTTTACACTGCACCACCATGTTTGATTTCTCAGCAAGTAAGCATAGAATATATTGTCAAGCACTGGCATGACAATATTGTGAGTCTTTCGGAGCTATATTTTTAAAAAAGCAACATTTTAAAATGACTGAAAATCGAGATAGCTTCCAAGAACTACTAGGTGTTTTTGAATAGAACACAATGGACACGATTTAATGGGGGAAAAAGAGTCCCATTTTGGGAACGTTTAGCGGGGTGTTTCTCGGTGCCTTGCGGCTTGGCACGGTAGCACAGTGGTTAGCACTGTTGCTTCACAGCACTAGGATCCCAGGTTCGATTCCCGGCTTGGGTCACTGTCTATGCAGAGTCTGCACGCTCTCCTGGTGCTGGCATGGGTTTACTCTGGGTGTTCCGGTCTCCTCCCACAAGTCACGAAAGACGTACTGTTTGGTAATTTGGACATTCTGAATTCTCCCTCTGTGTACCCGAACAGGCGCCAGAATGTGGCGACTAGGGGTTTTTCACAGTAACTTAATTGCAGTGTGAATGTAAGCTTACATGCGATAATAAAGATGATTATTATGGTTGTCGGCACAGGAAGAGATTGGGGCACCATCTTTATGTGCCGCCGTGATCTCTCAACCCAGCAACGCCCCCTTACTTGTTAGCGCATTCTCAAGCCCCCCTCACCCCACCTCATAAGGGCAGGGCACCCCCAGGTCCGATCCCCAGCACAGGCAACCTGGGCACCTTGGCACTGCCAGCCTGGCACCCTGAATGTGCCCCTGCCAGCCTGGCAATGCCACTTGGAACCCCTCGTGAGATTTAATGGCTACATTGGGTCCCGTGTCGGATGTGATGAAATCGTACGACCGCGGCCAAAATCTGTACATCTCTCAATGAGGCACAAATACATTTCATCATGATTCCCCTTGGGCTACATCGGGGAAAAAACAAAAGCCTCTAGTTGATTGAACACAGCATAGGAGAAGAATCCACACTGTTGATTGGAAGGTCACAATGCATTATTTGGACCATCATATGACACTTCATGCAAGGTCACATGATACAATGCCAAAAGATATAGTAGAAATTCAAATTGACTTCTAGGCTTTCAAGAGAATTCCATCAGTAAGAGAGAAAGTGGAATTATCCAGCCGTTTTCTGGCAGCAGGATTCTCTGGTCCCCGGGTTTCCCGGCAGCGTGAGATGGTTTCAATGGAAAATCCCATTGACAGCGAATGGTGCTCAGCCTCCCACTGCTGAGAAACATGCGGCTGGGAGGCCAGAGAATCCTGCCCAGAGACTTTCAAGTGAAGCCGTCAGACAACTGAGCAGCCAAGTGACTAACTTCAACATGTTAAAAGAGAAAGAAGGCCTCTCTTTCCTTTAACATATTCCACATTCAAATTCAACTGAGATGTCCACTTCTGGGCAGTTCAACTGCAGGAACTTTTACAGATACAGAAAAAGCTTTGCTTTTTGCTCTTTTGCTCCAGCCGTAGTTGAGTGTCAACTCAACTAAGAAACAACATGCCTGCACGGAAATAGAAACAAAGTTAAATTCTATTTTTATTATTATCATTTTATTTCATCTGTATCGAATTTTGTGTGTGTGATAAAGTGGGTGAGTCGAGTAAATGAGATGTCATATTGTACTTATCCTCCAGAGCATGTATGAGAGAAATAAAATAACCATTGACATTTCTAAATACACAAAAGTTTGCCTCTGGGTTATTAAAATTGATTCAATAACTCCAGAAATCCACAAATCCACATAGAAGTACTGATCAAGGACAAATAAAAGGAAATACCTAAAATGTGTCTGTGACACTATCATCAGATAATGAATAGTGGCAATTGTTTGGACTTTTCAATTTCATTCTTCAACAGAATCCCTTAAAAAATTAAATACAATATATTTACCCTTTGGAAACTGGTCGCTTCCATCACTTTGATATCCTTTGAATTAACGCATAAGGACTTCACACAAATCATTCTTTTGAAGCTGACCATATCATTATAATACATGAGTGAAAACTGAAGCAAATTAACATGTAAACTGGATTCATATTTGGGTACCTGCTATTATTAATTAACGCTGTTGAAGGTGACTGAGGTTTATTTACATGAATATACAGGGAAAACTGCCGATTAATCTGTCCCATTTACACATTGAGACAAACACATGACAGTCGACAGTACTTGTTGTAAGTTAATTTACATAAACTTTACATTTTAATTAAGAAGTGCTGCATTCCTGGCTGATATATCTACCATTTGACAGTATGAGAACAGGTTTGTGTAAAAATAGGCCAAAGTTGAACAGTTTATTTATAATTGAATAAACTTCAATTTTTCCCTGTAAGAAAACTCCAAACAAGCACTGACACTATTGCCACTTCGACGTAGCATTTTGCAAAATCTGGTTTAGTTCCGTTGATTTGCAGCTGAATACGTTTGTAAAAAATATATATTTCTCACTTTACATTTTATTCATCACCACACCTCTCCTCCTCCCCCCGCGCCCTGGACTGTGAATCCCAAATCAATCTGGCTCGCAAGCCTTTCCATCACTATTGCTAATTATTAGCGATAATCTGAAGTTGTGTTTCAAACAGTGATTGTCCAAACGACACATTTGAATCCAGGCATGGAATGTTGCTTCATACGGTTTAGAACTAATCACAAAGGCCTGCATGCTCAGCCTTGTTTCCATGAAAAGCCAAAATCAACTCACCCAAGAATAATAATCTTTATTATCACAAGAAGGCTTACATTAACACTGCAATAAAGTTACTGTGAAAAGCCCCTAGTCGTCACATTCTGGCACCTGTTCGGGTACACAGAGGGAAAATTCAGAATGTCCAATTCACCTAACAGCACGTCTTTCGGGACTTGTGGGAAGAAACCCCGCAGACACGGGGAGAGCGTGCCGACTCCGCACAGACAGTGACCCAAATCACAAGCTGAACCTGGGACCCTGGTGTTGTGAAGCCATAACGCTAACCACTATGCTACAATGCTGCCCTGTCAAGCAATAGGATTTTGTTCTCCTCCCTTTGCCTTAATATTAGAATCACCTCACATAGGCGCTCATGCCATTTAACAGCGTAGTTGAGAACTGCTGAAATTGAAGGAACCATGATGCTGTGACAGACAGCATGAAATTCATGCTCATGCTCATCTGCTTCGTGGGGAACTGCTCAAACCTTTGCACCAGCAGGCCGTGCTCCTTGCTGTGTTCTCCTTCCAAGTGAAAATATTTGTGATGTACATTGCAGTGACATTTTGGGCATAAAAACACATTAACATAGCTTGCCAGAAATATTTAATGAGTTTCTTGTATTTTTCCAATCAACAGAACTGAAATTTACGCTGTTACACTGTGTATAGTCAAACTGAATATTATCACGGCTTTTGGTATAAACAGGGATGATCGTTCGTATTCATTGCACCATCGATGTTCACAAGCATTACTACTTTAGGGCAGCATGCTGGCACAGTGGTTAGCACTGCTGCCTCACAGCGCCAGGGATTCAATTTCAACCTTGGGTGACTGTGTGTGTGGGGTTTGTGAATCTCCCCGTGTCTGCGTGGGTTTCCTCTGGGTGCTCCGGTTTCCTCCCGCAGTCCAAAGTGGATTGGCCATGGTCAAAATTGCCCCTTAGTGTCCAACGGTTAGGTGGGTATGGGGATAGAACAGGGGAGTGGGTTTAGGTAGGGTGCTCTTTCAGAGGGTCGCTGTAGACTCGATGGGCCGAATGGCCTTCTTCATCACTGTAGGGATTCTATACTTAGCTATAGGCCTGCTTCTCACTCGTTGACTTGCGATTTGAGAAGGTAGTAAAACCATCAAACTGCCACAGTGTTTCACTTTTACAACTCATGAGGCTTTTGACTTGTATGTATATTATTTTCCAATCAATTTCTTCTTTAAAAGTTAGGATTTTAAATTTTCTATAATGTTAATTTTCCTTGTGTTAAATTCCTGTCTGAACTGTTTTAACATCAAGGTTTTCAGTATAATAGGAGATCACTTCATCCATTTTATCTTTGCAAGCTAAAGTAGATTTCCAGCATCTGCAGTAATTTGCTTTTATAATCCAAAATTAAGTTGACAGCCTGGATCCCGCCCCATTTCCCTATATCTTCCACCCTTTCAAGTGTTGTTCTATCCCTTAGAAGATGCAGCTTCTCTGCCTTAATAATTCCCTCATCACCAACTACTCAACCAGAGGAAACAACCTTTCCTTATTCACCCGATCAAAACCCTTCATCATTTTAAACGTGCTAATGACTGCCTTAAAATAGTGCAGACAGGAATTAAATGCAAACATAATAAGCAGTATGCTAAAAATATCCCACAGAGTGAATTAAACCTCAGTGAATCAACGATGGGTAGGATGTTACTTTCTCAAATTAGTGTTGTCAGCACAGCATGGTGTTTCAAATCTATTTGATTCAGTAATGCACATTGACCACATTGTGTTCTAATTTTTGCTGGGTAAATATATTGACACACAGCAGCAGGCATTAGGGATAGCGCCTCTCCCACCCAAAACATGGCTTTCCAGCTTCCCTTTTTAAAAGAACTGAAAATAACACAATGAAATAAGCCTTGTGAAATCCCTCAGAGGCTGGAGTGGTACCTTGTTCCATTCCAGTAATGTTGGCAAAAGATCAGGGCCTGGATCTGCACATTTGCACATGGGTTTGGATGGTGCTTCCTAAGGAACCTTGGTGAGTTACTTTTGTGCATCTTGTAAATGGTATGCACGGCTACCACTGTTCGCTGGTGGGAGAGAGATTGAGGGCGGGATTCTCCAATAATGGGGCTATGCCCCACGCCGGTGTGAAAAGTGGCGCCAAAAACTCCGATGTCAACGGTCCCCGATAATGGGGAATGCTCCCTTTCCTAGGGGGCTAGGTCGGCGCCCGAGTGGTCCCCGCAGCTCCAGCCGGCGCGGAACGGCCGGCGTGTGTTCGCGCATGCTCGCTACAGCCGCCGTATTTCCGCGCATGCGAAGAATGGCCGGCGTGATTCCGCACATGCGTGGGGTTTCCCTTCTCCATGTCGGCCCCGGGCAATATGGCGGAGCCCTACTGGGGCCCGGCGCGGAGGAATATAGGCCCCCACAGAACCAGCCCACCTGCCCGCCGATCAGTAGGCCCTGATCGTGGGCCAGGCCACCGTGGGGGCCCGCCCCATGGTCAGAACCCCCCGCCCCACCTCCAGGGCGGCCCCCGCAGACTCACCTTCCAGGTCCCGCCGTGTGGGACCTGAGTAGCCCACGCCGGCGGGACTCACCCAAACCCGCCGGCCACTCGGCCCATCAGGGCCCGGAGAATCGCCGCGGGGGGGTGCGTTTTCAACTGCCCCCGACTGGCGTGGCGGGAGTCCCACGGGCGCCCGAGAATCGGAGGGGGAGAGTCCCGGCCTGAATGTTTATGGAAGGGGTAACAATCAAGCGGGTTGCTTTGTCTTGGATGGTATCAAGCTTGTTGTGCAGTGGAAGCTGTCGGAGCAGCACTCATCCAGGCAACTGGAGAGAATTCCTGACTTGTGCCTTGTAGATGTTGGACAGGCTTTGCGGGGGGGTCACGGGGTGATTTATTTGTTGTTGAATTCCTAGCCTTTGACTTGCCTCTTCCACCACTTCACCCACTATTCCCTGAAAGGGAAAAGAAAAGTTATGGGTGTGAAGATAGGCTAACAACAGCAATGTCGGCCTTCATTGCCAACCCCTAATTTCTATTGAGAAGGTGGTGGTGAACCATCTCCCTTACAACTGAGTAAGCTGCTTGACCATTTCAGAGGGCAGTTAAGAGTCAATCACATTGTTGTGGATCTTGAGTCACATACAGACAGGACCGGGTACGGGTGACAGATTTCCTTTTCTAAAGGACATTAGTAAACCAGTTGTGCTTTTTATAGCAAACTGTTAGTTTCATGAGACCAACTTTTTATTTTAAATCTATTTAATGAATTAAGAATAATTCTGCCAGCTACTATTGTGGGCTAATCTTTCATCATTGACTTGGGAATCGCAAGTCAGGGCATTTCTAAGATTTGTGTTCTGAATAAATGCGCACATATATGTAATTTTCACCCCAGACAGTCAGGAGCAGGTTGAAGCTCGGCACCACCTCCAGAAGCAAAACTGACTGATGCCATGGTGGGAAGTTAGAAGCCTGTCTCCATTAATTGGGACACCAGCCCAGTTCTGTGGATGAGTATTAAACCCAAAGCCTGCAACACTCACCCAACTCCTATGCCCCCTTTGCGCCCCATATCCCCTCCATACGTCCAATGCATCTTTCATACTCCTCATGCGCACTCCTTAATACCCATGCAATCACTTTGCTCCCAAGTATCTTACATACTCACTGCTCCATTATCCGCTATGTTCAGGACTGAAGACCTCGAAAATAACACTTTGAAGTCAATGGAATGCTCCTGAATTTATTTTAAAAATGGAGTCAAACTTACTTTGAAAAAAAATCCTCTTCAAAGCTTTTAAAATTGTCAATTAAACACACATCCATTCAAACTCCCCATTAACAAATATGGCTCCTCTTATGTGCTCGTAAAGATCAAATTAAACACACAATGATTCAAAAATCTGTTTAAAATATTTTACTCCTCTTAACTGGTTGTAAAATAGTTCATCGCTGTTTCCTTCATAGCTGTGTAAATAACCCGCTCCCGTTACAAATCCATTACTGAGTTTGAAGGTCAGCCAAGCATTCACAATGCGATTCCATTGCACAACAATGTAAATAAACCCTTTACGACTGAATACAACATTAAATTTGAAATTACCTGAAAAAGATATCCATCTGTTATTTCATTTTACAAAGTGTCAACAGATGCATTTGCAATCAAACAATTCCGCATCTGATCAAATATTCCAAAGGCTCAACAGATGTCTGGACTTTAAATCAATATAAAAATCAAATTTCAGGATCCGGTTGGTACAATAATGTCAGATTTCCAATACTACTGAATGCAGATGAGCAGTTTGTCACTGTGGAGTAAGTACTCTAATGCATGTGAGCACAATGTTGGTAAATTTAAACTCACATTTTAAGGATAGGATCTTAGTGCCAATCACTGCATTAAAAACTTAATTAACTTCTCAAAGCATTTAATTATGACCGATGAAGCTTGAAAGATTTTTTAACTAGACCTGCCAAATTGTTCCTGGCTCAACAAAAGGCTTCCCAAAGCTGACTGACCTGACATATTTCACACAACATTCAGGAACCTACCTGAATTGCTGCTGAAGTCAATTTTGTGGAAATTCAAAATAAAGCAGACATTTAAAAAGCTGAACGCAACGTCAGCATGAGTGAGTCTTAGATCATCACTACAACAATTTCCATACTCGTCAAAATGTCAGGTGGGAAATTTAAGCTTTAGGTCCCTCGAATTAGAATTTTACCTGCCCGACATGGGTTTGCGCAATCTCAGGACAGAAAAATCTAGCCCCATGTATCTGGATCATTACTGTTGGCCTTTGGATTACTTCTATAAGGTAACAAATAGACTACTGAGGAGCTGTGAGGAGAGAGGGCTCAAGGATCTAACAGCTTCTAAAACAATTGGAACAAAGTCCCTGGAAACTGAGGTGGGCCGTTCAACTAGCATACTTCGGCACTTGCCCAGCCCTGAGGACACCTACAATCAGCTTCCAGTGTCAACAGGCCCGACTCTTCTCCACCCCTGTGTTACAACCCTTGGCAGCCCCCAAGCTGTTGATGAGATCCGGTTACGGTGCAATACCATTTTGTTTAAAGTAGACAAATTTTGAGATTGAAAGCAATAGGTGATGAAAGCTATATCATTCCACGGGTAGGGGCGACACGTGGCACAGTGGTTAGCATTGCTGCCTGCGGCGCTGAGGACCCAGGTTTGAATCCCAACCCTGGGTCACTGTCCGGGTGAAGTTTGCACATTCTCCCCGTGTCTGCGTGGTTTTCACCCCTACAACCCAAAGATGTGCAGGGTAGGTGGATTGGCCACATGAAATTGTCCCTTAATTGGAAAAAAAAATAATTGGGTACTCTAAACTTATAAAGAATTTTTTTTTTTTTTTAATTCCACGGGGGTTCAATAAACAAAACTAAACAAGGTAAAAAATATAA
Source organism: Scyliorhinus torazame (assembly GCF_047496885.1). Lineage (NCBI taxonomy): Eukaryota > Metazoa > Chordata > Chondrichthyes > Carcharhiniformes > Scyliorhinidae > Scyliorhinus > Scyliorhinus torazame. Next base: position 65,662,372 of record NC_092721.1, on the reverse strand, counting down.
AACAATTTGCAATATTACCTTATGTTCTAAAATTGAGGATAAGTATGGGATATGTGTGAATTAATCAGCCCACTGTGGTTACACGCATAATAAATGCCAAATGTGACCAAAACAGATATGGGGGATATGGGGGAAGGGGGATATGGGGGAAGGGGGATATGGGGGTATATCTGGGAAGGGCGCATATGGGGGAAGGGGGATATGGGGGAAGGGGGATATGGGGGATTTGGGGGAAAGGGGATATGGGGGAGGGGGATATGGGGGGTTATGGGGGAGGGGGTTATGGGGCAAGGGGGATATGGGGAGATGGGGGAAGGGGGATATGGAGGAAGGGGGATATGGGGGAAGGGAGATATGGGGAAGGGGATATGTGGGGATATGGGGGAAGGGGGGTATGTGGGAAGAGGGGATATGGGGAAGGGGGGATATGGTGGAAGGGGATATGGGGAAGGGGATATGGGGAAGGGGGATAGGGGACATGGGGGAAGGGAGATTTGGGGGATATGGGGAAGGCGGATATGGGGGAAGGGGGATATGGGGGAAGGGGGATATGGGGTATATGGGAAAGGGGGATATGGGGGAAGGAGGAGTATGGGGGAAGAGGGATATCGGGGAAGGGGGATATGTGGGATAAAGGGGAAGGGGATATATGGGGGAAGGGTGATGTGGGGGAAGGGCAGCTATGGGGGAAAGGAGATATGGAGAAAGGGGGATATGGGGGAAGGGGGTATGGGGGGATATGGGGGAAGGGGTGATATTGGGGAAGGGGGATATAGGGGAAGGGGGATATGGGGAAGGGGATATGGGGAGGGGGATTTCAGGGAAGGGGGATATGGGGGAAGGGAGGATATGGGGGAGGGGAGATATGGGGAAGGGGATATGGGGGAAGGGGGACATGGGGAAGGGGGATATGGGGGATATGTGGAAAGGGGGATATGGGGAAGGGGGATATTGGGGAAGGGGGTTATGGGGAGGGGCTATGGGGAAGGGAAATATGGGGAAAGGGGGATATGGGGAAAGGGGGATATGGGGATATGGGGTGGGGGATATGGGGGAAGGGGGATATAGTGGAAGGGGATAAGGGGGAGGGGATATGGGGAAAGGGGGATATGGGGTAAGGGGGGATATGGGGTAAGGGTGATATGGGGAGGGGATATGGGGTAAGGGGGTATGCGGGAAGGGGGATATGGGGGATATGTGAAAAGGGGGGATATGTGGAAGGGGGATATTGGGGAAGGTGGGTTATGGGGAAAGGGATATGGGGAATATGGGGAAGGGGGATATCGGGAAAGAGGGTAATGGGGAAAGGGGGAATATGGGGAAGGGGGATATGGGGGAAGGGGGAATATGGGGGAAGGGGATATGGGGTAAGGGGATATGGGGGAAGGGGAGATATGGGGGAGGGGATATGGGGTAAGGGGGATATGGGGAGGGGGAATCTGTGGGAAGGGGGATATGGGGAATGGGGAAGAGGAATATGGGGGATGGGGATATGGGGGATGGGGGGATATGGGGAAGGGGAATATGGGGGAAGGGGGACATGGGGTAGGGTGATATGGGGGATATGTGGGATGGGGAATATGGGGAAGGGGACATGGGGTCGGGTGATATGGGGATATGTGGGAAGGGGGATATGGGGGAAGGGGGATATTGGGAAAGGGGGATATGGGGAAGGAGGATATGGGGGATATGTGGGAAGGGGGTATTTGGGAAAGGGGATATGGGGAAGGGGATATGGAGGAAGGGGATATGGGGGAAGGGGGATATTGGGGAGGGGGCTATGGGGGGTTATGGGGAAGGGGGTTATGGGGAAGGGGATTATGGGGGAAGGGGATATGGGGAAGGGGGATATTGGGAAAGGGGGATATGGGGAAGGAGGATATGGGGGGATATGTGGGAAGGGGGTATTTGGGAAAGGGGATATGGGGAAGGGGATATGGAGGAAGGGGATATGGGGGAAGGGGGATATTGGGGAGGGGGCTCTGGGGGGTTATGGGGGAAGGGGGTTATGGGGAAGGGGATTATGGGGAAGGGGGATATGAGGAAGGGGGATATGGGGAAGGGGGATATGGGGAAGCGGGGATATGGGGGAAGGTGGATATGGGGGAAGGTGGGCTATGGGGGGTTGGGGATATGGGGAAGGGGGATTTGGGGAAGGGGGATATGGGGGAAGGGGGATATGGGGGAAGGGGGGATATGGGGGAAGGGGGATATGGGGGATAGTGGGAAGGGGGATTTGGGGCAAGAGGGATATGGGAAAGGGGATATGGGGAAGGGGGGACTATGGGGGAAGCGGGATCTGGGGGAAGGGGGGATATGGGGAAGGGGATATGGGGAGGGGGGATTTGGGGGGATGGGGGAAGGGGGGCAGACCCAGCCCACCAGGCATACGACACCCTCAGGATGTTACAGGGTGGCCACGAGCCAGGGACAGACTCGGAGCACCAGGCGGACGCTGCCCCCAGGATGTTCCAGGGCGGCCATGAGACAGGGACAGACCCAGAGCACCAGGCGGAAGCTGCCCACATCTAGTGCGAGTGCGGCGACGCCGGCGGGCTATACCCAGCGACGAGGAGGGCAGCCACAGCAACAGGCCCCCGTTGCAGCCGACCCAGGACACTGACACACAGGACACTGACACACAGGACACCGACACACAGGATACCGACACACAGGACCCTAACACACAGGACCCTAACACACAGGACTCTAACACACAGGACACTGACGCACAGGACACCAATGCACAGGACCCTAACAGACAGGACACCGATGCCCAGGACACTGACACACAGGACACCCACACACAGTGGACGGATGGATAGGAATCACCACTCCAGGGAACCCTGGATATCGGGTCGGATGAGGAGCACGCCATTATGCCACTGCTATCTCCTACACCCTCCACCATCGCAGAGACACTCACCTCGGTTGGGCACATTAGCGATGAGGCATCTGGGACACTAACTGGTGCGCACAACACAGCCGTCCCGGTACAGCAGGTGGAGGCAGGAGCAACCGAGGGGCCGGGCAGTCAGAGGGCAACCCGTCCAGTTGGGTCCCGGGTTCCTGGAGGTACCACACCCACCCATAGACCCGATGCAGGCGCGGACCACGGGGCGACCGAAGGGGATGCCGGCCGGCTTGCAGCAGCTGCAGGCAAAGGTGGAGGAGTCCACCCACGTTCAGGAGCAGGTAGTGGTGCCGGTCATGCGTGCCACCCAGGCTGACACCGCACGAGTGGCGACCGCGGTGGAGGCAATGGATGCGATGGTGTCAGACATGGGTCGCAGTATGCAAGGTGTGGGGCTTTCCGTGCAGGCGGCGTCTGTGGCCCAGGACATGGCTGCCCTCTCACAGGCAGCCATGAGCCAGAGCCAGCAGCAGATCGCAGAAGCGCTCAACACCGTGGCCCAGTCTCAGCAGGCAATGGCCCAGACTCTGCAGGCCATTGCCGAGGGCATCGGCGCCATTTCCCAGGTGCTGGCTAGCATCGCCCAGACACAGACAGGGATGGCCAACTCCCTGAGTTCCATGGCTGCAAACTTGCAGACCCTTGTTGATACCAGGGCGGGCCTCCAGGACTGGCAGCACCAGGTGTCGGGGGGGCATCGGGTGCTCGGTCCATTCGCATCCCTGACCCATGTAGAGGCTCGGGGGCCATCGGGCACCCCGAGGGAGGAGGAGGGGATGGGGCACGTTCCGGGTCCCCTGTAGGGTAGGTCCCGGTTCACTGCGACACCTCGGACTCCCCCCCTTTCCATCCCAGGTGCATCTGGTGGGCAACGTGCAGGACAGTCTGACAGCTCGCCATCCCAGTTGCCCGAGCCACAGCCTGGCCCATCTAGGCCGGGCCGTCCCAGGAAACGGCCGCCAAAGGGGTCCCTAGTCACAGCGCAGGAATCACAGGAGTCCACAGGAGTTCTGCTGCACCATCTGGGGAGCCACCTAGACGTAGTAAGGCCAAAAAATTAGACACTGAGTAAGTTGGCACGGGTGCAGTGCACAGATTAGTCCTGGGGCTAGGGCACGTGTATGAACTGTTTGTTATTAAAATCACTTTCACACGTACAGAAGCTGCCTTTGTGCTCTGCCCGATGTGTGCGGGGGTGTGGTGTGAGGTGAGCGCCAGTGGGTGTGTGAGGGGTGATAGAACGTTCGCCTCAGGTGAGTGTGGCCCCCTCCCCCCGAGTCGCCCTCGCCATCCCCCTCAGCAGATGACGGGACCGTGCGCTGCAGTGTCACGGCCGCATGCAGGGACGGTCCAGGTGGAGGGTGTTACTGTGGCCATGGGTCAGACATTGTCCAACGATGTAGAGCCCAGAGCTCATCACAGAGCGGGTCGTCATCATTCTCCATGGCCTGCAATAGACACGCTTCCACCGGCGACCGTGTGAGCCTGGCCCGTTGTGCCGCGGGTGGATGTGCAATGGAGGGGTGGTGTGCATGCGGGTGGGGTGCGGGTGGTTGACGTTGGGTGGACAGGGTGAGGGTGGTTGGTGTTGGGTGGGTGGGGTGAGGGTGGTTGATGTTGGTGGGCGGGGTGAGGGTGGTTGGTGTTGGGTGGGTGGAGTGAGGGTGGTTGGTGTTGGGTGGGTAGATTGAGGGTGGTTGGTGGTGTCTGGGTGGGGTGAGGGTGGTAGGCTGGTGGGTGGGTGGGGAGAGGGTGGTCGGCTGGTGACGTAGTGTGTAGTCTGTGCCCATACTCGGTGATTCCCACGCCCCCCTAGTCTGTAAACCGGGCGGCTATCAGCCAATCCCGTGCCCGCTTGCCCAGCCGGTAACGGTGGGCAGCCTCCCTTCCATGTCCTGAACATTGCCCCCATCCTCCTCAACAGGGGAGGTCTGTTCCTCGTCTTGCTGCTCCTCCCCTTCCCCCTCCTCTGCCTGCAGCACATCGCCCCTCTGCTGGGCTATGTTGTGCAGGACACAGCAGACCACAACGTTGCGGCCGACCCTATCTGACGGGTGCTGGAGAGCCCCTGCAGAGCAGTCCAGGCACCTGAAGCGCATCTTCAGCAGCCCAAATCATCTCTCTATCACCCCCCTGGTCGCTGCATGGGCATCGTTGTAGTGTATCTCCCCGTCAGGCTGTAGCCTCCATATCGGCGCCATCAGCCACGACTGCAACGGCTAATCCCTGTCACCCAGCAACCAGCCCCTCAGCCGGGTGGGGGTGTCCCTCGAACATGGTGGGGATGAAAGATTGCACCAATACGAATGAGTCATGTACACTCCCCGGGTACCAGGTGCAGACGTGAAGGATCCTCATGCGGTGGTCGCAGACCACCTGCATGTTCATGGAATAGGTCCCCTTCTGATTCGTGAACACGGCCCTGTTTTCCGCAGTTGGCTGCACGGCGTGTGCATCCCATCGATCGCCGCCTGGACCATGGGCATCCAGGCCACGGCAGCGAAGCCCGCTGCCCGGGCATCCTGGCTGGCCCAGTGCACAGGGAACTGGATGTAGCAGTCCGCAATGGCATATAGGGCGTCTGACACTGCACGGATGCACCGGTGCACCGATGCCTGTGAGATGCCAGACAGGTCCCCACTTGGCACTTGGAATTACCCCGTGGCATAGAGGTTCAGGGCCACCATAACCTTGACAGCTATGGGGAGAGGGTGTCCTCCCCTTGTGACACACGGTGCCAGGTCTGCCATCAGGTGGCAGATGTGTGCCACGGTTTCCCGGCTCATCCGGTGTCATCTCCTGCATGAACGGTCCGTGAGGTCCTGGTACAACAAGCGGGGCCCGTACACACGGGGCCTCATCGGGCGTCTCCGTCGTTGTGGCACCACCACCACCTCCTCCTCATCCTGTCGTGCGGGCGGCCCTCCAGCCTGGGCGGCTGCCGCCTGCCTCCCTGCGGCACGCTCCTCTGCGGCAGCCTCCGCCGTCTCCCTGGCACGCTCCTGCTCCAGCTCCCCCAGGGCAACATGTAGAAGTGCAGCTCCCGCCACGGCAGTCAACATCGCTGGGTGATGACCAAACATAACGGCCTGCAGGGAGTTGGGGTGGGGGGGGGACAGACGACATGTCACCATTGCCCATAACCCCCCCCCCCCGCAGCCAGGTGCCATGGTCGCGACTGTTGCCAGCTGGCACATGGCCAGGCGGACACCCCCCCACCCACCCCCCACCCCGGCACGCACCTTCCCGAAACACACCTCCTCTCCTCCCCGGCACGCAGCCTCTCCATCTCCCGCCCACCCCGGCCCCTCCCTCTCCTCCCCGGCATGCACCCTCCACATTACGCACCCTCTCCAACCCGCCCCCTCCCCTCCTCCCAGCCCCTCCCCCACCCCAACCCCTCCCCCAGACCCTCCCACCCCTCCCCACAGCCCCTCCTACCCCTCTCACCAGCCCCTCCCTCCCCAGCCCCTCCCCACAAGCCCCGCCCCCCCAAGCCCCTGCCCCCAGCTCCTCCCCAGCCCCTCCCTCCTCCAGCCCCTCCGTACCCCTGTCCCTCCCCAGCCTCTCCCCAGACCCTCCCAAGCCCCTTCCCAGCCCTTCCCCTACAGCACCACCCCCTAACTCCTCCCCCCAGCCCCTCCCCCAACCCCTCCCCCCAGCCCCTCCCCCCAAGCTCCCCCCCCCCTTCCCCCGGCACGCACACTCCAACGACTCCTGCCACCACCTCCCACCACCTGCGGCCGTGCCATCACTTCTCCAGCGGACGCCCCACGCCGACCCCTACCTCCGCGCCCGACTGGTTGACGCTGTTAAATAGGTGGTTTGATTTGCGCCAGTGTGACCTGCGGTCATGTCGGCAGGAGAATTGGGGCGGCCCCGGGGCCCGTTGCGTTGCGCCGATCCTCGACATTCCCCGAGGCGCGTGGCGCGATTCATGTTGACGGGATTTTTGGGGGGCCGAAGACTATCGCGGGGCGGCTGGGCTGGATTTACGACGCCCCCAGGCGATTCTCCGACCCGCCAGGGGGGTCTGAGAATCCCGCCCATGCTGTTAGGTAATTTGGACATTCTGAATACTCCCTCTGTGTATCCGAACAGGCGCCGGAATGTGGCGACTCGGGGCTTTTCACAGTAACTTCATTGCAATGTAAGCCTACTTGTGACAATAACGATTATTATTATTATTATTAATAATCTTCATCCTCAAAAATCCCGCCTTGGAATTTTCTCCATAAATCACCCCAACTTCGATGTCTTCAATGAAGGCCAACCTCGCAGTGTTTCAAACTCACCCTCCGAGAATCCATTTCCCTGTATCCCCAAGTGCACCCAAGCATCAACTTATAAACGCAATTTCCGCTTTTCAGACATGCAAAGCAGAATACTACTACTTCAAAGTGATATCTTTGCACCAACACCCCACAGCACGGAGTCACCAATCTTCAGTTGCTTTCCTGGATCTTCACAGCTCCATTAAGCCTTCTTTAATTACAAGACCACCTCATACCATTTCATTCTTACCCCCCCGAGGTTCCGTTCTTCTGAAGCCCTGAGAATACACTCAAATACCAATTTCAGGCACAACTCCATGTTGTGCAGAACTCTACTGCTCCAACGGGTGCTGTCAGGAAATAAAGTAAATTGTATTTATATTAGTGGATATTAGGAATAGATTTCATCTTTAAGTTTAATTTATATTCTTTATTTGTGGGATATAAAGGTAAAACCTGGGTCAAATTTAATTTTATAGTGCAGACAGCAGGTCTGCAGATGTTTGTATACCTGAAATTTTAATGAGAATTTATGATCCGTGAAGTAGTTAAAAAGAGAAAAAAAAACAGTTTGGCTGCCTAGAATCAGGATGCAGAAAGGGGAACCCATAGAGGGGGGACTAGCAGATTGCTGAGGAAAATAAGTCCAAGAATATTAGATGAGTTGCTCCAAAGTAAATTATTATTTTTTTAATTTAGAGTACCCAATTATCTTTTTTCTAATTAAGAGGCAATTTAGCGTGGACAATCCACCTACCCTGCACATCTTTGGATTGTGGGGGCGAAACCCACGCAAACACGGGGAGAATTTGCAAACTCCACACGGACAGTGACCCAGAGCCAGGATTGAACCTGGGCCCTCGGCGCCGTGAGGCAGCAATGCTAACAACTGTGCCATCGTGCTGCCCTGCTCCAAAGTAAAAATAAGTGAATGTAGAATGAGTTATGGATTAAAAAAAAAAATTTTTTTAATGATCTTTATTGTCACAAGTAGGTTTACATTAACACTGCACTGAAGTTACTGTGAAAAGGCCCCAGGCGCCACATTCTGGCACCTGTTCGCCTTCACAGTGGGAGAATTCAGAATGTCCAAATTACCGAACAGCGCATCTTTCGGGACTTGTGAGAGGAAACCAGAGCACTCGGAGGAAACCCAAGCAGACACATGGAGAACATGCAGACTCTGCACAGACAATGATCCAATCCAGGAACCAAACCTGGGACCCTGGCGCTGTTAAAGATTACGCCCTGTGCCATGTGCCAGGGAGGCTAGAAATAGAAGATAGTACAGCTCAACACGTGGCTAAACAGCTGGTGTGAGAGGGGGGGTTTCAGATATCTGGACCATTGGAATCTCTTACGGGGCAGATGGGACCTGTACAAGAAGGATGGGTTGCATCTAAACTGGAGGGACATAAATATCCTGACTGAGAGGTTTGCTAGTGTCACATGGGTGGATTTAAACTAGTTTGCCACAGGGGTGGGTACCAAAGTAAAGGTGAATTAACTGAAGGGGAACTAGAGAGTAGGGCCAGTAAGACTCAGAGGAAGAGCAGGCAGGGTGTGGTTGCTGATCAAAGAGGGTCTGGTGGACTGAAATGCATTTGTTTCAATGCGAGAAGTGTAACAGGTTAGGCAGATGTATTTAGAACTTGGATTAGTTCTTGGAATTATGATGTTGTTGCCATTACAGAGACTTGGTTAAGGGAAGGACAGGATTAGCAGTTTAACGTTCCAGGATACAGGTGTTTCAGGCGGGATGGAGGGGGTGTAAAAGTAACATTGCAGTGTTAATGGAAGTCTACTTGTGACAAAAAAGATTATTATTATAATACAGATGGGAAATATTTAGTAAATGGCAGAACCCTTAAGAGTATTGATAGATGGAGGGATCTGAGTGTATAGGTACACAGTTCACTGAAAGTGGCAAGGCAGGAGGAGAAGGTAGTCAAGAAGGCATACAGTATGCTTGCCTTCATCAGCCGGGGCATTGAGTTTAAAAATTATGTTGCAGCTTTATGGAACCTTAGTTATAGTGGAACATAATGTTCAATTCTGGTCACCACACTGCCAGAAGGGAGTGGAGGCTTTGGAGAGGGTGCAGAAAAGATTTACTAGGATGTTGCCTGTTTTGGAGAGCATTAGCTATGAGGAGAGGTTGGTGAAACTTGGTTTGTTCTCACTGGGACGACGGAGATTGAGTGGCGACCTGATAGAAGTCTACAAGATTATGAGGGGCATGGATAGGGTGTATAGTCATAAGTTTTTTCCCAGGATGGAAGAGTCAATTACTAGGGGCTACAGGGTTAAGGTGTGAGGGGCAAGGTTTAATGGAGATGTATGATGAGGCAAGTTTTTACAAAGAGAGTAGTGGGAGCCTGGAACTCACTGACGGGGGAGGTAGTGGAAGCAGATCCAATAGTAACTTTCAAGGGGCATCTTGACAAATACATGAATAGGATGAGAATAGAGCGATATGGTCCCCGGAAGGATAGAGGATTTTAGTTCAGAGGGACAGCATGGTTGGTGCAGGCTTGGAGGGCCAAAGGGCCTGTTCCTGTGCTGTAATTTTCTTTGTTCTTTATTCTTTTGTTCTTTGTGAAGTTTCAATGCATGTGGAACCCAAGGGAGAGAAACATCCGAAGGAGATATCATAACACTGGAGGTGGACTCTTGTGGAAGGCATCCATGAGAAAGCATTGTTTAGGGGAAGGTTCCAAAGCAAGTACTTTGAACACTGAGATTGGACACTTTTAGGGTTTCACTGAGACCAATTGGCTCAAATTGTGACAAGTGTCTTGGGGAGGTGATGAGGAACCCATGGCATCTGTTTGGGGTGGCATCTTTCACTGGGTTTCACAGCGTGGTTGACTATTGGTTTACTGTAACGTGTACTTACTGTGAACATTCTCAAGTATAAGTTGGATTTTGTAATTTGTGTTATCCTTGCACATCTGTATATATCTGTAAAGATATAGTTGTGGGTGAAGGAGTAGTTAACATAATTCACCTTTCCTTCTTTAATATTTATTTTGTGAAAAGTTTACCAGCAAACTATGTGACTCTGTTTAGTGGCCTATCTCCATGTTTCTAAACAGAAAATAAGAGTTAGGATCTATCAAGCCTCGTTCCACCCTCGGAACTGACTTGTCCTGTAGTAATACCAGCGGGGATCATAACAGCATTTTTACCCCAGTGGCCTTCTTGACTTACAATCTGCTCCCCGTAGCCTTTTTCTAAATTGGAGTGCATTTCTCTGCTCCTTTCTTATTTATTGCCTTAGCTGGGATTTGCCCCTGGGACTTATTTTTGGGATCTCTCCCTATTCTGTTCACTTGTCCACCACCTGAGACACTTGCTGGCCATGGCGCTCCTAGCCCTTCTTTCCTTGTCTATGCAGGAGCGCACCGCCTGTCCAGGCTTAAAGAACATAAATGTTAAAAGCTGCACACATGTAGCCCACTCCCTGCTTGTGCGTGTGCAGGAACTACGAAGCTGGTCGAGACTTCTGTTCTCGATGAGCTTCCCCAGCCATACAAAAAACTAACCATCACATCAAGCTTATCACAGGACAGGATAAAATTACTTACCATTAAATAACGTGTAGTACATGGAAATGTGTCAGTTGGCCTAGTTTATCTAAGTTAACATTTATATTTCACAGGAGTCGCCTCCTGCTCCCTTTATCCTTCTATTATTTTCTCCTTCATTTACATAAATACCTTCTCCTTATAAGTATCTCTTTCAAGTTTAAGGACAACAATCTTCTTCAGTGTACATTCTTAAAGAGGTCTTTATTGTACTGACCAAAGATGTCTGCCTCCAGTGACAGCCTCATGGCACAATCATAAGACTATGGAAGGCCAGAGTTACCAATCAGAATTGTTACATTTCCAATCCCATTTCATATTGTACTAAAGATACAAACATCCCCGATTGCCCAGCAAACAAAGGACACATTTACATGCACAATCCTGTTATCCACTATATATCCATTATTCTCATGCATTAGCAACTGTGCATTGCACATATTCTTTAAATCATGCAAGTCTCTGACTGGAATGCTTGTGCATTGACATTGGCTGTTTGTTTGGTTGATGTCCCTTGTCAGCAGAATGTCTTTCCCATGGCCCTAATTGCCTTGATGAATGTTGTTCTTTGCAGTTGTTAGGCACACATGGACCTCTGGGATTGATGGTATTTTTGTACTCCTGAATGCTGGTGAGATCCTTTTTCCATGACCACCTATTTTCAGTGAAGGAACAGCTTTGCTAGTTGAGTATTTGTGTCTGCAGTTGCACCTGTATATCTGGTTGACATTTTTTCTGCTACTGCTTTAAGTTGCCAGCTGTGGGGCATTCTTTCCTCCTGGTTTCTTTGTGTTGTTCCTGAAAATTGTTTGGTCAGATCTCACACAGCTTGATTCACTGAAGACTTCAGTTTTCAAAGTCTTAGCTGGGATTTTGCCCTGCAAATCTTCCAGTTTCGCACTGGTGTTAACATTTTCTTGTAGAATTGTTTCATTTCCCTGAGGCTCATGCACGTCATTGCATTGATGTGGTCGGCAACCATCTTTGTACTTTACTCCCTCTCGCTGGGGTCTTTTTCTACCCTTTCTGTGTAGTCTTTTGCTGACCTTTCTCTGTTGGCATGTTCAGGGTCACTGACCCTAAGTGGTCCAGCTGAAATAAGTGGCCGTTGCATCCTTGCAATGATTTGGAACTCGAGATCTTCCTTGTTGGTGTCGTATTGGGCTGTCAGATGAATTTGTCCTTTCGCTATGAGTCTTGTGCCATCATATGCCCTCAATCTTACTTTCAAGGGTTTCATTTCTGGATCCCTATATTGAGCCACTTTACACAGACCTGTGAAGGTCATTATGTTGCATGATGCAGCAGTGTCCATCTGACACTTCTTGTGCAGCTTGATATTTTCTATCTCCTCTCACCATGGTAACAGTCACAAACCATTTGTCTCCTATAGACTTGACTGAACGACACTGTTATCTTGTTCATCATTTGTTGATACTCTCCAATGGTCATCTGTACAGGGGGGTTTGTTTTATTCTGGCCAGGCTTATGTGTGCAAAATTAATTTGCTTCTTTCAGTTCAAAGACTGCTTTCCCCATGCTGGACAATCTTTCCTTTCCTGTGAGTTCTATGCTCCACAGTATTTATGATGTGGAGATGCCGGCGTTGGACTGGGGTGAGCACAGTAAGAAGTCTTACAACACCAGGTTAAAGTCCAACAGGTTTATTTCAATATCACTAGCTTTTGGAACGCTGCTCCTTCCTCAGGTGAATGAAGAGGTATGTTCCAGAAACATGCATATAGGCAAATTCAAAGATGCCAGACAATGCATGGAATGCGAGCATTAGCAGGTGATTAATTCTTTACAGGTCCAGAGATGGGGTAACCCCAGGTTAAAGAGGTGTGAATTGTATCAAGCCAGGGCAGTTGGTAGGATTTTGCAGGCCAGATGGTGGGGGATGAATGTAATGCAACATAAATCCCAGGTCCCGGTTGAGGCCGCACTCATGTGTGCGGAACTTGGCTATAAGTTTCAGCTCGGCGATTCTGCATTGTCGCGTGTCCTGAAGGCCGCCTTGGAGAACGCTTACCCGGAGATCAGAGGCTGAATGCCCTTGATTGCTGAAGTGTTCCCTGACTGGAAGGGAACATTCCTGCCTGGTGATTGTCGCGCGACGTCCGTTCATTCGTTGTTGCAGCGTCTGTATGGTCTCGCCAATGTACCACGCTTCGGGATATCCTTTCCTGCAGCATATGAGGTAGACAACATTGGCCGAGTCGCACGAGTATGTACCGCGTACCTGGTGGGTGGCGTTCTCACGTGTAATGGTGGCATCCATGTCGATGATCTGGCACGTCTTGCAGAGATTGCCATGGCAGGGTTGTGTGGTGTCGTGGTCCCTGTTCTGAAGGCTGGGTAGTTTGCTGCAAACAATGGTTTGTTTGAAGTTGCGCGGTTGTTTGAAGGCAAGTAGTGGGGGGGGGTGGGGATGACCTTGGCAAGATGTTCATCTTCATCGATGACTGTTGAAGGCTGTGAAGAAGATGTCATAGTTTCTCCGCTCCGGGAAAGTCCTGGATGACGAAGGGTATTCTGTTCGTTGTGTCCCATGTTTTTCTTCTGAGGAGGTCGGTGCGGTTTTTTGCTGTGGCACGTTGGAACTGTTGATCGATGAGTCGAGCGCCATATCCCGTTCGTACGAGGGCATCTTTCAACGTCTGTACATGTCTGCTACGCTCCTCCTCATCTGAGCAGACCCTGTGTATACGGAGAGCTTGTCCATAGGGGATAGCTTCTTCAATGTGTTTAGGGTGGAAGCTGTAGAAGTGGAGCATTGTGAGGTTATCCATGGGCTTGCGGTAAAGTGAAGTGCTGAGGTGACCGTCCTTGATGGAGACGAGTGTGTATTTACACAGTATTTACATATTGCTCTTTCTCTGCAATTGCGCAACTCTTTTGGATTGGACTGTCTTGCAGCATAATGTATCTCCTGGTCTATTCTGCCATACATATGCTCTAACTGTTTCACTATATTTGCATTTCTACACATTTGGATCCCTTTCTTTAGTGTCAGTTTTTTATCTTTCAGCAGACTTGTTCTCACAGATGGGGCACTCACACCTAAGACCAATCCATCTTTATTCAGACCACCTTTTAGCTGTCCGAATTCACAAGATCCTGTGAGCTGCATTACGTACCATTCGACAGTCACATTTTTACTCTGAACCCTGGTGTTGAATACATAATGCACATCTGTAACATTTATTTGGGGTTTAAATGTGCTTTCAAGGCTTGGAAAATCTCTGTTGTCTTCTTTTCTTTGCTCTTAGATTAAGAGTGGTATGCCTTTCCCAACAGCCCTTCCCAGCAGTGTTATCAGTGTGGCTATTCTCATTGTTTCAAGCATTATTTTGCCATTGTAAGTTGAAAAACTGCCAGTTTTACATGTATCACCATCCACCGTTACTGGAGATGATTTTGGAAAATCTGCTCCAGCCATTTTTACTTGCTCATTTTAATTTTTTTAATTAACTCAGTAATTTTCTTGCAGTCTTTGTGTGAGGTCCTTTTGTGTCTGTATTTTCCTTTGTCCTTTTCTTTGCAACCAGTAATTTCACTTGCAGCCTGTGTGTTATTTTCTTTTGCCCTTTTTTTAGTAGCTTTTTTGCAATTTTGTACTTTACTGTGTGCCTTTCTGATCTGTATTTCACTTGTAGCCTTTGCCTGTTTTGCTTTGTTCTTTTCAGTAGCTTTTATTGTTGCAGATTTTGAACCTTTCCATATTCTCAGTGCAGCTTTTCATGGTTCAAAAATCTATTTTTTCTCATCTCCAGTACACGATGAGTGGAACTCTCCATCCATTCATGGCAGCAGGATTCTTCAGTCTCGCTGCAGTGAATGAGAGATTTGGTTAAGCGCAAAATTCTCCACCCTCGCTAGCAGCGGTAGCGAGACGAACGCGCAACAGAAAACCCTGGCCAATGTTTCAAGTGTAAGGAGAGCAATCTTCTTCAGTATATGTTCAGTGAGAGGTCCTAATTGAACTGCCCTAAGATGTCTGCCTCCAGAGCCAACCTCATGGTATCATCACTTGACCACGGAAAGCCAGAGGTGTTATTCAGGTTGGTTACTTTTCAAAACCCGAACAGTATCTATACTACTTGCTTAAGTCCCTCCTTGTAGCAGTACATGCCATATTCATCTGAATAAGTTTCTCCTGAATCCCCAATTAAATTTATAAGTGACTAGCTTACATATATGGCCTGTAGTTTAGGGCGCTCACGGAAGTGGAACTATTCACCATGTCTGTTTTTCAAACCTTTTCATCACCTTAATGATCTGTGTTAGGTCACCCCTCAGCCGTCTCTTTTCCAGCAAAATGAATGTAAGCCTGTGCAGTCTTTCCTGATGGGTATATCCTCTCAGTTCTGGTATTATTCTGTGAATCTTGTTTGAACTTTCAAGAATGCCTTTACAATAATCTTTGTTTATAAAATCATTATTGTCACAAGTCGGCTTACATTAACACTGCAATGAAGTTACTGTGAAAATCCCCTAGTCATCACACTCCTGGCGTCTGTTCGGGTACACAGAGGGAGGATTAAGAATGTCCAATTCACCTAACAGCATGTCTTTTGGGACTTGTGGGAGGAAACCAGAGCACCCGGAGGAATCCCATGCAGACATGGGGAGAACATGCAGACTCCGCACAGACAATCATTTTCTTTTATAATATAGAGACAAGGGGCTGGATTCTTTGCACCCCGACAGCGAAATGGTGGCCGTCGCGGGGGCGGAGAATCCATTTTCCCCGCGAGGAATCGGGACCGGCGCCCGTTCCCCGATTCTGCGGGCCCTGAAAAGCGGCGTACTTGGGGAGTACACTGCGCCGCCTAGGTCCTACTTGGGGCCATTTACAGAGGCCCGTTTCGCCATTCTCCACCCCTGACCAGCGAAGTCCCGACGGGGTGGATCTCATGTGGTCCAGCCAGTCGGCATACTCGCGTGGTGGCTGTGGACTCAATCCGCAGCCGCCCTGGTTGGGGTGGGCCAATCGGAGGGTGGGGGGGGGGGCCTTATAGGCGGCCAGTAAATGCTTGTGCGGGCATTGAGGGTCAGGCGCGTGGCCGATTGGAGGGTTTAATTTTGGGGTCCAGCTCCGTAGTCTGAGTCCGCCATGGAGCATGGCGCTGCTGCTGGAAGCTGCCACCATGCGCATGTGGGGCTTCTGGCCCAGACGTGTGCGGGCCCGTATCTGCAGCAAAAGCTGCTAGATCCAGGCTAGGTCCCTGCTAGTCCCCTGCAGGGTTAGGAATTTGTGGCCCTTTTATGCCAGTTTTCCTGGTGTGAAACTCCACAGTTTTGATGCAGGCGTGGGGACATAGTCCCTTTAACGGAGAATCCAGCCCAAGAAGTCCTTCAAGCCTGCTGTAAAATAAGATTCTATAAAGGTTTATCATAACTTCTCTTTATCCTTCCAGAAATGAACCCGAGTGCTTAGCTTGCTTTTATTATGGCCTTATTAAACTGTGTCATCACCTTAACTAATTTGTGTAAATGCACTCTGAGATCCCATTGCTCAGCAACACCAGTTAGGTCTTACCATCTAAACCATATATAATCACCTTATTATCCCGACCAAATGCATCACCTCATTTTTAGCTTTTTGAAATTTATTTCCCAATTACATGCTCATTCTGAAAATGTATGAATATCTTTCTGCGTTTTCTTCCAAACTACCTATGCATTAGCTATACCTTTTATTTACTGTTTTCAGCAAATTTTGAAATTGTTCTTTTGATTCATGGGTCCAAGTCAAAGATATAAAAAGATAAAAAGGACGCGCATTGATATAGCTCCTTTCAAAACAATCAAACATCGCAAAGCACTTTACTGCCAGTCAAGTACTTTTGACATGTTGTCACGGTTGTAAGTTGGATTCAGCAGTGAATTTGCACACAGTAAGCCCCCATAAACAGCAATGTGACAATGAACAGATTATCTGCTTTTATGATATGAATTGGGAGATAACTATTCACTAGCAAACTGGGAAAAACTCCCCTGTTCTTTTTCTGATAACTGCAATGGGATATTTTACGTTCCGCTTGGTTTAAGGTCTCGTCTAAAAGCAGCACCTCCAATGGTGCTACACTCCCTTAGTACCGCATGGGACTTTCGACTTAGATTTTTGTGAAGAAGCCAAGGGGTCAATCGTGAATTGTGAAATGCAACTTGTGCGCAATTGTGGTCCCAGCGCTGTAACATGTAGAACACTACTTCTCACCTTTTACCAGTATGAGTCGCTACCCTTAACACCTACTCACTCTTTTCTGCTTTGTAGCCAACTTGCTATCCATTCCTCTTATCACCTGTCCCTCGATTTCACGTGCTTTGACCTGTCATGAGTCTTCATAAATGATATTTTATCAAAAGGCCTTTTGAGAACCAAAATGCATTATATCACGACCACTACATTACCCTTGTTTACACCTTCTGTTATTTCTTCAAAGAAAATTGGTCAAGTATGACCTACTCTTTTGAGATCCATGCAAACTGCTATTTATTTAATTTTTGCTTCTGTTTTCCTTTGGTGATGTCATTTGTTACTGTTGCTCCTGGGACAGGCAAAATTATTTTAGACAATTAAAATTTAACTTGGAATGGGTGGCGAAGCAACAGAACTTGGCACTGGGAGTAAAACGGAAAAGAAAATATCCTTCCTGATACTGATATAATTTATCTTGATATGCACACATGAATAGGCATTCATGAAATGACTGCTGTGGGGTCACTTTCTTTAGACATGCTTTGGTTAATGCTCGGGCAAGAACAGCAGACGGATTAAAATTCAAAGCAAGTAGGAATTAGCTATGTAAAAGCCTTTAAACAAGTTGGAGTCCATTCACAATGAGCTTTTTAGTCTTGTATTTACACTGTAAATGAAAGATGACAGAGCTATTAAGCAATATCCGATATTTACTCACTGGATTTTCTCCTAGGGACCACGGAACATGACTTTATCTCAATAAAATGAAATGTTCTGCACAAAACATACGGCAGCATATGGAAATGTTAAACTGTACACATAGAGTCGGTAAAACCAGATGTTGTTCAGATTTCTTTTTAATTGGAAAATACCCCTTCTCAGGTCAAGCAACAGGGCATCATCCTGCTTCAAATGTTCTAACAAGATTGTTTTAATGTACACAAAGCCTTCAGTCAAAATCCTCTAATGCTGGCTCGATATCAATAGATGCCCCACAGGCTAAAAGCTACACCATTAGTCCTAACTTACAACATTGAAACATCTCACCTATTAGCATTAGGGAATGCTACTGGTCTGTTTTAGATAACATTACATTTGTAATTGTTGATTGATATGTTAGGAACACTTTCAGTGCTTTCATAGAGTGTGTTCTTCTTGAATGTGCCACCTGCAGTTAATCTCTGTTAGGAGAGCAAATCAATTGGACAGACTACGCCATGGTATAAATTGTACCTGACTTTAGGGAAGACATGAAACCAACATACATTCCTTGTTTTATGTGCACAACATTCCTTCACTAATGTCTTTCCAGCTACCGTTACTAAATGCATAAAGCAAACATGTTTCTGGTTTATCTACCCCCCCCCCCCCCCCCAGCACCCTACTTCCCATCATTAAAATAGGTAGTTAGGAATAATAATGTTTGAACCATGCCCTTCAGGGACATTGGAGGCTTACTCAATAGAGACTGAAGTGCTTATTTTCATTTGGGGGCGGGAGTCTGTCAGGAGGGGTCAAGGGGACAATACATGAAGGACATGTACATGGAGATTTTATTCCCAAACATGGTGGGAAGGGTGAGCTGTGCATTGAACATTGACGTCATATTAAGCAATGGGAGGCCGCCACTTGGAACCAAAAACAGTTATCCCCAGCAGAAGTGGTTGGGAGTGGTTTCAGAAAAGGGAAGTTAATCTCTAGGCAAAGGGACCTAAACTTTACTTGTGTAGCCAGAAGGAATATTTCTGCTTGGGGAAAGTAAAAAAAATAAAGCCACCTTCCCTTTTGGGCCTCTCTGGCACCAGAACCTCTTCCCACAAAGGTGACTTGGGTGCTAGAGTGGAGGATCGGAAGCAATGATGGCTGCCTGTGTAGGCCACTCGGTAAAGGTTTTAAGGGCGGCATGGTGTCACAGTGGTTAGCACTGCTGCCTCACAGCACCAGGGTCCCGGGATCAATTCCGGCCTTGGGTGACTGTCTGTGTCAAGTTTGCACATTCTCCGTGTGTCTGTGTGGGTTGGCTTCGGGTGTTCTGGTTTCCCCCACAGTCCAAAGATGTGCAGGTTAGGTGGATTGGCCATGCTAAAATTACCCCGTAGTATCCAAAGTTGTGCAGGTTAGGTTGGGCTACAGGGATAAGGTGATAAGGGGATAGGGCAGGGGAGTGAGTCTTGGTAGGGTGCTCTTTCAGAAGGACAGTGCAGACTCGATGAGCCGAATGTTTTCTTTCTGCACTGAAGGGATTCTATGTTCTTAAAATGGTTGTCAGCCTCGCTGGTGTCATCAGAACCCAATCTGAATAATTCAAGAAAAATCCCATTTGTTTCCGACGGGAAGCAGGCTGTGATTGAAGTCATAGGTAGGCAAAGGGATCTGTCTGTGTCAGTTCCAGGATCTTCCTCATTATTGTAGATGTTAAGTACTGTACTATGCTTTGATATTACTGTGCAGCAATACATGCAACAAGTTTTATTTATTTTTAAAAATTCTGATTAAGGGCAATTTAGCGTGACCAATCCATCTATCATGCAGGGAGGGAGGGGGATCAGTGAGAGAAGGGGCTCAGTCCGGGATATGACTCAGTCTGAGAGGAGGGGTCAGTCCGGGAGGAGGGGTCAGTCCGGGATGGGTGTCAGTCCGGGATGGGTCTCAGTCCGGGAGGGGGGGTCAGTCCAGGATAGATTGCAATCAGAATGGGGGTCAGTCCGGAATGGGGGTCAGTTCAGGAGGGGGAGGGCAATCCAGAAGGGATGTCAGTATGGGAAAGGGGTCAGTCTGGCAGGGGCGTCAATCTGGGGGGAAAGGGGGAGCCAGTCTGGGAGGGGGTTCAGCCTGGAGGGAAGGAGACAGACCAGTCGGGAAGGGGGTTAGTCCAGCAGGGGCATCAATCCAGGAGTGATGGGGGAAGTCATTCTGGGATGGAGTTCAGTCTGGAAGGTGGGTCAGCCTGAAAGGGGCATCAGTCTGAGAGGGAAGAAGAAGGGCCAGTCCGGGAGGGGGGCTTGATATGCACTTGAAACATTCCCAAGTTGTCTTCCATTGGCCTCGCCATATAAGCACTGCTTCCTGTCCTGCTGTGATTACCTATCATGTTTCAGTCAGCTTTTGCTGGTTTGAACAGGTTTGCTGCAATGCACAGTTCCATTTAATTCAAATTTTTGTGTTTAATTCAACAGCAACACTTTCATAATAGGTATTAATGTAATTAGCAAGTATCGCATCCATCCTTCTTCCACCTTACAAACACTGCTCTGATCTCATAGCCAGTCTGTGAACCTTTTCTTTACAGTAAGAGGTCTTACAACACCAGGTTAAAGTCCGACAGGTTTCTTTCGAATCACTAACTTTCGGAGCACTGCTCCTTCCTCAGGTGAATGAAGAGGTGGGTTCCAGAAACATATATGTAGACAAAGTCAAAGATGCAAGACGATACTTTGAATGCGAGTCTTTTCAGGTAATTAAGTATTTACAGATCCATAGAGAGGGGTAAGCACAGGTTAAAGAGGTGTGAATTGTCTCAAGCTAAGACATTTGGTAGGATTTTGCAAGCCCAGGCCAGATGGTGGGGGGTGAATGTAATACGACATGAATCTAAGGTCCCGGTTGAGGCCCTACTCATGTGTGCGGAACTTGGCGATAAGTTTCTGCTTGGTGATTCTGCGTTGTCGCGCGTCCTGAAGGCCACGTTGGAGAACGTTTACCTGAAGATCAGAGGCCGAATGCCCTTGACTGCTGAAGTGTTCCCCGACTGGAAGGGAACATTCCTGCCTGGCGATTGTTGCGCCAATGGTCTCGCCAATGTACCATGCTTCGGATGTCCTGAAGCGTGGTACATTGGCGAGACCATGCAGACGCTGTGACAAAGGATGAATGGACATCGTGTGACAATCGCCAGGCAGGAATATTCCCATCCAGTCGGGGAACACGGCAAAATTGGGAAATGCAATTTGGCGGAGAATAGCTTGTGACCCCAAAATCGCAATTCTCCGTCACATCAAAAATGCGTCAATGCATTTCACTTTGCACGTACGGTAGGCACCGTTTGCATATCATTAGCGGGTCTGACCTGGTACTCTCCAGGGCCTCCGCAATCTCCTCCTCCGATGGGCTGAGTTCCCGACACGTGTTTCACTTCTGCTTTTAAAAATTGTGAAACCGGTGTGGCAGCTGCTGAGGGAGAATGAGGCGGTACGGAAAGTATCCAACATCGCCATAATTTGCTGACAGTTGTGCCGGTGGCTCGGGGGCTTCTGCCAGGGGAGTGGGAGTAGTGGGGGGTGGCCAGGAGATGGGCTGTGGGGTTGGGATAGACGGCCATGGAACACTATTGTCGCAGCCAGCAAGGCAGCCGTGCATCTGCGCACACCACTAACAGCCCATTTTGAACCTGGTGCCATGGATCATATAGGTCCCCCCCCCAGGGCAACTGACCCATCAGCTGTATGGGTGCAGTCCAGCAGAACCCATCCCATCTTTTTTGCTAGGATAAGGGTGTGTAAGGAGTGTATGTGTGGTTGTAGCTTGTCAGCCTCCCGAGTTTCGATCACGGACCCGGCGTATCCAGCAACATTTTTCAGTGGAATCGAGTGTGTTCCATGCAGCACCAGTGCTAGCCCCTCGATGGTAGCGGAATCGGTCCAGGTGTGGCGCCAGTTTTTCTGCCGTAAGAGTCCACGGATTCTCCATTGCCGTCAACACTTGGGCTCATAAACGAAGAATCCAGCCCTTTATTTCTCATCAAATTGGGCCTACAGTTCAAGGTTCACATTTTGTAGGTGAAGTGTTGGGTACTCTGATATACAGACGAACCAACACAGTTGCGATTGGTACAACGCAGTTTTATTCTGTTAAACTATTTGTACAACAAACTTGGTACTCAGCACATGGTGATGTGTGAGTGTCTGGCTTTGAGGTCCTTGCCCTGTGCTGTCTCCTAATGGACTGCCCAGGAAGTGTTGTGTTTCTTGTTTTGTACTGTGTATGCTCTTGTCTGTGATTGGCTGTCATGTTATGTGTGCGAATTGGCACGTTCCTCTGTCTATCGTTATGTATGTGTTTATGTGCTGTGATGTTCTCTTGAATATCATGACATTCCCCCCTTTTTTACAAGATTATGTGCCTACGTGGTTATAAATCGAAATGTGTCCTGAGCGCAGCTAAATGTGTGTGTGCGTGTAATATTTACAGCATGTACATGGGGCTTAACTATATACAAGGGGCGATGTCAGGTGTGACATGCTAACGAGGTTGTACCATAACAAAAAGAAAACAACATGGAAATGTGGAACGATAAAAAGAATGCCTGTAACGAGAAAAACATAGACATGTTAAAACAATGGTTGCAAGACGTGTAAACAGTCTCATAAGTCCAGTCCAGTAGGTGGGCGACGAATTTGGGTTGACCGCCTCAAGGGTGGGTCGGGAACCATCGACTGAGGTCCGGCCTGGCCACGGGCGGCGACGGAAGGGGCATGGTAGAAAGCAGCTCCACAAAGTCGCTATCAGGAACCACTGGAGGACACGGCGTCAGTGTAAGGTTTTGTTGCGAGCGTGGAAGTAGGCGAAGAGCCCGGCGATTGCGCCTACGCACGGATCCATCAGGCATGCGTACCAGGAACGAGCGGGGAGCCACGCGTCGGAGAACTTCGGCAGGTGCTGACCAGCCACCTTCTGGTAGGAGGATGCGGACATCATCTCCAGGGGCCAGGACGGGAGGATCAGTTGCCCGTGTGTCATACGATCGCTCCTGGCGACCGCGCTGCAGTTGCATCCTATGCAGTACCGGAGAATGGTCTGTTGTTGGTGCCAGGATGGAAGGCACAGTGGTTCTGAGGGCGCGACCCATCAGCAGCTGTGCTGGTGAGAGACCAGTGGCTAGTGGGGCCGAGCGATAGGCCAGCAGGGCGAGGCAGAAGTCCGACCCGGCAGCAGCAGCCTTGCAGAGGAGCTGCTTGGCAATGTGAACGCCCTTCTCCACCTTTCCGTTGGACTGGGGATGCAGAGGGCTGGACGTCACGTGTGTGAAGCCATACGAGGCAACAAACAATGACCATTCCTGGCTGGCGAAACAGGGCCCATTGTCCGACATGACAGTCATCGGAATGCCGTGGCGAGCAAAGGTGTCTTTGCAGGCCCTGATGACAGCAGATGACGTCAAATCGTGCAGGCATATGACTTCTGGGTAGTTTGAGAAGTAGTCAACTATGATGACGCAGTCCCTGCCGAGCGCGTGAAACAGGTCGACACCCATCTTCGTCCAGGGGGACGTCACCAGCTCATGGGGCAGAAGCGTTTCAGGAGGTTGCGCCGGCTGAAACCTTTGGCAGGTTGTACAGTTGAGCACCATGTTGGCAATATCGTCACTGATGCCCGGCCAGTATACCGCCTCTCGGGCCCTCCGTCTGCACTTCTCAACCCCCAAGTGGCCTTCGTGTAGTTGGTCGAGAACCAGCTGGCGCATGCTGTGCGGAATCACAATCCTGTCCAGCTTCAGAAGGACACCATCAATGACGGCCAGGTCGTCTCGGACATTGTAGAACTGCGGGCACTGCCCTTTGAGCCACCCTCCCGTCATGTGGCGCATCACACGCTGTAGAAGGGGGTCGGCCGCAGTCTCTCGGCGAATACGGGCCAGACTGGAGTCGTCAGCCGGCAGATTTGCCGATGTGAAAGCCACCTGCACCTCGACCTGACATACGAACCCCTCTGCATCTGACAGCGTGCTCACTGCTCTGGATAGGGCATCCGCAACGATGAGTTCCTTCCCTGGAGTGTAGACCAGTTGGAAGTCGTACCTCCTGAGTTTAAGTAGGATGTGCTGGAGGCGAGGGGTCATCTTGTTCAGGTCCTTGTTTATTATGCTGACCAGGGGGCGGTGGTCAGTTTCGACAGTGAACCGGGAAGACCATATACGTAATCATGGAACTTGTCTGAACCGGTTAGCAAGCCCAGGCACTCCTTTTCGATCTGCGCGTAGCGTTGCTCTGTGGGGGTCATGGCCCGCGATGAATAGGCAACTGGGGCCCATGATGCCGTGTCATCCCGCTGCAGGAGCACTGCTCCAATGCCGGGTTGGCTGGCATCAGTTGAGATTTTGGTGGCACGAGACGTGTCAAAAAACGCCAATGCCGATGCAGTGGTGAGATTGCGTTTGAGCTCCTCCCATTCCAGCTGGTGTGTGTGTTGCCACTGGAACTCTGTGGACTCTTTGACGAGGTGGCGCAGAGTCGTTGTGTGGGAAGCAAGGTTGGGAATGAACTTCCCCAGGAAGTTGACCATGCCAAGGAAGCGTAGCACTGCTTTCTTGTCGGCCGACTGCGGCATGGCTGTGATGGCACTCACCTTGTCTGCATCCGGACAGACCCCTGACCAGGAGATATGGTCCCCAGGAACTTCAACTCGGTCTGGCCAAAGGAACACGTGGCTCGGTTGAGGCACAGGCCGTTTTCCCGTATGCGGGCAAAAACGCGTTGGAGACGATATATTTGCTCCTGTGGTGTGGTGGACCAGATGATGACGTCGTCCACATATACGCGCACCCCTTCGATGCCTTCCATCATCTGCTCCATGATCCTATGAAAGACCTCGGATGCCAAGATGATGCCAAATGGCATCAGGTTGTAGCAGAACCTGCTGAAAGGGGTGTTGAAGGTGCATAGCTTTTGGCTGGAGTGATCGGGTTGGATCTGCCAAAACCCCTTAGAAGCATCCAGTTTCATATATATTTTCACCTGGGCCATTTCACTGGTGACCTCCTCCCGTTTGGGTATGGGATAATGTTCCCTCATGATATTATTATTGAGGTCTTTGGGGTCAATACAGATACGGAGCTCGCCGGAGGGCTTCTTGACACACACCATGGCGTGGGCTCCATGACCCTGGATAGGACCCCTTGGTCCTGGAGATCCTGCAGCTGCTGCTTGAGGCGGTCTTTAAGTGGCGCAGGAGCCCTGCGAGGTGCGTGAGTGACCGGGATGGTGTCCGGTTTGAGGCGAATTCGGTAGGTGTATGGCAGTGTTCCCATGCCCTCGAATGCATCCTGGTTGTGTGCGAGGAGCGATTGGAGCTGTGCTTTGAACTCTGCATCCAGGAAGTCAGATGTGCCGTCTGGAGAGAGAGAGTGGACTCGTTGCACAAGGTGGAGAGCCTTGCATGTCTGTGCGCCCAGCAGGGAGTCCTTTGATGAGCCGACTATCTCGAACGAGAGTGTGGCCGTGTGTGTCTTGTGTGTCACCTGGAGCTGGCAGGATCCCATAGCCGGGATAACGCTCCCGTTGTAGTCGGCCATTCTGCACCGGGACGGCCGGATTGGTGGTCTGACCTTCATGGCGTAGAAGGCTGACCATGCTATGAGGTTGGCGGAGGCTCCCATACCGATACAAAATCCTGCTCAAATCAAACGCCACCCCTGTGATCCACGCACCACGTTGGGTGCCGGCTCTCCTCAAGGACCGCCACAGGCAGCAGTTACAGGACCTCCAGGACCAGGGCTCATATCAAAGGTCACAGAACCCACAGACTGGGTCAGCTCCATGGTCTGCTTCAAGAAGCCGTCAGGGGAGATTCGAATCTGCATCGACCCCAAGGATTTAAACATTTAAACCGCAACATCATGAGGGAACATTACCCAATACCAAAACGGGAGGAGTACACCAGCGAGATGGCTCATGCCAAACTCTTTGCGAAGCTGGACGCCTCCAAGGGTTTCTGGCAAATGCAGCTGGATGCATCCAGTTGCAAGCTGTGCACATTCAATACCCCGTTCAGTCGCTACTGCTACAACCGGATGCCTGTTGGCATCATCTCTGCTTCAGAGGTATTTCACCGCATCATGGAACAGATGATGACATGTATGTTGACGATGTCATAATCTGGTCCACAGCTCCTCAAAAGCACATCGATCGCCTCAAGCAGGTATTGCACAGAATCCATGAGCATGGCCTCTGACTCAACAGAGCCAAGTGCGCGTTCGGTCAATCGGAAATCAAATTCCTTGGTGACCACATCTCGCAGCAAGGCATGCGGCCAGATGCTGACAAGGTCTCGGCGATCAACGCCATGAAGACCCCAGAGGACAAGAAGGCGGTCCTCCCATTCAAGGGATGGTCAACTTCCTCGGGAAGTTCATTCCCAACATGGCGGCACACATCACAGCCCTCTGCCATCTCGTCATAAAGTCGACGGAATTCCAGTGGCTGTCCGCTCATGAGAATGAATGGCGTGAGCTGAGGGCAAAACTCACCACAGCACCGGTTCTGGCATTCTTCAACGCTACCAAAGAGACCAAAATATCCACTGACGCGAGCCAGGACGGTATTGGGGCGGTTCTTCTCCAACGGGATGACTCCTCCTCATGGGCCCCAGTTGCGTATGCCTCCAGAGCCATGACGCCCACTGAGCAACGGTACGCTCAGATTGAGAAGGAATGTCTGGGCCTCCTAACGGGAATCAACAAATTTCACGACTCTGTGTATGGCCTCACAAAATTCACGGTTGAGACGGACCACAGGCCACTAGTCCACATAATTCTGAAGGATTTGAATGACATGACGCCTCGGTTACAACGAATCCTTCTCAAGCTACGCCGCTGTGACTTTGAACTTGTCTACACGCCAGGCAAAGAACTCATTGTTGCAGATGCCCTTTCCAAGTCTATCACCACACCGTGTGAACAAACTGACTTTGTCTGCCAAATCGATGCGCAGGTGCAATTGTGTGCCTCCAACCTTCCGGCCTCTGATGAGAGGGTCATCCAAATTTGTGAGGAAACGGCCAAGGATCCTCTGCTACAGCGTGTGGTGCAGCACCTCACGAATGGCTGGCAGAAGGGACAGTGTCCCCAGTTTTACAACGTCAAGGACGACCCGACGGTGGTGGACGGCACCCTCATGAAGCTCAATAGGATTGTGATTCCGCAGAGCATGCGAGCTATGGTGCTCGGCCAACTCCATGAGGGTCACCTGGGGGTTGAGAAATGTCGCTGCAGAGCTCGAAAGGCAGTCTATTGGCCGGGCATCAGCCAGGACGTTGGCAACATGGTCCTCAACTGTCCCACATGTCAGAAATTTCAGCCAGCTCAACCCAAAGAAACTCTGCAGCAACATGAGATAGTGACCTCCCCATAGTCCAAAGTCGGTGTCGACCTGTTCCACGCCAAGGGGCGTGACTATGTCCTCCTGGTCGACTACTTCTCCAATTACCCAGAAGTGGTGAAACTGTCAGACCTCACGTCGAAGGCGGTGATTAAAGCATGCAAAGAAACATTTGCCAAGCATGGGATATCGTTCACGGTGATGAGTGACAACAGTCCCTGTTTTTACAGCCAGGAATGGTCTGATTTTACCCGCCTATACAACTTTTGTCACGTAACCTCCAGCCCCACTACCCGCAGTCAAACGGGAAGGCCGACAAAGGGGTCCATATCGTCAAGAGATTACTATGCAAGGCTGCAGACTCAGGCTCCGATTCAACCTGGCGCTGCTGGCATACAGAGCATCCCCGCTGTCCACTGGGTTGTCTCCCGCGCAGATGCTCATGAATCGCACTCTGCGAACCATGGTTCCAG